>NC_046262.2:55083616-55688257 GCF_009819885.2 Catharus ustulatus | reverse complement strand
CAATTGCAGGAGGAAAAGGGCAAATAGTCTTAAGGTAAAAGAGGGTCCATTTAGATTGGCTCAAAGGAAGAAACTCTTTACCACAAGTATGCTGAAACACTGGCACAGGTTTCCCAGAGAGCTGGCATGTGCACCATACTTGACAACATTCAAGGACATGTTGGATGCGGCCCTGAGCAACCTGATCTACTTGAAGATGTCCTTGACAGAGGCAGGAGGTTTGGACCAAATGCTCTTCACTGGTCCCTTCTACCCTCAAGCAGTATTGGATCCTACTTGGTTTTCATTTAAATGCACCCAGAGCAGACATTACTATGGGGAGCCCATCTGATGCCCTGGAGTTTGGCTGAGGAGCAAAGCCTGACGGAGAGCAGCTGTTTGGCCTGCAGCCCCTTTGAATTGTACCTGCAGCAGTTCCTGGGCAGAGCCTCGCCTGTCCACATCCATCTGCAGGCAGCAGCCCAGAAATTCACACAAGCCAGAGGGGAGCCTGAGCTTGTGCAGATCTGGTGCCCCTCGTTTGGCTATCAGATATTTAGCCTGAAGGAATATGAAACATGAGACTCTGTGTGATTCTTTCATATCCTGAAGTGCTCACCTAAAGGCCACAATTTAAGCTGCAGTCTGCAGTGGTGATTTCTTGCCTTGCAGATGAGCCTTCCTTCCCAAAAGGAAAAAAGCCCCAGTGAAGGCCCAGCTATTCCATCCTCCAATGGGTCTTGCCTTGGAACTTTTGTGGGCCCCTCAGATAAATGCGCCAGGGACATTTTTACAAGTGGGTCCTTGCGGAACCAGTTCAAGCTGTGGGAATGGGATTTTGTCTAATGGTGATGCACCAGAGAGACACTGATATCTGAGCATATTTGGCCCTTACCCTTTCCCTGGTTTTCCAAACATAAGGAGGCCTTCCTTTGGTCATTTCTATTCCTACGATGCCAAGGGACCAGGTGTCCACTTTGGGGCCGTATGGCTCTCCTCGGACAACTTCGGGTGCCATCCAGCACGTGGTCCCGATCGTCGACTTCCGTTGACTCCGCTCAGGGGTGAGCACAGCACAGAGGCCAAAATCAGCTGAGAAAAAAACAATCAATGCTTCAAGTAGGAAACCAAGGAAAAGAGTCCCTCACTCTAAGGCTCAGAAAGCAGTGCTGAATCGAGCTGCAAAAGCAGATGTGCTCACTTTCCTCAGGACTGCAACCAAGGACATGGGCAATTGTTCACTTAACAACCCAACAGGACTCACACCATGGCTTTCCCTCACTCACTTGAAGGTTTCCACTGGAACTACCACCTTCTGCAAGGAGCACACACAAAGCAAAGCTACTCCTCACACCTTGTTTCCTCTCTAGACCTCTCAGCACCTTGCAGCTGCTCCCTGAGCTTGCAGCAGTGCCCTGTGCACTCTCAGCAGCAGCACTGCCGGGCTCCTGGCAGCCACTCCACAGCAGCCCCACACCGCACCCCCGGAGTGCGGCGCCTGAGCAAGAACACCCACCCAACTTGACGGAGCCATCCCGGCCCAGAAGGATGTTGTCGCTTTTGATGTCTCTGTGGATCACCTTGTTGGCATGAAGGAAAGCCAGGCCTTGCAGGCACTGAGAGAGAAAAAAGAAACAGGAGGACAAAAGTTAGCCTGACATGATTTCATCACACGCTGTAAAGGAAACTGCTCTGGAAGATTCCCAAATCGCACAGGAACAGTGAGTGCTGGCAAGAGGAGGAGCTTGCTGCTGTAACCCTAGGAGAGCAGGATCTTTCCAAGGGAATGCATAATTATTTCTGAGGGGGAAACATCTGTCGTTTCAGGAGCCTGTCCCCTGCAAAGGCACTCAGAATGATTGCTGCTGGAGCAGATGCACTCTCCCCATCCTGAGGACAAACAATGGCTTTTCAAACTAGGAAACGTCACTGCATCGGGTACCATGGGCATCACTGTCGGGTGGGAGACTGGATGACAAGGGCTGAAGTAGCTCATTTGTTAGTTGTCAGCAGCAAGCACCATGGTGGGTGCCATGCCATCCTTTGAAACTGAGACCTGTGACACATGAGTCTCTCTTTGGCTTTGATGTTGGTTTAAAACTGGGACACATCCAGAACCTTTCTGCATTGCCTTCTTTGCACTTAAAGGCAGATAATGAAAAGAGAGTTCAAGAACAGCAGATAAGAGTAAAGAGCAGACTACAGTAAGGGCAGGAACACTGGCAGGCAGTCCAGTGCATATGATCTCTCTTCTCTGAAGCATAAGAGCAGCACAGAAATAATGCTCTGGACATGGAATCACTCACTTTGCAGCACATTCACAGAATGAGCACGTCCATGCTATCCAAAGCACAAGTAGGATCCCTTACCTCCCGACACACAGTTGCTATGTGTCCTACAAGCATCCTTTTCTGGCTGACCACCTCAGCTAAAGAGCCTCCATCCATGTACTCCAGCACCAGCCAGACATCCCCATTTACAAGGTAGCTGGAAAATGAAAACAACAGTGTGGGGTTGAATGTGCACAGTTAAATTTCTGTACGAAAGAAAAGCCTAGTATTGAGTTTTGTTTCCAGGTCACTGGTAAATGAAGATGGAATAAAATGAAGACACTCTCCACCTAGGCTATCAAGTGCTTGCAATCTGTGCTGTCTAAATGAGGAAAGCACATCTGCATAGAAGGAGATGGCTTAGGTGGCAAGCAGGGGAAAAAGTCACTTGTGTGATGGAAATGATGAATCTGGAAGCAGACACATCCAAGCAACAGCTTCATCATCTTCAGCAGCAAGGAGACACAGCTGTCACAGCTTTTACACAGGACACGTGGGTGTGCAGCACTGTGGACACCCTTTGGAAAAGCTTGCATAAAGGTCAGTCACAAATGGGAACAACAATTTCCAAGCTGGCAAATAATGTATCTGCTAGCCTAGTCTTTTGGCATGCAAGGCAATGGAAAACAGTGGGAACAGTACAAGAGGACTAATTTCTTTTCTCATGTCCTTTCACCATGCACCAACCAACAGATGGAGAGGACACAAGGTGCCATGGTCTAGTGGAGATGTTAGGGCATGGGTTGGACTTGATGATCTTGAAGGTCTCTTCCAACCTAGTCATTCTGTGATTCTGTGATTTTCTGATATTTCTCAGCACTCCTCCTCCAACACTTGGAACAAATCACTCCCCAAAGCAACACAACAACATGCAGCCAGTGAACATACAGGCTGCTGGCTTAGCAAGAGAACAATCCTCAAGCTATCTCTGCCAGGAACCATGAATGCAGACAAAAGGCAATCTCCCCCTGAGCCTCATACAGGAGTGGATTGATGTTAATAGAAAGGCCAATTTTCTGTCAGTCAGTAAAGAGCTTTTAAAGCTCTGCCTTGCAAGTATGGAAACAAACATTTCCAGAAAAAGACCAGAACTACTTACCTTTCCAGGTAGGTAATAATATTGGGGTTCTTCTTTGCCCTCATGACCAGGAGTTCTCTCAATACATACTCGCAGCCCTGGTGCTGAAGATCAATTTGTTTTATGGCCACCTAAAACAACGTTGAAAGCCATTAGGGACAGACATTACAAGAGCCTCTTTCTCTTCCAGCTCATGGGCCAGAATGCCTTGTGACCTCAGTTAAAAGGGACTCTAAACATCAACCACAAAGCGCTAACAACACCCTCCGCACACACAGATTTCTCAAATGGCCTTTGCTTATCAATACCATTATTATTTACACACATCTTGCAAGACAAACACTATTTTGTTCAATTATGCTCTTTGATTTGTTGTGATAAGGAATTCAAACTGCTGGAAATAAATTAGCCTTATTAGAGGTTTGACCAGGTTTCAAAAACTGTTGCCATTCTTGATTGTGGGCCAAAGAATACAAACACATAGATTACGGAGAAAATAGTGACCAAAAAAGAACTCCAAGATGACTCAAAATAAACTTACAATCTCGGTCCACAGATAAAATCACAAGGGAAAGCGCTCAAGTGCTGCAAAATCTTCATGGGCTGTTGGCACTTACCGCTCGTCCTGTGGCAGCATCAAAAGCCTTATAAACTGTTCCAAAACTCCTAGAAACAGAAGTGGCAAGAACAGAGAAGCTGTTCAGTGCTGAGGAGCAAAAGGCAGCCCAGTCAGGAGCTCTCTGCTGCCTGCAGTGTCTCTCAATCACCAGGGCTCATCTGCTCTTCAGCCAATAGCACAGCAGCCCAGCAGCCCTCTGCCATGCAGCATGCCCAAGGGATAAGCTGGGCCCAAAAGGAAGAAGGGCTACTACAAATCTCTACTCTACACACTATATTATGGAGGCAGGAGTATTCTTTGCCATTTGCTTTTTGTCTGTGCGTGTGTCATGCATTTCCAGGCACTGAAACACACAATCCCGTTGGGCCTTTCACTCCTGTCTTTTGATTCTATCTACAAAACTCAGACTACACCCTTTCTTATGGTCCTGAGCACTAAATATTGTTTTCCACAAAATATTGGAAAGAAATGCTACTGAGAGCTGTTATGTGACAGCTATCAGGTGGGAAGCTGCTCCCCCTCAGTCTTTTCTCCCTCCATTATTGTGGCTGTATTATTTGAACCATACAAAACCATGTCTCCTAGGAAAGTAAACAAACTGCTACCACACACTTGAGGGATAGGAGGGCTTCCAGGTCCTGCTCCTTGAGGCAGGCATGACCTTTCAGTTATCTTTGATGATGCCCAGACATCAGTAGTGAGGCATGGAAAATTTACAGCCATGGTCCAAAGACACTTGCAGCTTGCCTGACTTCCCACTTGATATTACAGCAGCAAAATACCTGGCCCTGTATGATTCTGTAGAAGTAAGCATGGCTGCACTCACCCACTGCCAATAATTTCACATCCAGTGTATTTCTTTTCTGGATTTCCCACGCTGACAACACGCCCTGAAAGGAACAAAATGCAAGAAGCCACCTTCAAAACAGAGACACTGACTTCCAGGAGCACTGAAACTCATCTCCGCTCTCTGGGGCTCTGAGCAATTTATGGGCAGTTGGCCAACAACCACAGCAACAACCACAATAGCCCAGGCAAGAAAGCAGTTCTGTAGCACAAGTGGCCTGCACAGAGTCAGATTCCCCACCCTCCTTTGAAGGGTTACCCTGAGAGGAAACTTAGCCCATGGAGAAAGCGTCAGAGCAAACAGAGATCAGAAAAGAACAGGCACCAAGGCAGGTGGTAGTCATGTACAAACAGGAAGGAGAGCTGAAAAATCATGAGCCTTTCTTTTCTTGGGAATACACCCTCCCTTTTGAGGTTCAGGAAATGGTTTCATATTTCCAAGCATTAATTGCACCCTGAGACCTGGAATGGATTTTTATCACCAGGTGCAGAAAGGATATTGCAAAGGGGTTTCCAGGAGAGGAGGGGGTCTACCTCTCAGCAGTTTGCCTAAAAATTGCCTTGATATTTTTAAAGAACAGCAGCTCGTGCAATAACCAAGAGCAATGACTATTAGAATTAGGACCCTCTTGATTCACGAGCAGGCTCAGTTCTGAAGACATCTTTGCTCATTCCCCTTTCAGTGAAGAATTACACTGCTTGTCTTTAGCCTGAGGTGCAGCAGTCACTAGTACTGGACTCAGCAACACAACAACACAGCAACAGCTTCTGTAGGGAGCCCAAAATGTTTTGAGTCTGTCTGACACCAAAGTCAGGAGAGGAACATGTGGCACAGCTCATGCTGAGGCACAGCCACAAGACACTGCTCGATGGCACAAGAAATGCACAGGACGTACTCAGCAGCTGCAGGCACTGCTTCTTTCCCTCCTGGTGCCGCTGCTCTGATTCCTGGCTTGAGCTGGGAGAGCTGCTGGTGCTCAGGTTTTCAGGCTGAGGAGAGGAGGCTTCTTTGGAGGATGCTGCTGCTGGGGGAGCTTCAATGGCATGGCCCGCATCCATCTGGGAAAGAAATTTTTTTGTGACAGAAAGGTGGCTGGCAGATATGCCTTAGAGAGCACATTTCATAGGCAAGCCCTTAGGAACAACATTTGTGTTAGGCTGCAAGCTGTGCAGTCAACTCTTCCACCTCAAGTCAAACCCCACTAAGAAGCCAGAGACTCCACCTTGTCACAACCAGCCGTATGAGAGATTGTGAAAGGGAAACAATAACTTTCAATTTCATCCCATTCTGAGGACAGCATTCACAATGGACAGGGACAGCTTGTTCAGAATCTGCATGGGTCACCATGTGCACCAGACCAAAGACATAAAAAATAAACCCCAAAACCAAAGCAAGCACTCAGAGGCCAGCAAAACTACATTCTGAGGATTGCTGGACACAGGCCACAGCACTAGCGCCAGGCCAGGGCAGCAGCTGAGGTTCAGCAGCCCAGCAAGTGTCCTTCCAATCAGCTGCGATGGAGACCACAGAGCATGGCAGCCAGAGGCGTTGCTCCCATCCACCTGCTGCTATGCATGGGAAAGGCTGGAAGAGGAGAGACCACTTGTTCCATGATTGCAGTGCCTACTGCCCCTTCACTCACCTGCTTTTTTTCAGCCAGTCTGTGCTGCAGCTGCATCTCTTGCATTCTTTTTATTTCTTTTTGGTGCCTCTTCTCCATTGCCTTCATCTTTCTCTGAGCTGCCAGCAGCTTGTTCCTGATATTCTGTCAAGCAAAATCTTACTGTCATCTGCAATTGTGCTCAGCTTTCTCCTTTTCCAGTCTCAAAAGCACCTGCATTCAGCCACTTCTTTCTGCGTCTCTGCCCAGGTCTAACCCTTCCATCCTAACTCTCCTTCCTGGTTCTCACCGCTGGAGCCTGCCAGGCTCTGTGATTCCAGTGTCTGCAGTAGGCCTTTCCTGCCCTTTCCTGAGATCTACAGTTCACGCTCCTCTTATTGCCCTTCCCTCTGCTACCTGGCTCGTCAGGCTCACCTGCCCATTCTCTTGCTCCTCTTTCAGCTCCTGCGTCAGAAGCTCTACAAACTGCTGGCTTTGCTTGAGCTTTTGCTGCAGCCGACGCAGCTTGCATAAAAGCTCAACATTCTGGCTCTGCAGCTGCACAGAAATGAAGAGAAGACAGCTTGAAACTTCCCACAAACTACTTGTGTGGCAGCCAAGACTGATGTGCTCACAGATTCAAAGTGCATTTTCTTCTCGCTCTCATGTTTGTAAAGGGTCAGCTAAGAGACAATCCCACCCAGACAGTGTCCAGACAAGCAGTGCCCATTTGCCACTTGACTGGCTCTGCTTTGTAGCTTTTCTTATTTAGGCTGCATGCTGGCAACTTCCTGCTTCATCTCCAGCAGGCTTTTCTCCTGCTCCCTCTGTACCTCTGCCAGGGACTTTTCCCGTTGCTCCAGCAGCTCCTGTGCCTCCAAACGCTGTTGTTCAAGCTGGGTCTCCTGAGGAGGGGAAGAAGACACATCCTGATTAAGTCCCAGTCAGGCTCACCAAACAGAAAATTGAAGTTTCTTCCCACCCCTAACCCCGCCAAAAATAGTGCACAGTAGTGACTTTGTGACTCCAGCACTCTGGTCCCAATCAGAAACTAAGAAGGATGGTCAGCAAGTAAAAGGAAAGGACATGTCACCTTCCTTCCCTGCACTCTTGGTGTCCTGTTTGCTGGCCCCTCTTTCCTCAGGATTTCTGTTCTCATAGGCTCTCTGCTCAACGTCCCCACGTCCTTTCATCAAGGAAAAGCTGCAGGTGCACTGCAGGCTGAGGAGGATGCCAGCACCCTGATGCCCTATGTGCCATGACAGACCACCAGCTGAAACACCAGCAACATGAGGCCTGTGGCATATGCAAACCCAAAGGGAAGAACTCTGTCCATTGTGGAAGGACAGAAAACAAGGAACCAGGTTCTGGGACTGCAGTTGGAAGCACGCTCAGCAGTCTGCTGCATGGCACAAAGGTGTGGGCATGATCCTGCCCCTTGGTTGCAATGGTTTGCGTGGCGACCACCCAGCCTCCTGGGCAGCTTGGCTTATGCCCATCCTTAAATTGTGGCTGCATTTACTGTCCCAGCATCATCTTCTGTTGCTTCTCAGGCTCTCAAGTAAGAGCCCTTGAAGCCTCTGCTGCCTGGTCCAGCAACGTGTGACCTACAGCAGAGGCTTGCAGCCATGTCACATACTCAGGCTGCTCTTCTGCTAAGCTAACCCACCAAGCTTGCCTGAAAAATTCAGGGATGTATTCTTTCCTACCAGTATTTTCAGCTTCCTCTTTTCCTCTTCCTGAGCACAGTGCCACAGTCTGAGAGCCTTGGTACACTGCTCTTCCATCCTTTGGAGCTGTTCAGCCATTTCTTTGAGTTGCTGCTTGCTGGAAGATTTTACAGCTTGCAGCTGACACTGAAGGCCCTTCACATCCTCTGCAAACACGACAAATGGAAAAAGTCAGACACTACACTAACAGAGGACTCTGGTGACTTCAAGCCTTTTCAGTTTCAGGTAAGGAGGGACCAGCCCCAAACTCCTTCACTTCTCGGAAGCCCAGCAGATAGAGCTGGCTTTGGAGAAACTGCACAAGGCAGGACAATAACTAAAAACAAAGCACACGAGACTCTCACCAATGATCAACTCCTTGACCTGCTTGGCTGAGTGAAGTTGGCCTTCCAGACAGTTCCTTTCAACCTGCAACTCCAACACGTGCTGCTGAGCCTCCAGCAGGCTGCATTGCAGGCTCTCCTTCTCTGACCTACAAGTCATGAAGAAGAAGAGAAATTGTTCCTGGCACACAGGGACAGGTTTTCCACGAGGTTGTGCCTTGAGATCTCTACACCTGACTACGGAAAATGGCTTGCAATGAAACTCAGATACAGCAAGACTATTCCTACCACTTCAAAGCAGGCCCCTCCAGGTGATTGGGCAGCCTTTCCTCATCACCTAACCCAGCACTGAAAGCCCAGTTGAGTTTCATCTCAGAAGCCAAATCTAAATTGCTCTTGCCTGACATATCCCACATTGGGGGCTGTACCCACAAAGTCTCTTCCAATGAGCAAAAGTCCAGCCTCTCCTTAGAGTCCTGTGCTCATCAGCACTTCCAAGTCACTCTGCAGGTGGACAGAACACAGTGTTCTCCTGCCTGACTCGTCAATATTTAATGCCATTCATAATGCAGGTAGAGAGATTTTGTTTGCCACATGCTCTCTAAGTAAAAGTGAAGTATGCACTGAAAGAAAGCCCTGAACCGTATATGTAAGTTCCTCCCTCTAGAGGCATCAGTAAGAAACCACCTGCAGGCTTTTATCTGAACAAGACCTATCCTGGTAGTGGGACAGGTATCCTGCCAATTAAACTACTGGAATGTCATTAACAACACTTGATACATTATGTAAGGCTAACTAAGTCACTTTGCATTTCATATGCCCTGGGGATGCGCAAAGGGTCCCAAGCCAGCCCCCAAAAGAGACTTGAGAGCTTGAGTGGTTACAACAATAACATTCAGGTCAGTCACAGTATCCTTTTGTTTTAACTCATGTCTCATCACCTCTCTGAGAAGCATTTCGAGAGCACACAGGAGGCAGTAAATCTTGATGTAACGCTTACCACCTTTGTAATTACAGACCTTCAGTAATGTCCCACCCAGGGTCTCCTCCTGCCTTTACCTGGCCTCTACCAGCTGCTCGGAAAGGCCTCGTAGGTCGCGCTCTGTGGTTGCCAGTCGAGCTTCCAGGGCAGCATTCTCTTGTGACAGCACCGCCTTGTCTCGGCACACCTGGGACAGTTTGTGCCCCTGGCGAGAGAGCTCCTGCAGCAGCTTCTCCAGAACCCTGGGTGCTGGCTGCTGTGAGAGGTAAACCTGGAATCATGGGGGGCACCATTTTTCAAGAGCAACAACAATAACAGCAACACAGTCTTGGTCTTAGCTTGCTGCCAGAAGCAGCATTCAGGGTGGTCTTGCTGGGACAACTCCCTCTCCCACAGATGCTGCCTAGGAATAAGGTGAACAAACCTTTGGCACTGCCAGAGGAGCCTCTTCCTTTAGTGCATCCCTCTGGGGCTGCGATTTCTCTGCTGGCTCTGCTGTCACTTCACACGCTCTCTTTAGTGAGGAGTGCCACTTCCTCTCAAATCCAGTCAACTCATTCCATCTACAACAAGGGGACAGACAAGTAAACCATTAATAGCAACACAGTCTCCTTGCAAAAGCAGGACTACATACCATGTCCCATACAGGGCAGTGTCAGGAACTTCCAACAGCCCTCTAGTTCCACCTCAAGGGAATGCTGGAATTCCTTCCCTAAACCAGCATCTCTCTTTGTCTTTTGTGTAGGTGATAGAGTCACCAGTAAAAAAGTCAAGCAGGCTTCCAGAAGCTACAAAACTTTTCCAGAAAGCTCAGGTACTTTCAGTTTAACACACTCCTCTCTGATACAGCAGATGTTGGACTTGCAAATGTTCTTTCTTGGCTAATACACCCCTGCTAAGTCTAGATGAGTACTGCCACAATTACCCTTGCTTTCTGTAGTGCAACAAGGAATGAGCCTGCAAGCTTGGCGAGGAGGTGGGTATGAATTTCCAATCCAATAATCAAAGGATCCCAAGATGGTTTATGCTGGCAGGGACCCCAGGAAGCTTCTAGCCCTATCTTCAGCTCCAAGCACTTGGGATCACCTATGGCATCTGGGCAGGCTGCTCGAGGCTCTATCCAGCAGGGGTTTCCAAATTTCCACAGATGGAATCTGCACAAGCTCTCTGACAATCTTGGTCTGCTGCATTATTGCAGTGCTTCTCTTGAGGTCCAGCCTGAGCCTCCCTTGCTTCTACCTGGGCACAGTTTGGAATGCTTTTTGTCAAGGTTTGAGAAGTGAGACCCAGGAGGCAGCTTTGCTGTAGCTCAGTCGGCTGCCAGACCTGCCCATGGGCTGCCTTCCTTCTGCTCTCTGTGCTGAGCGAGTCACATGATGAGAAAACCAAACCTATTTTTTGACGCTGGGCCTCCTAAAGCCCAGCAATGGCCAACCCTGCCAGGAGAAAGCGACAAAGCTCAGCACACACCTGAACTCCGGGGCACAGAGCGCTCTATCCGTGCTCTCCTGCTGCTCTCTCTGTCCTGCCTGGACCGAGGAGTCGTGACTGGGAAGAAGCTCTCCTGTTGGGACCTGCAAGGAATGGGCAGGGAAAAAGCACAAAGATGCAATAAGGAGCAGAGAAGTTGGCTCCTGAGAGCTGGCAGAAGCAGCAAGCAGAGATACAGCTCACCTGATGGTCAAAACTGCTTTTTGTGGGAGGTTGATATAAGTAAGAAAATAACTCTTGAGTTACTGTCTAAGTGAATATTAGTAGGGAACATTTCCCTGCTCAGCTCTGGTCAACTGGCTTCCCCTCAGCATTTCAGGCCTTAAAGAGCAGCCAATAGGAACAGCATTCCAGCCCTTCAGAGACAGACCTTGCCTCTGGCATGCAGAGCTGCACTGGATTCTTCTCAGCAAACTTGGGTCATGTCAGAGTTAAGAGTAACATTGAAGCACTGAGTGTAGGTGCCTCGACAGTGTGTGGAGAGGGGCAGCTCCCTTCAGGTAGCAATGGCTCCTCTGTACCCCACAAGGCTGTGAACTGTGCCTTGGGACTGCTCTCTCTGCTGACAACAGGGACTCTGCACAGACTCTGTGCACAAAGGTTCTCACTTTCATACCAGTATCATACAAGGACATCATGTTACTGCTTATCTAGCACCAAGGGAAGTTCACAGTGCCTGTCAGAATGCCAGGAAAATGATGACTGCATGTGAAAGTTTAGATCCCATTTCCCATGTGTCAATGGCTGTGCTGGAGCACTAGGTCACGGCAGGACTCCAGCCCTCAGCATCTTCAGCCACAAAGGGCAAGAGCTGCCTGAGCAGAAACCTGCAGCTCTGCCCTGCACCAAAGCTTTGCACTGGACCAGCCAAAGCTGCCACTTACTGCTTCTGGATGCTCAGGCCCTGGACTGACAGCCCGTGGACGTTTGTTGTCCTGTGGCTCCCTTTTAGGCTCTGGAGGAAGAGATCCAGCCAGAGGAGGTTCTGCTGCTGGTGTGGTGCTCTGCAGACAGACAGCAGTGTGAGGGACAGGGAGTAACCTGTCATCTAGAACCTTATTTCTCCTGAGCCCTGTCCTCAGCTGTCGTAAAGACAAGTCATGAATTTGGATACAAGTGGGACACTAAATTGTTATAATCAATTTAATTGGGCTGATGAGACTAATATTCGGATGGGACTTCATATAATTTTGCAGGACATCCCTCAGCATGACTACAATCAGCATGCAGCCTCCTGTCTGCAAAAGTTGACTTTCATTAATTAAAACCTCTTCAATGGAAAAGGAGGAAACTGCTGGGATTCTGTTGGTAATGCTCATGCAGACATTGATGTGGACTTTCTTCAGGCCTGTCAGGGTGACAATCGACTGCAACAGGCCAAGCCCACAGCTTGTTCCATAATTCTCAGACACCAGGATTGTTAAGGATGCCCGTCCCACTCACCAAAACGTGGACTTGACTCCTTCCATGATTGAGGCGACCTGCCAGGGGAAAGGGAAAACAAACCAGGTGCTGTTAGAAACTGTCTGTGCTGAGGAATCCCACAGAACACAAGGCCACCCAAGCAGAGAGCATTTGACTCTCACACCATCCCTCCAGAAGCAACAATTCTTTAGCACAACCAGCAAGGCTACAGGGCAATACCCTGGGCTGCGTCTACCTGTTGCTTGGCTTTGACACTAAGGAACAAGAAACCTGGCTGAGAAAATGCAAATTGTTCCTTAGCAGTCAGTGCCTTCATTGCAGCTCATTGTCCACCCTACAGCTAAAGCAGCTAACCCCTGTTAGAACTTGTGGTTCCGTTTGGACACAGCACAGACCCAGCTCCAGGTTCAGCAGCACACACACAAAGTGCTCCACAGTTTGCCCTTCAGCACAAAGCCAAGCGCTCTGGTAGCACACAGAGAGGGTGCAGTGAGACAGACACATCATTTAGTGACGTGATGCAGATAAAAAGGGTGAGTTCCCTCAGTAGTTGTGAGAACCGCACAGTTTGTAGAAGGATGCCTCAAAAGTTCTCCCAGTCTGCATTTGGGAAGTTCTGCACACCCTGCTGAGCAGGAGACACCGCCTTTTTAGCTGACGCTAAAGTTGGCCGGGGCTTTACCAAAATAATGGCAGCTTTATGAGGAAAATACATCAATTTACCTGTCAAATGACGAAAAACTTTCCGAGAAGTCACACGTGAGATGGCTCTGCGGACTGCTCCACAGACTCTCTCCATTGTTTGAGCAGAGCTGCTGAAGATCGTAGATCAGGAAATAAAAATGGGAAAAAAAACCACTTGCACAAGTCCTCAGACTCTGCAATAAAAAGAGGTATAAAAGAAAATTCGCACCAGTCCACAGACAGTGCAAGAAAAGAGAGAAACAAAAGGACACCTGCTGTAATGTGCAGACTGTACAAGGAAAAGGGAAAAACAAGACACCTGCACAAGTCTACAGACTGTTCACCAAAAAAAGAAAAAGAAAGGACACGGGCACGTTTCTGCAGGCTGTACCACTGCAGGGAATAAAACGACACCTGCACAGGCCCACACACTTGTGAACAGCAGGTAATAAGAAAAGACTCCCTTGTCAGGGTGCAAACTGTTGCCTGAGGACGCCTCAGTAGAGGATCCTCCAGCCACGAGCACGCCAAGAGCTGCTCTGAACGCTGAGGCCTTGTGTGCTTCAGGGCAACCTGCTGCTGACAATGCTGTGACGTGGCAGCCCTCTGCTGACATCACAATAGCCACCGCTCTGCGTTGGTCTGTTCCATTTATGCATGGCAACCAAACCTGCTCTACAGCTAACGCCAAAGCCCAGAAAGTTCTCCTCTGTGCCAAAGTATCACAAAACCCCCTTGCCGTCTGTAATCCATAGCTCAAAGGACCCAAGAGTCACACAAAACAGGCACCAAGCGCGTTCACCCTGTATGCCAAAATGAACACTGAGAAAGAACAAGGATGTGAGGAAACCAAAGGAAATGTGCCCTTTGGTCACCACTGCTTGTGACTAAAATCAAGAACACTTGCTTAAATTCTGTGGATGAAATTGTGCTTCGGTAATGACCCAGGGAGTTCTCTAAATCGGAATGCCTTTCATTCCCACCCATTTACTGCATGGCTAACATCGACCATCAAAGTGTAAGGCTCTCTGAGGGAAGAATGACAAATAAGAGGGGAGAAAAAGCCAAGTAAACCGCCTGCTGCACACAAAGCACACCGCTGCTGCAGAATTAAGGCACTTCAAAGAAGCATTTGGGACTGTGACCCCCCTCTAGGAGCTTCCCTGGGCACACATCTGGGAGTCACAGAGCTCTGACTCTAAAGGATGCACAGGAAGGAAAAGAAATGTAACATCCAATGTGGGAAAACTTATAAGTTGGTGGGAGGAGGAAATGGGTGCACCAAAATGGGTAATTCCCGCTGAAAATAGAGTTACAAGGCAGAGACCAAATAGCTCAGCTGGTGGGCACAGCTTAGCAAGGAAGGCTCCAGAAAACAGAGCAACCACAACGCTTCCAAAGTTCAGAAGCTTCATGTGTTCTGCTGCTTGTTCTTGTGTGTCTCAGAATAGATACCAGCAGACTGGTAAGCTCATCTATAGAAGCATGTTGGTAAGTACACTTGGAGGTCATACAAGTGTCATATTTCAACCAAAAGCACAAGGAAGCCCTGATACTGCAAACAGCTATTCTGATCTTGCCTTCCTATAGTTTAAGTCAGGCTCTGAGCAGCTGTTTCAGCATTCTCTAGAAAAAACTATAATCTTATTTTACCTTGAGTATGATGGAACTTTTTGTGCAGCAGGGTTTTACAGAGGAATCTCTTTACGCATAGAATTCTCTCTGCACAGGCTGAGAACCTTGAGATTCAAAGATCACAGCAAGATTCTCCTTAGATTCGAAAAAAAAAATAAAAGATGTAGAAAACCAAAGATCACTCAATATTTTCTTGCGTCACTTAGGGAGAAAATTGGAATTGTTCTTCTGCGCTCCAAAATGACACCAAAAGGATGGAATACTGCTTGGATGGCTTATATAAAATCTAGATACTTTACACTTGTTGCGGTTTTGGTTTAACTGGGCGCAAACACTAATTTCATAGAGTTGTTTTGATTTGTTAATTTGAAATTTTCTTGCTGGGAGATAGGATTAGGAGGAAGGCATAGCAAGCTTAACTTTAAATGGTACAAAGAAAAACTTTATTACTACAAACTATAAGAAATAAAAAAGAAGAAAACTAAGAATAGAATTGTTGGAACACTCTTCCTCTTTCCACACACTTCTTTTCTTTCACACTAACAATGTACAGATACAATTCAGTCTGTTTACCATTTTTAAAATAGTATTTTGCTAATTTACTTGGGAGAGCAGACTTTCCAGTCTGTGGAGATTTTTTTACCCAAGAAATAGTTTTCCCGTGGCTTTGGTGTTACAGTGATTAGCTGCCCAGGAGAATGGAAATTTGACTACTATGTCAAAATCCCTTCTTCAACTAACACTTTTTTCACAACTATTATTGAGTACTATATTAACTTTTGGGGTACACTTAAAGGATTATAACAGTGTAGACAAAAGCTTTCTTCACCTTTGAAAACAGGTTTTTTGTTGCAGTGAGGGTGGCCACAAAAAAAGTTTTGGGTTCAGAGTATTGGGAGTTTATGTGGCAAAAATAAAGGAGCAGGAACAACGGAGTTGGCTGAAAACTAAAGATCTTTAATGGAAAATAAAACAGGGATGGTGCCCCAAAACCAAACGCTGTATGGGGAAAAAAAACTCTGAGGATGCAAAACAAGTGGGGGGACATGAGAATATATACAGTCGGGGGAGAACTTTCTGGAACTATGACCATATAACGGGAATGGGTAACCAATAGGGGAACAGAATTGGAACCAATTAACATAATAACACTAAGGACAAAACACTTAGGTTTGCCCTAAGTTAGCAAATGTTTCCCAAGGCTGGAACTCAATGCCTGGCTCTTTCTTCGTGAAATCTGGCTGACTCTGTGTTCCAGCCAGACCAACTCCCACAGGTTTTCTATTCCTTCTCCTTCTCCTTCTCCTTCTCCTTCTCCTTCTCCTTCTCCTTCTCCTTCTCCTTCTCCTTCTCCTTCTCCTTCTCCTTCTCCTTCTCCTTCTCCTTCTCCTTCTCCTTCTCCTTCTCCTTCTCCTTCTCCTTCTCCTTCTTCTTCCTGGGGGGAGTAGGGATTTTCATCTCCACTCTACTCAAATGTAAGAGATGACAGCCATTTAAATATCTGTTTACTTTAGCACTAATTCCTCTGCTTATATCTACCGCTAAAACAATCACATTCACCTCATAATATCTTTATGTGTGATAGGGAAACAAGACATTTTTCTCTGTAGCATAAAACCAGAGAAATTTCAGTGCACAACTCTTCTTTCTTTATCTGGGACTTGACTCTTTCTTTTGTCTGACCTTGGTGTTTTCATGTTGTTTCTGTGTCTATCATTATCTTGGTCTTTTTTTACTCAGGAGAGAGAACTAAGTGTCTGCAAAGTCTTATTCTGGGCAGTGAAAGAATTAACACCTTGCCTGGGCAGCAGAGTGTCCTGTGATCTCTTCTAGGTGGGGCAGCTGGGACCATTTACAATAAAGAGTCTTTCAAGGCCATGCTGAGGCTGGCTAGATTTTAAGGGCCCAGCCAAAAGTGCTGATGGGTTTTTCTGCCTCTATGGCTGCCTTCTGGCAGAGGCACCCTGCACTGGGACTCCACCACTGGAGCGGAGAGCCCCAGTGGGACCCAAGCACTGCCAGGTGCCACAGCGTTGGCACTTGAGCAGCACGATTCCTTATTGTAGCTTTCTGTTGTTATCATTCTATGGAGGGGGGAAAGTTAAACTGTGTAAGCTCTCTTTTTCACATATTGCCTTGATGGAGACCACACAGAGTGCTGCCTGGGGGGATGTTTGGTGGTGAACACACCCTCTTTTGGGATAAAACACTCTCTCTCTCTGGTGCTCTCTTTGTTATTAATAGAGTTGTGGTTATTGTGATTTTCAGTAAATTGTTATTCCACTTGATAATCTTTCCTAGGCTTCCTGTGTTATCAGAAGGAGTGGGGGAATGAGAGCAGATTGAGTGGGTTTAATATCACAGCTGGTCTTCAAACCCCCACATTTCTTGCCCACAGTGTGGGCTTGGAAAAGACCAGAAAACTCTGAGCCTCCAGAGGTAACTCTTCTCAAGTATAAGGGAAAGATACTTTTGCAAGAAGACCTTGCAGTGCACCAAGACACATTGGAGCAAGGTATGCAGAGCCTGAGATTATCAGATGTGCTGGAGATAATCCTTCCATATAACAGGCAATTCCCTAATAATTCAGACAGCATCCAGTGTACACAAAACATATGCCAGAATTTCATAGGGAATGCACTAGAGTTATACGCCAGGTCATTGGGAGTGGCAGGAAAAGGAGGGCATATTGATTGGCAGATCCTGGACATGCGAAGAAAGAATCTCCACCCTTTTATGGGCCTGCATTTCATCCATGGAAAGAATGACCAAGGATTTCCAGTATTTAGAAAAGGTAATTAAAGAGAACCACCCAACATTTAAAGAGGAGATGAAAAGGAATTTTTCCTTGCCCCAGCAACACAGACCAGAGTCTCCGCTATCAGGAGTAGGCACTCCCTTGATGGGGAGAAAAGGTACACTCCATGAGGTTTCCTGTAGTTTCATATGCATGAACGTGAGAAGACATGAGGAGGTGGGATGGAAAACTCACCTCTTCCCTAGCAACAAGAGTACATGAGTTGAGAAGGGGAACAACTATCCCAGGAAACTCTTTGAAGATAAACGGTGCTTCAGCTTTCTGTGGGCAAGCCCCAAGGCAGAATAGAAGGGATGTTACATCCAATCCTCTTGAAGGGATCCCCAGGTCGTATTTCCAGGGAATGAACAATGACCATAACCAGGTCATTAGGGAGGCCCAGCCTCTAGTCAGGTGGAGAAGAGGGATGGTCAGATCTATTGGACTATGTGGATCTGGTAGCATGGCACATCAGAACCACAAGAATATGAGGCTGTAGCTGGCAGTAGCACACAATGTAACCTTGATGCCATCGAGACAAGTAGAGGCAGAATGTTTCTGTGTTTCTGAGGTGACAGGGGAGTTATAACAGCTGACTGTACAGGAAGCTGAAGTGAGCTTAACTGGGAATGAGTGGCAAAACAACAGATTGTGACTGGCCCAGAGGCCCTGTACATTCTGGCATACCTCAGAATGGGTATTTTGAAAACCCAAAAGGGCATTATTGGGCTTTTTGGAATAGCTGCTATGAAACCAGATGAAATAGACAGTTGAATACCTTGCCTAACCTCTTAGAAGACCCTTCTGCTGTAGGACTGTTGAAGGTTGAAGAACAACAGGTACAGATGCTATCGCAACAGTGTAGTGTAGGCAATATCTAATCAACCACCTCACATAATTGTCTGGGGATGGGGGAAAGGGGTCTCTTCCAAAGAAAAAGGGTTCCTTTTGGTCAAGTGTGTGTGGTTCTTGTTCCAAGCTGGAGAGAGCAATTGAGGTGGTGTAGCCATGGCTCTGTGATGAACATTTTTCTTGTGAATCACTCTATTTTATAAACTTTTGTTATTAATATTGTTGCTGTTACTGTTCCCTTCCTCATCCCATTGCTCTTTCCAGTAAATTGTTCTTATCTCAACATGTGGTTTTTACCTTTCGTGCCTTCAATTCATCTCCCCAGCCACCCACAAAGGGAGGGGAAGGGGGACAGGAAGGGAGTAAGTAGCAGTGTAGTTTAGAGTCTCAGCAGGAGCAGTCAATAGGAGAGCACCATTTCCTAAACCATGGCAATTGTGTACATTGGACATCATATTACATATGGTTGCTTGTTGATTGTTATTTGAATCCTTAGAGATCACCTCCAACACGGCTAATTCTCTCAGGTACCTGCTGGGGCATGCTATTAGATCATGCTTGAGAGAATACCTTTTCCTCATGCTTTACAGGAGTCAGCTCCAGAGGATGAATGTTTCTGTCCTATTCCCAATCCCCTTGTCCCTGTTGGGACAGGGATCCCAATGCTTGGCTTCATTACCATCTGGTTTCATATCATGGCTAAAACATTGCAGCAATGGAGCATCCAGGTCATCAGGGTCATCAGGCTGGATTGGGAAATTATCTATGGCCCTGACTCCTGCTGCTCTTATGAGGGCCCTACTTCCTTGTTGGTCCCTCTCTAAGTAAAATGGTCTTGAATTTCTTCTTCTGTTCTAGGACTGCTACCAGCCTGAGTTGCTCCTCTGGTTCAGCTGAAGTTTGGCCATAGTGTGTTGGTCTGCTTGCCTTCTCTTCCCCCTAAGAGTGCTGTCTAGTATGGAACAATGTCCAGTAAAGAGTAGCCAGGATCCAACAGAGTGGAATAAGTTGCTCCTCTCCAGAGCTGCCAAAACAGTCTCCTTGTACATACTGTCACCTTATCAGGGTCCTGTAGTTTCTCAGGGGTGAACTTCCAAACCTTCAGAGGAAAGAAGTCCTTCAATATTGTCCCAATTTCTCCCACGTTTTGTGTCACTCATGACTATCCACCCTCAGGGCAGAGACCTGAAAGGCCTTCCTTTCATAAAATCTCTTTCATACCTCTAAACATGATGTGGACTGCACTGGGGAGACCTGGTAAACTTAGTGACAAGAACATACTTTCCTTAACATCCAAAGGGAATTCAAAATTCTCAAATGCTATTGTAACCGGCCTGAAAAGAGGAAAAGGTGGTGAAAAGCTGGGGAAATTCATTCTGCCCTGTTCTCCCCACAGACTGGATACCATTATTCATGAATGTCCACTACTGGAACACAAGCAGGGCAGGAAAGCCACACTAATACACTGACACCCATTGTCCTTGTTGCTATCATGTCCTAACTTGGTGTCAGAGAGTCTCCCTACACTGAAAATTGTCGTAGACAGGTAGAGAAATTAGAAAAGAAAGGCCTCATAAAATCAGGCCTGCTCTGCTCAATTAAAGCTAGTCTATCACTTCTTCTAAGCACAGATTGCAAGTTCTCAGGCAAAAGTAATCTTGGAAACGGGAGTTCATTAACATAACAACCTATTCTTGGTGAGAAAAACAAGCCTGCACCTCAGTAAACAGTGTGTCTCTCCCATGAGAATCAGTGAACACATGTTCTGGTTTAGGGGACAGTATTGCCAGGAAAAAAGACAGGAGCTTTTTCCCAAAATGGAGAGTGAAAATCCCCTCCCTCCCAGTTTACTATAATTTGGAAATTAGGGGCTCTCAGGCAAAGGTATGGATTTAGGAATAACATTTCTTTACTGATATATCTACAAGACAAACAAGAACAACATCAGCTATGAACAGATCAGTGACAAAACAGAATGAAACTCAGTCTCAGTCCCTTTTCCAATCACAAGCACTTTTCTCTGCACGGTCCCGGTGGAGAGCGGGGCAGGGCAGCCTCCTCAGTCGCAGCAGCTGCAGGAGTAGGCAGGCAAGGTGGCAGCATCAGGGCTGTGTCCCAGGTGGGAGAAGGGTGAAGGAAACTGCTCACCGTTTGCATTGTGGTTCTCAGTACTGTTCTCAGAAGCAGGAGTCTGTAGCAGGGCCAGGCTGCAGGGCAGATTCCACCATGGAGAAAAACCTCTCTTCTCCATGTTTGGGCTGGCGAGACCATGTCCCCCCGGAAGAACGAAGAAAGCCACGATGATCCACCCTGATCGCTCAACCCCCCCCACGCCCCCCAGTGATTGAGACATCAAGAGGACCCACCCATCCCTTTTGTCTTGGGAAATTAAGAGCTAATGGAGCTGCCAGGCCAGCTTTCTTAGCATGATAATGGGAAAAATTTTTCCACCGAGGGAAAGAGTGAAAACTTCCTCAACCCCCAACAATACAATATGTAAACAATTCAAGGATAGAGAGATTTGATGGACAAGTAAAATACCTTTTACTAACCAAGAGAGTAATTAGCAAGAAAGCTATTAACCAATTACAGCTGCACACTATGTCTATAAAAACACTATAAAAATGCATTATATGAATAAAGAATTAGCTTTTCTGCATGAAGAAAACGGAGTCTTGGCTGATTTATTACAACAAAAAGATCATTGGGAACACATACAGAGTCAGATACCATGACCACATGCACAGACCAAGCAACATTGTGAGCAGTGGCTCCCTACCTAATACAGCAAATGCTTAGCCCCAAATTGTTTCTGACCCGCTCTGGGGAGGTCTGCTCTTATCTTAATCTTTCATGCCTCCCATCGATTATCAAGAAACACTGTCTTTGTTAAGGATTTGTACTCCATAATCTAATGCTCCCTTCTAAGACTCTCCAAATCATGCTTCCTGATCCACCCATTACAACAAAACAGAAAATTGACTATTCAAAAAAGAGTTCAATTTGATTTTATCCATTTAAAAGAGAAAGCTGTATGTGGAGAGATGATTTTATTAGTAGGTGATTGTTGTATCCACATCCCAAATGTTCCAATGCCACAGCATAAAGAGATGAACAGAATGAAAAAGATCGCTAGATACAAAATGAAGAAGATTTCTAATAGGGAGATTGCTGCTGCACTGGTAACTAAACTGGCTAGGAGCAGTTCTCAGTATGCTTGGGCTTTCTTGTCAGCTGGCTAACTAGACTCTTTCAGACTTTGAGAATGATTATAATTGTGATTATTTTCATTTGGATTGTTATCTACTCCATTCAGATCACCATAATAAAATCGGTCTCCATGGTAAAACCCCCTTAAACCCCACCTGTGACATCAATGTGCCCTGAAAACAGACAAATGCAATTAGCATTCCTCATCTGCCTCCTTTTTACATGTTAGATGTCCCCATACAATCCTAAGATGGTACCTGCATACTTGTTTGTCCATTGCTACTGTTAATTGTTCCTCTGGTGTTGGTTCTTACTGCTTGCTTATTGTTCTTACTGCTGATGGATTGTACATTGCTAATGGTACTTGAAGAATGATGATCTAGTAGGCATTGCAACTCAGTAACATTGCATCTGCTTTTAACTTTGGAGGCACCACCACTCCAAAGACACTGGTCAGATCATGACTGTGGTTCTGGGCTAGAGTGCGGTAGACCCACCCACTACTCACACTCTTGGCATTGTCACCAGAATTGATGCCTTGCTGAGGTAAAGGTCTTCTGGGTTGCGCTGCACTTTCCTTTTCTTGTGTACAAATGAGGTGACTTTGATGTGGTGTGTTTTGTTTCCCTCTCCCTTTGGACTGTAGGATAAGAGACATAGGATGGGACAAACAGTTTGACCCACTGGGACAAACATGAGAACACTGGAGGATGAAGACATAGTGGCTTGAGAAAGGATCAGACAGAGAATCCAGGTAAAGAACATTGTTGGAGACATCCTCAAAGCAATGCATGCCCATAGATCTGATTTCTTCTGTATGAACAGGTTCTCTTCATCAATAAATATACGTTCATGGCAACAAACCACCATGATATGGGCAGTAACAATTGCATGGCACATGCCATGGACCCCTGTTGACCCACTGTGATGTAGGCACTGCCAATTGGATGTCATGCTATTGGATGTCATAAGACCCTTGTCTTATGACAATACGGGCACTTTGTGACCTGTCTCTAGTGTCAAGGCATCCACCCACATAACCCCTGAGGACACAACAGGACAGGAAGGGACAGAGCATGTCTCAAGGAGGCCCTGCATAGCCACCTCATGTCTTGCTGACCTGTATCTTCTCTTCTAGGACATCTGCCATCCCTGTGGCTGAAGCCCTCCAAGCCAAACCTCCAGCAGGATTGACCGGAGAGAAGCCCCAGTGGAGAGAATCCCAAGCATGCTAAGATTGACCTCATTGAAGAGGAGGGAAGGGGAGGAGGGGGGGGAGAGGGAGGACGATGAGGATAGTGATAAAAGCCCTGGGGCCGTGTCAGCACTGCAGCCTGAAGATGTGGAGGGAGTCCAGCTGCTGCAGGCAGGTAAGTGGCTGAGCTGTGCCATCCCAGGGAAGAAGGGGAAATGGGAATGGGTCTGATTCCCCCAGCAGCCCTGCTCCATCCACTGGGCACCCTCAGTTCCAGGCTGCAGCCAGAGAGACAAGGATTCATGTCCCCAGAAGCCATTGCTGAGAGCTGGCCCTTGCTGGGGAGTGCAGGGCTCAGCTGTGTTCTCCAACCTCTCCCGCAGTCCCTCAGCTCTGACTGTGCTTGTTTTTTGCCAAATACAGTTGAGAAACTGCCAGAAGAGAAGAAACAAACCTATAGCCACTTCCACAGAAATGCACAGGTACTTGCAGACTTCCCTGCCTGGGCTGGACCAGCTATTGCAGCTCAGGCAAGCACTGATGCAGAGTATTAGATGGGACATCCCTCCTTCTCCTGCCTTAAGATACTTCTGGATTTCCATAAGCCTATTGATCATGAAGACGATACCATCACATCCCCTGAGGGCATGACAAATGCTGACTTCTGTAAACCAGAGGATTGTGCTGCCATGCTGGATGTGAGCATGGCAAATGGCACTTCCGGAATAGAGAAAGTTAGTTGTCTATGGCATAGGCATGGCCAGCCAGCAAATGTGTACATTCTCAAGCTGGATCTGCAGGGTATCCAACAGACTTTTAGGCTAGCACAGCATGCTAGAAAAGGAAGCACATCTTGGGAGTAAGCTGGGGAAATGGCTCACTCTAGTGGCACTCCAATTCCCTGACATGTCTCCTCCAGGTGCCAACCATTGTGAAGGACATTTACCAATGGTTCTCACTCATCACGGATGCGTCTAATGAGCACAGTCTGATTGACACCCTGGAGGAGATGGCACTTGCACAGCCACATGATGTGGTGATGACCCTACTGCGCTGTGCCCCAACATGTGACAGGTACAAGGCCCACTTTCCTGGAGGGCTCAGAATTCCTCAACCTGAAAGCCCATAATGGTTTTGGCAGAGGAAGAGAAAAAAAGCTCCAAGAGACAATTGCCCCATGTGTGCTGGCTGAAAGAGGAAGATTTTCAGCCATTCTGAAGCCTTGGCTTCCCAGTCATGGCATGTCGACCTGAGACCCTGCTGCCATGCTCTTTTCCTGCCCCTCAAGGCACCATCACTTGGCTGTCTGCTACTCACAGTAGCAGTCTGGCTGGGTGCTGCTGCAGAGGGGCAGTGGGCACAGGCAGAGCTGGTGACCAGCTGTGGAAACTGCAGCTGCCAGGCCATGGTGTTGTGGCCAAAACCCCACTGACACAGAGTTCTGGGCCTGCAGAATTGCTGTGACCATGTGGAGGGCGATTGTCTCCTCAAACAGAACTGTGGAGAAGGCTATGCCAGAGCTCCTCTGTGTGCTGGAGGACTGGCCACTGCACAGCACATCCACCTCCGATAAGGACAACTCAGATGTCTTTTCCCTGGCCGTGAGTTTCTAAATTAGACCCAAGCACATCCTCAAGGGCTGCCTCTCTGGCATGTCTCCATCCTTTGTCCCCCACCACTGCATCCCTGCCTCACATGGTGTGCTACAAACCTGGGTTCGTGGCAGGTGCAGAGACAGCCAGGTCAGATGCTGCTCCTGTTGCATCTGTCCTGGAACAGAGCAAGGCCTGAGCTGCATTCTCACATGGCTGGGCTCTGCCTCAGAGATGTCTCAGTGCTGAGTGGTGTCCGGCTGTTTTGGTTTTTTGCAGGCAACCAGAGCAGTGTGGGAGATCATCCACCTGCCCCAGGCCCCAGAGAGAATGATTCTGTATTTGCCACGCCTCTTTGTGGCCCTGCTCTTCCAAGTTTTCTCCAGCACAGAGCAGATGCCAAGGGAGGTCAATGCCTTCTGGAGGCGATGCCAGCAAAAGCACTGCTTGCCCACTAACCCCAACAGGTGCTCCATTCTGGTCCTCCCATTTCTGCACCACCCTTGCAGCTGGGGCCAGGATTCCTGACATGACCTGCCTGGGCTGTTCTCTGCACACAGATTTGTACTCCTGACCATGAAAGCACTGCTCTGTCATCTGGAGTATGAGGATGTGGTGTCTGAAGTTGAACGGGAGTGTGGCTGGGACACACTCCTCAACACTGACGCCCACCACCATGCGGTGGGTCTTCTGGCCAGGTGAGAGCCACATCCTCCCCACTCCAACTGTTATTTCTCCACAGTCCCTACATAATCCCTGTGATCATGTGTGAGAGGGACTTGTCACCAAGGGATGGTGCACAAGAGTGACAAAGCCTTGAAGGCCTGAGTGCCCTGGAGCACCCACAACCCAAAGTGCCAGCATCTCTCCTGAGGAGTGCCAGCATCTCTGCTGATGGCTCAGAGCAGCACCTCTGTTTGCAGGCAGCCTCCCTGGGAACAGGGAGGTTGTGTTGAGGGCTACTGACAGCCTGGGGAACAGGACTGTTCCATGGGCAGAATGAGTGGGTTTTCAGCTTCTTCATTCCTGAAATGAGCCTGCTGGTGTTCAGCTCCACCTTCCTCCTTGCAAGAGGTGGTGGTGAAAAAAGAGGCCTCTATGAGTCAGTCCAAGGAGAGGTTTGTCTGCCCTTCTTAGAGTTGACCATGTCTTTTTTCCCCCACCAGGGCAATGCTCAGGATCTCAGAGCCCTTGTGTTACCGAATAGCACGCTACATGTACAGGCTGCTCCGCACTAAGGAGGCACGCTGGGAGGTTGCTGCCATGGCCTTTCTTGTGGAGGTGAGCCTGATGGTGAGCACTGCCTTGCTGAGCTGTGTCCCACCACTCTGCCCTCTTGCAGATGCAGCTGCAGGGGAGTCCAGTCAGTGATGGAGGGGCAGAGTTGGCCTCTGCTGTGTGCCCTTTGTCCCCTACTTCTGGGGTCACACCTATGACAACTAGGGTTTCTGCTGTCCTCACGACAGCTCGTCCTCTTCTATAATGCCTTCTTGAAGGCCAACATATTGGAGAGTGCCGAGAGCTGGAGGACAGAGTGGAGTACGTGAGCTGCCTGTGCAGGGCAATGGAAGTGCAGGGGTGCTTTGCAGCCTCTACTACCTTTGGGGTCTGCTGTCTTTGATCTTGCATATGCCCTTATTGCTGTCACTACATAGCCTTGTGCAGAGATAAGTTATATCAGCTGTGCATTCCTGTCAATGATTTCTGCATTTCAGATCCTGCCGTGCCTGAATATAAAGCAATGGGGTGAACGCATCCTACAGCTTGCCCAAATCTACTTATGGAGGGAGGACAGAGTCATGCGTCTCCTGGTGCTCAGATGCCTCATGGTAGTCTGCAAGAGACCCTCTTTGGTGAGAAGCAGGCAGCCAGCCAGCCAGTATGGGTCTGAGTAACATAGTAGCTTGCACTTGGATGGCCTTCAGAAGATGGGCAGCTTCTTTCAGCTCTCCTGACTTCCCATTCATTTACCAGACTACCTCAGAACAGGCCTTTGGCTTCTGGGCTCTGAGGAAGCAGCATGGGATTGAACTGCTGGAGTGGTTCTGGCAATGCAGCCTTTCATAGCTTCACAACATTCCATTGTGTTCCACACAGGCCAACACAATGCCAACCCTGACTGAAAGCATCATGGAGATGCTGAAGGATGAAGACAGGGACGTGAGGGGGATGACCCTCTCTGTGCTCAGTGAGATGCTCCTGAACAGAGATGTGCCAATTGCCAGTTCCCTCGCTATGCAGCTGGTTGAGGCACTCCGGCCACTCTTTGACAATGTAAGGCTCCGTGCCCCCCACCACAGGTGCTAGGTGCTGCCAGGAAACTCTTCCCTTGTGGATTTTCAGTTCTGTGTCCAGGTGGGCATGGAGCAGTCAGTTCTGAGGTTCTTGCTCTCTTCCTTTTCACTAGGATACTAGCCATGTGCAGCTGCTCTCCATTCGCCTCTTTGAAGCTGTGGTGGAGTTGGTAGAGGAAGAAGGAAAAGAGCCCCTGGAGAGAATTGTACGCCAGAGCCTGTTCCCACTGTTCTGCCGCTTGCACGACAAGAACCAGTTTGTGGCAGAGGTTAGAACTTCTGAAATGCTGACATCCAATTTGGAGACGACTTGGATGTGCTGATTCCTTGTGTACCAATGGCCCCTGCATTCTCCTCCTCTTACCTACAGAGAGGCAGTTCTGGGGTACCTCTTTTCTGCTGTCCTGGCAGTACTAGGTGCCTGAGATGGGGGATGATCCATCACTCTGCCCAGGCAACAAATCCAATCATGAATTTGGTTTCTCAGTGGCTACATCTTCCCACTAGGGGCCGGGAAAGGACCCGAGCCTTGCCCAGGTGCAGGCGATACAGTTTGTGTGCTCTCAGCAGTGGTTAAATGTCCTAGTATTTGCTGCTCTACAGGCCTCTTGGGAAACTCTGCATCAAGTTAACACATTCCTGCAAGAAAGGAAGTTTGAGCATCTGCTGGAAACAAAATGGAGAGGTGAAAAGTGCCTGGTAAGGATGGACTCAAAGCCCCAGACAGTCTTGTCAGTGCTTCTTAAGGCCAGCACAGTGTATTGCAAATGAAAACATTCTTGGGAGTAAGCTGGGGAAATGGCTCACTCTAGTGGCACTCCAATTCCCTGACATGTCTCCTCCAGGTGCCAACCATTGTGAGGGATATTTACGAATGGCTCTCATTCATCACGGATGCGTCTGCTGAGCACAGACTGGACAAGAGCCTGCAGGAGATGACACTTGCACAGCCACATGATGTGGTGGTGACTATTCTGCAGTGTGCCCCATCCTGTGACAGGTACAAGGCCCACTGGCCTGGAGGGCTCAGAATTCCTCACCCTGAAAGGCCATCAACTTGTAGACCCAGCCCCACATGTGCTGGCTGAAAGAGGAAGATTTTCAGCCATTCTGAAGCCTTGGCTTCCCAGTCATGGCATGTCGGCCTGAGACCCTGCTGCCATGCTCTTTTCCTGCCCCTCAAGGCACCATCACTTGGCTGTCTGCTACTCACAGTAGCAGTCTGGCTGGGTGCTGCTGCAGAGGGGCAGTGGGCACAGGCAGAGCTGGTGACCAGCTGTGGAAACTGCAGCTGCCAGGCCATGGTGTTGTGGCCAAAACCCCACTGACACAGAGTTCTGGGCCTGCAGAATTGCTGTGACCATGTGGAGGGCGATTGTCTCCTCAAACAGAACTGCGGAGAAGGTGCTGCCAGAGCTCCTCTGTGTGCTGGAGGACTGGCCACTGCACAGCACATCCACTTCCGATAAGGACAACTCAGATGTCTTTTCCCTGGCCGTGAGTTTCTAAATTAGACCCAAGCACATCCTCAAGGGCTGCCTCTCTGGCATGTCTCCATCCTTTGTCCCCCACCACTGCATCCCTGCCTCACATGGTGTGCTACAAACCTGGGTTCGTGGCAGGTGCAGAGACAGCCAGGTCAGATGCTGCTCCTGTTGCATCTGTCCTGGAACAGAGCAAGGCCTGAGCTGCATTCTCACATGGCTGGGCTCTGCCTCAGAGATGTCTCAGTGCTGAGTGGTGTCCGGCTGTTTTGGTTTTTTGCAGGCAACCAGAGCAGTGTGGGAGATCATCCACCTGCCCCAGGCCCCAGAGAGAATGATTCTGTATTTGCCACGCCTCTTTGTGGCCCTGCTCTTCCAAGTTTTCTCCAGCACAGAGCAGATGCCAAGGGAGGTCAATGCCTTCTGGAGGCGATGCCAGCAAAAGCACTGCTTGCCCACTAACCCCAACAGGTGCTCCATTCTGGTCCTCCCATTTCTGCACCACCCTTGCAGCTGGGGCCAGGATTCCTGACATGACCTGCCTGGGCTGTTCTCTGCACACAGATTTGTACTCCTGACCATGAAAGCACTGCTCTGTCATCTGGAGTATGAGGATGTGGTGTCTGAAGTTGAACGGGAGTGTGGCTGGGACACACTCCTCAACACTGACGCCCACCACCATGCGGTGGGTCTTCTGGCCAGGTGAGAGCCACATCCTCCCCACTCCAACTGTTATTTCTCCACAGTCCCTACATAATCCCTGTGATCATGTGTGAGAGGGACTTGTCACCAAGGGATGGTGCACAAGAGTGACAAAGCCTTGAAGGCCTGGGTGCCCTGGAGCACCCACAACCCAAAGTGCCAGCATCTCTCCTGAGGAGTGCCAGCATCTCTGCTGATGGCTCAGAGCAGCACCTCTGTTTGCAGGCAGCCTCCCTGGGAACAGGGAGGTTGTGTTGAGGGCTACTGACAGCCTGGGGAACAGGACTGTTCCATGGGCAGAATGAGTGGGTTTTCAGCTTCTTCATTCCTGAAATGAGCCTGCTGGTGTTCAGCTCCACCTTCCTCCTTGCAAGAGGTGGTGGTGAAAAAAGAGGCCTCTATGAGTCAGTCCAAGGAGAGGTTTGTCTGCCCTTCTTAGAGTTGACCATGTCTTTTTTCCCCCACCAGGGCAATGCTCAGGATCTCAGAGCCCTTGTGTTACCGAATAGCACGCTACATGTACAGGCTGCTCCGCACTAAGGAGGCACGCTGGGAGGTTGCTGCCATGGCCTTTCTTGTGGAGGTGAGCCTGATGGTGAGCACTGCCTTGCTGAGCTGTGTCCCACCACTCTGCCCTCTTGCAGATGCAGCTGCAGGGGAGTCCAGTCAGTGATGGAGGGGCAGAGTTGGCCTCTGCTGTGTGCCCTTTTTCTCTTGCTACTTGGGTGACACTTCTGACACTGTCACTGCTATGTGTGTTTCAGGTCCTACTTCGCCTTAATTTAAAGAACTGGGAGGAACGCATCCTACAGCTTGCCCAAATCTACCTTCCAAGGGAGTGCAGTGTGATGCGTCTCCTGCTGCTCAGATGCCTTATGGTACTCTGCAGGAGACCCTCTTTGGTGAGAAGTAGCTGCCCAGCTGAAGCTGTGCTGCCAGTGTGGGTGAGAGTAACACAGTAGGTTGCTCTTGGATGGGCTTCAGAAGATGGGCAGCTTCTTTCAGCTCTCCTGACTTCCCTTTTGCCTGCCCTGAGCATTTGGCTTCTGGCCTTCTGTGCTCTGAGGAAGCAGCATAGGATTGAACTGCTAGAGTGATTCCGGCAATGGTCATGGTTTCACAACATTCCATTGTGTTCCACACAGGCTGAAAGCATGGAAAACCTGACTGAAAGCCTCACAGAGGTACTGAAGGATGAACACAGGAAGGTGTTGTGGATGACCCTCTCTGTGCTCAGTGAGATGCTCCTCACCAGAGATGTGCCAATTGCCAGTTCCTTTGCTATGCAGCTGGTTGAGGCACTCCGGCCACTCTTTGACAATGTAAGGCTCCGTGCCCCCCACCACAGGTGCTAGGTGCTGCCAGGAAACTCTTCCCTTGTGGATTTTCAGTTCTGTGTCCAGGTGGGCATGGAGCAGTCAGTTCTGAGGTTCTTGCTCTCTTCCTTTTCACTAGGATACTAGCCGTGTGCAGCTGCTCTCCATTCGCCTGTTTCAAGCGGTTATGGAGTTGGTACGGGAAGAAGAAGAAATGCAGGGGCTGAAAAACAGTGTGCAACAGAGCCTGCTCCCGCTCTTCTACCACATGTATGATGAGAACCAGTTTGTTGCAGAGGTGAGGACACTGAACTACTCGTGTCCCTTGTGAGCGGACTCAGTGGCCTTCCACTCTAATGCCTCCAAGACCTCAGCACTCTTGCCTCCTTCTGTCCTTTGGCTGGTCCTTTGGCCTGGGATGCAGTGCCATTGCCAAGTCTCTTCTGTTCTGCAGGCCTCTTGGGAAACTCTGCTTAAAGCAACAATATTCCTGAAGAAGTGGAAGCTTCAGCAGCTGTTGGAATCAGAAGAGCTGTGGAGGTTTGGCGAGTGCCTGGTAAGGGTGGCCTCAAAGCCCCAGACTGTGTCTGAACAAGCCCTCTGCCCTCAGTACCTACTGTGAGGGGCTGGCATCATCACCAACAGCCTGCTCCCCACACACTACTTCCCTCTGGTGTGTGGCCCAGCAGGGTCTTATGAAGGCTCCTGTGCTTCCCCAAGCCAGGCTGCCAACAGAGCCCCAACCCAGCTGTGCCTTGGCATCAGGACAGCATTGAGGCTCCCTGTGGAGTAACCATCTCTGCTCCCTCCAGGCCAGCTGCTGGCTGGCAATCAGGGGTGCCCACACAGGGATGTCAGTCTTGGATGCAGGGCCCACCCATCCAAGGGGAAGAGTCAGTGCCAACCCTTCCCCCTGTCCCCTTGTACTGTCTCCAGCTGGAAGAGGAAAGGGACAAAGCAGGCGAGTACTTGCGCCAGTCTGTGATGTATCTTCAGAGCCCACAGAAGTCCATACGAGAGGTAGCCATCAGGCTCACTGGTAAGACAAATCCTTCAGGGTCCCTGGCTGCCTTACTGGAGCTTAGTCCCAGCCCCAGCAGCAGGACTCAGCCCAGTGGCTGTGGTACCCTGACTATGTCTCAGGATTTTCTGCCACCCTCTCCCACCCTTGCCCTTGTACTTTATACCTTATGTAGCCCTGCCAAGGGGAGGAGCACATGTGGCCAGGCTGGCAGCACTGGTGCTGGGGAGCTGTGCCACTGGCTTGGTGATAGGCTTGGTGTCCCTAGTGCTCAGTAGCTGCCACTTGAGCAGGCAGCAGGAATTGCTCCAGGTCACCTGTGGGGATGTCAGAAGGGATGGGTGTGAACGCATGAAAGATCAGGACAGGGCTCTGCTTTCTATCCACAAGAGGGGTGGTGTGGGCAGAGCAGACGGATATTGAAGGGACACATAAGATATTCATGGCAAGTATCTCAGGGTTTATCCTCTCACTTCCAGTTCCCTTCTGAGCATGGGAAGATCTGGGACTGGGACAGAGTGGGGCTGCCCTGACAAGAGAGATTCCTGAGGTCCCCAAAGGTCTGGGTTCTGACCTTGTCTCTGTTCCTCTCTGTTTCAGCCCCACAAGGCAAGACAAGTAACAAGTCCTTCTTTAACCTTGTAACTCAAACCCGGCACTTTGTAAGAACTGCAGAGACAAATCCTAACTCCAGATTCAGGCTGTTGCAAAACCAGCTCCATGATGCATGGAAGAAGCGAGTTTCTCTCTTGGAAAGTGGCTGGCCTTCTCTCTGGCACAAAGTTGCACTTCGCCGCTGGAAGTCCCCGCGTTACTGATCCCAGCAGCTCTTGGGGCTACCTGAAATGAAATATTAGGTGTCTTCTGGCGTCTCCCAACCCACAGGACACTTCTCTTATATCTTTTTTCTTCACTCCTTTTAAGAAAATCAAATGCAAAAATTTTAAAATGCAAAAATAGACACTAGTTCACAATCTCTTTCCTTGGGCTCCTGTCAGTCAAAGCCCAATCTGCAGGTGGCACTGCAGCTGCACACTGAGCTATCTGCACTGAATATATATCTTAACACTCCCACCTGTGTTCTAATTGAGTGTACCTGCTAATATACTAAGAGGGGGAAAAAACCAAGGTATTTAACCGCTGCTCTTACTTACAGCATTATAACAAGTACCAAACTTAACAGAATGAAGGCTAACAAGAATGTCATAGGACAGAATATCTATCAATCTGAAACCGCAAAGGATCTTAAAAAGTCAGTTTACTGATCAAGAGATTCATCCCTCTCTGCTTGTTAACATATTGATTCAAGCATTTACCACCATCTAATAGGCCTTAACTGGGACGGCACCGAGAATATTCTGAATTGAAAGGGACTTACCATGATCACTGAGGCCAAATCTTGAAATAAATTATTCATACGGGGATTGAACGTGTACATGACCTTGGTGTTATTAGCAAGCTGATTGATTGTATTTGATATGTAGAACAGAACAGCATAGCCTTGGAGAAATAAAAATAGAGTGTAACTTAATCAAGCAGAAGTCATGCAAAACACAAGAAGGATGCCAGCTAAGCTCTGCAAGGCTGACAAACCCTGAGTTATTAACAAGATTGCACTTACTCAAAAGCAGTAGTTGAGGAGCAGCCACCTAAAAAGGACACCAGATGTTGAAGATCATGGAAGAAGACCCCCAAAGAAGCATATAAGGACTTCCAAAAAGGGGTGTGACTATGTCCAATGAAGTAAAATGCATACATCAAGAAAGTGGGGATAGCTAACGATTATGTAAATCAGTGGGTATGATTACACACTCTTTGCCCAACACTCAAGGCAATTAATTACAGGAAGGACCCTCCAAGCGACTAGCATGCTTCAATAAAGAAAGCATGCTTTCTAATACTCAAAACTGTTGTAAAAAGTTTCTCTCTGGAAAATTTGGGTATCATATTTGCTATAAAATGAGCACTGATTTCTTTATGAGGGCTTCTATTACTCCTCCTGAATAAGTCTTTCCTGTTGCAAGTCTTCTGTCCAGCCTGACAGCTGGTCTACTCTCACCCCACCACAGGTGGCATGTCTGCAGGGTCTCTTTGCAGTCCCTGAGAAAGGAAATTGGTCCATTGTCATCCTCCTAATTGTGAGTTTAGTCTGCTGCTTGAAAACTCATGTCAAGTTGCACAGACATTTGTGATTCTCTTTTGTTGTGGCATAAATTCCTGGAGATAGCCATATTTTTTGTATTTGGATAACTATTGCCTGTGTCTCTCCATAGGATTGATCATGAAACCAGAGTGACTAAATATTCTTTGCCAGAATTGGTATTCCCCCAACTGTCCACATGCCATCACCATTTTGAGTTGCCTTTCATTTTTCCCATAGTATCTCTTCTTCTGTAAAGCAATCCTTTTCCTACATTGTCTCAGGGTTTATCAAATTTGGTATTTCCTCTGGTCGGTCATGAGACAGGACATTATGCCAGGTGATATGAAAATCCATGTTTTTCCTGTAATGCCCCTGTTGCATGACATATCCCAAGAAAATACCAAGAATCTGTAAAGATGTCCACTCATTTCCCTCTTTCCACGTGTGCTGCATCATCAAAGCTTCTGGTTCTGCTACTTGTGCACTCATCCTTGCTGCCAGTGGTTTTGCTTCTGTCACCTGTCCCTAGTACACCCAGTCTGTTGCTGTCCTTGCAGGGAGAGACATCTATGAATAGAATTAGATCTGGTTTATGTGAGGGAACATCCATGAAATCAGTCTGTGCTCTACTCGAAATGTGAATCACTTGCTCACACTGGTGATGTCTTTCTCCATCATCAGGTACAGCTGTTAGGTTTTTTGTGTTAAGAAGTGATATCTATGTGTCCGTTGTGGCGTTAGAACTTTGGGTTCCTCCTGCTGCTGCCACAGAGTTTATACAGGCTGATGCTCCTGCTGCAGCTGTATGTAGTTGCAACTGATATCTCATAAGGTCCTAATTTCTGCATTACCTCTCCATTAGCTATTCTCTAAGTTCTCAGTGGTCTCAGACAAAGCAATTAGTCAATTCCTCTAACTTAGGAATCCGTGGATGTCAGATCCCACAGCTCTGAGAAAATCTCATGCCTACTTTTTGTGATCAGACGTGGGAGCTTCATTATGGCCTCTCTTCGTTATCATTTATTGCCCCTTCTCCAAAATAGCCTAAATATTTAAATTTCCTTTTGACACAGCTGAAACATGGATGGAGATGCACTCTGTTCCCTTTCTGCTAGAGCAACGCAATTACAACCACCCTTTCTCATCACAATTTTCTTAGGACAAGTTTTTCATGAACTGTTTGCAAGAGCTGATTCCAGTAATTTTGTGCCTTAATTGCAACGCAGTAAGTGCCAAAGTCTCTGCAGATTCAAGGGGCTTAACACAACTCCTAAAGGTGAAAACACTTTCTCATATACAATTTTTTTTTAAACAGCAAAAAAATTTTATTTCCTTTTGTTTTTCACCAAAAGGGCAATACAAAACACTAGGCAATAGAGAAAGTTTCTTGCTCAGGCAGTACTCTTTGCATGTTATCCTCCTGGAAGAAAATGAAACAGAATTTTCCAAGTTAATAGATATAATATTATTTTGAATACTAAAATATTTCCTGCTCCTGTGACCATGCCAGTAAACCATCCCACTGAGAATGTCCTTTGTTTATGAATTGCAAATCTTACCAGACAACTGCAACAGTTCTCCATATTCTGGAGGAAGTCTTCAAATATTATTGGCATATTTACAATCCTCTTTACTTAAAGTACATGTACGTGTAGAAAAATGCAGGTTCATAACTACTTTTTGACATATACACAGAATTATCACCATTACAAGCACATAGTAGTCATGCACATAGAAAAAAAATAAAGCAGAATTTCAGCTTAACTTCTTAAGAACCTCCTTTTGGCATGGTATTTAAAATTTACACCACAAGAATCAATTCAAAAAGTCACAAACGGTACATGGTTTGAAGATGACTGTACCTCTACATCAGATCTTTTCTGTCCCCGTCTTTGAAGACACTCTCTGTACACACAGCAGCAATCTAGAGTGAACAAGTCCTTCAGTGTGTGTGCTTTCTAGAGATGTGGTCCATCTGTGTACTAACTGCCTACTTGTTAGTTGAAAAATAAACTCTTGAAATATGCTGAAGGAATCACTGCACACTAAAATGCAGTCACTTCCAAGTGATACTGCACAGGTTTTTAAATAGTTTCCTTCTCAACCTTTTAAAATGTTTAAACAACTCTCCTATCAATCTTTTCTTGCTATACCAAGTTTAGTTAATCCCTCAAATCATCAGTCAATGTTCACAGAGCAATGCTGGGATATGGGCAGTGCACCTTGGAGAACTCCTGTGGACATGGGTACAGTCTGACATAGACTGTCCCCTCCCCTGGATGGCCACAGGCCGGTGAAAAGTCACTGGGCACTGACAGAACTTTCCCTGGAACTCCCAATGGCTTCTTTGGGATCAGCATACTTGGAGCCTTGTGACACCCATCTGTGCCACTCTGGATTTGGGCATCTGAATAGTCATCTCCCCACTCCAGTTGGTGAAGATCAGCAGAGATCACGAATCGTCTGTTCTGAACAACGTTTGCTGGTGCTTAGGACAGACTGAACCCTGTTCAACATCTGACACTAAACCTCAACTCCCCCACAGGCCTTATGAGGCACCCCAGTCCCTGCGTGCCCTCCTAGGGACTCCAAACCCCCTGCATGCTTTACAGGGGACCACAGCCCCCACATGCCTTAGGAGAGACCTCAGTCCCCTGTGCAACTTGGGAGAGACCCTAAAAAGCCCTTTATGTGTGCCTTTCGCTGATCAGGCTATGCACCCATATTCAATGCACTAACCTAATTTCATCATGTACATAATGATGCGGGAAGGAAAAGTCTGAAATAATTTTGGGAATTTATTAAAAATAATTTGAGACCCTTATAGTTTATGTTGAATATACTCGGGGAATTTTAGCTTTCATCCTTTGTATCCTCTCTGCTTCTCAGGTGAACTCACATAGTTCCGCATAAACTGCATGGCAGCTGAATATTTGAAGAATGGGGCCATGAAGATGGTGGCCTAGGGTCTCATTTGGTTGCCAATCTATTAAGAAAACTTCCCTATCTGACCATATCACAATCCATTTGGCTGGGGATGCAATGCTCACTGTAGATTTTGTTCACTTGAGCGAAGACACCACTCCCCGTGTCAGGCACTTTTATTCTTTTACTATACAGCCACCTAAAATCCAGCAATTGGCCGTTCCGGTGTTCCTGTGTAACAGCTGAAGCGTTGGCCTACAAGCTCTCAACTTTTCCAACTAACCCGCCAGTCCTCACCAAAGACTTTGGTACAGAGCAAGGGATAGAATACGATAGCCATACTTTTCCAAGACGGAAGAAATGAAAGAAATAAAGGCTGAAAAGACAGAAAGGGAAATTTTGATGATTCCGTTAAACGCTCAAAACAAGGCCGAGGACTATGATATTAGCACCTACACTCATTCAGTTTCACTCAATGAAATCGCGAGATTCGTGAGCTGACAGGTATTAATCATGGCGGACTGACACCACAGCCCACCCCCACTGCCACGGCACACTCCGCCGGGGACACGAACGCCGCAGGCGCTCCCTTCCGCTCTCCGGCGGCTCCGCCTCCCGCAGCCGCCCGGCGCCGGGCACACGTCACTTCACGGCGCCGCGCCCGCCCGGCGCTGCTGCTTCTGCTTCTGCTGCTGCTGCCGCCGCCGCCCCGGGCCCGCGCCTGCCGTCCCCGCCTGTCCCCCGCGGAGCCCCCGCTCTGTGGCGGAGCCATGTCGCGGCCCAGGAACGGCCCGCCGCGGAAGCACGGCGGGGCCGCAGCGGGCTCGGGCGCTCCCACTGTGCCGGGCCGTGGCCGAGGCGGCAAAGGTCTGAGGGATATCCGTGTGGACGAGGAGGTGGAGATCGCGGTGAATCTCGCCCTGGAGCGGTTCCGCTATGGCGAGGACAAGGGTGCGTGGGGGAGCGGCGCGGAGAGGGGCGGGCAGGCAGCCGGGCCCGCGGGCTCTGCCGGGCTGGAGCGGCTCCGTCCCGCATGGTGCCAGGGGACAGCGCTGCCGCCGATCCTTGTGCACGGGAAGGGCTTGGGGACTGATAAACTCGCGGCACCGAGGTCACACGACAGGGATACCGCCTGTTGAGTTTTTGTGCTCGGGTTTTTATTTTTTTAAATTATCTTTCCAGAAATGGAATTTCCATCTTCTTTCACTAGAACAGAAAGAGCGTTTGTTCACCGGCTCTGTCATTCTCTTGGACTGATATCGAAAAGTAAAGGGTAAGTTTGACTCTTACTTTTATGTATTATTTTCTCTTATTGGTGCAAATTTATAGGATTTCGTTATCAGTGTCGGAACTACCTGTTTTTAGCTTATCCTGCAGTGTTGTGTGGAATGGTACTAGAGAAGAAACTTTATAAAGTGGATATAAAAATAAGTGTCTCTGTGCTTTGCTTGATGTGTGAGTAAAAATGCATGACACGCTAGTTTGCGATGCAGTTTTGAGGACTTCATGTGCATAAAAAAACATTTCCCACAAAGATCCTTCCTGGTTTTTATTTCCATGCACTTGAGTGTTTTCAGAGGTTTTGCATAGAATCTCTTGTGTTGACAGCTAAAGTGTAACCTACAGTAGCACGTTCAAAAGAGTGCTTCTGTTGGGAAGCATAGAAGAATGTTCAGGTGTTGCTAGCAGGCAGAGGGTGGTCATCTTTCACCTCTGCTCAGCACTGATTAGGCTACACCGAGAGTGTTGTGTCTGTTCAGGGCTGGGATCACCAGGAAGACAGAGACCTAGTCTGGAGAGAGTTCAGGGGAGGAAGGGGATTGAGCATCTCCCCTTTGCAGAAAGGTCTGGAGTGCTAGGACTTTTCAGCCCAGAGAAGACAAGGCTCAGGGTGGTCTCAACAGTGTATGTAAGTGCTTGAAATGAGGATATGAAGAGGACAAAGTCCTTTTTACCGGGGGCTGCTGGAGGTGACTGTGCCTCTCATCACAGAGGCTGCCGTTGCCAGCACCTGTGTACCTGCACCAGTCTTCCACCTCTGCCAGGGACAAGTCACTGGGCACTTAGTGTGACCTTCTGTTCTTTCCCTGAGAAGTTGTTTTGAAATTGATGTGTTGGTTGTAGCCCAGGCAGAAGTAAGTTTAGTTTCAAATATATTTACAATGGTTCTTTGTATTTTGATGTCAAGAGTTCAGTCTGAGAAGTAGATCAGTGTTATGGTTAAGTGTTTTGATCAATTTCTATATAATAAATCTTTGATAATGAACATCTTGCGATCTGTTATGTTTTACTGCATTTTGTCAAGGCTTGGAATGCCACTGGCAGGGAGCTTTTTTGTCTATTCTGTGTATTTGTTGATTTTTAACTTTTAAATTTTTCAAGATAGTCTTAAAGTCAATTTGGTGTCATAACTCTCAGTATTGATTGATAAAATGATTGGTAGAACTGGCTGTGTTTTAGGAGACAAATGCAGTGATAACCAGGGCATAGTCTTCCAATGTCTGCAGTGTCTGTCTTGCAGTACCTCGCATGAATAGAAGGTGCTTTTGATGATGACTATAGTGGATGTTGCATTATACTACTTAGGACATTGTTTGGAGGATTCTAGTAGTGGTGTTTTATTTGAAAATAAACGGAAAGTCATCTTGCAAGAATTATTTTCAAAGATCATTACATGGATGTGACTAGTTTGCTCATTCCTGAAATACCTTTTTCTACTTTGTTCCAGAAAAGGAGCAAATAGATACCTAACTGTAAGAAAAAAAGATGGATCAGAACGAAAACATGCAGTTATGACTTGTGCCCTAACTCCTGGTACAAAACACGCTGTTTGTACTTTAATTCGGAATTTTCCTGTCACGAATAAAGAACGAACAGAACTTCTGCCAAAGAAAGAACGAGGAAATGCCTATGCAGGTGAATCTGGTATGTTCAGTGTGTTTTGTGATGTAGACTTGTCAATCAACACTACTTGAAAAAACAACCCCAAAACAAACCCCTCTGTTTTCTATCTCTTCTTGTGTCATGAGTGACACTCTTCTTTCCAAGCTACCTAATAATTTTCTAGACTTTTAATTGTTAATATAGGGTCTTATAAAACTGGTGTCATAAGGTGCTCAGGAAGTCATGTCACCCACATGGCAATGTCTCCCCTGTATCAAGTTAATTTTGATTCTTTGAGCCAATTTTAGCCCGATTTTTTTTAATGTAATTGTGAAATGTGGATTCCTGCAGGTTCCATGGGGTAAGATTAAAGAGACAAGTGTTACCATCACTCTGTGTAAGAATACCCTTAAGAGAAAATGAGAGTGTCTGTTTTGCTTTTTGTCCTTGACAAAATAAGGAACTCATGTTTTGTTTTGTCATCTAAAATAGATTTAGTCTCTAAAACTCAGGCTATTATGTAAACTTCTTGATTTCTAGCATATAGAAAGGAAGACAAACTTCTGATATAAGATGGGTTTTTAAAGCAATGCTTTTAACATGGCTGTTGCCTTAACAGTTATGCTTGTAAAAGTTGTGTTTCTGTGTACAAAGCTGGGTGTAGTGAACAGAGTACATAGCTATATGCCTGGTTTAAATGGATATTTCTGATTTATTGTGCTCGTGCTTTTAAGTGCTTCCTTTGCTAGTTTTCTTTCTCAGTTGCTTCATTTGTTTGATAGGATTGTTTAGTGAAGAGAAGGAAACTATTACAAAAGCACCAAAAAGCAATTTCTTAGGGATGTAGGATATAAATTAATTAATAGTGTAAAATTTATCTTTCTTTACTTCTCCAGAATGGTGTTTGGCTCTTCTAATCTATTAGTCTATGTCTGTCTTGGTAAAACAGTGTTTGTCATTTAATGTATGAATCTGTTAATTATATTAAATAATTGCATATTGCCTATATAATTGTACTAACATTGTGTTTACAGTGGGCTTCTCATTCTTCTGGAAAATAATTATTAAGGAATTATAGAGTAGCATTTAACCTACTGACATTGAAGTGGCCTCCTCAGAAGACTGTTGATTTTTTAGCTACTTATGCATTGCTTTTTGATACATCACACTACTGTGTGCCTTCAGGGCTCTAGATTCATCAAGTTTTTATTAGTACCTGTTAAATCTTACGTACTAGTCTATTAGGTTGTGTACGACGGGCTGAAAGGAGATCTTGAAAGACCAGTAAGTGAAAGAAGGCATATGCATTACAGTAAAGTTGTCTCTTCATTAGAAAGCACACTTGTCAGTTTGAAATAACTTAAATGTTTAACTCTGTGGTGGATTTTTCTAGGCAAACTCTTGAGATGGGAATGTGTAAGCATATGCAAAGCCCAAGACATTTTTGCTCTGAAATAGTTTCTATTTCTCTTTAAGCTTTTCATGCCTTTTTTTTAACTTGAGCAACGCACTGTGATAGTTCAGTTGTGTTCAAAATTTCTATGAAAAGAAAAGATTCTTTGAACTGTATCTGTTTCTAGCACCGTAACAGTATGTGTCACCATGAAAATCACTTTTAAATATGTCATGGGTTTCTCACTTTATCAACAGGAATGCTAATAAAATCAGGAGTGTTCATTTTTAAGTATGCTTTTAAACAGTGTTTCAGCAACTTTCCTTTATAATTTATTGACTTATTTTCACAGAAAACAAAGAAATGAGCAAGACAAGTGGACGACTTAGTGATGGTATCCCCCAGGTTCCAGTCAAAAGAGGGGAATCAGAGTTTGATTCCTTCAGGCAATCACTACCAGTTTTTGAAAAACAGGAAGAAATTATTAAAATAATAAAGGACCATAAAGTTGTTTTGATTGTAGGAGAGACTGGATCAGGAAAAACTACTCAAGTACGTTTCTTTAATCAAATAAATAACTTAACAGTATTAATACCAAACTGATGTCAAATCTGTAACATTTCTGTAATAATGATTTTTTTTATTCTATTGTTAAGGCTTTTGTTTTCCTATGTGGTTCAAAGTCTAGTGTTCCAGTTAACTTTTTTTACTTTTTCAATACTAAACCAGCAGATACGTATTAAAAGCATAAATTATTCTGCACAACTATCTGATGGATATGAGTTTTGCATTAAAATAATCATAGAATATTAAAGGGAAGGTAGCTACAGTTTTGTGTGCCGTTTTCTTCTGAAGCTAGTTCCTAGCTTCAGAAGATGTCTCTGTTACAATGAAAGATTATCTACAAGGTTTTTTAGAGATTTCCCTGAAGCAGGAGAGACAAGCTTCAACTTTTGGTTAGTTGGTTGGGTTTTTTGGTTTTGTTGTTGTGTTTTACTTGAAAGAGATTAAACTTAATAGCCAAAGTTGATTTTTGTGGCCTTTTTTGCCATTTCAGGTACATTTGCAATGAGAATGGTATTGTGAGTAATTTTGCAACATGTGATACTGAGGTGTAGTTAAGTTGTTTCATTGTGATAAAAATATCATGAGTTTATCAAACTAAAAAGTAAATTTAAACCACTTCTTTACAGATCCCCCAGTTTATTCTTGATGACTGTCACAAAAATGGAACTCCCTGCCGTATATTTTGCACTCAGCCAAGACGCTTGGCAGCACTTGCTGTGGCTGAAAGAGTGGCAGCAGAAAGAAGAGAAAAGATTGGCCAGACAGTTGGTTATCAGATCCGATTAGAAAGCAGGTACTAATGACATTTCTTAAAGTCAGTTGATCTAGTACTGGTATTTTGTGTCTTTAGTCATGTGATTATTTAAACTGCAGTGTATTTGGATACAACCATCTAAAATATCACTGTGTAAAGTATAAGTAGGATGTGTTATTTTGGGTAATGAATGTTTAAGAGTTGAAAAGGATGGTTTTTCTTCTGTATTTTGCAGTTTCATGCAGTGAGTTGTTCTACAGAACTGAACTGCAAGTGCTTTCTCTTGATTTCTCTTCTAGCGAGTATGTGTGTGGATATCCTTGTCCTTTCTACTTTTAACATAGATAAATCTAGAAATTCTGCAAGCTTTGAAAATAGGTGGAAAGACCAGCATGCTGTGACAAAAGCTATGTAAGGAGAGTTGACAGAGCACAGAAAAGGAAAACAACAAAATTGGAAAGTGAATGATGATGTTGAGCATTACAATCTACTCTGGGTTAAATGTTCTCTGTTTCATCTTTTATGTTTAAAGCAAAAGCAGAAATTCTAGATGACCTGAAGAATTTGCTCCTAAAGCAGAACAGGGATGGGTGAAAGTCTGAAGACTGTGTGTGGTTTCTAAAATCTTTGAATTGTGTAAATAGTGGGATTTTCAGGCATGGGCAGCAGTTGAGATACAAGTGAGAAGAAGATGGCAAAAGGTATATTGCTTATATGGATGAAGATAATACATTTCTAGTGAAAATAAATGCTCTTGTACTGCAAAACCACATTAAAGACTTTAGATATGCATACCAAGGGTCACAAGGCTATTAACCAATTAGAAGAGTAAGTAAAGATGAATTGCAAGTAAGGTGGCTTATTGTGTGGAAGAATTATGCTAGATGAAGAAAACAAAGTATAGGTCAGATGGAAGAATTACTGGAAGCAGTGCGGAAGAACCAAAGAGTTCACTTGAGAAGGAGCAGAAGGGAGAGTTGGCAGTGTTTGTGTCTTGGCAAAAAATGTTGCATGGACTGTGTTTGCAGTAACACAGAAATCCATTTTTTATCTTTTGGTGTCTGTTAGACATTAGTGGTGATTTCTAGAAGGTTGATGGAAAAGAGAGAAGAAAGGAGATTAAAAACATAAAGCACTTCTATCTTGTATGTGTTCCATGAATTCAACATGTAAGAGTGTTTTTGAAGTGAAGGAAGAATCCCAAACTTGAAATACAGACAATATGTATGTGTGCTCCTTTGTATAGGAGTCTACAGTTTTTTCTGTAAGTTTTCAGTACTTAAAATGTCGATGCTGGAGGAAGTAATTGCTGTTTTTACTTGTACAGCTAGCACTGCTACAGGTAGTAGGTACTTTTAAAGAATTTTAGATTTTTGAAAAATCAAAGCATTTGAAAAGGTTGAGCTGATTTCTTTAAGATTTAGTCAAGTATAGCGAAATTGGTTTGCATGGCAAAGTTTTGGTTGTGAGTGGTGTGTTTTTTGTGGGAAGAAGTTTTCCAAATATCCAATAAAGCCTACCAGTTGGCTATAAGAGAGTCTAACCTCTAGCCAAGGCTGAGCCCATCAGCAACAGTGAGCCTGACTCTGGAGCAACATACCTGAGAAGAAAATCTATGCAGCAATAGAAAGAGGGGATTGCAAGTGTTAGAGAGGAATCATTCTGTGAGCACCGTGGTCAGTGCCAGAGGAGGGGCAGGAGGTGCTCCTTGTGGAATTTCTTCTCCCCTGTCCAGCTGAGGAGGAGAAGGATAGAGCAGCCTGGGTGGGTGCCTGGCATTCAGCCAAGGTCAATCTACCCGATTTCAACAGATACTATATCTGAAGAACTGTATTCTGTTTTTTCAAGGAAGTCAGCACAGAATTTTCCAGTAAATTAATACAACATGGTGAGGTTCTCAGATTTCTACTTCTTACTTCTTCAAGTTTCACTTACTTATTAACTTAGAAAAAAATGAATCTGTCCTTTTTAATTAATCCCTTGTCTGAAGTTTTGGAGTGTTAGCACTAAGAATCATTAGGAACTCCTAGGGAACAGGCATAGTATATAAACAAATAGTATGCATGAACTCTTTGGTGATAGAGCTGTAATTCCACTTCTGGTGAGGAGGTGTTCAATCTTTAATTTTCAATGAATAGTGGAAAGCTAGCAGCATTTAAATGGTGAAAAAAGCAGAAACATCTTTGTTCACTGTTCACTAGGGTTTCTCCAAAGACTCTGGTAACCTTTTGCACTAATGGCATACTGCTTCGCACGCTGATGGCAGGAGACAGCACCCTATCAACTGTGACACATGTCATTGTGGTAAGTACCTTGTATTTCATGTGAGATGGGAGATCAGACCCTGGTTTTCTGTAATAATTTGATGTACATTTAAGGTGTTTGTGTGAAGTTAGAATTTGAATTAACTTTAAAGAGTTACTCATTTTTTATTGTAATATGCATATTTTTCTGAGTGTTTTTGTTTTATTTTGTTTTGTAAAAGCATCTTATATTAGGTTTGTGTCAGAAGTTAATTTTGGAATTATGATGTGATTGCCGAGGGCAGGGGTCAAAATTTTTCAGAATTTCTTCTGTCAGCAGAAAAGTCTTAGGAAGGTTTACACGTGCAAGTGTGTCAGTTCTGTTACCAGGTACTTGATCTTGCAGGACCAAGTTTGCTATGCCTTTGTTTGCCCAATATTTTCAACATAAAGTGTAGTCTAACTTCTGGCAAATTATTTGTGTTCATGTATGATTATGTGAACTTCCTATTGTGGAGTTTGATAAGTCAGTAGAACCAGAATATTTACTGCAAGTTCTCCTCTGCTGAAAACAGAAAAAAACCATGGTAATTTTAGATGCCTGTCTGTTTACTAAGGAGGGAAAAAGCACAGGAATGGTTTCTGCATTCTTGACTTCAGCCTGCAAATCTTGTTCTTGATTTATACATCCAGAATATAAAACTAAACAGAATATAGACAAAGATGATTAATCAGACATGTGCCTTAATGATAAACTTTGTGCATGATTCAATGGATCTAAGAAATCTGTCTTTTTCCCCGTTATGTGCTATCATCCAGTTCTTGTAATTCTTACCAGTTGTGAAGCGTAATTTTATTGAAATAAGATTTGTCAGATTTGCAGTCTGTGGCATTATCTTGAAGATGAGATTCAAGTGCAAGAAATAGAGAGGTTTCAGATACTCATTTTGATCTCTGAAATTAAAGTCTGTGGTGGGTTGTGCATGAAAGTGCAGTCTACTCTGCTACATTTATAAATCTTTTTGAAGTATTTTTTTGACTTTTGGATAGTTTTTAAAAAAGTCCTTATTAAGACAAACTTAGACATGTTAATACCTCTGCACTGCACCACCAAATCACATATTTTAGTTTTAAGAAAATTCATATTTGTGAAAAGTTATGATCTTGGATCTGTGATGTTTACATGGTCTTCCTTTTTGTTTTCTTTCCTTTTATACAGGATGAAGTTCATGAGAGGGATAGATTCAGTGACTTCTTGCTAATAAAACTGAGAGATGTGTTGCAAAGCCAAGCTAATTTAAAACTAATTATTTCTAGTGCTGCTCTAGATGCAGATCTCTTTATTAGGTATTTTGGATGTTGCCCAGTAATACACAGTAAGTACTTAAGTAAACTCTTAAATCTCAGTATACCTGAGACTCATAGATCTTAACTGAAGTGTACCAAAACATTCTGAGTAAAGGCACGTGATAAATACACTGACAGTTACCAGCAGTTGTTGTTCTTTGTTTGCTCATGTTTGTTATTTCGTAGCTATTTGCATGTACCTCAGAGGGAACTTTTTGTCAGTGGATATTCTGTAAATGCAGGGGTGTCCTGGCCCCCTCCATGTTCAATACAAGGAGGGAGGAACAGGTTCTTAAAATGCTGGTCTGCACCTAGATTTACAAGAGTGATATTATTAGTACAGTAATTTCACGAATACAAGCCACACCATTTTGACTAAGATTTTTCTCCCAAACCGGAAATGCAGCTAATACTCAGAAGCGGCTAATATGTGAATAGTTTTCTGACATTTACAACCTCAGAAGTGCCAGCCAGGGTGCCGAGCCGAGCAGCTGCAAAGCCGGCATTTCACAATTGTTACAAATTGTTACTCGGTTGCACCGCAGGTAGAACCTGGCTCCCTGCAAGCAGCACGGGGGGCGGGGAGAAAGGAGGGAGAGCTCTTTCCTTCCCTCCTCTGCCGCAGCCTGGGGGAGAGACGGGGGGGCCCCGCGCCGCCATTGCCGCAGCTCAAGGAGGAGGTGGAGTGCTCCGTCCCCGCCTGCCGCCGCGGGAGCGAGGGGGGCTCCATCCCTGCCTGCCACCACGGGGCAGCGCCGGGCTGTGGTGACCGAGCCCAGTGGCAGCAGCGGCTGGCCCCCAATGGCCCCGCCGAGCGGCAGCACCGGGCTGGGCCACCTGGCCCCGTTGGCAGCCCCGAGCGGGCTGAGCCTGCACAGCCTTAGCTGAGCCAGTAAACCCCGCCCTGCCGCTGTTCTGTTACTATTTGGCAACTTTGTTGCACGCGGGTCCTCGCTGCGAATGACAGAGCGGCTTATACTTGGGTGCAGCTTATTTATGGACAAAAAACGAAATATTTACCAAGACCTAGAGATGCAGCTTATACTCAGTGCGACTTGTATTCATGAATTTACTGTATATTGTAGTAGATTCTAGTTCTGGCTTCAGACATTTCTACTACTTCCTGGAGAAAACTCCGATAACTGTATACAGTTCAGAAATGCAGTCCTAGGCAAATTGAGGTTTATGTTTTATTCATATGATTCTTTACTTCATTTCGAATTTTCTACCCAAGTCGTTGATTAATTCTAGGGGATGTTCTTGAGAAGGAGTTATTATTTCTTATTTACACATGAAAGTATTCATTTCTGTTTTTCAGTTTTGAATTGTTGCCTAGGAAATAAGGCTTGCAGCTTGTTGGAGGCATGAATCTGGAAGTTACACATGATTTTAATATTTGACAAAGTTTTTTTGAGGAGCAAAACCTTACTGTAATTTTTGTGTGGCTTTCCAGTTTATTTATTTTGCAGCTTCTCATCCTTTTAGATCAATAGATTTATTTTGGACATTCTGACTACTATCTCTTCAGTTTACTGCGGTGGTTATACTGATATTACATACTGGACTTCACAGGATAATCACATTTGAAAAGTTGCTTTTTCCAACTTTGCTAATTTAAGAATTTAAAAAGGAGGGTTTGGTTATGTTTTCTATTAATATGATGAAAAAGGTTTGATTCTTCTGCCATATAGCTGACACAATCCTGACCACAGACACCAATATTTTTTAGTTGTGGGTTTCTGCGGAGGACAGAGTTTGTGATTAGTGTTAGAAGAGTTCCTTCCTGACTGCTTCTAAAAGTATGTGAACTGTAGATTGTTCTTTCTGAAGGAGAGAAAAGTCCTAGGTGATATGACCTTAGTTGTGGTGTCTGCTAAGGAACTAAATATATATATAATTCTTCCTATATAAAAACATAATTTAATATCTACAAATAAGGTCTAGAAAACAGTGATGTTAAAAAGAGACATCAGGGTAAGTTGTTAGGAGAGAAAGACCATGGGAAGTAGTCGGTAAAGAAAGCCAAAATTGGCTGCACTAATTCAGGACATGGAGAGAAGTCTTGTCCTCATATAATTCTCATGAAAGGGGGTAGTTGAGTACAGGCGAGGCATTGTGCTCATGGGATCTTAGGCTAAAACTGTCTTAATTGGTCGTATTCTAAGTAATTCACATGGCTGATGCAGTGAATTCTTTGTACACCTGAAGTGACTCTTCTCATTTGATAAAATTGTAGTAAATAACTGTCTATTTTGTATCTCTTGCTATTAACACTTAATAAAATGGAAGAGGTTAATGAAAAACAAGATACGCAGCTGGCATTTCCTTTTTGAATTTTGTTTTTTGTGGCCCAGTTGCTTAATGCAAATAAACTCAAGTGAAGATACTCTTACCAGACTTTCTAAACAATATAATAATTCATTAAATCAAACCCTAATCATGTTTAATTCTGTTTCCTGTCTGTAAAAACTCTTTTTAAGAGCTAATGTTCTTAAAGCAAAGCTTTATATCTAATTATAGATTAATATCTATTATTTCATGAATTATTTCTAATTTTAGTCCAAGGAAGACCTTTTGAAGTTAAAGAGATGTTTTTGGAGGACATTTTACGGAGTACTGGGTATACAAACAAAGAGATGGTAAAGTACAAAAAAGAGAAGCAGCAAGGTTGGTGGACTTGTTAATTGTTATGGCTTGACATTGAGTCTCATTGATTGATTGATTGATTGAACAACAAGGTGATTCGCTGTTAAAATTCTACAATCAAATTGTTAAATGAGACATGATTAGATGACAGCAAGTATCTTTAGAACTTTGTATTTACATTGTTAACATAAATTTCAATTGAAAAAATATTTTTACTTTCAGTGGTTATATTCTTACTTCTTTCAGTTGATAAATATTATATTTTTTCTAATTATTGTGAAGTAGAGTTACATACATGTGGGGGCATTACCCACATGACAACTGTAGACCCATGAGATACAATATGTTGACATTTAAGAGCGGCCATTAGAGAAGGCAGAATTTTGTGCATCTTACATGGAAGTAGTTTCTCCTATTAACATTTTTCAGTGCATTCTTCAGACATGGATGCATTTAACATATTCAGGTTAGGGAGCAGTAACACACTTAAACCAAATATAGGGAGTTCTTTTCAATTGGTAAGTATCTGGGTATAAATTATCACAGTATTTGAGAAGTTTTCCTGATAGCTGAAAGTAATGATCCTCATGAGTATTAAAAAAAATTTAAAAACTACACATTTGTCATAGTATTTATCTCTGATCACTGTGGGTAGAAAAGCTCAGTTCAGGCACCGATGACTTCTCCTCTTTCTTTTACCTAAATTAACTGTTGCACGCGAGAGTTATATCACTGCTCTTTGACATTTCAGTTGTGGAGAAAGATCTGGATTGACAATTGTGTAGAAATTACTTAGGAAGCTTGTTTGAATGCAGTAAGTTGCAGGCTTAATCAGTTAAGCAACCAAGTGGTATTTCTTACACTTGTTCTTACAGTAGATGTTTTCAGTGGTGCAGTACCCTGAGTCATGGAATTTATATTGGATTGGTTAACAATGTTCTAGATTAAGTAAGAGATCAAGTAGTTTGTGATTAGATACAGCTATTTTTTTAAAGCTGATATTAATGGATAATTAGGATGACTGTAAAACTTTTAATGGAAATCTTTTATACATTGTAGAAGAAAAACAGCAAAGCACTCTTACTCAGTGGTGTTCTGCTCAAGAAAATAATAGTAAGCTGGAACCTCAGCGACCAAGGCCTGTCTCAAGGGCAGCTGAAGAGTGTAGTCTGTTAGGTGTTGATGGTGACGTAGTATTTAATCAACTGGTGAGTTTTTCCTTTTGTTGGGAGGTATGTTTAAATCTGCTGTAAAAACTGTTTTCTAAAGATACAACTCCTGTGGAATTTCTTGAAGGATATTAACATGTAATAATTTCCTGACTATAAGGCGCACCCTTTTGACTAAAATTTTGGTCTGAACCAGAAGTGTGCCTTATAAGTGGACAAAGTTCGGAAATTTGCCAACTCGAAAGTGCAAGCTGCGAGCTGCTACAAAGAAACAGAACCAAACACTGACAAAATGTTGCAATACAGGATGTGATCAAAGTATCTATTCTGTCACTATCTGTTGTGACCAGGTGGGGCAGTGATCTTTGTCTCTGTGGGAGATACTCTGCTAATGCACCATCCATTGAAACCAAGTGGGGCATTGTTCTTTATCTTTGCACCCCCCATCCTTCCTCCAGGGAGTCATTTTCTGCTAATGGCCCATTGAGTCCCATTGTGTGACTGATAAAATTACTTCATCCCATTGAGAGTTGCTCCAACCAGGAGGAGAGCCAAGCATTTCTTGCCTAGATAAAAACTGAAATTCTAGGACACCGAGTAACTCTTTCTCTACTGGACTCTAGAAAAAAATGAGATTTCCTCACATCACTACTAGACCTCTGGAAGGAAGCTACACCTTCTACAAGACCACTACTTCAACTAAACCACATCTGTCACTGCAAGAAGACTGCAGCCAGTATTTAATCAAACTGCTACCAACACCCTGCCTGACGCGGTGTCAGGTTGTACTCTGACTTTGTCAGGGTTTGGAGTTCGTTTCTTTGTAGTACTGTATTTCTATTTTAATTTCCCTAGTAAAGAACTGTTATTCCCAATTCCCATATCTTTACCTGAGAGCCCCTTGATTTCAAAATTATAATAATTTGGAGGGAGGGGGGTTACATTCTCCATTTCAAAGAGGGGCTCCTGCCTTTCTTAGCAGATACCTGTCCTCCAAACTAAGACACAAAGTCAGAGCACAACCTGACACCCCATCAGGGTGACACCAGTCAGTCAGGGTGTTGGTAGCAGTACCATTAAATGGTGGCTACAGTCCTCCTGCAGTGACAGATGTGGTTCAGTTGAGGCAGTGGTCTTGTAAAGGGGTGCAGCCTCCCTTCTGAAGGTCCAGCGATAATATGGAAAAAAAGTCCAGTTTACCTCTGGAGTCCAGGGAAAAGAGGACGTCTTGGTGTCCCAGAATTTCAGTTTTTATCTAGATAGGAAAGACTGGTCTCTCCCCCTTGACTGGAATAACTCTCAATGGGATAAAGTAATTTTATCAGTCACACTGTGGGACTCAGTGGGCCATTAGCAGAAGATAGCTCCCTGGAGGAAGGATGGTGGGTGCAAAGATAAAGAACACTGCCCCGCCTGGTTTCAATGGATGGCCCATTAGCAGAGCATCTCCCACAGAATAAGGGTCACTGCCCCACCTTGTCACAACAGATGTGATAGAATAGATACTTTGATCACATCCTGTATTGCAACCCAAGACAGCACGACTGGCATGATTGTTACTAATTCATTACTTTGTTGCGCGCGGATCCTCGCTGCAAAAAAAAAGTGCACCTTATAGTCCAGTGCGCCTTATATATGGACAAATATCGGAAATTTGCCGACTCCCGGAGACGCGCCTTACAATCCAGTGCCCTTATAGTCGTGAAATTTCTGTATTTTTTAGATAATTTTTTTTTAATTATCATAAACTGCTCTAGTCTGCTTTTCACTTACAGTGGTTTATACACAACTTTTCTGCAGCTTAAATGGTTGAACTGCCATTGCTTTGAGTACTTTCATATGATACAATAAATGCTTTGAGTAGTACCTGAATGCTACATTTCTTATTGTTCTTACTGGAAAAGGAACTGTTCAGTTTCTTCATGAGTAATATATGAGACTAAAGACAAGACTTGGAAGTCATCCATCTTTCAATACTTTTTTTTCTCTTCAGACTGAAAAAGATGTGAATTGCCTTGAACAATGGATAATAAAAGAAATGGATTCTTGTCTTTCTGACATCTGGTTGCATAAAGATGTTGATGCCTTTGCTCAGGTGTTCCATCTCATTTTAAATGAAAATGTCAGTGGTAAGTCTATCATTCTATGACATAAGAAAGAAACACTAACAAAATTACAGTAATTTTACGACTATAAAGCACACTCTTTTGACTAAAATTTTGGTCTGAACCCAGAAGTGTACCTTATAGTCTGGTGCCCCTTATATAGTGTACAAAGTTGCGAAATTTGCCAACTCGGAAGTGGGAGCCACGGCAGCCCCGGCGCCATGGGAGCCCCATGCCATGGCAACCCCGGCGCCTCAGGAGTCCCGTGTCGTGGCAGCCCTGGCCCCACGGGAACCCTGGGCACGGGGCTCCTGCGGCGTCGGGACTGCTGCAGCTCAGGGCGGCTGCGGCTCCCACTTCCGGGTTGGCTCAGGGTGCCCACGGCTCCTGCGACATGGGGCTCCTGTGGTGCCAGGGGCGCCACGGCATGTGGCTCCCGGAGTGTGGGGGCAGCATGGGGCTCCCGCGGCACCAAGGTCACACGGGTTGACGGGATTGCACTTATAGCATCATGGCACTGCTCGGACTGACGGCATCGCAGCGCAGCTTGGAGCACCGAGGCAGCATGGGCTGGCAGGATCGTGGTACGGCACTGGCTCCTGGCACTGTGGAGCAGCTCAGGCTGCTGGCACTGCCGAGCGGCACGGGCTCTTAGCACTGGCAGCAACTCTGAGCAGGACCAAGCCCGCCTAGCCCCAGGCTGAGCCAGTAAACGCTGCAATCCTGCGATTCTGTTACTAATTTGTTACTTTGTTGTGTGCGGCACGGATCCTTGCTGCAAAAATTGCGTGTGCCTTATAATCCGGTTTGCCTTATAGTCATTAATTTACCGTACTTGAATTTTTGTGGCTGCTTTATCTCCAGTATCAAATGTTGTTAGGTTTGAATTCTATTGGAAAAGTGAATTGAATTAGCAGAATTATGAATTGTTTTGAAGTATTAACAGATGTTACGGTGTGTCTAAAGTTGTATTAAATTCATGTGAACTGAGTGGGGGGATGAAGTCAGAAAACAAATTCTCTCTGGCCTGGATTTTAAGAGTCATATAAGCCTCATTCATAGTACATTTAGGTGAAAAACTAAGAATGTTTTTATTTGGTTTGCTGATTTATTTGTTTATTTGTTTATTTGTAATTCTCAGTTGATTATAGGCACAGTGAAACCAGTGCGACTGCACTAATGATTGCTTCAGGGAGAGGCTTTTTGAGTCAAGTAGAGCAGCTGATCAGTATGGGAGCACATATCCACTGCAGATCATCTAATGGCTGGTAAAAACAAACAGACAAACATAGATAGATTTTTACTTGTCAATATACCAATGAGAAAGAAATTTCTATAACATTTAAACTAATTACTAACTTAATAGACTATGTAAGCAATAATAAATTTTGACATTGAAAACATTTTCTAACTTCTGTTCATCACATTGTATTCTGGAAATTATAAATTGAATTCTTAATTCCGAGTCTTGAGCTGTGTGTCTTTTGAAGCAAGAAGTTTAAAAAAGATTTCTGTGTACTCTTTCAGGATGGCTGTGGACTGGGCTAAGCACTTTGGACAAACAGAGGTGGTTGACCTGTTGGAATCCTACAGGTAAGCTATAAATACTTTGCAGAAACAATTGGAGGTAAATGTTGAAGGGCAATTTGCATTTTGTCCTCTAATCAGAAGAGATTTTTAGCTTTTTATGCCTTTAAATCAGACTGAAATAGCAGGATTTACTTGAGACTAGGAATGTTTCAAAAACACTCTCTTTAAAAAAAAGTGTGTTTGTACTCAGTGCATTTCAGTGGTTATGTTTCTGCAAGTCCTAGAATAAATATAGTTAGAGTCATGTAGATTTCTTTCACATTGTTATTGTCATTTTGATGTAGGCATTGTGATCATGATTACATGTCTCGGTAGGATGAGTGTAGTGACTCACATAAATAGACGGAGATACTGATTCTACCATGTACCATTCTAATTTCAGATGCATATTTAGGAAACAAATCTGTTGTGTTTTTATCTATGCATTGTTGTCTATAGACAGTAGCTATATTAAAGAAACTCAAGAGAAGTAACATTTATACCAGGTCATTCAAGATTTGGTTTCTGATTAACTTACAGTTATTGTTCAGTTATCATTTAGTAGAGACCAATATATTTAAAACACTTTTTAGTGTTGTTTCAGTTTGTGTAGTACCTGCTCATGGGAGGAAAACATTTGGGAAACACATTTGTTTTAAATACCTCTTTTTATTTAACAGGTAAACAAGTACTTGTCTTTATACTTTGAGTTCTGACACTTTGCTTATGGCTTTGTTTCAATAAAGAATTAGAAAATTATGTTAAAATTTGAAGTTTCATGCTTTGTTGGATTACACTTAAATCAGCGAACAGTAGAAGTATTTTGGATGTGCTGTTCTGCTTATAATTAAGATTTGGAAAGAGTGGTCTTGTTGATCTAAGTTTACTTGGTGACTGAATGCAAACCTGAAACAGTCTTGACTCTGGTCTGTGCATTTTTCTATTTTAGTGCTTCAGCAGAATTTGGAAATCTGGATGAAAGTTCCCTGGTCCGAACAAGTGGTAATGACCTTAGTGCAGAGGACAGAGAACTGTTGACAGCTTATCATCACAGTTTTGATGATGAAAAAGTAGATCTGGACCTCATTATGCACTTACTTTATAACATCTGTCATAATTGTGAGACTGGTAAGTATAACCACACACTCCCAGTAAATAACTGTGCGTTCAGCCTTTGATGAAACCTACCCTTTTTTGGAAACCCTAAATAGGTAGAACCTTCCAAGTGCTTGTCTGCACAGTACTGATACATATTTTAAGTGAATTTGCTGTTTAACTCTGCAAACCTCTTCTTTTTCAGGAGCGATTTTAATATTTCTCCCTGGATATGATGAGATAGTTAGCCTGAGGGACCGTATTCTTTTTGATGACAGGAGATTTGCTGACAATGCTCACAGGTAAAGCCTCTGGTTCCTATGGTTGAGGTTTTCATTGCATCTTTTAAAAATACTGACATGCTCTTTGTCTTGCATTAGATATCAGGTTTTCATGCTTCATTCAAATATGCAGACTTCGGATCAGAAGAAAGTACTTAAAGGTCCACCTCCTGGTGTGCGCAAAATAGTGAGTTCTAGAGGACTTTGTCAGATATTGTATTAATCTCTTTTGTCTTTGCTTTTAACTATAGTTTTGGTTGTTTATTGTTTTATTTGCAGATTCTTTCTACAAATATAGCAGAAACCAGCATAACAGTCAATGATGTTGTATTTGTTATTGACTCAGGCAAGATGAAAGAGGTATGATTGGCTAAAACTTTCTGTAACAAGTAAATTTCCTAGTGTTATTCTATAATATATAATGGATAAATTTTAGAGTACTATATTTTATAGTAGGCTGAGAGCTAGTGCATGTCAAGTAACAAGATCACTGAGAGGTTTTGACCTTCGTTTTATGTCAAATACTGTAAATAATAAGCTTTTATTAAACCTTCTAAAAATTATTGTAGATTTAAATGTTGATACATCTTTTTTTTTTTTAATTTATGATTTCTTAGTTTTTTTGAAACAAGTCCATCTGTTTAGACTGCCATTTCCCTGAGACTTGAGAGAGCACTGGGAGTTCCCTATGTCCTATTACTGTGTCATGCCCATCAAGTCCATTAAGTTTTTAAGTATTGCTTCTGATATGTTGAATGCCCATTCCCAAATTACTTATTAAGGACAGGGGAGATAGTATAAAGAGGTAACTTAAGACCTATTATATGTCTTTGAAAATGAAGTTGGATTTCACAGGGGAGATACATGCCGTGGTAATACAATTTTTCTGTAATTTTGCATCAAATGTAAGAAAATAAGAATGCAAATTCCAAACGAGACAGAGAAGAAAACTTTAATCAATGCAAGAGCACATTTTTTCCTGATTTGTGATATTTCAAGATACAGTCCATATCTGTTATTGACTCAAAATTATCTTCTGACTAGGAAGAAAACTTCTACTTCAGAAACTGTAGCACAAAGATAATGCAAAACATGTATTAGAAATTCAGTTGAAAGGAAGTACTTCAGAGCATACCTTTGTGCCAGAAGCTGCTGGTGTTTAGTCAAATTATTTTTTCCACTTTTAAAATAACTTCTGTTAAAAGCTTACTAATAACTTTTATTTCATGTGTCATGGTTAATCATGGTTTTATGTTCCTTGCTCTGTTTTTATAGAAGTCTTTTGATGCACTGAGTTGTGTTACAATGCTAAAAATGGTGTGGATTTCAAAAGCCAGTGCTATCCAGAGAAAAGGCAGGTAATAAATGCTTCATACTTATTTTTATTTTGCAGATATCCTTCAACCCCTATGTTAAGAGTAAAGTGCAAACCTATAGCAGCCACACTGGATAATGTTTCTGGCCTAGTCTAGAATCATGTTGAACAATGGCTAATGCTTCTTCTCTACAGTATATTAAAAGTCAGCATGTATTTTAGCATGTACTTAGTTTCTCAAGATACAGAAAAGTGGCACTCAGGAATGTGCCAGAAGTTACATTAGGTGTAGGTTGTTCCCCATGAACTGAACTTCTCTTTCTGCCATGTAGCACCGACAGCCACAGTAACTTGTCTGTGGGCAGGGGACTGCCTACTGCTAGTTTTTAACTGATACCTGGCATACTTTCTTTGGAAGTGACACTGAGCAGTGATTCCTTATGACCGTTTTCAAAATATTCATGGCTTTACAGGCTATTATCATACTTTTCCCAGCACAGTGAGTGAGAGCTGGGAAGTTATGTGTAGCTAGCAACAAATGCCTCTTTGGAGACATGATATTGTCATTATCCTCCAGGTTTTTGAGCATGAATTGTGAGCACTTGCTCTTCTCAGTTCCTTTATTCACATGTTGTGTGGTCTTCATTCTGCCATTTACACTTGGGATTCTGGCTGGGGAATTTGAAGAGGAAGAAATAAAGTTCGCAGCTTAGATTCCTTATGGCACAAGATGGCCAAGATTTGGATTGATTTCAAGTTAGCAAAAAAATTGTATCACTTTATTTAGATAGGTCTTACTTTTTTTAATCCAAATTTTTCAGTGTAGGCTTAAAATTATAATAACTACTAGAAGTATTTTTTATAATAAAATTAAATAATTTCCGTACTGTCAAAAGCAATTAATGTACTGGAAAACTCTTTTAATGTGAGGGACTTCCTCTTAACAACAAAATTGCCATTCTGTTAGACCTTCTGCACTTGCATTCTAAGCTTGTGTGGGTTGTTTCTTGTTTGGTTTGTTGTTTTTTTAAAAAATTCTAATTTTCACAGCTTCCCACATTTTATTTTCCAGAGCTGGACGCTGTCAGCCTGGAGTCTGTTTTCGTCTCTTCAGCAGGCTCCGTTTTGAGAACATGTTGGAATTTCAGACTCCAGAACTTCTAAGGATGCCACTTCAGGTTTGTGTTTACTTAGAAGTTACATCTTTTAAAAAACTTACAACTCCAAAATAATAACTAATAATTCCAAAGAGGTGTGAAGGTATTTTCTCTTTAGCAATCCTTAATAGTATTTTTCTTCTTTTTAACTTGCAGGAGCTTTGTTTACACACAAAACTTCTGGCTCCAATTAATTGTCCAGTTGTTGACTTTCTTATGAAAGCTCCTGATCCTCCACCAGCTTTAATTGTGAAAAATGCTCTGCAAATGCTCAAGGTCAGCAGAGGAATACATTTAGATGGGAATTGTGTTTAATCAGTATTTGTGATGTGGTAACATATCTTACTGACTTTTAATTGTACTGAAAGTCTTTTTCACTTACATAAGGATGCTTGGAATTTTTGTGTGTTTCATTTTGTGTGTGTATGTATTTTTCAATATTAAGGGAAGAGACTACTGTAAAATCTTGTCTTGAACTGAGTCTAGTTTGACTTGCTTCTTTAGTGTTTGAGAAAAAATCTAGGTAATATCCAATATTTGTATCCTTCCTCTTTCATTGTAAATTAATTTTGCCCCCTTTCCTGTTCTTCCCCTTGTCCCTACACGCCCATCGTTTTTCTTTTTTCAAACAGACTATAGATGCCATGGACCCTTGGGAAGATCTCACTGAACTTGGTTATCATCTCACTGAGTTGCCAGTGGAGCCACACCTTGGTAAAATGGTGTTGTGTGCCATTGTTTTGAAGTGCCTGGATCCTGTTCTTACCATAGCTTGTTCTCTTGCCTACCGAGACCCTTTTGTGCTGCCCACACTGGCCTCTCAAAAGCGTGCAGCCATGCTGTGTAGGAAATGTTTTACTGCAGGAACCTTCAGCGACCACATGGTGCTTCTCAGGGCTTTCCAGGTATCCTTTTGGAAGGAGGACTGTTCACACATCAGAGTGGATGACGTACCAGCCAAGCTGGACATAGGATGGTAGACTATGGCTTTCCTCTATATTGGACTCACAGACTTGTGAGGGACACATTTTCTCTGATCTTTTCAAACCTGGTTAAATTTTGTGAGTTCCAGCGAGATGCCATTTTATATCCTATTACATGGATAACTTAAAATAGCAATCTTGACATAGCGATCTCTGTAATAACAGAATGAACTTAAAATAACATAATTGTCATTATGTGTCAGTTAGGGAATGGGGAAAAAAAATCTAGTAGTTAAATAAAAAAAACAGGTTTGATACATTTGCTTTGGTTAATTTTATTGACCTAAATGTAACTTCTAAAATGATACATTTTTAAATTTTAGATTTTTAATTAAAAGGCAGATGCTTAAAAATTATTCTTTACAGGCATGGCAGAAGGCCCGCAGTGATGGCTGGGAGAGAGCCTTCTGTGAAAAGAACTTCTTGTCTCAAGCCACAATGCAAATCATTGTAGGAATGCGAACACAGTTGCTTGGCCAGCTTAGAGCCTCAGGTAAATAGGTTGGAAAAAGTTTTGACGTAATTTTAGAGTTATATGCAAATTGTAAGGAGAATAGTGTTCACTTGTCATTTTCCTTCCTTAAGTTGAAAAAGACTATGAAAAAGTACATATTCATGCTGTGCATGGGGGAGATGCTAGAGTGAGAAAATGAGGCTGGGGAACACCTGGTATAAATGAGAACACCCTGAATGTTCAATATCTAGCAGTGTGAGACTTGTTTCCTTGGATTTTTATGTTCTAGTGAATTTTTTCCTGAGGCAGTTGTTGAAATGAGTTCAAACCCTAGGTTCTGAGGCAGAGTCAGTTAATTTCAGCTGAAGCTTGTTGTCCCTGGAGAGTGTCAGAATAAAGAATAAGGAAATCCCTTTAACCCTTGCCATTAGTACACCCAATCTTCATGTGCCCTGCTTGTGCCTCACATGCTCTTCTTGATCCAGTGGCAGTTCATGGTCTGGGGTCATCTACTGCCTCACTGTGGGCAGCCCCTCCAAGGTCTCAACCTTTATTCAGAAGTATCTGTTCCCTGCTTAGCTGTTCATGCTAACAAACAGTTCACCTACGCTTGTCCACTCATGCTAAGTTGTAAGCAAGCTGCAATTAAACAACACAATTTCTAATATTCTATTAGGTAAAGAAGTATTATAAAAACTAATTCTATTCTACATTATCATGAAACCCCTTACCAGGAAGAAATTCAGTGTAAGAGTTTATTCCTCGTGCTATTAATGTTGGCAGTTGTAAAAAATGCAACTAATTTGTAGCTTATTTCATTTTTTTTCCAAATTCCTTTTGAGAAGCAAAAAAAGTAAGTCTTAAATACAAGCAAATATAACACAGACTTGGCTTCTTTCTTTCTTCAGGTTTTATTAGAGCCAGAGGAGGAGCTGATATTAGAGATGTTAATGCTAACTCTGAAAACTGGGCTGTAGTTAAAGCTGCCTTAGTGGCTGGGATGTATCCCAATCTTGTGCACGTAGACAGACAGAGCCTGGTTTTAACTGCACCAAAGGAGAAGAAAGTGCGACTTCATCCTACCTCTGTTCTTAGTCAGCCTCAGTATAAAAAGGTAAAGCCAGTTTGAACTTTTTAGAAAATGTTTTTTTGAACGGTGATAGAATAAAAAAATGGAGTTGGTTTCTTTTTCCAGTATTTCAGTTAGTCCTGCTAAGTGGTGCAGGATAAAATACTGCAAAGAAAAGGCTAGTTGTAAAAGTATTTTGAAAAAGTAACAATCTCTGCTCATTATTATGAGGAGAATGTTCTGCTCTGAAACTGGTATTTCTTTAGATTCTCTTTCAAAGCAAAATATTTTGTTTCAAGGTGATAGGATAACTTGTAAGTCTGGTTGAATATACTTGTGCTTTTTTATATTTTTGCATATGCAAATGTTTGTCTCCATATTTCTATATACCTAAAGAACTAAGTTAAAATTGATTTTAAATGCACATAGACCAAAAAATAACCTAGTCTTACTTGCTCCTGCACAGATTCCCCCAGTGAATGGCCAAACTGCAGCTGTTCAGGCACTCCCTACAGACTGGCTGATATATGATGAAATGACAAGAGCTCACAGGATAGCAAACATCAGGTGCTGTTCTGTTGTAACACCTGTCACTGTGGCTCTCTTCTGCGGACCAGCTAGGTTACCAAGTAATGCTTTACAGGCATCTGCATCCTGTGAAGGTATTCTGAAGTCTGGATTTCAAATTTGCATTTGTATTATACTAGTATGGGATTTTTCAAGTCTATTTTCTACATATTTTCCTAGTTCTTAAAATGAAAGAGTATATATAGGTCCTGTAGATGTTCAGGAGTAATTTATAGGCTGTGTAACAAATACCTTGAGTTTTGTGAATCCTTGTAAGTTCATAACATTTACAGTTCTGGAATCTCAGAAATTGCAGTATAGTTTAAAAAAAAATGCAACCGAAATGTTTAAAGGCAATACTTTTGCTGTAAAGTGTAGTATGTATATTTTTTCTACAGCCTTGTTTATTTGATACTTTGAACCAGATTATTCAAATGGAATAATGCAGTTACAGTTAACATGGCACATAATCATATTGCTTCCAGTTGACGCATGCATTTGAAACATTATTTTCTAGTGATAACTTTTAATGTCAATTAGCCATATTGTTAACTAGAGGTGGTAGAGAGTTTATTAAAATTTCCATTTTTTAATATTTAAATGGAGTACTCTAAGAATACAAGCAAAAATAATCTTATCTGTTGTCAGTTGTGCAGAGATACTAGTTTAAATTGAAGTAAGAGTCCAAGATGATTTTCCTGACTTGCTCTGAACTGTTACCCTTAAAACAGTGTTAATGCTCATTGAATTGTACTTTGAAAAAGAAAAAAGAATCCTAAATAGCCATGTGCATTTATATTTTTTTCTTAATGAGATTTTACATATATTGTTATACTAAGATATAAAGCAAAGAGCAATGTGTGGTTTTACTACCAACTTCAGCCAAAAGTTTGGTAACGGCTTGTTAATGATGAAGGTACTTGAAAGAGATCACATTAGTGAAGGTGTTTATGTAGTAGGACCCTTAAGAGGTCTGGGAACTTGTTCTCATAACTATGTAAAGCTTTTCACTGGGGTGTATATGCAGAAAGGAAAACGTGTGTCTACAAGTGTTTACATTTTAAGTGAAAATTTAGAAGGAAAATTAGCTTATTGCTGGTAATACAGTAATGTTCAAGTTTTTGTATGTAAATGTAAATAATACAGAAATGTTAATGCACGTTTTATACTTAATTCAGGAGACAGGGTGTCCAGTGATAGCAGTGACAGTGAGATGGAGGACAGAACAACTTCTAATGTATCACTACTGAAGCTAGATGAATGGCTTCACCTCAGAGTGGACTCTGAAGTATGTAATCTATCAATTCCATGCTTGTTTTGTGTAGAAGAATATTTTACCATACCATCCTAAAAGGATTCCTATAACAGTTGGATACTCAAAAATTTACTGTAAGAATGGCTATTGTGATCCCTTCAGGTCTCTCAAATTTACAGGAAAACATACTAAATGAGTTAACCTTTATTCATGAGTTCAGTAAGAAATACAAAAAACATACAAACAGGGACTCAATGTCTTATTGCCAGGCTAGTCAATTGTGTGAATTCACATATTCAACATCCAAGTTGTAGGGCTTCCTATGGGTTATGACAACCCATAACTCTTAAATCTTGCACCTGTGAGCAAAAAGAAGAAAGAATTAGTTACCTAGCCAACTGCAAGAGGGCTCATCCTTCGTCCTCTGTCATAGTGGGGCTGTCCCACATATTGCACTGGGAAGCAGGAAAGCCTCAACAGTCAACTGCTGTTGGATCTGCTTCAGAAATACTTTGGGTAAGCTGATGTTTTATGATTTCCAGCTTGGCAGTCTGATCCATTTCCATAAGTTAGCAGATTTTAGAGAAACTGCCAGACAAAAGAGAGTGGCTGCAAGGAGCAACAAGCTGCAGGTATAGTGGCTGCGTAATGGCCCTTCTGCTCTGTGTGGTTCCCTGTATTGCCTCTGTGGTGCTCCCAGCACACAAAACCTGAGCTTGAGCTGAGTTAACCAGAATTTGAGCAGGAGTTGCGGGAACAGTAAAAATGGCATATGGTGTCTTTGCTTTTCTGAGAGGATGACTAAAGTTGCATGACTAAAATGGAGCACCTGAAACTGGAACTGCTGAAATAAAATTGCTGTCAAATTTTATAAAAAGAAGAAAAAAACCCTAGCCTTTGAAGATACAAGTCTTCTGGTTACTGTGAAGCTCTGATTGTGTTTAGAAGTATGTTCAAGTATGTCTAAAGAGCCCATAAATGCAAACTGGACTGGCAGGAAGGGCATTAGACATGAAAAGACTGCTTTTAAAGAGAAGATAAATTTTTAAAGTGAAAAATGAAAAATCCTGTGTATTTACAATGGAATTTTAAATATTGTGTTGTACTGCATGAAATGGTTTAAAAATTACCTTGGACCTGAGGAAAGAAAAGATAACAGCTTAATTTAAATGTGAGGTTTTCTTCCCCTCCCCCAGATCTTTCAGTTTGCCAGAATGCCAGCTGCTGCCTGATAGGTAAGATGTAGGGGTACTCTTTGTCTAACTGATCTAGTTTTTATTAGTCTTTAATGGAACTGAAATTCGTTGCAGGCTGCCGGTTTGCTGTTGCAACTCCGACAAAAATGGCACAGCTTATTTCTGCGTCGTATGCGAGCTCCTTCTAAATCATGGTCTCAAGCTGATGAAGCAACTGTAAGAGCAGTTGTAGCTGTTTTGACTGCTGAAGAACAGTCTACAGGTTTGCAGCAACCTTCAGGAATTGGTCAGAGACCAAGACCTCTGGCTTCTGAAGACAGTCTTTTCGCATCTACATGGAGGTCAACCAACACCAGGACAAGTACAGCAGAAACTGAATTCTCTGACTCCTCTAATGCTGGAAAGTAAGACGTTGAGATCTTCCAGGGACTGCAGCTTGTAATTTATATATCTATAAAAACATCACTTGAATTTCTGCTAGTATTAAGAAGAAAGAAACCGTATAAATGAAGCTGAAAGCTTTGATACTCTCCTATACTCTGTTGTAGTTTTGATTTCATTGAGAACTATTTCATATATATACTGTTTGTTTGGAAGAGCAGTCAGAAATAGTGTCCATGAGTTGTGCTCCTTGGAAAGTAGCAGAAGAGGTTTAACCATAACACTCAGAATGAATGCATGCTTTTTTTATTTAGTGTTAAATATGTTTTGGAATTACTGTAATATATGTGGTCATCAAGTAGGCTGATATGTAGATATAAATTGTTCTGTGATCTCTTGCAAAACTCACGGTCTGTTGTGTATCTGCCTTTACTTTTTAGAGTTCTTGTGAAGTCTACACGTCCCATACTTCATCAACCAAGGAAGTACAAACAAAAAAATATTTTACGTTCCAGACAAACTTCTGATGACAGGTCAGATCGATCATCAGTGAAGTCTGCAGACAGCAGTAGCTTCCCTAGCCCCTGTGCTAGTCCATGTTCTCCAATAGCTGGAAAGGTACAGTTCTCAAAAGCACATTACATTGCTTTTCAAAATTAATAGAATCTCTTGCTGATATTCTTCAGCAGCTATCAGGTATTGTATTGATAAATTAAGACTCTAACTTAGATTTTCATTGTTAACAACCTCATAATATTTATTTTGAAATTGAAAATCAAGAATAAATATCCTTGTTATACTCACTTAATACAGTAAAAATACTATTATTTGAAGACTTCTGAAGTAAAGCTGTTCAAAGTAGAAAAAAAATTTGAGGGTTTGGTTTTTTGTTGTCTTTTTTTGAAACATGCTATAGTAAACAGTGACACTGCATGCAGTACACGCATTTATGAACTCTGTGTATTCTATCTTCCTCTGTTTCTGTTACAGCATATATTGGTACTGATTCTCTCCAAGTTTTGTGTTATCTGCCTCATTATGAATTCTTGGTAGTATTTTTGATGATTATTTAATAAAGCATACATTTTAGTGAGGTTATTTTCATAAATCTCCCTGTGTTTTTTAATTCAGGCAGTGTTACAGGGAGAAAATTTGTTTCCTGAAAATGGAAATGCAAGTGTGCTGCAGGCTACCAGTCTGCAGTGATTAATTTTGTGTCATCTGAAGTTGTCTCAGACTTCAAAGAATTGTAATTAATCACTAGACTATGTAGGCCTGTTCTGCCATAATTGTTTGCTTGCCCTCTGAATGAATTATAATTTTGAAAAATCCTTAAAAATGTAAAATAGATGTAAATACTTTCAAGTCAATTCTGACAAGAACAGCTGATAGAAGGATCTGTCTGCATGTGTGTAAAACTTCAGAACTAAATCCTAGTGTATCTTAATGCATTTATTAATTTAATTTATTTTAATTCTTTCAGGCTTCCAAATCACCTTCACCAGGACAAAATATGCCAGTTCGGTACTTTATAATGAAAAGTAACAACTTGCAGAACATTGAGATTTCTCAGCAGAAGGGTATATGGTCCACTACACTAAGTAATGAACGAAAACTGAATGGAGCCTTTTGGGAAAGCAGCATGATTTACTTAATATTTTCTGTTCAAGGGTCTGGACACTTCCAGGTGAGTCCTTGGCTGACTCCCAACTGTTGTTGGTGGGTGGTGGTTTAGGAAAGTGCAGCAAACGGCTGTGTATAGTATGAAGGGCTTTGCTTATGACTTCTGACTTTTTAGTAAGTAGAGTATTGTGCTAATGCCTCTGGTTGCTGAGGAGGAGTACTTTATTCTCCAAAATAGTCCCTTTTAATGAACTCAGTTTTTCCTGCAAAGGATAAAACTAAATTGCATCCAAAGATAATGAGTCAGAATGTTTCTACTGTACATAAATGCTTTAAAACAGCAGCAATGGAACAAAAGAAAAATGCATACAAAGCGGGGGATTGCTGCCTTTTTCTCTGCATGCCAAAATAAATGTTGTAAGTGAACAAGAAGACACAATCAAGTCACAACTTTCTAAAGCCAGGAAACTCATATGTCTTTAATGCAAATTTTAATAAAAACTGTTTTGCTGGAACTGTTGTTTTTCGATGTTAGGAAACTGGAAAGTCATGGCCACGTTTCTTCCAGAGCCGTCTTGAATTCTCATTTAGTTAGGTATTTGTCAGCAATTTACTGACAAATTTGTAGCCAGTTTAAAGGTAAAGACTTGACCTACTAGTGCAGTTGCAGATTAGCTGTGTTGTAGAGCCTCCTAAACTCAATTGTTCCAAGTAAAGAAAGTTCAGTTTATCTCTTTATATATTATAAACTGTTAATAGGAGTCAGCTGAACTTAAAATTTAATGAATCAGTCCAAACATAGAGATCTTGGTGATACCAGTGAAGGTTTGTGGTGAAATGTACATATGTGTGGGGAAATTTACAGTGATTTGGCAAATGCAAATGCTGTATTAGAAAGTAATTTTCAGCATGCCAATTGAATGTGAAAATGGGCTATTGTGTCGGTGCTCTTAGACAAGAAGGCTGGGAGGGGAGGCTTGACTTAGTTCTTTGGAGAACAGCTCCATGCTTTTAATTGTATATGAAAGTTTGCTAACAGAGAGGGAACAAGGGAAGGAAGGAATGGATTTTTGAAAGAATTTTGTACAAGTAGTGGAGACTATCTAATGGACATAGAATATTCATCTTAATACCTTGCACTTTAAATGTTTTTACAACAGCTTTTCAACCTTTGTTACAGAGCTTAAAAAAAACCCCTTGAATGCTTATTGTGAGAGATGAATTGAAACATCTCCCCTTTGTGGTCAAATTCTAGATGGTATATTTGAGGTGGAAAAAACAAATGATGCTTCTAACTTTCTAGGTGTAAATATTTTGGAAAATCCAGCTTCATGTGAGTGAGTGTTTGAATCACTTTGAAACTAATTTCAAAGTTTCATATGAAGTTCAGTCATTTATTTAATTCCAACAAAATAGATATGCTCTCATTATGTCTGTTCTTTCATATTTAAATTTTTCTTCCAGGGTTTTGCTAGAATGGCTTCATCAATAGGGTGTGAGAAAAGTCACGACTGGAGATCTTCTGGATTTGGAGGTGTATTTAAGGTGGAATGGATCCGAAAAGAAAGTATTCCTTTTCAGTTTGCACATCATTTGCTCAACCCTTGGAATGACAATAAGAAAGTACAAATAAGCAGAGATGGCCAGGTAGTTATTCTCTTCTAAAGTCTTCTTTACTTGGTAGATCTGTGTTTTTTGTTCATTAGCTTGTTCAACCTTGAACTCAACTGTGCTCATGCATGTATTAATCTGAATCACAGTTCCTTGGTATGCACTGTACCTTCTGCTAATGCAGAATTACTGTTGAAGCAGTGAATTTGTTGAAATCAAACCAGTTTCTTGCTTAATGTTGTTTAAAGAAATATTTAAAGCTGGATTTTTCCAAAATAAATAGGGTTTTGTTGGTGTTTTTTTTTAATCTCTGAAGGCTTGTTTCCTGTTTGATTCAGATGTGTTCCCCAAGATTGTCTGTTCATAACTGTTCATAATTAGAGGTTAGCATTTTCTGTAAAGCCCCAAGAGAATCTTGATAATAGATAGGTAGAATAAAGCTTAATACTGTTCTCCAATTTGTTAAAGCTAAATATACCTATAAAAAACCAGAAAAGAATTTGCACAAGAATTCTCTGTGGCAGTTTTTCGGGTTCTTCTCGGTCCCCTCCCAAAGTATCTCCTTGATGCAAGATTCTGGAGCTAAACTTTTTGTATTGTCTTCTCACTGCTTCCCCAAAACCTCTTCAGTTGTAAAAATGAGGAAAGGAGCATACTGTGAGAACGGAATGTAGCACATACTGAAATTGACAGTGCTTCTTTTCTAAATGTCTCTTAAGACCTAAAGAATCTCAATAATATCAAAAATAAATTATTTACATTCATATCTGTGATTCCACCGAGAACTACTGCATTGTCTGTGACCTGCCTTTCTGCATTCTCCACCACATTTAATGGAATTAAACTTAAAAGATGTGGACAGTAATGATCTTTATTTAACAAGGATGTGACCTGTGGAAGGCACAAATTGTATGGTGCATCTATTCTTGAGGTGGTGTGTTCATTGGGAATTCTTTTGTAAGAAGTGATATCTTGCCTGAACAAAAAACAACTAACCTGTAGGCCAGGATTGCTTATAAATATTTTAATCTCCTTTTGAGCTGCTGTTGTAGGGATAGTTCTAGTACATGTCGCAATAGCAAAAGTAACAGCTCTTTCAGAAAGACCACCAGCAATCTCTTCTAAGGATTTTGTAATACATAATTTTTTATATGCACAGTGGTTATAACTTTTCTGATTTCCTGATCCTTTTTAGGAGCTGGAACCACAAGTTGGAGAGCAGTTGCTGAAGCTTTGGGACCATATTCCTTTGGAATGAAAAAACTCAACTGATTAAGCATGTCAGAGAATATGATAGAGGTAGTTATTATTTCATGTGTTGCGTTTTGGTTTTATGATAGAGGAAATGGTGTCAACATACACTGTATCATTACAGTACTGTCATTTGTAGCTTGTGGAAGAGCAGGTACTCAGAGGACTAAATATTTTCTTCCTTTTGATTTTTTCTAGCTGATATTGTTGAAACATCAGCTCTAACAACTAGAACCAGCAGCATGTCTACACTACCAAGATAAGGAAGAAGGTGGTACAAGAAACTAAGTGCTGAAGCTCTTAGTCATAATATGCAGCTAGCAGTGAAAAAAAGAAGAGGGAATTACGTTTGTTTCAGTGTTTTCTTGTTGTAAAAAATGTCAATAAGGTTATCCACCAATCTTTTTTCTGACTGAATTATTTTTTCTACAGTAGTATGCAGATATTTGAAAATGAGGTAAAGTTCAAAGCTAAGTTTAAAGCAATGCACCACATATAAGGTGTTTGTGGGTTTAAAATAGCGCAGCAGACAGTTTACATTTAAAAACCTTCTCAATCCAGTAGATGTATGAAAGAAACAAGTTTAATGTTAAATAATTGTTGCAGTTTGAGTAAAATAAATAAATTGATATGCCTCCAGATATGTTGGGAGATTCCATAATTGTTTGGTTAACTTCTGTATGGACAGTACAAGGGAGAAGAATATATTCGTACAAACGATTAGCTGGAGAATGTGAGTTTTTGAATTCTAGTTTAAATACAGGAGGGAGAGAAGCACGAGACTTTTTTGAGTGTGGATTGGTCCAGTGGTATTTCCAGTTTCAACTTTTTTTAAAATACTTAAAAATACTCACACTGACAACCTGAAACAGTCTTTTAGAGGCTTGGGGCCAAATGGTATTCTAGTATTTCACTAACTTGGGCATTGTTATAAGATTTCTACTTCTTTTATAAAAAATAAAAGATACTTACTAGTACAATTTGCTTAATCTTTCAATGTAGTCTTCAATTTTTGTTTCTATACCTTGTCTTTCAAGTTCTTCACTTTTTTCTGTACTATTGTTGTTTTGGTTTATTGGGCTTTTCCTTAGTCATTCATTACCATAAGGCTGCTACAAATTCAGTCTGCTCTCACTGTTAGCACTGTGCTCATTCTTAGGTTGAACCTAGAGCTTTTTCTGCTTCTGAACTTCTACTTAGTTTCTCATGTCCTCTCAGGATGTTCTCATAGTTCAGACTATCCCATATATTCGTTAATTCTGGCACAGCATCATTAGAAACTTAAGTTAGACCTGAAACAGGCTACTGCAGGATCTGGTGCAGTCAGTAAAAAGGGTGCCAAGGATATGAGTGGCTGTGAAAGAGCAGGAGACGAAAAAGATATCCAAAGATTTAAAAGAAAAGGGATCTTTAGGAATCAAACAAACAAACAAAAAATTTAGAAAATATATATATGTATATATGTTTTCATCTTGAATCCAGAACTGGAGACCTGTTTGCACCAAATAGTGTTCTTTAAAATCCATCTCTCTCTCCTTTTTCTGTTGGGAGACATTTAAACTAGTTTAGCACTCTATTTATTTTATATAAAAATAGTCAAGATAACCTACAAAAACCCTGCACTTGGAAAGCAGTCAGATTTTTTGCACATTGCTACTTCTCTCTGCCAATCACAATGCAGTCATTTTGTAAACAGGCCTCCCCAAGAAAAGCCATGCACGGCAGGTTCTGCTCAAATCCACATTCTGGCTGAGACAGCAGACAGATAGAATGTCAGAGTTAGTTTTTAGCTGCACTGCAACCATTCTCTCAAAATCAGTTGTAGGAGGACTGTCTCTTTCAGTGGGAATGTGTTCTGCCAGTTTTTTATAGAATCATGGATGGAGTTGTTAAATTTGGAAAAGACTTCTAAGTTCATTGAGTCCAACTCAACCTAAAATTGGCAAGTGTGACAAAATAGCCACTTTCTCCACTTTCTCCTAATCATTAAATGAGAGTTAGTTGTTGAGGATGCTGGAAGTGAAAAATGGGGAGTCTAATGAGAACAAAAAATGAACAAAAGAGTTACCAGATCAAGAAAATAAAAATAACATATTTACTTAACAGAAATTGCTAACATAGCAGGCTGAAAACCAAGAAAATAATTAATTGGATGTGTACTAAAGGTCTGTAGGAAAATAAAAAATTAGCCTAAGTATCTGCTATGCTGCTCTCAAATTTTCAGTAACTATGTAAAATTTTAATTAGTTTTTAACATAAGTAAGATTGGGGAAGATATTTGTAATTAATTTATTGAAAAAAAATCTGAAAATCAAACCCATTTTCTGATGCTTCTCATAAGAAATATTTCTGAACTTCCTGCACAATTGAAGAAAGATTGATTCTCTACTGGTGTAGTTTTGCCAGGATTTGTAACTTGTTCACTGTTTTGTTTCACACTTGAGCTATGTGAACCATAGAGGACATATGATGGTTGTGCATTTTGTGGAATTACTGGAAGTATTGTTTTTCAGCTGTAGAATGTTCCCATCAATGTTGAAAGCTTGGCAAAGGTTCAGTTTTTCTCTTGCTAGACGTTTGGAATGGATACGTTCACAAAGTATACACTTGCTAGTATTCAAGCTTTTCTCTGCAGGTGAAGAAAATGACTGTATCACGATGAAGAGAAGTGACAACTGAACATCTACTTTGAGGACTTTTGATTTACCTTCTTACCACACAACTTCTGAAGGCTCATAAGCCTTGACCTCCATCACTCATTTAGCCACTTTCCTGGTGTCTAGGTTTGAAGGACGGGTGTCTGCTAAGGAAGGCAGGAACTTCTCTTTGAAATGGTGAATGTAAACCCCCTCCCTCCAAATTATTATAATTTTGAAATTAAAGGGCTCTCAGGCAAAGATCCAGGAATAGGAATAACAGTTCTTTACTAGGAAAATTAAAATAGAAATACAGTATTACAAAGAACAAGCCCAAAACGTTGGCAGAATCAGAATACAACCTGACACCCCATCAGGCAGGGTGTTGGTAGCAGTCCAATTCAGTGGTGGCTGCAGTCCCCCTGGAGTGACAAAAGTGGTTCAGTTGAAGCAGTGGTCCTGTAGAAGGGTGCAGTTTCCCTCCAAAGGTCCAGTGATGATGTGGAAAAGATCCACTTTTCCTTGGAATCCAGTGGAAAAAGGCTGCCCTGATGTTCCAAATCTCAGTTTTTATCTAACTAGTAAAGGCTTGGCTCCTCTCCCTGGCTGGAGCATCTCCCAATGGGATGGTGTAATTTTATCAGTTATACAGTGGGACTCAAGGCCCATTAACAGAAGATACCTCCCTGGAGGAAGGATGGGTTGTGAAAAGATGAAGAATAGTGCCCCACCTGGTCTTAACAGATGGCCCATTAGCAGAGAATATCTCCCATGGACATAAGGATCACTGCTCCAGCTGGTTTCAACAGATGGTGATAGAATACACACTTTTGTTCGCCTTCTGTATTGCAACCTAAGACACCTGGTAACGCAATCACTTTGGGCCTTTAATGAGTATTCAGTATGACACCAACTCTCACGCTGTCATTTCAGATGGCAGAAGCAGTTTGGTTATCCAAAGATTTCCTCTTTTTAAAAGGGAAGTTGAATAATGATCCAAATCATTAGGGAAAATCACAAAATTACATCTGCAGAACAGTAATCAAGAAAAACCATGCTAGATATAGGGATAAAGGGGAGCTCTTTCTGACTAGCATGTCAGAAGCCTTCTCATTCTCTGAATTGGAATGGGAGAGAAATAACTGCTTATTTTATGGAGAGAGTTGTTTGGCATTTATTTTGAAAATGGCTGTTCTTTTACTATAAGTGTATGGAGTTTTCTATGATTTGTCTCCATGTCTTCCTTAACTTGGATAACCTGTGATTTTTATCTGGATCTTATAGCAGGAATACAGTGAAGAGGGTCCTCCTTGCTGCTGAAATAGTGACCGAGTGTGGTAACTCTTTTCCGTATGATTTTGTTGCATCAGCCGTATTATTGAAATTGGAGGAAGAAATTGGTATACTTATTAGAAACATGCTTTACACACTTTAAACGAGGATACTGAGCCTAAGTTGAATGTAGTTTGCTTGAGAAAAACTAAGGTTTTGTAATGTCCTCTCTGATTGCTACCCTCTCTTTCTCTCCACATGATCAAAGTGGTCATTGCTGTTCATTAACATGCCATTTGTAGGAATCCTGAGTACAAGGATCCTAAGAGGTAAACTTAATTCTTTGTACGAGTAGAAGCTGCAATGTGTCTTTTTCTCCCTAGATCTGAAACTGGAAGGGGAGGAGAAAATCTGTACTAAAAGGTTCTCAGTGTTCCCATTGCACAAGGTACTCTTACTTGGCATAAACTGAATTTTGTGGACTTGGTGCCTTTCTCTATTCTTCTGGTTTTTTGGGTTTGTTTTTTTTTTTTGTAATTGTCTTCATGCTGTCAAATAAGCTGTATGAAACATTGTGTAATGAAACTACATAAAAGCTTTTGTATTGGTCTTGCCTTAAGTGGGTTTGGAGTTGTTCTGCAGTCCCCTGGAGCATTCCAAGTGGCCTCTGGGGCAACTGGAATGTATCTATTGACGGTTTATGGGAACCATAAAAGTTTGAATTTGGGTCATATCTTCTGGTGGACAGAAGGTGCTGAGTAACAGAGGTAAAACAAAATACTATCTCTGAATTTGCAAGATCATAAGGACCTCCTTGCTTTAATTTCAGGTGAGGATAAGTGCAGCATGGAGCTAAGATCCAGACCCAAATAGAGAGATGCTGAGTTTCACACTAGATCACAGACCTATAGTCCATGAATCCTGCCAGGGGTTTATACTCGGTTTGGCTGGATTGCAGGTAATTAGTACCTAATATGGAAGGGGTGAATTCAGCTGATGCACTGCTTCTGGACATGTTAAACTAGAGGAAAAAATCAGCTGTCTTCCCTTTGGTGGTGATCCAAGGCCTAAATGAAGTGTAATATGAGAAGTGGCCTATTGTGGGAGAAAAACAAATAGACCTAGAGAAGTGTGGTGAAAGTCTAACTGCTTAAAGTTCCTCAGGATTTTATCAGCTGTAGAAAAGGGTGCATAACAGATCCAGCTGGGGAGTGATGTCTGAATGTAGATCCTGGTAGTTTCTTGTGAGGGATATTTTACATGATACACCTCCTGTATTTGATAGAAGTCTCCTGGGATGCGTGGCAATCTAGCTGTGTGCTAGTCTTCAGCACGTGAGAAGACTCTGTGTGGGAGATGACACTCAGATCCTTCTCATTCTTCTCAGGGCCTGGCAGACATGTGCTGCAGATGTTTTCCTCCAAGTGGAGCAATGGCACTTCTGGGTTCTGCTTGCCCAAGGAAGCTGCCACAGGCAGGCTGTGTGCCTGGTCCTGTGTGGCTGCTGACTGCAGGCTGAGCCTCTGGATCCCAGTGGAGACCATGCGGGAGACTTGTACAGGAATACAGCTCCTGTACACTGTGTGTGTCACGGGATGAGGTGCAGCGCAGTGCCACCCCCAAGCTCTGAGGGCATATGGCTGTGCCCTGCTCACTGCGGTTACACCAACTGCATGGGATTGTGTTCTCCTTCATTGACATCTCTGTGATCCTCTCCCATAGGACTGGTCCAGGAGATTGCCCAAAAGGAGAGGAGGTAATCTTCTGGAGACTGAATTTATGTTAGCGTGTCCATGCCATTGTGAATCCACACTTAAGGGGAAGGAAACATCCAAAACTTGTAAATGCTCATGATCAAAAGGAACTATAAAATCACAAGGTTTTGCAAAAACACACTAAGTTTTTGTCCTAGTTTGGAGGACAGGTGTCTGCTAAGAAAGGCAGGAGCTCTCTTTGAAATGGTGAATGTAAACCCCCTCTCTCCAAATTATTATAATTTTGAAATCAAACGGCTCTCAGGCAAAGATATGGGAATTAGAAATAACAGTTCTTTACTAGGAAAATTAAAATAGAAATACAGCACTACAAAGAAACAGACCCCAAGCCCTGACAAAGTCAGAGTACAACCTGACACCGCGTCAGGCAGGGTGCTGGTAGCAGTCCCATTAAATGGTGGCTGCATCCTCCTGCAGTGACAGATGTGGTTCAGTTGGAGCAGTGCTCCTGTAGAAGGTGCAGTTTCCTTCCAGAGGTCCAGTGGTGATGTGGAGAAAATCCAGCTTCCCTCTGGAGTTCAGTGGAGAAAGGGGCTGCCTTAGTGTCCCAAAACCTCTGTTTTTATCTTGGTAAGAAATGTTGGGCTCTTCCCCCTGGCTGGGGCGACTTCCACTGGGATGAAGTAATTTTATCAGTCACACAGTGGGACTCAATGGCCATTAGCAGAAAATGCCTCGCTGGAGGAAGGATGGGTTGTGAAAAGATAAAGAACAATGCCCCTCCTGGCTTCAACGGATGGCCCGTTGGCAGAACATCTCCCACAAGAGGTAAGCATCACTGCCCCCACCCTCAACAGATGGTGATAGAATAGACACCTTTTATCACACCCTGTACTGTAACCCAAGATAGTTTTATTAGTAACTTACACACTTGGCATGGAAATTACTATATTGATCCATACTGTACCCTACATGCACAAGGCAGAGGTTTTGGGAGAAATGGGTATGGTGAAAGAGAAGGGAGAAAAGAGAAGATGAATTAAAGAGAGTGAGGGAGGGAAAAAGAAAAAGAGAAAGAAAAAGAAACCAGCAAACCTGGTTTCAGCACTGATTCAGATGGGATGTCAGTCCTGCTTCCATTGTTTGATGCAGATGATGGGGTATCCATGATCCTGGGTGCACTCCCCGAGATTCAGGGGGAACCTTTTTATGGGTGGGTTTCCCTGCCCTAAGGACAGGTTTCTTGCTTCCTATGCCAATTTGATGTCATGCATGGCCTGATCTTTCAAACCTGCCTGGAAATGACTTTGTGGCTTTTACATGGTGTTGATTCTACTCTACAGTCCGATCTGACTTCTTGGCTTCTTTCCTACCCTTTTGCTGTAGTGCGTTGTGTTTACCTCCAGGGACGAGAACAAGGATGTTTGTCCCTGAGGAGTGGTGTCCTACCTGCACATGGCCCCCTTCTCCAGTCACAACTTGTTCTTTCTCATGTCTGGTTATTACCAACAGTACTGGGCTCCTGCCAACAGCTCTCACATGTTTTTACCAGGAATCCTTGGCTGACTCCACAACCATTTGGTTATCAGTGTTTGAGAGTTATATACTGGCCTCTCTTCTGTAATTCTCCAGCTGTGTTTCTCATGTGGGATGCTGAGCAGGGTCATGACCAGGCAGCATCTCTGGCGCCTGGGCTGGTGCTGGCAATGGGGCATTAATCCTCAGGGCATTCCCCTGTGAGAAGTGATTGGTGCTAATAAGATTGTATCTGTATTAGAAAAATTGTTGCTTTGTAATCAATAGAATATAATTGTTACAATTACTTCAAAGTGGAAAGAAAGAGGAAAAGAGACAATGCAGAATCCTCCAGATGTTCAGTGGGAGGGAAGATAGTAAGGATGTGGGTCTGATAACAGCATCTAGAAATAAAACTTTCAGCCTTGAATTGTGCCAAATTGGGATGATTCCAGGCATTGGACACTGGAATTAGGTTTGTTATGAGAACATATATTTAATTATATAGCCCCAAGCTTAGTGCACTTGTGCTACCTGCAAAGTTACACAGCGGGCGCTGAGGAAGACCCAGAGCCTTCATCGGAAATAAGACCCCCAAAAGGATGAGAGACCCCCAATTACTGGTGAAGCATGCACAACACAACATAGTGACATAGATTTTAGGAATGGAAACTGGGAGGAGCTTTCTGGAAGATTATATGTTAATATATATTAGCATACAGTATATAAGTGATTTTTTTTTACCTTGATTGAATTGGTGTGGAGGGAAGGGCCCTATCACTACCCCTGGTCGGTTTTGCTTATGCTGTATTCATTTATATACAATTGCTGCTATTAAAAATTGCTGCTAAATTTAACATAGGTGCCAAATTTAATTTTGTTTCATAAATTGGACAAATTGCAGGTAGAGGGCACAGCCTGCTCAGAGCCCAGAGTGCCCACGTGGAACAGGAGGGATGTTGACTGTGGATGGCCTGATCCCTGTGGAGGCCATGGGCTTCCCTCTGGCAGTGTGAGGCCTGCACTGGCACCTGGCCATAGGTCTTTGCCTCCTAAGGGGTGAGCCCCTCTTACTCAAGAGTTCTGAAACTTTGGTCTCTGTCCCTTTTCACATTGGCTTTGTGTATATCGTCTTCACTTTTGGACATTTCTGTGTCACATCCTACTCAGGACAGGTCTTGGACTCTGTAATCTTCCCCTTGCTACAGTTTTTGGTTCAGATTCCACCTTACACCCATAGGAAATATAATTGACAAAACTGCAGAAGAGGGCCTGAAACTGAACTTTACTGGCTGGAAAGGCATAAATATGATCCTTCCAATGTACTTATAAGCAGAAGAATTTGGGGGAATAAGCTTTAACAATCATTTAAATAGGCAAAGCTTTTATGTGTATGCTGAAGCAAACTTCCTGAAAAGTGACCATTTTGTTGAGGTGATTCCTACCTGGTTAAAATTACTGAAAGGTAGTTTTGTTGTCTAAATACTTTCTTGCTTTTGGCACAGATTTGTGTGACTCCTCAGTGTTAGTTATAGCTGTGTTCATTGTTTGAACAAGCTTAAAACTCCAGGTGTGTCCACTTTTGAGAAACATTTTGGGAAATAGCTCAGTATGACTGGCTTTTAAATTTGTGTTATCTTTTACTAACATTCAACTCAACACAGGAAGACATTTCATTTTACAAGTCTCTGAATGCATCTTCAGAAATTTGGTAATTTGATATGATTTCTTTTTTTTTAATATTTAGAAAATATATACTGTGTTAGTCTTTATTTTGTATTTCTGCCTTATAAAATTACTCCAACGGTGAACAGATTATAACTAAGTTGATGGTATGGTCTCACAGAAGGAAACACTTTAATAGTGATTGCAATCACAAGTGATTTGCTTGGGAGAAACTTATCTATAAATGATACCTCCATCTTGATTCATAAGTATGTCAGAGCCAAAAAAAAATTCAGAAGAGACTTATCCATTGGAATATATGAGATGCTGGTAAATATGGGGTTTAATTCTGTTGTATGTACCAGCCTAGTTTTAGGATATGACATTTAATCAAGACACTATTTCTGCCTAACAGCTTTCACTGTGAGGAAGGTTTTCCTGAAAACATCTCAATTTCCTCTTTATTAATATTTCACATGCAAATTTAATTCTGATTTTATCTGGTTTTAGTGAAATAAATTGATCTGAAATAGTGTGGGCTAAAAGGCTAAATTTTCGTACTCAAATAATATTGTTACTTAATTCTTAATCAGTCTCTAGTAATCTTCTTACAATACTTTTGAATGTCCTATTTAATCTTTCTTAGGAACTGTTTCCAATGTAAGTAACAAAAAGGATGTTTCCTCACTTAAATTTTCTTTTTTCCTTCCCATCAGCCTTCTGTTTTCAGATTCTAATCGGCTTTCTGGAAGCTCCTGTAAGCACACATGATCGCTAGGTGGTGATGTTCTGCCAAAGAAAAGCTTAAAATGTGGGAACTACAGATTCATGACTAAAGGAGACTATAGAGATTGCAATTATTTAGTTATTGTAGTTTTTTTCTTTAAAGTTTTGTGAAATTTGTGAGTTAAGGAGGAAAAAGCCTCTTTTCTGGTTATTTCAAAATGACAAATTATTTGTTTTGGACCTTGAGTAATAGCCATGTATGTGAATACTTACATCTTCCATCCCTAGGCAGTTAAGACTACTCCTGTAAAGATCTTGGGAAGGTTGGTGGCACCTGATACTGCATTTTCAAATCTGAAGTTTAAAATATGACTGGAGTCAATATACAGAAGAGAGAAAATAAGACGCTGAGGTTGACATGTGCTTATGAAACATTTCTGCTTTCATGAAAGTATTTGCTTTGTTTTATGTTTCCCTAATCTACAAGGATGTACAAAAGTGTTCCTTAAAACCAGGATGGCCCTCCCTTAAATAACAGGATAATTGTTGCTTATGTCACAGGCAATACTGTGCAGGGTGCTTGAACTTTCAAAAAAATAACATTTTCATAATTTTGAAACAGATGTTAAAAACTCTTAATTTTTTTTCATAATACTCAGTTTCTTGTTATCTCCCAAAATTTTAACCAGATGGGTAGAATTTGCCTTTCCAAAGTATAACAGAAATCTTGGCCTTTACCTCGGTATTGAAAAGAAGCTGAAAAGATATATTTAGTTATTCTCACTCTGGAAGTTGCTACTTGCAGCTTATGTTCTGAAACTTGCAAGAATACAGAGCACCTGTATGCTAAAATAAGCACATTAAATTGTGTCTGCCTTTTGATATGTGCTCCTCTGTAGCATGACTCTCCTTTTCCAGCAAATACAAATACTTTCTTTAGTGACTACCATTCCTACTTCTGCAAAGTCATTTGTATTTGCAATCTCCTTAGCATAGTTTAAGAAGGAGCAGAAACACACTGGAAACTATGAAATAATATAAAAATCTTCTGGATAGTCATCCTTGCTCTGTGGATTATCAATCATTTTAATCTATGAGCACAATATTTTGGACTAGATAGGCCCAAGGGGGAAGAAATAGTCTCCGTACTCCACACCAACCTGTTTAGGAGTTTTACGTGACTTTTGAGAATTGTGCATGTGTGAAATGGTAAACCAAAATTTTTTACCCAGATCCTATTCCTACCTATTGCATTCCAAAACTAGTTTCTGAGGTCTCATTAAATAAAAATAAAAATTATTTTTATTTTTTCATCCCTTACCTCTGCCCCTAAAAAAGCTTTCTTAGAAAGCATTTTTTAGGGGCAGTGAACAACAAATGCCCAAAGAACTTATGGCTACCCACCAACCTTCCAAACAACATAGTCAGTTATGAAATTCAGGCAACAAGGGAGGGAGAGGGAAAGGCATTGGGACAAGTAGGTGCAAAAAGCTTTTCCAAATCTAGTGATGTCTGTGAGGCTTGTGGAGTAAAAAATAAAATAATCAGCATTTTTATACCAGCAGAGTAAATGTCTAGTGCAGATGCAACTCATTCTGACAAACAAGTCAATACAGTTTTTTTCATTTGTGGCAGTAGTAACAAGCTGTGTCAGCGTAAGCAGTCTTGCTGTGTAAGCTGTATCTGTCCTGTGGGGGTTCATTAACTTTGTCTGCTGTACACCAGACCTTTTAGAGGAGCTTCTTGCTTACTTACTGGTAATACACAAAAAATGGGAGAGATATTAGTGACTTCAAATTTTCATCTGATTAATACATTCTACATTCATCCCTTTGAAATGTCATGACTATTCTAGCATTGCTGTAGATACTGATGACGCCCCCTGATACAGAGGTGGCTTTTAGGTAAGAATCAATCCACACTATAATAGTTTGCAATTTCACAGAAGAGAACAGGCACCCTGTGAGCAGTTCCGCAGCTCTTATTGCTCCATCTGAAAGCTTTTGTATGTTTTATGCTGTGTCTAATCATGCTGCGAAAGGAAGATTTTTCCGCTGTGGAAAATACCAAAATTCTATTACTGATCATATCTTGAAGACAAAGAGTGCTGTTAGAAAAGCAAAACCATCCCAACTCTATAATACTTAAATCTTAAGAAATTCCTGGGCAACCAACAGGATGCTGTGGAATTAAATTAGGAGACTAGTATATAGATGCCTCTGTTTATTACACATATTTTTAATTTCATGGTTTTGTTTTAGAACCAATTACAAAGTTGTATCCAACAGGATAGGAGGAAGCTTGTCCATCAGCTTACCTGGGTTTATCAGGTCCAGAGGATGAGTCCTTAGCATTGCTGGTGAGAGAAGCATTTAGCAGGAGTCGTGGTTATCCAGCACATTTTTTAATTTAACTAGAAACATTTAATAAGAAAGTGAAACAGCACATTCTAGCACATTCCCCTTGCAATGAAACATTTTTCAATCCACAGGCTGCTGGCATTTAGTCGTTTGAAAAGCTAATAACCTTTGAAATGTCCTCATTCATAAGGAAAATCTGTTATATTTTCTGAAAAAAATAGGTTTTCAGCTATGCTTTCCATGTATATTAGGATTTTGTTGAGAAAACTAGATTCATATTTATATTTGAAAATTGTGTTTCCTCTGCAATTGTCTCAATTCTGTAATAATATTTGAGTTTTATGGATTTTTAATGTTGCCACTTAGAAACTCTGCAGACTCCACATCTGGAAAAAATGCACATCATCTGTAATCATGATAATCTTTTAGGCTAATTTTGTTTACCCCTGACAGAAAGGAAAATTTTAATATATTTAATTATGCCACACTCTTTCTTTTATTGTGAAACAATTAAAAAAAGCCATAATTTAAGCTTTGAGGCTCCTGCTTGTACCATCAGTAAAATAACCCTGCTTCTCTTGTAGGCAATCATGGTAGATCTCAATAATAAAAATATTCTTTGGGTTATATTGCATAGTAATAAAATGCTGAAGCCTGTTAACTATGTTGGTGATGCATTCAGAATGGCATCCATTCTTTCAACATTTAAGTGATCCTGCTTTTGAGTGCAAGGAGATTTTGGGCATCCAGTTAATTTCTGGAGCTGGAAACAGCTATCAACAACACTTTAATGCCAGGGTTTTGCACAGGTGACTGCTTTTACTTCAGTATTTTCAGGCAATACTGGGTAAAATTACTGTCAATAATCAGTCATAAAGTGTTTTTCTCTTGCTCTGCAAATAGTGGGATTAACATAACAGTTATCTTAGTTTCTCTAGTTTGGAAAATTTTCATTCATTAAGACCCCTAAAGATGCAGTCAAGCCATTCTGGTATTGCCAATCCCAACCTCAACGAAGCTGTTGTGGGGAACCTGTGTGTGCAGGGTGGTTCTGGAATACCTGGTTGCATAAGGCAGACCTGTGCCTACAGCAGATCTCTCTGGCCTGCAGCAGAAGAGTGAAATCAACATCAAGACCTTTAACAAAGCCCATGAATACAAGCAGGTGGCATAAACTCTTTTCTGGCTGGGAACAGAAACCCTATACTACAGTTTACAGTGGCCAGATTTTACAGGGACACTCTCTTTGGGTTAGGGATGGATACACCTCTTAATTTTGTGCCTTTTTGTGTAATTGCAATCAGATGCTGGTACATCTCTGTCCTTTGATTCTTCAGAACTGGTGATAGAAAGGTAAAGAGTTCTGCACATCAAAAACTGCGTGTTGTCTACTATGTTTTGCACAGCTAGTCAAGGTAATTAATGGAAGAGTTTTAAGGATTACAGCCATCTGGATATATAACAAAAATAAATGGAGAAGAGCTGAGATCACTCAACTATAATAAGATAGTGTTTTGTAAGTTTTTTTTTTTTTAATAAGCTGTGCTGGTTTGAAGGTAGGCCAGCAGGAGAAGTTAACCCCACACAAATACCTTGTCAGAGATTTTAAGTTGAAGTTATAGTTTAATAGAAAGATTACAATAAATACAATGGATACAGAAAACTGGCTTAAAACTACAGAGTGCAGCCTGGCCCCTGCTAGTCGGGGTGGTGCTCTCAGTCTGCAGGGCAGTTGAGAGATGACTGAAGTCTTGTCAAAAAAGGTGGTCCTGTGGAAAGTCTGGTCCCCCTCCAGATGTCCAAAGGTAGTGGTGGTGTCCTGAGCCACAGACTATATACAGGCAGGAATGTTCAATACCTGGCAGGGCAAGCATTTTCACAATGGAATGATGTAATCCTGTGAGTCATAGGAAATTTTGGCGAGTCCTTGATGCCCATTGGCAGAGATGTCCCCTCTTACACTGTGTGTATTTATCATGTGAAGACAAAGAAAACATTACACCCAGCTCATATGTGGGATGTGCATGGGGCAGCTGCTGCAAATGACCCACCATTAACCATTCATCAGGAATAATGTAGATGGGTGTGGAATATGCACTTCGGCTACACCCATTTTGGTACTGTTTCTCCTGTAACCACAAAGCTAATAAAATATTTTACAAGGAGAAAGTGGTATTGCTTAGTCATGGAGTGCATCTCATGTTTTCACCTTCATTTCATTGAATAAAAAGACTTCTAATTTTGATTTCTTCAGCTGTGAGTGTGAGCTCTGTATTACCCACTGGCTGGTAGCTAAGAGTTAAGGTAGGTGAAGGGCCTTTTGTCAGGAGACCTATGATCTTTCTGCATAGCAACAGGTGTTGTGGAGAAAAATGTGAATAAATCTGGAGCAATGAGGCTTTCTTTTTCCCTAAAATGTCCAAAATATCTACTTACTATAGAGTAAGTTTTGTTGTAGGTCTCAAACAGAGAGAAGCACTCAAATATTTTGTCTATATTACTATCAAATTGAAAAATTGCTGTTGCCCTACCTTACGTAGCTATACCACATTCTGATGCTGGCAGGGCATTTGTATTAGTGAGGCTTCTTTCCACTCTGAATTGCTTTTCTGGAGGTGATGTTTTGCAGTTAGAGGTTGTGCCTGTGATACTGTAGTGGTCAAACCCATATTGACCATACACCCTATCTCTTCCATCTAGTGCTTTACCTCCATGAGGCTGGAGAGTCTTTTCCATACTAAACCATATAGAAGCAGTTCTTGCAGGGTACTGTCTTGTATAGAGGTGCTGCTCACAAAAAAAAAAAAAAAAATAAAAAAAAAATCAGGGTCTGGATTACTCTATTGTCTTCAAAAGGAGATTAAATAATCCAGAACAATTTTTATGAATCAGCAATGTCCAAGTAGTTGTGTTGCTTAATCTCTTACTCTTGGCTCTTGTAGATGATCTTGTTTGTGTTCTACTTCAAGTCATTTTAAAAATATTCATTATTTCTGTGGCTCTATCTATTTACAGATAGCAAACAAAAAAACGATTGCAGTAAATTGTGTCATAATGTTTGGTATGGGTACAAAATAAAATCAATCTCCTATTTAGTAACTGTTACTGAGTTTTACTTTGAGACTCTCAAAAATTCCATCTCAATGAGTTCTAAGCTACCAGTGTTGTGTCTTCTGCTTCACTTGCTGTTTACTGGTTATTGCTGTTACCAATGTTGGGTCACATTTCCTTTGTGTGCAGTGCTTTAACCTTATGACTTAAGAGTAAAATTTGGAATCAAGCTGCAGTAAAAATATGGAAGTGCAATTGAACATATTCAGGCAATGCTAGTCTGTTTAGTATTCAAGTTATGATGTCAGCTTTTGACCTTTTCATTTTATTGGAATAAATTCCTTCCCCTACTTCCCTGCTAATTATTAGTGATCTGAAGGTTCCCAGCTGAGTGCTTCCCTGTATCTCCAATCTGAATTGCATTAGGGCAGAATCCACAAAGCTGTGTGCCCACAATGGACTTCAGTGGTTTTCCCACATGAGAAGACAGAAAATGAAGGATTTGTTTCACACTTGGTGTGTATGCACCAAGATACGGGAAACATTTTCACCATCTTCTCAAGGCAACATGAAGGGACAAAAAGACGACAGTTTGCCTTGTTGTTGTAGTTGTGGAACTACAATTAGTGCAGCAGGATGAGAATTGAAAGGTCGCTCTTGAAATATGCGTGTGATTTCTCAGGGACTCCATAGGTACTAAGTTACTGGCACATGCTCTTCCCCCACCTTGGCAGGACTGACCCCAATGTCAGATTTTCATGGAAGCAAATAGACAGAAAAGGGCAGAAAAAGAAAAGGGCAGGACAGGGAAATGTGCTGGAGGGAAAGAGAAGGTGAAGATCTGGCTGCTGCAGGAATTCACAGAGGAATTTTTTTGCAAGGTGTTTGACAGAGGGTGGTAGGCTTATGGCTACCAGCATTCTTGTAACCTGAAAAGTTTTTGTGTTTAGTGATTGGAGACTTTTAAATTTTCTCAGTGCAGGTGAGGTACCTTTGTGACACATAAATACCTACCCAAATACAAGCTTTCATAAGCTTTCAGCTTCACCAGGACTTCCAGCCCTTTGTGACTCCACCAGGCAAATTTGCAAGGTGAGAGCACAGCCCCCGGCAACTCTCTGTTCCCCTCCTTGAGGAGAATTTATAAACAAGGCAACTGACATGGTGAGAAGAGAATGTCAGGACATCAGACTGCTTTTCCTGATGTCTGGCTCTTTGAGGCTGATTTCAACACAGTGATTATTTATGTATGTCTGCAGTGTGATTGGCATTTCTTCTTGTGAAACCTCAGGAGGTGCAAGTCATAATAAATGTGAGTGGCAGAAGTGAATTATGAAAGAAGCCAGAAATATTTCACAGGGGTGGCAGGAAATATTTCTTAAAATATGAGATGCATTTTCTGTAGGACACTGAAAATACTTTAGGATAATAAATTCTCTTAATACTTTACTGTATTGGTTGATAACCAGTCTCTCAGATAGCTTGGAAATTATTCAGAGGAATCAAAATAATCTTATAAGTACTCATTTATTCATGAGCTTCTTGTTTGGGTGATTCCCTCTACCATCCCCCTTCTTTCACTCTGCGGCAGATGAAACTGTTCACGGTTTTATATTGCAGTGAATAGTATCACCAAGAAACAGACAAATGATAAGAGGTTGCCTGGGAAACCCTGTGCCCATTGATTTTCATTTTGCTGCATTATGTACTTGTAGGTGTAACTATTTTCAGCCAAAAAATTCCCCCAAAATTCTTCCCATGGAATCATTGCAGTGATAGGGAAATTACCTTTTATTTTCTAGAGAATTTAATCTTAGTTTCTCATTTGATTTTTTATAATCTCTAACAATGGGGTGTTTCATGTGTTGGGAGGGGTGGTGAAGTGGTGGAGGCTTTTTTAGAAATTACTTGCAGCAATAGAAATTCTGCTTGAGAAAGCAGTATGGAAATAAACTGCTTTAAAGGCAGTTCACGTATAAAACACAGTCTCCCTGCCAATGGAAAAACCCCACCAGCTCTCAAGAGAGCCTTACTCTGATCAGTCTGAGTAGATTATTCCTTCAGCTTTAATAATTCAAACTCCCTGTCTGCCTTGCAGGGAGTTTTCCCCTCGCCTGGAAGACACATGATGCTGACTTAGGAGATCCCCAGTCTGCTGCTTGTATTTTTAATGATAGGTTTGTTCTTGACACTACCTTCCTAAAGAAAAAAAAAAAAAGAAACAAAATAACAAACAAAAAAACCCAAAAACCTTTTTCTTTTTAGTAGGAAAATCTTTATGGAATCTAAGGGATTTACATGGACTTTCACTCTCCAATTACTTGGTATCTTTTTCCCCCAAGTAGGAGGAAAAATGCGAGGTTAAATATTTAACTTATGCTGACAATAGAAGACTAATCAAAATCACAATTAGCCTGTTTCACCTGACTTGGTACTCTGAGCATCCTAATATCTATTGTGTGCCTAAAGTATTTTCTTGATACAGGACTTGATGCTAGGGTACTAATAAGGAAATAAATTAAAACCCAATTCCATGTTCTGCATAGCCACTCTGCAATTTGCTGAGTTCTTTGTGTGTGTTCTTCTGGTGATGTTGGTAATACTTTTCTGACTTCATTGCTGCAAGATTTTAGCACTGAAAATCACACTACTAAAGGTGAAATCCCAGGAAGCCCTGCAATCTATCTGTGGTGTCAGGATGGATTTCCCCAGCCTGGCTGAGATGGGTAAGGTCAGTCAGTGTGCCTGTGAGAAGTAAGTAGCCATTTGTCAGGGCCACAACGTCCTTCCCTCTAGAAGGCAGTTAAGCCCAACCAGACATGTATGATCAAACTAGGAAAAAAGGTGGTGGTACTTGTGGTTGAGGAGCTCTTCACCCATCAAACTAATTTTGGTAGGTTGGTGTCCTGCTGGAAGTGCTGCAGAGGGAGAGGTTTTCCAGGGCTTGAGCACAGCATTGGTGCACTGCCTCCTGGTGCAGTCCATGTACACTTTGGAAGGCTGTTCCCACCTGGCCACACAAGCATCTGCACAACACCTGTATGGCACCAGCAGAGCTTCAATGTGTGGGGCAGGAGGAAAACTGCATTCTGTGCACGCACAGGTTTTCTTTACCTGCCTTGCTCACAGAGCAGCAGCACAGCAGTTCAGCTTGCAAAGCAGCCTTGAATGGTGGGGCAGGGTAATGGGGCCAGCTGGGGACCGAGCTGGGAGTTGTTTCTGCAGGTTCTCATGCTTCTATGTGCTGTCCTGCATCTGCAATGTTCTCTCGTGCCTGTCAGGGCTCTGATGCAACATCCTCCTGAATGCACATCCTTGAAAATTGTCCACCTGAGGTGAGAACAGCAGTGAATTCAGAGCAGTGAATTGCTTTTCTTAGTTGCTTTTCATGTACACAAATGGGAGTGATACTCAGACTTCCAGGTGACCATGGACCAGTGTGGTGGCTGAAAGCTGCTGAAACACAATGTGACAGAGGGCCATTCCAGAAACAAGGACATCTATCTTCGTCCTCTTTGTGGAGCCAACCTGCCAGTGGGGTCAAATTGTGTACCAGTAAGTGCAGTACATCAAAAGGAAAACTGGGTTCCTTCTCCTTTTTTAACTTGTTCTTTTATTTCTCATCATTTTTTTTTTTCCCTTCTGTAAAGCCCAATTTCTGCTTCTAAGACAGCATTTCTGCCAAGCACTCACTTTCCTTCCTATCAAAGGGTGAATAGAATCAAACCCCAGCTTTTATACCAGTTAGTTTTATACCAGAGTGCTAGAAACAAGACATTTATATTTCAGAAAGATAATAACACAGAATGTAAATACAGCTGACTGTCAAATTCACTTCTCTTACTATGCACAGATTTTGATTCAAGGTTATGCAGCTCCAAGTACTTCACTGAAAGAAGTGATACTTTTAGTTGTTTCAAATCCTTGTTTGCACACAGCTGTTACTTTAATTTGTCTAATTTTTTAAAAATATGTTTTCTGCTGTAGATGTATATTTGTTTTTTTCTTGGCAATGATGCAATGCAAAGATTTGGTTTCCATACAAATAGATTACGTCTTCCAGGAGAATTTCAAACTGCTAGCAGCATTGCTTAAGCACAGAAATTTGTTTAGTAAGACAGATTTATTGGAGCAGCACTGAATTATTTGACATAATGTATAACCCACAGTTTGATATTACCTTCTGCCCTCTCAGCTTTACCAATATTAAGTAGATTAGCTTGATCATGGAATAAGCTGTGGCTGCAATTTCCTCTTTTATGGGGAGGTTAAATGAAACACAACAGAGCAGTTGCGCTGACTGTGCTCATAGAGCATATTTGTCTGGACAAAATAGAAGTCTTTTATTTTCCATGCCTGTACTCTACTCCAAGGCTGACACCCTTTTTTTGACACCTGTTATTTTACGTGCTGTAAGTTTTCAATTTGCATTTACAGTTATGTTTATTACTGCCTAGTATATTACTAGTTAAAAGTAACTGGGTTATGGCAAACCTGTTTTTACTTGAAGTGTTCTGCTTTCTTTTAATAAAATATGTGTGATTAGGTTTTGCTTTATTTAGTGCTCTTTGGTCTTATTTCAGCAAAACAAAATGTCACCTTAATTTTAATATTTCCTCTCAGAAGTGACAACACACTGCTATGGGTAAGAAATGTTAGCTAAGAATGCAAATAGTAGAGAAAAATAGAAGACTTTAAAATGTTGAGATTTGAAAAACACATAAAAGACAGTAGGAGATGAGATATAGGGGGATGCAAATATTCAAGATAGGAGCATAAAGGCAGCTATCTCTTCAGTGTACTGTAGTTTTCCCTTGGTATAATAAGAACTGAACCACTTCTGCTGTTCCTGAGATGGAAGGCAGCTTAGACATTGCATCATGTCTTTCTATTTTATCCTGTACTAGTAGTCTGCATGGGGTTTGGGACCCAGCAAGCCTAATTTTTCTTGAATGTGGAAGAATACATTGCCAATATATACATAAACCTAAAAAGAATTTGTATTTCGCAAGACTGTCTACTGCAAACTGCCTGCAAATGTATTTTGTGCTAAGATTTGAGGTTTGTACACTGATGGAAATATTGCACATCTAATAAAAACAGACAGCAAGCATTTGTACAAATTGACTACTGCTATTTTCTATCCCTTATGTTCCTCAACCACACTCCCTTGTCTCCATCTCATCACTCTGAAGCACCGTTCAACCATAGAAAAGTGGTCAAAAATACATACAAAGTCAATTAGAGGTGTTTTTCTCTTAGTGTGGGTCCCATCGTCCCGGGCAACATCCAACTTTGAGCAGCTGGTGTCAGAATTTCCTCAAGGTGCAGATTGTCAAAGGTTGTACTCTCTAATACTGGCTTATGATATTACAGAGTAAATGGTCTTGAAATTAACCTGATACGGTACTCAATGTTGCTGTCATGTCTGAACCACAGGGGCCATCTTTTGGAAACTTAATGAGTGCGCATCTCACCTTTTCTCCAAGAACCAAAGGTTGGACCTGCCAGTGAATCTCACTAAAGTCTCTGGTTTTGTGTTCCTCTACTGTAGATCTTCCCACCAGGGTTTTTACACTGCTGCTGAGAATATAATAATTCTGTTAATCTTCAGACCAGTTTCACCTAGCTGAGACTAGTTTCCATCTCTTTCCCTGGCCTCCACCATTAACTCTTAATGGTCTTCATGTACTTGCAGTCCTCTCTGTCAACCCTTAGTGGTAGGACCTGAGATTCATCCTTTCTCCCAAGAAGATAAGTGAAATTTCTCACTTTCCAATAGCTCCTGGAGGGCGATTGGGCCTTAGGCTCTTAGGCAACAAGTCAGGCTGCAGCAACAGGCATTGAGAATCCCAAAGAATTAATATTCCATGAGCCTTGGTTGTCAAGCTCCTTAAGCCTCTCAGTACTCTCTAGCTGCTCTTTATTTTAAAAAGAATTACAGTAGTGTGCCTGCTCAGCTATGGCTAAGATGATGTCAGTCTCAAAGCAAAAAAACCTTCAGATTGTTCAGATTATCTCAGAGTTTGCTGCTTCTCTGGGGACAAGGCAATTACCAAGATTTGGATACTGTGAAACTTGCAGACTGGCAAGACCATGGTCACTGCAACCTTCCAGCTCCTCTTGGTTTGTGTGCACAGTGGAGGCTAAATCTGCTGTCTCACTACTCTTCAAGGGGATCTGTTTTACTGGGGAATTTACCTAGTTTCTGGTAAGACAGCAGAAACTACTTCTTTGGCAGAAAAAGCACAGTAAATGTAATGAAGGATGAAATTTATAACAACAAATGAGAATGAGAAAAAGAGTGGACTGGGAGACTGGAATGGATGTGTACAGCAAAATTATATCAGCACAAGGTTTTGTTGACAGCATCGTGCTGCTGACCTGAGCTTCTCTTAGGCAACTTGTCTGTAATTTCAGAATGTCATCTACATTTGTGCTTTAAGAGTTTAAAATTTATGTCAACAACTTTCATATATGTGTGCAGTGAACTGTCCAAAATGATACCAGTGCTTCTGGGCTGAATATTCCAACGTACTCTACAGACCACAGGCTCACTCTGATTACATGGTAAGAGGAAATGGGTGCTGTCAGTGACTTCACACCTGAATGGGACTGAGGGTATTTGTTGTGGCCGATGCTTTTATATTACACATGATACAAACATCCCAGGAGCAGTAGTTCATTATTACTCAGTTCTTTCTGACTCAGCAAAGTTACTCCAAGCATGATTATTTGCAGCTCTTGCAACTAGTTCCAAGCTATTTTCTGGTCCTGCTTCTAGGTGTTTTTCTTTTAGTGTGACAAATGAGTATAACACAAGTGGTTAAGCTGGTTTAAATTCTGTCCCATACCTTTTTTCTAAGTAGGTCAACTGACATGATGATTATTTCTTATTTCTTTCAGATGAGGATCTTCTCATCCCACAATAGAGCTAAATAAAAAGACTACATCTTTCCTCCATCCCAATCTTTCTTATACGAGTAGATAAAATGAATAGTATTCATTGAAATGCATTCCTTAATCTTAGCAGAGACTTCAAAGAAACTGCCTCTATTGCTTATATAAAATTCAGAAAGAGTACAAATCAGATACATCTCACTTTGCAGCTGCTGCCTCATCACACTAAAGCTGGGGGAGCACTGTAAAATAGTAAATGTTTGCCCCAAATGCAAAGCACAAGCCGGTCTGGTTGCCAGGCTCTTTCTCACCTGATCAAGATCATAGGTTTTTTTTTCCTCTTTATCCCCTCAGGTCAGCTGCAATAGTAACAAAAATTGAGGGACATCTAAATGGTAGAAAGAAAGCCACCTATTTCAGATATTCTGAGTGAAAATCAACTTGATTGATGATGTCCTTGTGCTGGAGGCAATGCAAACCTATTTGCAATGAAGAAGAGAAGACTGAATGAGTGTGGTACATCCCCTGTGTTGTCTGAACAGTTTGTTGCAAGACAAATTACAGATGAACAACTGCCCAGATGAAGGAAAAACAATCTGGGGCTTGGGAACAGCCACTATTGTCAATTTAGCTGGTAAGACGAGCCTTTTCTTGTTAAAAGAGGCTTTTCCTGGAGTCCTGTGCAAACAGGAGTTTGCCCTTTGGAACGTAAACTAATTTATGACATGTATACAAAATGTACGACTTTTTTTTCTTTACTTTTAAACAGTGCTGTACTTCAGGGTTTGAGTTCTGTTAGGTTCAGGCAATGATCAGCTTTCATGTAAATAGTTCATATTGACATATGATCAGATGTTTCAATGTGTGGGAAAAACATGCCTTTTTTTCCTTTTTTTTTTGCCTTGGTGTTTCCCTGTTTTTAACCATGACAATCAATTACCTTAGTAGCCTCCACTTCAGTTATGTTCTGGGGAGGAAGGACTTATTTTTCTATTGCTTTCAAATTTCACAAGGTGTCTCCCCAAATTGTATCCTCATCAAACCTGTTAATTACCTGTTAATCTTTTTTGTTGTCATTCATGTACAATTTTTTTTCAGCAGCCATTTGGTTTCAAGGCTCAAGGAATTCTCATCTATTTATCTTTTCTTCCTTGAGGAGTTGTTCTGCAACACTGATCAACTACACCATCTTTTGCTATATCTCTTCAATTTCTGCTATATCCCTCTGAAAAGAAGATAAAACTTTCTGATATTTTTTGAGATTGTATTATATAATTTTATATTATTTTATTGTATTTTTTAATTAAATGAAGTTGCACAAAGTATCTATATAATAACAGCATGGTATTTCCTATTCTGTACTTGATTTCTCCCGTAGAACTTCTTAACATTCTATTTGCCTTTTTGACTAATGTCAGATATTGATGTTATGTTTACATGAAACTGCCCCAAATGCTCTAAACTTCTTCCTGAGAGATAATGGGTAAATTATAACCTTTAATTATATATGTATATCATTAAAAGCATCCTCTTTCCCCATACATGATACTTTGCATTGATTGATGGAGAATTTCACCCATTGTTTTATTCCTAATAAATACACTGGAGATAGGGATACCCATCTTTAACTCACCTCAGTTACTTTCTGCTCTGATTAATGAGAAAAAAATACTGTTATCATAGACCCTGCAGTATAGCCTTGCTTTTTTTTTTTCTTAGTAGCTGGTACAGTGCTGTGGTTTGGATTCAGTATGAGAATAATGTTGGTAACACACTGATGTTTTGGCTGTTGCTAAGTAGTGCTTACCCTAAATCAAGGACTGCTCAGTTTGCCCATGCTCTACCAGTGAGTAGGTGCACGAGAAACTGGGAGGGAAAACAGCCAGGACAGCTGACCTGAACTGACCAAACATAGAATGCCCTGTTTAGTATTATAAACCAGAGGGAGTTGGCTGTAAGAAAGTGGTTACTGCTTAGAGAGAGGTTGGGCATCAGTCAGTCAGTGGTGAAGAATTGTATTGTGAATTCCTTTTTTCTCTAGGATTTGATACCTCTCTCTCTTTTTCCTTTTTGTTGCTGTTAGTTACTAATATTAGTATTAACAGCAACATTAGTATATTTTACTTCTTTTCAATTGCTAAACTAGTCTTATTCCAAACCACATTTTACCTTTTAACAATTCTCCCTAACCCACCAGAGGGGAGGCACAGGAAGTGAGTGAGTGAGTGAGTGAGTGAGTGAGTGAGTGAGTGAGTGAGTGAGTGAGTGCGTGCAAGGTATTTAGTTGCTGGCTGGGGTTAGACCAACACAGTCCTTTTTTTGCCCAGTGAGGGGCACAAAGCGTTCAAATAATGGTAGATCTGACCAGAACACATGATAAAAAATTTATTATAAGCATGATTTATATTAGTTTAATAGCTGGTTACAATATTGACCTCTTTTGCTGTCAGAATTGTTGCATTTGTTCCCAGGGTTGTTTTATGTAACAGCTTACTTGCAGTAGGTGTTCCCCATCATACTGTTTATAACTTGATCTGGGCCAAAGTTAGCATGTTGTTGTACTCTCCAATACCGGCTTACGATATTACAGAATCAGTGGTCTTGAAATTAACCTGGTAAGGTACTCAATGTTGCTGTCATGTCTGAACCACAGGGACCATCTTTTGGAAACTTAATGATTGCATATCTTACCTTTTCTCCAAGGACAACCTATGGAGAAGGCATCTTCACACATTTTCTCCTTTTTTTTCTATGTCAAATGCTATAACATTTGAGAATTTTGAAATTTTTGGATAGCCTTGGAGTGTTCAAACCAGCATGACGCTATCGCTAGGAATCATGGATGTGGGTCAAATCTTCCAAACTGTGGAGCAATGCTGCTACTCAAATTCAGCAACAGGCACTATTTCTCCTCAAACCCCTGTGACAAGCACTATCTCCTCAAACCCCAGCAACAGGCACTACAGCTACTTATATCCCAGTGATGGATGATGCAGCTGAACCAGAGAACCAACCTATGCTTGTATCAGTTTCCCCTACGTATACAAAGAAATGGACAAGAAAGGCAAGTTGTTTACTACAGGAGGACAAAGTAGGAACAGGACATGAGGGCAGAAAGAAGAGGCAGAGTAAGAGGTAACCACTTAATCCCAGTCCCCAAATGAGCTGTGTGGTGTGTGAAAAGGTTTCAGCTATTGTCCAGTTACCTGGCTTCTTGGATGCTGGCATTGTGGGGCCAGTAGTCTGGAATAAAAGGTTAGGGAAGTCAAGCAGCTGGATCACCTTCTAGGGAGAGGACCATTGACAAAGTGATTGGAAAAGGGATATAAGTCCTTAGACTCTCTAGAAGTGACTCCTGTCATATGTGAAGGTATCCCTACAAGGAAGATGTTATGTGACACCCTGGCAAGTGGATCACAGTTGAAAGAGGTATCTCATACTTCAGGGAATTAGCTGTACTAGAGTTTAAACATTTGCACACAAAAAACCTGCAATTGCCTGCAGAAACAGTCCAAGTCCAATGCACATAAGACATTTGTGGAACAGTATCTCAGCTGTTAACGGGAAGCCTTCTTTTGATCAAGAGAGAGGTTGTAGAAAATATACACCATGGGGTACTCTGTGTATATGGAGAAGACATGAATATGTGGGATGGAAAATCTACTACAGCCCTAGAGGCATGGGTACCTGGATTTCAAGGGAAAGCAATCACAAATGTGGGCTCTTCCAGAAAACTGCTGTCCAGTCTCCAGTTACTAGCTCCCCTGGCAGACTGGAAGGATTGATCTTCCTCCACATCACATGAAAAGGAATTCTAATTTGCTTTTACAAGAAGTGAAGAATCCTACGACCAGGACTAGAGGAGTCTGACCCCTGCCAGGTGGAGGAGTGGCACAGGGTTTACTGGACTCTGTGGATCTGATAGCCTGACCCATCAGCCCCATGGGAGTTTCTAGTAAATACCAGTGCACAATGTTTCCTTAATGCCATCAAACTATGCAGGGACAGAATCCATTTGTTTCTGGAATGACAAGGGAATCCCAATGCCTACTGTACTGGAGGCTGAAGTCAGTCTGACTGCAACTGAGTGGAAAAAGCACCTTATTATGATTGGCTGAGAGGCATCTTTGGTGTAAATACCTGAGGAGAGGGTATTTCAAGTACCCAGAAGGATAGCAATTGATCTTTGGTATAGATGCATTGGAGATGAAGGAAGTTAGGGAGCTGTCTACCTTAACTAGTCTTTTGGAGGACCCTTCTGTTGTGGGGTTGCTGAAGGCAGAAAAACAGCAGGTGCCAATGGCTACTGCAAAGGTGCATCAGCCAGATTATGGCTACAGCTGAGACTCCATGATTCCTCTCCATGGGTGATTTGCTGACCGGAGAGCCAAGAGGTGGCCAGCAACACCTGCTTACCCCTTAAACAACCCCATATGGCAAGTGTGAAAGTTAACAGAGAATGGAGACTAAAAGAAGATTATTGTGTCCTTGGAGGGAAGGAAAGTCCAAGACAGTTTGGGATTCAAGGACAGCTTCCTCATGCTCAAGAATGATACATCCTAATGGGCAAGAAATTGGGCAAAGGGGTAGGATACCTGCATGGCTGAATAAAGAACTCCTGTCATTATTCAAGTATAAGCACAAAACACACAGGAGGTGGAAACAGGGTCATGCCACTTAGAATTAATGTTAAGAGGTTGTCAGAATGAGTAGAAATGAGAGAAGGAAGGCCAAGGCTCATATGGAATTCAAGGATGTCAAGAACAGCAACAAAGGTTTTTCCAAATACATCAATAACAGAAGGAAAACGAGGATAATGTGGGCCCGGGGGACCCTGGTAACAGAGGACACAGAGAAGGCAGAGCTGCTGAATGACATCTTTGTTTTGGTCCTCACTGGAAAGGCCAGCCTTCAGGAGATCATGGTAAAGGAATGCTGAAGGAGTTTGCCTTGGTCAAGAAGGGCTGGGTTGGAGAACACCTAAGCAAACCTGACATCTACAGGTCCATGGGCAGGATGCACACAGGAGTGCTGAGAGAGCAGATGGACATCATAGCTGTGCTCCTTACAATCATCTTGGAAAGGTCATAGAAATGAGGACTAGTGCTGAGGACTGAGGAAAGCAAATGCCACCTCAGTTTTCAAACAGGGCAAGAGGGAGGATGCAGGGAACGATCATCCAGTCAGCCTCACCTCAGTCCCTGGAAAGCACCTCATTCTCTGTGGATAGAGGCCACCTCTATCCACAGGAAAGACAAGAAGGTGATCAGGAGCAGTCAGCATGGATTCACTGAAGGCAAATCATGCCTGACCAACCTGATTGCATTCCACAATAAAACAGCTACCTGGATGGATGAGGGGAGAGCAGGAGATCTCAACTTCACGGCCTTCGACACAGTCTCTAACAATGTCCTCATAGGCAAACTCAGGGAGAGTGGGTTGGATGAGTGGACAGGGAGGTGGATTGAGAACTGCTGAACACCAGATCCCAGAGTCACCAGATCCCCAGTCAGTGGCACAGGCTCTAGTTGGAGGCCTGTCCGTGGTGGTTCCTCCCAAGGGTCCAATAGTTGGTCCAGGCAAGTTTAACTTATCCATCAGTGACTTGGATGAATGGGGAGAGGCCTCCTCAGCAAGTTCACTGACAACACAAAGCTGGGAGCAGTGGCTGACACCCCAGAGGGTGTGCAACCCTTCAGAAGGACCTCAGTAGGCTGGAGAGATGGGCAGAGAGGAACCTTCTGGAATTCAGCAAAGGCAAATGCAGGGTCCTGCACCTTGGGAGGAACAACCCCAGGCACCAGCACAAGCTGGGGGTGACCTGCTGGAAAGCAGCTCTGTGGAGAAGGAGCTGGGGGTCCTGGTGGGCAACACGCTCTCCATGAGCCAGCAGTGTGCCCTGGTGGCCAAGGCCAGTGACATCCTGGAGTGCATCAGGAAGAGCAGTGCCAGCAGGATGGAGGATGTGATCCTGGTCCCTGTCTTAGTCTTTGTGAGGCCTCATCTTGAGTGCTCTGTCCAGTTCTGAGCACCTTAGTACAAGAAAGACATGGAGTTCTTGGAATGTGTCCAGCAGAGAACTCTGAAGATGATTAAAAGACTGGAGAATTTTTCTTATGAGGAAAAGCTGAGGAAGCTAGGCCTGTTAAATGCTGAGAAGAGATGAGAGAGGGGACCACATAAATGTCTGTCAGTATCTGAAGGGACAGTGCCAAGAAAATGGACCTAGTCTCTTCTTGAAATTGCCTAGTAATAGGACAAGAGGCAACAGGCAGAAACTGATAGGAAGTTCTACCTGAGTATGGAGAAGAACTTATTTACAGTGTGGATGACCCATAGTGGAACTGCTTGCCTGAAGATGTTGTGGAGTCTTCCTCACTGGAGATATTCAGGAACCATCTGGACACAATCCTGTGCCATGTGCTCTAGAATGGTCCTGTCTGAACAGGGCAGTTGGACCAGATGACCCACTGGGGTCTCTTCCATCTCTACTCATTCTGTGATTCTGTGATTCTGTGATTCTGTGATTCTGTGATTTGTGCCGTCACTGACTACTGCCATACCAGACATGGTGGAACTGGAACATACAATCTGGAGTTAAAGGCAAGCCAGTGATGCCATAGTTGATATTGATGGTGCATCTTTCTCAATCCCTTTGGCAGCAGAGTGAAGACCACAGTTTGCCTTCACTTAGAGGGGTGTCTCTCACAGCTAAAATCATCTGCCTCAGAATTGAAATACAGCCCTAACATCTTCTATTTATTGATCCAGACTGCTTTGGACAAATTGAGTCCAAGATCATGGTCTAAATTAACTAACTGGACTTTTACAGGGATGCTCCATAGACTAAGGAAATTATACCTGTGTGTATAATTACCAAGAGAAAGGAAAGGTGATGTGTTATTAAGATGTGTTCAACCTGGTATGAAGTAAATTGTATGGAATCAGGGGTGGATACTATCTTGGTTTTGGCTATGATAAACTTCATTTTCATCTTAGTAACTGGTACAATGCTGTGGTTTGGATTCAGTATGAAAATAATGTTCATAACACAACAATGGTTTTGGCTGTTGCTGAGCAGTGTTTACTCTGAGTCAAGGACTTTTCAGTGTCCCATTCTCTGCCAGTAAGCAGGTGCCCAAGAAGCTGGAACTGACTATGGACAGGACAGCTGACCTGAACTGGCCAGAAGGATATTCCATACCGTAGAACATCATGTGCAGTATATAATGAGAGAGTTATGTGGAAGGGGGTCAGTTGCTTTCTGGGCTGGGCATCAGTCTGTGGGTAGTGAAAGGTTGTAGTGTTCATGACTTCTTTCTCTTGAGTTTTACACTCTCTAATTTTCATTAAAATAATTATTGTTGTTATTCTTATCATTATGATTACTGTTATTGTAATTATTGCTATTTTTGTCATTAATATCATTAGAGTCATTATTAAATTTTATTTTGTTTGAATAATTAAATTATTATATCAACCCATGAAGTCTACTTTTTTTTTCTTTGATTGCCCTTCCCAGTGGGACAGAGGGGAGATATCAAATGGCTGTGAGATTCTTAGGAGGGCTGGGGTTAAACTATGATAACAGGCCAAAGAGAAAAGAGGTCAACTTTCCATCACTAATATAGCAGTTTCTCTGCTCACTGCATGAGAATAATAGACTGGAAGCCACTTAACTTTGCAATTACATCTTATCCAGATGTTCCTCATTTCCCTGTTGCTGTTTTGCTGCTCTTTGTACAAGTGTTGCTTTTGGAGCCCTGGTATCCTGCAGTTTGCAGGGAGAGGATGTACATGTTTTGAGAATGAGCAATGTGTTTTGCTAGTTTTAAATACAACTGGTAAGGTGAAGCACATTAGTCCTACTAACATAATTAGAATGACGAACTGCCACATTTGATACGTATGTCCTAAACCAAATCCTTCCCTTACTCCTCTCTTCTCCTGTTTGAGTTCACTTGTTTTCAGGAATCACTGAGTCCCTTGACACTTCTTTTCTAACTATGACATCTGTCTGTAGGCACTTGTTCTTCGAAGTAGTAACACTACCGACATTAAAGGATCACAGTAATTTCACAACCATAAGGCGCACTGGACTATAAGGCGCACCCCCCGGGAGCTGGCAAAATTCGCAACTTTGTAGATCATATAAGGCGCATCGGACTATAGGGCACACTTATTTTTTGCAGCGAGGCTTCGCCCCCAGCTCCCCCTGCGCGTTTGCTGGCCGAGGCCCCGCCTCAATCCAGCAGCCATTGGCCTCCAAGCCCGCCTGTACCTGGCAGGGGGTGTGCCGCAGGCCCTGGGGCCTGCCTTCACTCAGCAGCCATGGGGCCCCGGGCCCGCTTCCACCCGGTTGCCGTGGCACTGCCGGCTTCCCCCATGGCTCACAGCTCACACTTCCGGGGTGGCAAATGTTGCAACTTTGTACATCATATAAGGCGCACTGGACTATAAGGCGCACTTCCGGGTTCGAGGGAAAATTTTAGTCAAAAGGGTGCACCTTATAGTAGTGAAATTACTGTACTAATTACTAAGCAGAAATATGTAGAAAGGGAATTCCTCTCATTTGAGTGTTCACACACATCAATGCATTTTCCTATGGAAATGATTAAAATGTTTTTCTGCAAGGTAGATAAATAAATCACTGTAATGTTATAAAGTAAAACTTTTATCCAGAGGACTTCCCTTCTCTAACTTCTATCACTCTTCCATTGTATATTACATTCAAGAATATTAGACAAGTTTGCAGATAGTAATAATTTCCCAGCATTGCTGAGAGCTGTAGGAGATTGAGTGAGGTGATGAGTGTAAGGTACAGGAGAAATTATTTACCAGGTATTTATCAACAAACAGCCGTTACATGGTAGAACTTAGTATGTATTAAGTTCTGAAGGTCAAGAATCTCTCACTGGCTTTCATGTATCCAAATACCAGGACACACATTCTGCACAATCAATTTGACGATACAAGAAAAATATTGCAACCCTTTGACTGTGCTGTGTACTTTTCAGATCCTGCAGATAAAGAACCTTCACAGATGCATTATAGCTCAGAGACTTGAAACATATAGTACTGCTAAGCTTTAAGTAAAGTATAGGGGTGGACTCTACAGCAGAAGAAATATTTATGTTTGAAAGGACATCAGCAATATACAGCCTAAATAAAATGATTGGCTACTGCTGAGCAACAGCATAAAAAAATCCTGTGGTCAGATCGCAGGATCATATATCAAAGAGTTATGTCTGACCATTTCATGAAAACCAATAAGCTTGGAGCCTTGACAATTTCCAGTGCTTGCTACCTTCTCTGTGAAGAAGACACTCATCCATATCCAATCTGAACTTTCCCTGATGCTTAAAACTATTCCCTCAAGTCTTTTTTAGCAAACACAAGACAGAAGAATTCAGGATCTCGGTCTCTGCTTTCCTTCATGAGGAAGGTGTAGACAATCATGAGGTAATGCCTCAGTCTACACTCCAATAAGCTGGACGGACCTAACATCCTCAACTGCTCTCTAGTCCCTTCAACATGTTTGTTCTCCTCCTTACGACACATTCTAATTTCTTTTCTTATTTTGGGGAGTCCAAAACTACCCAAGATGAGTCTGCACCAGTGCTGAGTAAATTGGGACAATCACTTCTTCTGGCTAGTTAGCAGTACTGCACTTCATGTACCCCAGGATATTGCTGGCTGGTCCTTTTGGTTACCAGAGCACATTGTTTATTCCATTGGAATAACCATAGGCCAAAACTCCTCCACCCCTTTCTTCAGGGCTGCACTCCAGAATCTGGCTCCCCAGTCTATCCATGCATTATGGATTACATTCTCCCAGGTACAAATTGAGACATGCTCTTGGTAAATTTTGTATGGCAGGTGGTCTAGCACTCTAACCTTTTAAATATCTCTCGTTGTAAGGCAGTTTCTCGTCCTAGCTTAGTATTGCCTGCAAACGTTCTTAGAGTGCATTTCACTTCTGTCTCCAGGTATCTGACTTAAAAAAACCCATAAAATCACTATGCTGAGAGCCCTGAAAACACCACTAGTTGCACCATAGCTGCATTGTCTTTCAAGTGTTTTACAAGAACTCCCAGATAACCTAATAATAATATCATTAAATAAAGTGAGAATGATTGAAATTAAGTTTTGCCCTTATGAATTTTCTCCCTACTGTGTCAAACAACACTTCTACAATCATCCTGTGCAGCAGATCTTGCTTCCAAACTCCAGACACTTTATTTTTCTGCCTGAAAACCATTAGAATTCCTGATGCATAGTAAATATCAGTTTGGATTATGTAATCTGTTTCATTCAACTCCTATTCAACGTTCATAGTTTGACTGGAAATCGCACTTTTGATCTGATAACATGGTTTCTAGTCTTGTCAAAGGCTGAGAATTTTCTAGATGTTGTCTAAGCCTCAGGTGTAGAAAGAGCATTTTAATTCTAGTAGTGTAGTACAGCATAAATTTCTGTATTTCTTACACTTTAAGGGCCTTTAAATAAAAATCCCTACTACTAACCTCACCCATCTCTTATAAGCAGGCTGGTGACTTTTGAGAACGATTTCTTTTTTCAGGAGAATAAGGATTCCAATTCTGTATGAAATTACTATCACACAATTTAAATCCAACTCTGCAAAATTATGCTTTTTTGTATGAACCATGTTCAGAATCATTAATGATTTAAAAGCATTTAATTTTGTAATTTTAAAAACTCTGAAGCCATGTAAGAATTCAAGAGTTCCAATTAAACAACAAAATGAAAAACTGGCAAATGTTGGAATCCTATAAAAATAAAAATACTTCATGAAAATCTTTCTGACTTCTTTCCAGCTTTGAACCTTTAAAAATAGGTTAATTAGTTATTTCTTTCAATATCTCTCTGTGCCTAGGAAGAAGGGTGTCAAATATGTTTATTTGGTATAAAACTGTGCAATTGAAAATGCTGATAAAAGGAGATTGCATTTTCTGCATTAATGAGTACTTGAAACTTCAGTATGTTTTTGTGTTTAAAAGGTGTGAAGACACTCCAGATTCTCTTCCCTGACACAGAAGATGTCTAAAATATGTTTTTGAAGTGAAAACTTCTCTGTCTAGCCTGAGTACACTTCTCTCGCCAAAGGGAACTAATGATTTAAAAGCAGTCAAGAATCTTAATAAGAGTGGAAAGATTCATTAGTAAAACAGGAGATACAGAATAGATGATAATGTCCTGGCGGTAATGTTCAGGCCGGGTCTCCCAACCTGATAGCTGGATACCTTGACGCAATTGACCTGGAGAACCCAATTTTCACCTGTCAGAGGACACATAGGAATCATATTTTGTGACTGAGAAGTAACATCCAGAAGGAATAGTTCATATTTACATCTGTTTACCAAGTGGTGAACTCTGTAGGCAGTGCTCTGTTCCAGAAATTTGGTTTGATAATCATGGAATCCAGCAGGACCTGAAGAAGGAGTTTTGTTTCCCTTTCAGAATGCCAGTAAAGCCTGTAAGTGTCCTTCTGTTGCTTCAGGAGGGCTCAGGTCTACTAGGGAATAAGACCTGGTGCTATATTGTTGTTTTTAATTAGCACATGAAACAGTCTAAAATAATTAATTTTTTAAATCTTCATACCACTGCCCCCCTCCCCCCTCCCCACCAGTGATTCTGCAAAATTATTGACATGAATTATTCCTGGATGCAGAGCCTAGCCTGCTTTAAAAAAACAAGGTCAAAGCCAGGACATTTACTTTTGTCAAGGGAAGACAGTAAAAGCATCAGTACAAAGTCTTTGTTAATTGTCAAGTCAGTTATAATGTTCTTTCCTTTGCCACAGCAGTCATGAGAAGCAGATTTCTTTTGTTATTCAAAGTAGTTATTGTACTGGCAATTATTTACCCCATTTTTTTTCTTTTTCTGGACATTATTTTCAGCAATGCTAGTTCTTCCTGTTGTTTTCAGATGTCTATATGTGAACACTTGCTAATTACAGCAATGCCATCTCTTCACTTAGTGACACTATTTTCTCTATCGGGTGTTGGCTGAATATAGAGGAGCAGCCTGGGGTCTGCACTGTGAGTGATTAACCTGCATTACAACTGAGATAGAGCAACATCTTAACCTTCAACGAAGTGTTACATTTCTCAAGAAACAGTAGAGATGGCAAAGCTTCATTGCTGAGACACTGATGCGTTGCCCGTTTCTTAACTTTTCCGAGGTAGCATCACAAAACCTTCCATGTTTTCTGTTCATCTGTAGAGTGACTACATTTTTAGTTGCAAGTAAAAAAGTAAAATGTGTTTAGCATGCAATGATTTTCCCTTAATTCAACTGTGTGTGAAACAGACTGTGTGACTCAACATTAGTATTATTTACACAGAACAGATTATATCCAGCTACTCATTTGCACTGCACTACTCCACTTTTCTCAAAACCTAAAGGTTACACATTTCTTCATACTTCTTGCTTACGGGAATAATGACTTCTGTTTATTTGGAATTCTTTGGGACACTAGGAAAATAATGCTTTTAGCTCTGCACACAGGAGACCTGTAGAACACACATATTAATGGTTAGAATGTTATGTGGTGTGGATCTGAAGCCTGACTTCTGCAGATGAGATACAGCAAAAGAATGCAAGTTATCTTCATTTCTGGAGATGGAAAAACATAGATTTAGAAATGAAAACACTGACTGCATCATTTTAGCTTCAAATTCATCTTTTGAAACAATTTTTTAGAATGCTTTTTCATTAATATTTGATAAAATTCCAGTAATTGCAGTGCAGAAGTTCTGCTCTGCTTTTTGTTTGAATTTGACTATATCACCACAATGACAAAAATGGATTAAAAATGAACTGCTTAATTCACTCAGACTGTATTTTGCCTACATTTTCAATCATTCTGAGATTCCCCAGCCCACCCTGTACATAGGTGATTTTCCTTAAAAGCACACGGAACATTCTAATTGTTAATGAAAAAAACCCCAAAAATTTATTTCCATACCTTCTAATTCTTACCAAGAAACTAACCAAACTCTCTTGAACCTGTTAGAGAACCAGCATAAATATTTAGAAGGTTATTTTGTTCCACAGATTCCTCTCTGCTAAACAATGACTTCCACAGAACTTAATAAAATTTTATTGCAAACTTATATACCAAAAAGCAGGATTTAATTTAGTAATTCTGTGGATTTTCTTAAACAAGTTTTCACAGAATCCTTTTGGTTTCATTCTTGTACTGGTTTCATAAGGACAAATGGGAAGTTTTGAAAATGCTTGCATTAACCTATCTTTGTGATAGAATGTGCTCTGCAGTGATGTCCTGGAAGTTCCTGGTCTGTACAGCAATACTCAAAATTACTACCAAGCTATTTCAGCCACCTGCATTCTCATGCTACTCTCTATTTGTTTGTAGGAAACATGCTGATCAACTGCATTTTTGGACCAGGTAAGAGTTATGGGTGTCACCTATATGAATTTCTATAAGACCTTTGTTATGCTCCCCCACAACATTCTTACCTTTGAGTTGCAGACATAAGGATTTTGTGGAGAAGGAATTGACTGACAGCTGCACCTGATGGTTGCAATGAGGGTGTGAGGCACTGAAACACAGTACCCAGAGGAGCTGTGGATACCCCATCCATGGAAGTGTTAAAAGTCAGGTTGGACTGGGTGTTTGAACAATCAGGGCTAGAGAAAGTTAACTCTGTTCATTGCAGAGAAGTTGGACTATATGAGCTTTAAAGGTCCTTTCCAACCCAAAACATTCTGTGACTCTATATTTAACATATTTGGAGAGAAGAAGGACCTAGGGTAAGGGTGTCTGTAAATCATTAGGTTTCAGGCATATGCAACACTCTTTATCTCTGCTATTAATGTGCCTATAACTGAAAATACGATGATGCCTTGCTATTAAATTGTAAGGCAATGACATATGAGCTAATGGTGTTTCTCTGCATTTACACCCCTGCACAGAGAGCAGGATTCAACTCCTTGTACTTAATCATCCCTGTAATAATGGTTTATATTATAAATTCTATCACAGTTTGTACAGAGACAGATGAGCAGCTATGGATGCCTTTGGACATTAGACAATGAGTGGATATTTATCATACCAAAATCTGGACACTTTTATATTAAATAGATGTCAGTAAAGCATTGCACAGTTTATAATACTAATTAAATTGTTGTATTTTTAGTATAGAAACCTTGAAAACTACAAGCCTTGATCTATGATGAATGATGCAGTCATTTTTGTACTGTAGGGTTAATGGTTTTTCTTGCCATGCAGGACTAATTTAAGGAAGGTTCATCCCAGACAGTCTAAGACTCTACTTCCTTTCCTTTCTAGTGTAGAAATATAATACCAATAATACAGTTTTCCTCAGTACATTCGCCTTTATTTTAACTAATACAGTGACAGTAGTTATTGTGGGTCAATTTTTTTCTATCTTTTGTGTGAAAGGGAAATAACTTTTTCAAGTAAAAATAATTACGAAATATTGCGTTCTTACAAGTATTTGACCCTGTCTGCCTATCAGTGTAAAAGCTTTGTGTTTCAAAACGGGAAAAGGTAATGAGTGTTTGCAATTCCCAAGAACGTGTGTCAGATGGAAAAGAAGTTTTGAGTCACCTACACAGGATAAAAGAATGCACAAGGCTTCTGGTTAGTACCCATGCACTGCTGGAACAAGCCAAGCATAATACCGCATCCTGTGTGATATAGAGGCTCCCTAAGCACCTGTTGCCCTGTGATGCACTTTTTCCAGCACATGTGCCCAAGCACATTGGTGCCGACCTCCAACACAAACCCTACAGAGGTCCTGTTAAAGGATGGAGAGTTCTTAGATTTTCTGAGTATTACTGTCTGGTGGCTCTGCTTAGACTACAACTCACATGCAGACACATTACTGAATTCACAATGATCATAGCTACTTCCATTCAAAAATGAGAACAGAAAAACACTCCATTGCAGAATAAACATAAAGCATGTTTTAAAGACAAAATTTGATTGACTTCAGGATAGGAAGGAAAAAGTATGGAAAGTGAAAAGTGGATCAGGTAAGTGAGTGTCAGGTTAGAAGTACAGTGTAAGCTTAAGAAAAAACAAAATACAAAACAATCACGAAAATTACCTAGGTACCATGGAGCAGTGTATCAACAATAAAGAGATGAAAAAATTATTGCTTTTGTTGTGCTGAGTTTGATGCACCTCTTGGTGGGGCTTGCCCAGGCACACTGTTGCTCACAGTGAGCCTGCTGCCTACCAGCACTCCTGGGTCCCTTTCTTCAGGGCTGCTCGCCAGCCACACCCAGTTCATATTTGTGCCAGGTGGTGGCTAATGCCAGGGCAGTGTCCAGTGTCATCATTAAATTTAATGTCCTTGATTGCTCAATGCACCAATCTATCTAGATCCTTCTGGAAGGCCTCTTGTCCCATGAGACAGTCAATGGAACTTCCTGGTTTGGACTCATCATCAAGGTCTCTAATGGTGCATTCAATTACTGTATCCAGGTCATTGACAAACATATTGAACAGCCCTGGCCCTGGAATTGAGCCCTGAGGAACACCTCTGGAGGCCTCTTTCCAGCCACTGGTAGCCCCATTCACTGCAATCCTTTGAGCTCTGTCCCTCAGACAGTTCTACTTGACCCTATTCATCCCACAGTTGGATAACTTGTCCAGAAGGATGTTGTGAGGCACAACATAAGGAGTCTTATTAAGACGAGAGAAAATACAGACATCAATTTCCTTTCATGCCTTAAGAAGGTTCCTGTATCTATCTTTTGAGGATGTTTGTGACTGCAAAATAAGATATCAGATTGCCTCCTCATTGGCCACGTGTGTCCTTTTTTAATCTCTCTAATTTTATGGGTTATTATGTGCTCAGTTTCACCCACCTTATTTCTGGCAGAGGGCAGCGAGGACCCGCTGCTTCATACAGAAGGATGAGTGGGATGTTGGGCATAGTAACCAGGCAGATGGTGCAGGATCTCACTGAACAGGAGGTGGGATTGGGATGGGGTAAATCCAGGTCAGGATCAGTGTCAGAGGCAGGTATCAGGGTCAGATAGCCCACTGTACATTATGTTCTGGGTGTGGACTCATGGATTTGGATGTTTCTGTTTTTGACAGGCATCTACTGTTGCTGAATGGATGCATTGGCAAACTTTGGTGCATGGCTTCTTCTTCCTCTTTACTGCTTTTTCTGTGTGTATTGATAAAGGCTACATTTGTCACTATGAGAACCTTTAGTAAACAGTGGTATGACTCTTAAATGTGGGGAATCAGTAAGAACTTCCTGAAGACAGCAGATATTCTGAGGGGTAAAACTCTTTCAAACCATATTCCAATCAGACCTTGAGTACATATCAGTTAACCAAGAAATATTAATAGCTTAAACCACTCATTCTCACCTTTCAGAAAGGCTGTCATATATGAGGGTTTCTGATAGGTTTCGGATTTCTGATAGGGGGTTGCTTTTTCTATTGCAGCTTCTTGTCTTTTTCTCTCTTGAAGGCAAGGCACACTGCCTCAGAGCACTTTGTCCAACAAGGTAGACCTGCCCATTAGAGAGGCCTGTGAGCCATCCAGCAACACAGAAAAAGGTTCTTTATTACAAGCAGTGTTTCTCTGTTCACTAGTCACAAATTTCATGGTCTGAAGAGTCACTTTCTGAAAAAGAGGGGCAATTCCATGTTTACCTCATGATGATGTTTTCTCTCTAAATCTGGAGGACACAAAAATATGAAAATGCATTTCTTACTCTGTGGATCTTCTGCTTAGTTATAAAGAAAAGCCCAATTACAAATGCTTCAGTAATCACACAGAGGATTCAATTTTATGGATGGTTGAACTGGAAAATAAAAAGTCATTACCTGTGAAATATCCTAATTAAATTCTTGATAGCAGGGTCAAACGTAGTTTCTGAAGTAATGTTTAAAAGAGGTTATAGTTTCAAAGTATAGTTTCAAAGGTGATATTTTTTCTTTTCATGATTTCCAAATACACTCTTCATTGGAACTATAATTTTATGAGGGTTAATATGCTCTTTTCAAGTTCAACAAGTGTTGGACGCATGTGTGGAGCATGTAGTTTCCACGATGACGATTTTACCTGTTGCAGAAAAAGCATAGAAAATGGAATCTTGAGGCAAAACTGAAGATCACAATTCTGAAATGGTTTTTAAAAAGTGGACATGTCCAACATTTGAAAGAATTGCTTGGTCTGTTTTAAAAATTTCATGCAAGTCTGGCAGCATTTCTGCTCAAAAAAGTATTTTCCTGAAGCTTTTTTTTTTTTTTTTTTTTTTGGTGATTTTGGTTTTTTTCCTACTTTATTGTGGTTAGCAACAGAAATACAGAGATGAGTGTAATATCCCATGAATCACCAACAGAATTAGTAGGACAGCTGCACTCACTGAGAGCTCTTCAAATAATTCTGTAAAAAAAGAGAAAAAAAGTTTTCAATGTGAATTAGGGTGATTGTATGATGTTTGTATCCCCAACTGGGATTTGTTTTCAGAAACTGCGCTCACTGTCCTGCATTCCTTCTCCTGGACTGCGCTGTCTGCAGCATGGACAGACAGTGGGACAGAGCTCTTCCTTGCTTTTTAGTTAGTTTGTTTAGCTAGCTGAGCCAGTGAAGTTCCCCAGACTGTGGTTTTTCTTTTTCTTGGAACTGATCAGCCCTGCTCTGGACTGAAAATCCTGAAGAATCTTGGGAGCTCACACCTGTGGCCCACCAGGGCCTGGGACCTGGTATTTTCCAGCAAAGGAGGGACTGATGGAGACTGAGCCAGCTGAGCTGCGCCACATAAAAGGGACTCTCTCTGAATTTGCCATTTCTTCAGAACAGCAAGAGGATTTATTTTTTAATATTGTTTATTTTTTATGTTTGTGAATACTTTTCTTGTTAAATAAATATTTTTTTTCTATTTTTTCTTGAAGGAAATCATTTCCCGAACCAGTTGGAGGAGGGGCCATTGAATCTGCTTTCTAGAGGGACCCCTTTGGAAGTTTCCTCCTAAATTTGCCCTAAACCAGGACACATGGGTGTTAAAATTACACACGTTTGCAGAGCTCTGAAAGTAAATATTATTCTGAAAAATTCATTGTTACAACAAAAGAATTGGCTCTTCTTTATGTGATAGAGGTCAATAGAAAATATGGGTTTATTGAAAATGTAGCAGGACAGAAGAAGATAATGTAGGGCAAAAGTAGCTCTATCTGTTGTTTACAGAGTGACATGACTTTATTAATAATTTTGAATAGTTATTAATGAATTTTACAATAATTGATAATAAGAGAAGTAGTCATCATCATCATCATCATCATCATCATCATCATCCTCCTCTTCATTACTTTCCCCTTCACGTTGAATCATAGAATAGTCTGGATTAGAAGAGATATTTAAAAGTCATCTAGTCCAACCTTCCTGAAACGAGCATGGACATCTTTAACCAGACCAGGTTGCTCAAAGGTCCACCCTACCTGACCTTGAACTTTGACCAGGGATGGGACATCCACAGTGTGTCAGGGCAAACTGTTTCAGTGTTTTACCTATCTGGACTCAATCTATCCTTGCCCTGTTGCATCAGGTCCTACAAAAGATCTGTTTTCCAACTTTCTCAAAAGCTCTCTTTTAAGTATTGCAGAGTGGCAATAAGGCTCTCCTAGAATCTTCTCCAATCTTTCCTTATAGAATGGGTGCTCCAGCTCTGTGATCATCTTCATGGCCCTCCTTTGGAATCACTCCAACAGGTCCATGTCTTTTCTGTGCTGAGGACCCCAGAGCTGGGAATAGCACTCCAAGGCAAAGTCTCAACAGAGCAGAGAGATAAAATCATCACCCTTGATTAGTAGGCCACAATACTTTTGATGCAGTCTGGTTGACTTTCTGAGCTGCATGTTGCCAAGACACCTCCAGTTGTTCGTCCACCACGACCCCCAAGTCCTTTGTGGCAGGGCTGCTTTCAATCCACTCATCACTAAGCCTTTGCTGATATTGGGATTGCTCCCACCCAGGTGCTGCACCTCGCATATGGTCTTGCTATACCTCAGGAAGTTCACCTGGGCTCAGTTCTGAAGTTTCTTCTTCTGGATGATATTCTATCTCTCAGTAGTGTCAGCCGCACTACTCACCTTGGCACAAACCTGCAGAGTTTTCACTTGCTCTGGCTGTCTGCTTATCATCGATGAAGATATGTCACTGTAAATCTGCAAAACTAAATCCTTTCTGGCCGCTTCGGGGCACCTCAGACAAGTAGACTTATTTCTATACAACCTATTTTGGCTTTTGATAGCAATTTGTTCAGTTGCAGCAGCTAGCCCATTCATATTGCCAAACTACCAATAACTAGCGAGATCTCTTCAATTCTGCTTTTAGTGTTCAGTATTCTTTAAATCTATACCAGTAATTTTACCTTGGCTTTAATGATTTATTAGCCTTTTCATGATTTATTACATGTATATGTCTTCTAGTTACCTTACTTTTTTTATTCCATCAATAGTTTGATATTTCAGCTTAAGGAAAGAAATGTGGGGGTTTTTTTGCTATTTCTCCCACTCACTCTGTTACAATTATTTGAAAAATGGGGAATGACTTTCTGTGTGTGACCTGGAATACGTCTGCAATACTTCTGCAATACTTCTTTAATTATACCTGTTCTGTTCCTGTCCTTGTGAACGACTTGGTCACTTTTATGTGCACAAAGTGTTTAATAAAGGCTGTTGTAAGCAGATCCCAAGAAGTCAGTTCACCAGTCCTTTACTCCTGGAATTCCTTTAAGGTCTGTGGAGATATTTCTGATTTATGCAGTCATAACTGAAGATAAAGGCAGTTCATGCAATCTGCCAGGGGATCACCACTGACATATATTTGAGGAAAATAGGACTATGCAGTGAATCCTACTAAAATATAGTGCCTTGTGGGAGAGTTTTGCCAACTTTCTCTAAGTAGGCTTATTCAGATTTAAATGGAAAAGAGTATGAACTCTAGGGGCAGATATAATAAAAGTTCTGATGTTTAAAGTAGTAGACAGATATTGAGTGGGCCTTTGAAAGCTGTTTTGGGATGTTTCTTTCAACAAAATCAGTTTGCTGATATACAGCTTTTGTTACTTTGAAACACATGAGAACTTTCTTGATCTTGAAGAGCCTCGCCACTTTTGAAATTGTCCACTATCATGGCTATGAAAAACTGTGATAATGTTCTGTCATAAGATAAAATACATTACAACCTCAGATTTCGTGCTCTGGAAAGACACTTTAGAGTTCTTGTTTTATTTGGATATTCTCATATCCAGATAAGAACATTTTCTTGGATGTTTAGGAATATACACTTGGAAAGTTTAGAATGCATTTGTAGTTCTTGCCTGTCCATTGTCAGAGAGATAAATACATAATTTTGAATGTGATGAAAGATGACACAATATTTGGAGTGTTTTTTTAGGGAGAGCATGGTTAATGAGTTTATGGTAGGAATGTAGAAAGGCTGTATTGGACAATACTGACTCCAGTACTCAAAAGAATACAGTGATTTTCTCAAGATCCCTTCTCTACACTGTGTTAGATCTTTTGTGCAGGGAGAGTAATTTTTCCTCTGCCTTCACATACTACAGGTTGTCTGACATTTATTGCAGTAGTATGGAAAAAATAAATTGCCATAATAATAGTCTACAAAGTTACTCTCTGTGTTGTCTTCCCATGTACTTGGATTAGAAAAGATGCAATATACACATTGCTTGGAGTGTGCACCTCTAACATATGGAGACATAGGGATATTGTGCAAAAATATTATAAATATAATTTTTAAAGTCCGATAAGTAAAGAATCTAATTGACACTATTTTTTCCTGCAACATTTCAAAGTCAAAATATCACATAAATCTAAAAATTTTTGAATTATAATGCTTCTTTATTTAAAATTTACAAATATGCAGTTTGCTACTGTCATTTTCTTAAAGTAATTTCAGGTTTTCTACTAATACATAGAATTTGAGCCAGGATCATAATGGTTCACGTGAAGATTTCCATAAACAATGTGGTGCATTGCAAACTTCCCATGAAACAGACAAGCTTCTCCTTTCATGTCAAATAGGTTGTAACTGAAATGAGTGCAAGTGGAATGCAAAGTTGACCAAAATGTTGTTACTTGAGAGTTTGGTAGTAGCTTGACTGTGAGGCAAAACACTGCAAAGTGCCAGGCATCAGGAATCAGCATCAGGGTTGACAGTCCTTTAAGGTTCACTTTCTGAACACACACATAAGCACAAGGATATTTTCCTGGCACCACCACAGTGACTCTTTACAGTTCTGCTAATGGCATCCTAAACAGGAAAAGAGAAAATAATAAAATTGGAGGCACAAAGACGGAGAAACACAGAAAGAGAATGTCTTGTGTTGCAGTACAGAATGTGACCAAAAGTATCTATTCTATCACCATCTGTTGTGACCAGGTGGGGCAGTGATCCTTATCTCATGGGCGATACTCTGCCAGTGGGCCATCCATTGAAGCCAGGCAGGGCATTGTTCTTTATCTTTTCACAACCCATCCTTCCTCCAGAGAGTCATTTTCTGCTAATGGCCCATTGAGTCCCACTGTGTGACTGATAAAATTACTGCATCCCATTGGAAGTTGCTCCAGCGAGGGGAAAGAGCCCAACATTTCCTACCAAGATAAAAATAGAGGTTTTGGGACACTAAGGTAGCCCCTTTCTCCACTGGACTCCAGAGGGAAAGGGGACTCCTCCACATCACCACTGGACCTCCGGAGGGAAACTGCACCTTCTGCAGGAGCACTGCTTCAACTGAATCACACCTGTCACTAAAAAAGGACTGCAGCCAGCAATGAATGGGACTGCTACCAACACCCTGCCTGACAGGGTGTCAGGTTGTACTCTGACTTTGTCAGAGCTTGGGATTTGTTTCTTTGTAGTACTGTATTTCTATTTTAATTTCCCTAGTAAAGAACTGGTATTCCTAATTCCCATATCTTTGCCTGAGAGCCCCTTGATTTCAAAATTACAGTAATTTCACGATTATAAGCCGCACTGAGTATAAGCCGCACTTCTGGGTTTCAGCAACTTTTTGGTTTTTTGTCCATACATAAGCCGCACCTGATTATAAGCCGCATGTTACAATACAGAGTGTGATAAAAGGTATCTGTTCTATCACCATCTGTTGAGGGTGGGGACAGTGATCCTTATCTCAATGGCAGATAATCTGCTAATGGGCCATCCATTGAAACCAGGCAAGGCATTGTTCTTTATCTTTCCACAACCCATCCTTCCTCCAGGGAGTCATTGTCTGCTAATGGCCCATTGAGTCTCACTGTGGGACTGATAAAATTACTGCATCCCATTGGAAGTTGCTCCAGTCAGGGGGAAGAGCCCAACATTTCTTACCAAGATAAAAACAGAGGTTTTGGGACACTAAAGGAACCCCTTTCTCCACTGGACTCCAGAGGAAAACCGGATTTCTCCACATCACCACTGGACCTCCGGAGGGAAACTGCACCTTGTACAGGAGCACTGCTCCAACTGAGCCACATCTGTCACTGCAGGAGGATGCAGCCACCATTTAATGGGACTGCTGCCAACACCCTGCCTGACGGGGTGTCAGGTTGTACTCTGACTTTGTCAGGGTTTGGGGTTTGTTCTTTGTAGTACTGTATTTCTATTTTAATTTCCCTAGTAAAGAACTGTTATTCCTAATTTCCATATTTTTGCCTGAAAGCCCCTTGATTTCCAAATTATAATAATTTGGAGAGAGGGGGTTTACATTCTCCATTTCAAAGAGAAGTTCCTGCCTTTCTCAGCAGACACCTGTCCTCCAAACTAAAACAGCAACTTTTTGTTCTTTGTCCATGTATAAGCCGCACCTGATTATAAGCCGCACTTTGGGTTCGCACCAAAATTTTAGTCAAAATGGTGCGGCTTATAATCATGAAATTACTGTATAACAATTTGGATGGAGGGGGTTTACATTCTCCATTTCAAAGAGAGGCTCCTGCCTTTCTTAGCAGACACCTGTCCTCCAAACTAGGACAGAGAGAGAGAGAAAGAGAGAGAGAGAGAAAGAACAACTTCTTTGAGATTCAAAGGCATATTGAGCTCTTTTTTTCACATCATCCTAATGAACTCTGAGTAGGACCTGCCCAAATCAAGCACTACAAGTCCAGAGAACTATAAAAGTCTTTGTGTCTGGTGAGAATATATCCTTGAGAAGGCTGGAGGAAAGCTCCAGGGCCGAACAGGTCGCAGCTGCCTGTCTGTGAACAAGAGCACTGTCATCTCCCAAAGCAATTGGAGAAGAAATGAATTGAGAAAAGTGTTGTGTGAGCCATGGCCTGACAGCCTCAGAGTGTTGGTATGTGACAGCAGCATGTCAAGAATAGCAAAATGGAAGCAGCAGACAGTATGTATAGAAATCAGCAAATATAGTGAGATAAAGAGAAGTTGAAGTGCAAAATGACCATGGTCATCTTGTATGCTTTTTGGCAGCTTTGCTTCTTTGCTACTTCCAAATGTTTGATTTTTGAATTTGTTTGGGGTTTTTTGTTTGGTTCTATTTTGTTTTGTTTCGTTTGTATTTTCTAATCCACCTCTCCTGTAGATACTTATACTTTCCTGATCTACTAACACATAGTTGAAGACAATTAAATGCTCTCTTTGCATATTCAGACCAGGGATGAAGTCTTCCTCTAGATGGGTATTTATGATATTTGGATGGATATTCTTTCAGTAGCTTGGCCTTTGGTAGTGCTGTTAATATCTGCCATGAAAGCAGTATAGTTATTATTGGAGTATTACTTTGCAGTGTTGAGGGAGCAAACATATTTACAACTTACTGTTCAGTCACCAAAGCTATGCACTGACAGTAATCTTCTGTTTGGCCCTCCAGAGGTTGGTAACAAACCTGTGGACACCACTGTGAAGAGTGAGTGGGCACATCATGGCAAGCATTAGAGTCCTCCCTCAGTACACTCCTGAGCAAACATGATCTGGTTCCAGTCCCAGACCTTCCTGCAGCCTCAGTATGTTCATGCAGAAAAGGTGTGGCATAAACACAAGTCACATAAACACAAACTGGCATAAATTTAACTCTTAAACCTCTCTCTTCCATTTCTTACTTTTTCCAAGGTCCTGTGACAACTTTTTCAAAATTTTCTATTTCTTGCTTCTCTTCTGGGACAGAGATTATCCCAGCCATAAGCTACTGACTTCGGCATCTGCAGAAAGTGAAATTTCCCACCACCAACTCTCACTCTGCTCACTGCTGTGGGGGGGCTTCCCTCCACAGAGTGTAGTGGTTTTGGTTCTCCAATTTGAGATTTCCTGGCCAATGCACCAATATATATTGCACCTTTAGCATTGGCTAAATTGCCAGTGCACCCACTAGAATTATTTACTCATCTCCTGCTGTGAGATAGGGTTTGGAGGAAAGCAAAACAGGCTCAAACTTTAAAGGGTATAAAGTAAAAAACTTTATTACTAGAAACTATAAGAAAAAATAATAAGGATTAGAATAAAACTTTCAGAGTACTTTTCCTCCCCCCACTACTTTCCTTTCACACTGACAACATACAGAAACAAACCAGTCAGTTTACCATCTCTAAATATAAACTTTCACCAATATACTTGGGAAAGGATTATGTCTTTTCAGTCTATGGAGACTCTCCACAACAAACAGTTTTCTTGTAGCACAGCTGCCAGGGAGAATAGAAATCCGACCACTGTGTAAAAATCCCTTCCTCAACTGACAGTGTTCCACAATCGTTATCGAGGACTATGTCAATTTATGGGGTACACTTTAAGGATTATAACAATTCAAACAAAGCTCTCTTCTTCTTTGAAAACAGAGGTCTTTCTTCTCTTCCCTTGGGGGCAGCAGGGGCCTTCTCTCTTAAGATCACAGACACTTCAACATCTGCTTATGAATGCCTCTGCTCATGTCTGCAGTTAGAGCATTTCATCCACCCCATAATGCATTTCTATGAGTTATAGGGAAACATGAGTATCTTCTCCACAGCTTAAAAAAGAGAAATTTCAGTCCAAGAGGGTGGCATCTCCATCAATCCTTTCTATCTGGGACCTTGGCTTCTTCCTTTTGCCTGACCTCGATGTTTTCATGCTGTTTCTGTGTGTATCTTCATCTCTGTCCCTTTCTTTCACTCAGGAGAGAGAACAAAGTGTCTGCAAGTCTCCTTCTTGGCAGTGAAAGAGTTAATACTTTGCCTGGGCAGCGGCTGGAGCAGCTGGGATGGAGGATTTCAGGCTGCATTGGAGGCTGTGCTAATACAGCAGGGGCCCATCGAGAAGCGGTGGTGGCTGCTCTCAAAAGAGGCTGCCCAGGTCCTGACAGGGAACTATTTTAGGAAATCTATGCAAACCACCAAAGTATCCCTTGGTCCTTTTTTTTTCTCTCACGCATCGTAATTGAAGCATACTCTGCCTATCACTGATTATTTTGCCTGTTAACTCAACTAGTGTTTTTTAGATTGCTCTAGACCATCCTTGTTTCTGCAGCTGTCAACAGACACAAATATTATAGGAAGACTAGTGGTAACTCACTTGAGATGGCTCTGCAGGAAGACTTTTTAGAAAGAGAGATGAACAAATAAAATTTTTTCGCTTCTTTCTATTGTGCCCCCATGATGATTGTATCTTTTCTGGATGCATGGAAATAGCCAAATGTTAGGAAAATGATCATCATATGTAGAAATGACTTAATAATGTCCTGATTTATTTCCCTTCAAGTGTTTTTCTCCTTTCTTTGTTGAGAAATACCCATTTAGTGCAATTAAATGTTATTGCTACTTTTCCTCTTGTCTTTCCAGCTGCCCTATGTTTGGTCAAATTCCCAGATTTCTTAATTATGAAAAATCTTTTCGCTGGGGGAAGCTTGGAAAGGATTTAGGTTTAAAGCAAATAAAGACTACAAAAGTAAATAAGACTTTCAAGATCCAGCCTTAATTATTTTTAAACATATTTTTCTATCATTTTGGTCTGAGAAATGAGATATGTTTCTAAGAAGGTTTCAGTAGTGATTTGCAGGTTGCAGTCTAAAACTCAGATAACTAGCTCTGCAAAACATAATCCTCTCAAGTTTGGAAAGAAAATAGTGCATAGCTATAGCTCAGCTGTGAAACATTCATAGTTGGCTAAAAGGTAACCCCCTTCTAGCATTTCAAGTCTTGATTTATACAATTTCTTCCCATTATCCTTCAAGATGAAAATATATACAGAACGCGAGTTTCAGTTTAGTGCATGGCTGTAGTTGAAAGAACCTTTATCCTGCTTGTGTAAGTTTAATTTGAAAACCAATTACTTTTAAAATTGCTTCTGCCTCTGCCCTTTATTCTGTGTTGTGGTAGAAGTTTGCTTTATTTTTGCTAATATTTGAAATAGAATAGTGGAGCATATGCTGAAAACTCATTTCACAATCAGATTTGTTTCACATTATATGTTCCCACACCTTTTACTCCTTTATAATTCATCTGATCAGAAAGTACAAATTATTTCATGCAACAAAAAGTCCGTTTCAAAATATGATTTTGAAATATAATTGCTGTTGAACATTTTTCTCCAAAATCTAAAAGGAGTTTCTGAAAGAATATGTCTAGATATGTGACAGATGTTTCCTCTTTTCCCAGGTGAAAATCCACCTTTTGGTTTTACTATGGATCTGAAGAGGGAGGCGTATGGGTTTGGGACAGCCAACTAAACCAAACTTTCCTGGCTTTCTATGTAGGTGAGATTTGGAGGCTCCAAGAGTGGAATTCCTGACCCTGTCTGGCATTCCTGCTGGGAGACAGCAACTGTTAAAGCTATGGGCTTCCAGGTTTCTCCTGCAGACCCGAAAATTTGGGTTTGAAATTGTTGAGGCTGGATCTAGGGCATCCAAATAATGGAAACTTGGCACACTGCCTTAATGGTCCACATATTTTCAGAGGAAATTGTCATGATACTGCTTCATCTCTTCATGAAGCTGCTTCAGCTTCACTTACAAATCTATGGGGTCTCATGGGATTCATCCAATAATTCCCAAAGAGCTAGCTAATGCCATTGCAAAATCTCTCTTGGTGATTTTTGGGCGGTCTTGGGAATCCAGAGAGACTGACCCAATGTGACCCAATGAAAACCTGGAGAATAGAGTAGTTGGTCACATGAGGAGAAAGTCCTGCTTGTCAAACCTCATTCCCTTTCATAGCAAGGTAATCCACCCTGCTGATCACGGGAAGCCAGTGGATATAATCTTTCTGGATTTCAGTAAAGCTTTCAGCACTGTCCCTCTGAGCCATCTGTCCTGGTTTAGGGCAAATTTGGGAGGAAGTTTCTGAAGGGGTCCCTCTAGAAAACAAATTCAGGTGGCCCCTCCCCCCACCACTTCAGGAGACATAAATCTCCTTCAAGAAAAATGGAAAAAAAAATTTTATTTAACAAGAAAAGTATTCACAAACATAAAAAATGAACAATATTAAACATTAAACCTCTTGCTGTTCTGAAGAAATGGCAAATTCAGACAGAGTCCCTTTTATGTGGCGCAGCTCAGCTGGCTCAGTCTCCATCAGTCCCTCCTTTGCTGGAAAATGCCAGGTCCCAGGCCCTGGTGGGCCACAGGTGTGAACTCCCAAGATTCTTCAGGATTTTCAGTCCAGAGCAGGGCTGATCAGTTCCAAGAAAAAGAAAAACCACAGTCTGGGGAACTTCACTGGCTCAGCTAGCTAAACAAACTAACTAAAAAGCAAGGAAGAGCTCTGTCCCACTGTCTGTCCGTGCTGAGACAGTACAGTCCAGGAGAAGGAATGCAGGACAGTGAGTGCAGTTTCTGAAAACAAACTATGGGAACCAGTCTTAAAGCTGGATAACTCAATATCCAGCATAAACAAAACAGGTCGTGGGGGATACAAACATCACAGTCACCCTAGAATATCATTCTGGACAAACTGTCCAGCACACAGCTGGATAAGCTGGATGTGATGGGTGAGCAACTGGCTCAGGAGTCAGGCACAAAGATTTCAGTGAATGGGATGACACCAGACTGGTGACCTGTCACTAGGGGGGTTCCACAGGGCTCCATCCTCAGCCCTGTGCTCTTCATAAATGACTTGGACACAGGACTGGCCAGGATATTAGGCAAGTTTGCAGATGGTACAGAAGTGGGAGGAGATGTTTACTCCCTCCAGGGCAGAGAGGACCTGCAGAGACCTTGACAAATGAGAGGACTGGGCAGGCACCAACCATATTAAATTCAACAAGGGAAAGAACCAGATTCTGCATCTGGGATGGGGTAACCCAGGATTTACAGACAGACTGGGAAAGGAGAGGCTGGAAAGCAGAAATGAGTGCAGGAAAGGGACCTGGGGGTTCTGGTTGAAGTTGAGCATGAGCCAGTAGTGCCCTGGCAGCCAGGAGGGCCAAGAGTGTCCTGGGGACATCAGGGACAGCATCACAGCTGGGTAAGGGAGGGGATTGTCCTGCTCTGCTCTCAGCTGGGGGCAGGTCTGGGTGCCACAACACAAAAAAGACATTGACCTGTTAGAGAGTGTCCAAAGCAGGGCCATGAGGATGGTGAAGGGTTTGGAGGGGAAGCCGTGTGAGGAGTGGTTGAGGGCACTTGGTCTGCTCAGCCTGGAGGAGACTGAGGGGAGACCTCAGTGCAGTCACAACTTCCTTGTGAGGGGAACAGGAGGGGCAGGCACTGATCCCTGCTCTGTGGTGAGCAGTGACAGGACCTAAGGGAATGACCTGAAGCTGTGTCAGGGGGATTTGGGTTGGATATTAGGAAAAAGTTCTCCACGCAGAGGTTGGTTGGGCACTGGAACAGGCTCCTCAAGGAAGTGGTCACAGCACCAAGCCTGACAGAGTTCAAGAAATATCTGGGCAACGCTCTTGGGCATGTTGACTTTGGGGCTGGTGCTGTGCAGGGCCAGGAGTTGGATTCTGATGATCCCTGTGTCCCTATTGACCTAGTGTATCCTGTGATTCTGTGAGTCTGTGATTCTGTGAAAGTGAAGAGAAACATTCTGCCTAAATGCTGTTGAATTATTAAAAATGTTACTAGAAAATGTGGAAATAAAAATAAGGCAAAATGATCGATTTTCTCATATGAATCTGTCTCTAGAAATGAAAGTAATTTCAATTGTATCAGGAGCTGAGAAGGAGGCTATATCATTCAGCCATTAACTTTGAGCTGCATTCAGTTTCTATCAAACAGAAAACAATGCCCTCTACTTCAAGCTTGCAGACTATGTATTTATTCCAGTTTTCCACTGTAAATTGAAAGGATACAGATTTGAGCTCAGGTCAGTCTTTGACTCTGTGATTTTTAAAAATTGGTCTCAATGCAGTAATGAAAAGTTTTCTTTCTCCCACCACTTCCAGCAAAGAACTGACCTGGTGGATGCTTAGATGGCATCATGCCTAGAAGAAACTGATACAATACTGAACCAGTGTTGTTGTAGAAAATGTAGCCCAAAATGCTCCATGTTCTGAATAGCTTTATGGCCCAGCATGTGATTCAGTGCATGTGATTCAAGATAGAAACTTGAAAAAATATCTCCTGATGTTGCTTCCCAATCTTAAAAAATACTATTTGAAAAAAAACCCCAGGACATTCAAGAAATGTAACCAAAAATCACAGCAAGGTCTTAATAAATATGGTGGAAATAAACTCTCCTCTATTTACTTTACATTATCTTACGTATAAGATAATGCATAGCTAAAGGACTGAACTATGAGATTACAAAGGGAAGCAGGGGGCACATGCTTCAGGAGCATGTAGTCAGATTTCTCTAATTCCTTTGTAGTGTTTTGCTAAATTATTAAAGATTTTCTGAGAATGAGGTAAAATCTACCACAGTAGCAAGAAATTGCAATTAAAGTAATTTGGGGATCTTTCAGTCTATTTTTTCAGGGAGTACCAATCTTTACACATGAAGAAAAACCCCTCTCTGTTATTTTTTAGTGACCTGTTCTTCAGTTCACTAGATCCATTAGTTGATAAAAATGCCTCTTGCAGTATGATCCCATATACTTCAGCGTGTGCAGACACCAAACTGCTCAGCTAGCAAGATGAGGTAATCAAAAATCAAGAGTTTCTTGAGCCTAAATAAACATATCCTGCCTCTCAAGAGGAGGGCTCTCAAGCTGGGCTCCTCGCTACACCAACTGTAGTCATGCAGTTTTTGGATGGTATGTGCAGAATAACTGCAAGTGTGGAAAATATTGTTTTATGAGGGTAGCTTCAGTAGATCAAATTTGTGGAGAAAAATCCCTTCTCATTAGCTCTGGCTTGCTTATGGTTAAGAACACTTGCTGTTCTCTTCTATGTTACATACCCAACTGAATTTAAAAAATAATGTGTTGATACAGAAATTAATATGGAGGCTTAACTCTCAACACATCCCTGTGTGATGGTTACTTGCAGTTAAAACCACACCATAAAAAACTAAACCTTCTGATTCATATTACTTGAGCAAGACACATGCGGAGAGCAGTCTTGCTTTGGAGGAGAGAACTACCAAACCCACTTATATAGAGATTGACAAATGTGGGACAGACAATCAAAGGCTCTTAGCATCAGGCTCTGAAAGTAGCTGTGGCACATACAGATTATGTGTGCATTAGGAGTGTGTCAGAATGCATCCCAACAGATGCCTCTGTGGCTCCAAAGAAGGGGATCTTTGAACCCTTTTGTGGCCAGGAAGAACTAGGATGTTCTGGTCACTGCTGAGGTGCTCGTGGCTTTTCTTCTCCCTTGTGCCTTTTCCTCATCATCTGTGGGAATGGGAAGGGTCTCTCCTGCACCAGCTCCCTGCTTTCTCCTGCCATTATTGCAGCTGTTCTCCATGGAAGTGTCACTCCAACAGTGAGGCCCTCCACTCTTCCATCCTTCCCTTCCTGGACTGTGTAGAGTAGCTAGGATGGAGAAAGTCTGAAGGTGTGTTGGGGTGCCATGGAACTTGCTCTGTGCTGTTACCCGACTGCATGGGTTGATTGCACTACTCTTCACAACTGCAGATATTCTTAGCCCAACAGCTTTCCAATTTGCAATTTGCTAAGTTAAGATAGCATTTCCTTGTTTATGCAGAAAATTATGGTGGACAAATTTGGAACTCCTTCTACTTGCGCTTGGGAACGGGATGAGTGTGTGGCATTTATTCACCCAACAGGATCTGAAGATGCAGAAATTTTGATGGAGTGAAATTCTGACTTGGTGAAGTGCTCATTCTCAGTTTACCTTTAGCCCTTGGATAAAAGTTGGATGCCCTTGATTGCAGGACAGAAACTCCTTTGTGGAAACTTATGGTAGCACATTTAATTTAAAGCACTTTGGTGGTGACAAAACCCTGGTATGAAAATTTAATCTTATAATTACTCCTGAGCCACATAATTTCCTTAAAAAAAAAAAAAAAAAGCTCGTTATAGTGGTTCTAAAGACATTTTACTCCCCTTCAAGGGCAAACTGTTCTTACTGTTTCAAATTTCACTGTGACTGTGATGTTTTGGAAATAATTGTTTATAGTTCACTGTTTTTCAAAGACTGTGTAGACAGTATGAACTCTAAAATTTGGTTTCAAGGTACGGTATTTAAATTGTACCTAAGTGAACTAATGAAAGAGGCAAATGCTTTAACAGGGTTTTGTCTGATATGCCAAAGATATTGAGGCTAGAGCTAGTAGGAATTCTAATGCTGCTTTTATCACTGGCCTTGTCGCATTTTCATAGATCATTGATTTTCGTCTATGTCTATTTAGTTTTCCTTTAAATTAGAACAATAACACGGAGCTGTTGTAAAGATGAATTACTTACATATTAGCAAGGTAATACTCAAGTAGTATGTCAGCATTTTCCTCAAAACTGAACCAAACATTTAGGAACCAGTATTTTATTCTTCTGTTATCTACTCCCAGTTGGCCTGAGTGGTTGTTGTCGGAGCATGTGCATGTGCATTTATGGGTTCTGTTCCAGCCAGAAGCTGGAATTTGATTGACAAATAATGCATCATTCTTAAACTATCTTCAGCTATCTTCAGAAAATGTTCCCACAGCCTCTTGCCCCCCACCTTCCCCTCATCTAGATTCTTTCACTTGATATAATGGTATTTTCTTCCATTTCTTCAGAGTGATGGTTGCTTATTCAGTGTTTCTCTAACTACACATGTGCTTTCTGATTTGGAAAATAAATTTTCAAGAAAACATCCGAAAAAAGAATTTGAAATATCTGTGTCAGACTCTGGGCTTTGATCTTTAATAGCTAAATGACCTTTGTTTTTAATGCATTTGCTTTGTATTTTGCTGTGAAATAGCCCTACTTCAAGGTCTTCAAGAGCAAAAGGAAAATTTCTTCCAAGAACCAAGATTCTTATTAAGCATTTCACAGGACCCTCTTTCCCCAAATAACATAATTCCGCAAGAAGAGGAGATAATTGAATTTGTAAAAGTCTAGTGGTCTATGTGAAATTTGAAAGCAGAGAAGCTTAGTCAGAGATTTTTTTGTTTTCTTTTTGCTAAAGCAGTGGCTCAAAGATGCTGCTGTGGAATACGGTATTTTGCATATCGTCACATACCTTGCCCTTTCTGGAAAGGATCCCACCTTAGCGATTTTCTGTTTCGATGTATTTGAAAGGCAGTTTGTGCAGTCAGGACCTCTACAAGCATCTGCTTTACCCACATGACACAGGACTATGAAGGTTTCCTCAATAGGGCACCCTATTTTATGCCCAAATGATTTTTTGGAATTTGTATTTTCTTAATTAATTCTTTCTCAGTGAATTGAAAGTCTGGGGATTTTTTGTTTGTTTTTTGTTTTGTTTTGTTTTTGTGTGTGATAGCTGCTTTCTCCTGCTGACATTATTTATTTGCTTGTTTACTGCTAATTGGTTGTGATAATTCTCAGTGATATATTGGCCTTCTCATGGTAGATCCAGCACGTGGGACAGAGTCCCAGATAACTTTTCTCTACACCTTATTATGCTGAAAGTGGCATTTTGGCTCCAGAGCACAAGATGTGGAAGAGGTTGCTGGGGAGGTGTTGTACTGGTATAAAACAAGCTGCAGTGAATAGAAAGTTGGAATTTTAGGTCAGAAGAAGTAAGTTGTGCGAGAGCAGCAGTGGGTGGGGTAACTGTCTTTTTGGGCTCGTCAGCACTGCAAGCACGGCATGTCAATGAAAAATCACAATCCTTGTTCAACACACCCATCCATGGCATAAGACAAGCTTATGAGAGGGCATTACTGCAATGCAGATTCTGCAAAAGGGTCTGAAGCCTTACAACTGTGTTAGAATAAAAATAGTTTTCAGTTTGTACTGCCCCCGGGAAAATGTCAGGGTCCTGATGAATGGAGAGAACACACCAAGAGGGCTCCCTTGGCAAAGGGATCTATGTTTTTGGTGATGTGGGTTGAAACCGGGGATGCTGCAGCTATGACAGCCACCATCCTTATTTATGCACTGGGGAGTGCACTGGAAAGTATTCACAGCTCAAATGTACTGCTCTTGATAAAGCAGGGTTGCAACAGATTCCTCTTCCTTGAACTGCATACAAGGAAAAAATCTGTGAAACACATTAGCTTGGTTTATGAACTTCTGCTCAAAGAAAACCCAATCTCAGTATACTCAGCCTATCTATATCCTTATCAAGTCCGTAGGTATAAATTGGTCTTTTGATTCTTGCAGGACATCAGGAACAGCTGCTACAGACTCAGAGGCAGATGGGCTTTTATGCACTAGAACTGGCTTCCCCCTGTGTAACAAGTTCTCTTTCCTAGTTTGAGAAGAATTTGTTAGCTCAGTATGAACTCTGGAAATCCAGAAGAGGCTCATTTCCTCAGAGTCTTACTGGAGTCAATAGGGATAGAGGAGCTCTCTCTATTAATCAGTTCAAAGTTCATTCTGTTTTCACATGAAATTTCCTGAAAATCTGATTTTCAAACTGCTCTCTATGAGGTAAGAATATTAATCTTTTCATTCTGGCATAGGATGACATTAGTTAACTTTATATTTACTCGTGTTTGCATATTTAAAAATAACTAGAAATTGTGGTTGGGCCCACAAATTGACCTAACAGTTCAAAACAAAAACAAGGTCTTGATTTATCCAAGGTTTAGGATGTCTACGGAGTTTCTCTGACCTAAAGCTTCATACTTCATTTTAGTTGATATGGAACTTCACTTAAGATAAAAAACAAGGGAGTGGGTTTAACTATAAAAGATTTCGGTTAATGGAGTTTAAAAGCAAGCATAGATTGAAGATTCATTGGAGAATATACCGAGGAGAATGACAAGAATTAGCTATGTGCTGTATTTTTAAATCCTTCATGTATTTTTCCTTTAGATAATAGATTTCTTCCCAAATAGAGAATGATGACAACATGTTAAGTCAGCACCAGGAAGTCTGATTTATTTCTGGTATGATGGAATAAGCAGCTCATGAAATAGGAGAAAACACTGAGTAAATACAGAGTAAGCAATTGTAGGAGAGAGAACTTGCTCCCGATCCCGTTAAATCAAGTTTTTATTGCCATGGCCCCATGTGTAAATTGCTTCTGGATTATTTATTTGAAGTGGTCTTGCATTCTGAGTTCCTAACATAGGAGTAATGAGGTTGATTTTAATTCTTGTCCTAAATAGCTCACCGAAAATGGGCATCAATGTATAATGGAAGACAACCTAAATGAAAAGAATTCATTATTTTTGCAAAATTTATTACTCTGAGAATAATGTAATATGTACTAAAAACTGTTGTCATGAAACAGTCATGGTGTCTGCAAGATTGATGATCTCAGAATGGCAGACAGCAATTTTTAACAGGTCAGAAGAGGATAAAAAGATCTGAAAATTTTAACTTCTGGAAGCTGGAAGGTAAATTTAGGAATAAAAACATTTTAGTGCATATGAGGTTATGCTTTTGACAAAGAGTAAAATCTGTAAAACAGCCTGTCTTTTTCTCCACATGCCACAGTTGTGGAGGTATAATGTGAACGTCTTGTAATTACAGTAATTTCACGAATACAAGCCGCAGCAATTTGACAAAAATTTTGGTGGAAACCCGGAAGTGTGGCTAATAGTCGGGGCAGCTAATATGTGAATAATTTTCTGACATTTACAACCCCAGACGTGCCAGCCAGAGTGCCGAGCCAAGCACCTGCCAGTAAAAGCCGGCATTTCGCAATTGTTACAGTGTTACTGTGTTGCCCTGGCTCCCTGCAGGCAGCACAGGGGGCGGGGAGAGAGGCGGGAGAGCTCTCTTCTTCCCTCCTCTGCCGCAGCCCAGGGGAGGAGGAAGGGGGGGGGGGTGGCGCGCCGCCATTGCCGTGGCCCGGGGAGGACGGGGGGGGGGGGGGCGCCGCCATTGCCGCTGCCCGGGGGGGGGGGGGGAAGTGCGCGCCGCCATTGCCGCGGCTCGGGGAGCCGACGGGAGCCCTGTGCAGCCATTGCTGTGGCCCGGGGAGGTGGGTGGAAGCGCGCCGCCATTGCCGCGTCTGGGGGAGCCGACGGGAGCCCCGTGCAGCCATTGCTGCAGCCCGGGGAGGAGGTGGGGTGCTTTGTCCGCGCCCACCGCCGGCGCCACAGGCACGGGAAAGCTCCGTCCCCGCCCGCCGCCGCTGCCGTAGGAGCGGGGGAAACTCCGTCCCTGCCTGCCACCGCGGGGCAGCACCGACCTGGGGTGACCGAGCCCAGTGGCAGCGGCGGGTGGCCCCGAGCCCAGTGGCAGCGGCGGCCGGCCCCGAGCGGCAGCACCGGGCTGGGCCACCTGGCCCCGTCGGCAGCCCCTAGTGGGCCGAGCCTGCACAGCCTTAGCTCAGCCAGTAAACCCCACCCTCCCGCGGTTCTGTTACTAATTGCACGCGGGTCCTCGCTGCGAATGACAGAGCAGCTTATATTCGGGTGCGGCTTATCTATGGACAAAAACCGAAATATTTGCCAACACCCAGAGATGCGGCTTATGCTCAGTGCGGCTTGTATTCGTGAATTTACTGTATATTAATAAAATTAGAATTTATGGAAATTAGAAATTATATGCAATCTTGTTCAAGTATCTCCACATGGATCCATTTCTGGTAATTAGGAAATTCAGATCAAAACAAAAATATCTATTTACAGTTCACTTCCACACAGAATGAGAAGTTCAGATTTCTCTAAAGAAAATTTTCAAAAGAGAGGCCAGAATTAAACTATGAACAGAATAGCACCTTAAAGATTAGGAAGAGCCAGCTGGTTTCAGCTATAATAACTTTCTCCTCTTTAAGACTAGAACTTTATTCAAACTAAACTTCTTATACTTTGAAGGCTTCATATGTATATAATTTCCTGTATTTATATATATTTAATTTCTGCTTTCAGATACAGTAAAGTTCAACAGCAAGAGTCAAGCTTTGATTTGGAGGCAAAATTTATGTAGGAAAAGTGACATTTCATATATATATTCATCAAAACCAAGAACAGACAATAATTTGTCTAGGCTTAGAAGCTTGAAATGTTCACCAAGGTTAATTGTTTAGCTTATTAAAATTAATTTACTTCCTTGTTTATAAAGTGATGGTCCGTTAATGTGCTAAACAGTCTCACATAGTCTGTAGTAAAGACTAGAAAGAAACCCAAGCAATATGACAAATGAAGGTCACTGGAAGCAGCTTTTTCCTAACTTGTCTTCTAATTTGGTTTTTATGTGTGAACTTAAGGTCCTATATCTGGAGTTTTTTCACACTTCTAATATATTTGCTCATATTATATTATGAAAGTGGAGAGGAAGTTTCTATATTTGGCCACTGTACAGAAGCAACTGTAGCTAAAATTGGGAGAGGCAGCTGCCTATGGCTGTTGGTTACTTGGGTCAGGTATGGTGCTCAAGTCTACTTGATGTGTGCTGGAAGAAAAGAGGAAGAGCAACCTGTGCTGCCTTAACAGCTAATTGCTGGTGGTTTTGTACTTTGGATGTCAAGGAATATGCTGGTGAAAACCTGTGTGATCCAAGATATCACACTTCCCACTTCTGTCCCATTGATGGCAGTAGAAGTCGATAGTGTTTAATTCAGGGTCTGTCCCTGTGTTTCCTAACCTGGTCTCCTCTTTCCTGTTCATGGTGGGAAGGTGTCAACTCTGGCCCCAGCTCTCTGCATCTCCGTTATGGATCTTCAGGCTGGGCATGCAGAGATTGGGTAGTGTTTATCTGGAGAATGAAAATATGGTCAATGTAGAAAGGTGGAGTTTTCGAAGTAAAACTGCAGAATGGATAAATCGGTCCTGTTTTCTTATGTCTGCTTATACTGTTCTATCTCATGGGAATACTCTTCTGTCTGGCTCTCTCGGTCCAAAAGTAAGTTTGGTTTTGTGGCTAAGAAGGCTAAGATAATGAATGGTTGGACTCTAAGGTTGTGGTGAATATTGCTTTTCGTGTTGATGGTTGGTACTGCAGGTGGTTTTGGCTTGCTATGTGAGATAGTAGTCAGCAAGATAGAACCAATAGAGGGTATAAGATTTAGTCAATACTACTGTCGAGGGGGGTGGTATGCTAGGAGTACTCATTGTAGGCTGAGGGTGGTAGTTAGGTGCTGGTCTTAATTCAAGGGCATTTTGGGCATGGAGATATGTTTATGGGCAGGAATGTAATGCTTTTCTAGCTTTATAGGAGGTCTAGGTTTGTAAGCAGCCAGAACCATGGGTTCATGCAGAGGTAGTTAGTATAGCTAGGCCTGTGTCTACTTTGCAGGCAGAGAATACTAATTCCTTGAGTATGTTATTAGGGTGGATGGCATTGTTTGGTGTCCAGTAAGCCATACTAATAGGGCACCAGTCCTCTTCTTGACCAGGACTAATGTATGATCTACTGGACAATAAGACATTATCCAACTAACCCCTGCCACATCGTGCTTCCTCCTGACAATAGCAACCACAATAAAACTAGGACTAGTACAATTCCACTTAGGATTCCCAGAAGTGCTTCAAGGCTCATCCCTAACCATTGGTTAAATTTACCCCAATCACCACTCTCCGCCTAACATCTCACTCAATTAACACTACCAACTGATATAGCCATCAGTACAACAGCCCTGGGGGAGCAAATAAGACTAAAATAAACAGAGATTTGAAAAATCCTAGCCTTATCATCATCTTGTTTTCCATTTAGGCTGAATCACCATTATCATTGTGTATACACCAAAGCTCATCCTACTCACTTCCTTTCTGTGCTCCCTAATAACCACCACTCAACACAACAGAGGCTCTAAAACTATCAGCAATAATAACCACACGTCTGTGGCATACAAAGGTGCCTTGTGTGATCTAAAAACCCCCCCCACAACAGTAAGGAATCCAGTCCCTGCATAGCTAAAGTGATTTTTAAATGAATCCTAAAAGTCAGTGAGGATAAACAGCAGCTATGGTATCACAGCGTAGTAGTCAAAAAGGTTTTGCAGATATGTTTATATAAGAAATGTAAGGAAAATTGTATAATGACTAAAGTAAAGATATTGATATTGCTTTTTGAGAAAATACATTATGGTTGACTTTACTGAAAGGTTGTTTGTTGGCACTTACTGATGAGGCATTTAAAAGCATTAGTTAAACTATGTTGAATTAGTAGGAATAAACAAAAAGAAAATAGAGGGTATTGTTACCTATATCAAGGATACTATTACATATGATTAAGGAATGATGTATTCATGGATAGCTCTTATGTATCATACAATTAATCTGAGAACAACTTACTCTTTACATATATATTTGTAGTATATAAGAAGAACTGCTTCCATGACATTTGATTTAATGTGGGTAACATCTCATGTAGCCAGAAATTTCTTCAGAGTCCCTAAAAGTGATAGGGTTGTTTTATTTTCTTAAAACTATTCCAACAAAAGACCAGGTTAGATATAGATAATTTTTAGAAGCAGATAGTAAAGTTACAAAAGTTTGGGTTGTTTATTTATTTATTTTATTTCATTTGTTGGCTTTTTAGGGGCATTTACTCTCAGCGGATAAATCCAATTTATGTTTGGAATGAAAGAAGTGAAAGTTTCCTTCCAAGTTGGTGATCTTGAATTAAATGGAACATTTGGCATCTGTAACAAAGGAAAGATGAGAAGATGCTAAAGATAGGCATGTAAAATCATAGGATTAATTTAGGGTAGAAAAGATCTTGAAAGGTTATGTAGTCCAACCCACTTCTTAAAGTGAGACTCATCTCAAAACTGGATCACATTCCTCAGGGTCTGAGCCAGACCCAAAATTGAAAATTGAGTTAGGAATGAGATTCAACATTCAGGTAAAATATACTGAGGAAAGAGGCAGCTGAAAGAATGTTTGAAGGGCTCATTGCTGCTTGGAGTTTTCTTAATCAGACATGCTCCTAATCATCCTTTTTAATCAGAGATGCTCTTATTTGTGTATATGGGGCTGAGAGGGAAAGCAGCAGATTGAAGAATTTGTCAATTCTTGGAGGTTTTTTTGTATCTCACGCTCTTAAATCCATGAATTCCATTGAGGACTGTGAAAAGAGCAGGATCACCCTGACAGCTTTTTATTAGGTTTGTAATTAAATAGCATGTTTCAGGTTAGTATGTGGGAATCTTTTTAACTTTTCTATGTACAGTTACTAAAACATAGTGTAGTAAAGACAGCAGTGGTTACAAACATGAAAAACAAACACTTTTGGAAGCTGGGCACCATATGAGGAGAGTGTAAATTCTGCAGTCCTGAGGGAAATCCTCTTTTCTCTTGAAGCTGAAGGGATGTATCTTGCTACTAATTCACCAACTGCGTGACAGGAATATTTGTTCACAAAAGAGACATATCTTTCAACTCTAGAGGAGCATGAAGGTTAGAAAAGGGCATTGTTTGGGCAGGGAAAACAGGTAAGTGATAGTGTGTGGTTTTTGGTAAAGTGCTTCTCTACAGCTAGGATCATAGAGTGCTGTGGATGGCACCACACATCACAGCATCAGGTTCATGCAGGGCAGTGCCTACAAGGCTCAACTTCTCCAAATCTCTGTTAAAACTTAATTTTTGCAGTCAGCATTATGTTGCTGGATGTCGTATTCTCTTCTAAATTGCTTCTGGTCCCAGAGCTTTCTTAATTTTAGGACTGGGGATTGGGAGGAAAAGTTTGCTCTGTATTTTTTCAGGATGGCAGGATGCTAAGGCATGGGTAACTAAGTGATGTCTAAACAGTAGGTCATTAACATCTCTTGTTTATTTGAAGGTGTTTGTATGATTTTTTTCTCACATTTCTGTCAGTGTGTTACCTTCCTTAGGGTGTATCATCCATTCTCAGGAAGAGCCTGCTGGAGGCTGGAGTTACTACCAGGAGGGAGGGAAACTAATTTGCTTAACATTGGAAATACTTATCTGGAATTCATTGTATTATAGTCTGTTATCATATATTTTAAGGGCTCAAGAAACTTGAGAATTCACATTTTTACAAGACCTTTTTTAATACATCGGTGTCTTCGAAACTCAAATGGGCTTAGTAAGGAACAAATTGTATTTTAAATATGCACTACAGAAGGTGTGTTTGTAACATGTTAGCCAAAGCAAAGAACTGTAAAGCATTTTTTGGTAATGTCAAATATTCTACCTTAACTTCTAATGACAACTGCTCCCTTGTTCTTTTCTATTTTTTCTGATGTAGAGAATAAATGTTTTCCACAGAGGCAAAGAACACTGATGGTGAAAATAAATGTTTCTTCACCTCTCAAAATTTGGTTTCTTTTTTGAGATTTCTTGTTTCTGATTTTTAACTCATGTAAACTTCACTTTAATTTAACAGTTTTAAAGAAAATGTTGCTTGCTCAAAAAATAAGAAAATTCTGTGTCACCTACCTCTGTTATACCCACAAGTTCAGTGCAGAACTGAGACAGTGTCACGGTTTAAGCTCTCCCTCAGCCCCTCATCAGCAGGATCAGGGAGAAAACTGGAATGATGAAAGCTGGAAAGCTCACTGGTTGAGATATAGACAGTTTAATAGGGAAAACAAAATCCATGTACACAAGCAAACAAGGAATTAATTCACCGCTTCCCATGGCAGGCAGGTGCTCAGCCAGCTCCAGGAGAACAGAGCCCCATCATGTGTAGTGCTTACTTGGACAGACAAATGCCATGACTCCAGATCTTCCCCCTTTTCTCTACTCCCCACCTTCATGTACTGAACATGATGTCTCATGGTCTGGAATATCCCTTTGGTGGGTTGGAGTTACCTATCCCGATTGTGTCTCCTCCCAACCTCCCATTCACCTCCAACTTCCTCACCAGTGTGGAAGTGCAAACAGCAGCAAAGGCCTTGGTTCTGTGCAAGCCCTGCTCAGCAATAACAAAAACATCTCTGTATTATCAACCTTGTGCACAGGCTTAATTAATGAGGACAACACAGCTATAATTGCATAATAGAATATAGGGTGTTATCAGTATTTATCACAAGGAAACATCAAGGGCCCAGAGAAAAACATGTTGAGAGAAAATGAAATGAAATGAACTTTTTATCTTTCCTTATCATGCAATAGTGCTGTCATTTGGCCCTATCTTTCCTCAAGGTGAGTCCAACCTGACTTTGTTAGGTTTGCTGAATAAAAAAATGTGAACTGGAGAGGCATGTATGATCTGATGTGAAGGCTGGATATTATAAACATGAACTTAAATGAAGAAGTTGTTATTAATTGTTATCATTATCAAAAATACTAAATCTTGTATGAACATAGAGGAGTGTGTTGGCTTCTACTGCATATGAAATAGATCTCATTGAGAAACATGATCCCACTGACTAGATTGCATAGTCTTATTAGTTGTTTTTTTACCAGATGGTGCTAAATGTTTATTATTTCTTACTGCACAAAAAGAACATTTTTTGATATAGCAAATTCTGGTCCTCAAAATGTAGCTGGATCAAAGTTATCTTTACAGATTTTATATATTTTTTTATTGTTTTCTTCTAATGGTCTTGTGAAAGAGGGAGGATCTATTCTCAGTCTAACTTCCTGTTCTGTTTTCCTTTCTTTCCTCTGCTCTATAGCAGGTGAACAGAGTGGGCAGTGCATGCCTCATGAGCAGCTATTAAGTTATCTCTATATTTATTTTCAGGGTGTATAGGTAATTATTGCATAATATTCAAATGCTGGTTTAAAGAATGCTAATGCAGATCTTCAGAGTATTTGGGTGAATCCTGAAAATCAGTAAATTTTATCAAAATTACTATAAATTGAGAGGATATTGTCATCCTCGTTTTATAAAACTGGGGCACAGAGGCAGTTGAGACTTCAGTGGCTGAGACACCCAACATCTTTTTAGGATGCTTAACATTATGTAACACTTAGTGTATATGAGCAGAAATTAAATAGTACCTTCAGTTGTAGGCTGGATTGCTTGTTTCATCTTTAATTCAAATCTCAAAGAAAGACAACTTTAGAAAAAGTGGAAGTCTACAGGAAGGGATAAGAGAACTAAAAATGTCTAGTATACCTGGAAGTACACTGTAAAACTCAATTATTAAGCTGGAAGAATATTTCTAAGCTTCTAATCATCTAGATTTCTAATTTTCTAACTGAAATCTCTTTTTTTACATCTAATTTTCATTATAGACAGGAATGTCTTTCCAACATGACACTGTTTCTTTCACAGAATTACTGAATCAGGGAGAGATTCAGTGTAAAAGTAGAATACAGTCATGCAACTATTTTATGGTCTCTTTGCAATTTTTCAGAGGTTTGGAGCACAAAAGGGTTGAGGCAACCCAGATAAAGTGAAAATATGGATTATTTTAAACTTCTGTAAATTAAGATGTAAAAACATACATAATGTGTTTATAAGTTTAGAAAACTTGTGAACTGCAGCCTGGAGACAGCAGGGACAGCGGGGAAGAGCAGAAGGCAAAGGGAAGGTTATTTGAGAACAATACATATAGTGCTACATATATATCCCTGAAACTGGCATTGTGGCACAGACTGGTCTACAGGGTTACCTGCCTGTAATAATGAAGTCATTGAACAATTTAGGCTTGTCTGATTGATAATGTATGTGTCAAGTTGAAAAAACATAGCACAAATATATATATTTTTTTGCATTACACTGTGATTGGTTCTAATCTCTAATCATCTAATATACAGTAATTTTATGAATACAAACCGCACCAATTTGACTAAGATTTTGCTCCTAAACCGGAAATGCGGCTAATACTCAGGAGCGGCTAATATGTGAATAATTTTCTGACATTTACAACCTCAGAAGTGCCAGCCAGAGTGCCGAGCCGAGCTGCTGCAAAGTCGGCATTTTGCGATTGTTACAAATTGTTACTCTGTTGCACCGCGGGCGGAGCCTGGCTGCCTGCAGGCAGCACGGGGGGCGGGGAGAGAGGCAGGAGAGCTCTCTCCTTCCCTCCTCTACCACAGCCCGGGGGAGAGACGGGGGGGCCCCGCGCCGCCATTGACACAGCTCTGGGAGACGGCGGGGGACCCGGGCCGCCATTGCCGTGGCTCGGGGAGGAGAGGGGGGCTCCGTCCCTGCCTGCCACCACACGGCAGCGCCGGGCCGTGGTGACGGAGCCCAGTGGCAGCGGCGGCTGGCCCCCAGTGGCCCCGCCGAGCGGCAGCACCGGGCTGGGCTACCTGGCCCCGTCGGCAGCCCCTAGCGGGCCGAGCCTGCACAGCCCGAGCCGGTCCAGTAAACCCCGCCCTGCTGCCATTCTGTTACTATTTGGCAACTTTGTTGCACGCGGGTCCTCGCTGCGAACGACAGAGCGGCTTATATTGAGGTGGGGCTTATTTATGGACAAAAAATGAAATATTTACCAACACCTAGAGATGCGACTTATACTCAGTGCGGCTTGTATTCGTGAATTTACTGTAAATGGGGAATAGCTCTACTGGTTTAGAAACATTAAGGTTTTCCAAGACGAGGGTCAGGCCCAATGTCTTTATCCCATATGGAACACTTGTTACATTACATTCAAAGTGTTTGAGTCTCTGAAAGTTTTTGTGAACATTCTTTGACTACTCCACCATAACATGATGACCCTCTCTTTTATAAGTTGTGTTTCTGCAAATGAAACTCACTTTTTACTGCTGCAGTTTGGGAATTTGTACTTTTCCCTGTATACACAGCAACTGGGAGAGGGAAATGAGGCTCTGGGAAACCATCTCAGCATTTATCTGTTTAGAAATTCATCACATTCTGTGGCAAATGAATGCTTCTTTCTTATTAACTATTTACACTTGGAATACTCAATTATTTAGGAAAATAAACCATTTAGGGTGTAAATATTAAATATGTTTTTATGTGGCAGCCATTAATTTGGCAATGCAGAAATGTGTACGTTTGTGTTTTATTTTCTACCTGGGCACCTGTGCTGCTGAGTTGGACGTTTGTTTCTGCATATGAGATGTAGAACCTATCAGATGTTCTGGATGTGGATGTTACTTATAAAAGACTTTGTGTTATTTCAGATATGAAGAGTTTACTAATGTGCAGTGAATCTGCAACCACTGTGCTCACAAAATTCCTGCTGAAGCTAAAGGAATTTTGAATTCCAGTTTTTCATTAGAGGGTTGTTAACTAATTTTGATTTGAGGGTTGCTCTGACTAGTTTGAAGTCAAGAATTTGGAGAAGAAATTTGTCTTGATTTTGAAATCTACATTCTGTAGCAGATGAAATGATGATGGAAAATGCAGCTGTTTGCGAACAACCCAGCACTTAAGGGTTTTGCAATTTAGTTCATAGTTTGATTTGCAATTTAACCAGGTTTATTTGTGAAGTCAAATAAAAGAATAATTCTGGCTCAGGGATTTTGAGGGCATTTTGGTAGGATGCTTTGACTCAGGTGTATAGCTGTAAAAGAGAAAAGCAAATACTTAATGAACAATTTAAGACAAGACACTGAGTAAAGTATTTTATTATTTTGTATTCTGAACAGGACATAACAAAAAGAGAAAGCTCGTACTGAAAGCTCGTACTAAAAGCTATAACATGAAAGTGTTAAATGAGGAATCAGTGTTAAATTATATCACACATTAAATGTTTCATTAACCTCATAAGTACAGTAATTGCAAGCGCTTTAATTTTTATGGCCCATAGATGGGGTTCTTGGCAGAGTATTAGTGAAAGGAAAAACCTGAATGAGATTGGAATACTTTTAAATAACATCCTCAAAACATAAAAAAACCCAACTAAATAAGAATACCTAACTTGTTGGTCTTACTAAACAGCTTTTGTTGATGCCAGAATCAAATGACAGAAAATGCCTCAGGGCCTTATATACACTACAAAAGTGAGGCACCATTGTTGGTATTTGAGCACAAGAATCTAACTGGTTTTCTTTGAACACAGCTGTCACTTGACGCTAATCATGGGGTAAAATCCTCAATATCAGACAGGGAAGAAAAGGTGTGATAATATATTAATAAAATTTCGCTTTTGCAGCAGATTTTAAAGTTACTTATATTGTAAAATTTTTAAGGTGTGGCTTGCATAGGGTATAAATTAATTGCCCATCTTTTAAGAACTCCTATATTAATTAATTTATAGCTATGTCAGTTGACAGTCTTTTCCCCCCATTGGGCCAAGTGAGTGTTACATTCCCTCACTCTGCAGATTTTGTAATCCTGTTTGATGGGAAGGTGTTCTAGCACAGAAATATAAGGTAACTACTTCACCTTCACCTTCCCATCGTGTGCCCTGCATCAGAATATGTTAACACCAGGTGGAACCAGCCTGCTCAAAATCAGCAGGATTTTAATTTGGAGGATGTTCCTATGGCACCAAAGCTGATGTTTAAATCTGATGTAACTGCCTTCCCACAAGGGCTTTATCAGCTACAGCACATATGGTGTGTTTTCACTTGTGGACTTTTTTAATCAATCAGTGTTTGCCACAAAGATGAAATCTAGCCAAACAGATCTGTGTCAAGCACATACCAAAGGTGTCTACACTTTCTTAAATAGAAGAGGCCTCTATCTAAGTGATTTCCTATGGAAAATGATACATCTGGTGGCTGGCATGGCTTAGGGAGGGAAGAAGTGCTGGAAACCTTCAAGCACGTAAAAAGGGGTCTGAACACTTTGAGTATGCACATTGAGTGGAAATTCTGGGTTTGTACTATGCATGCACCCAGCAGCTCTGTGGTTTGGCCTGGCACTTGGAGATGGGGGGGATTTGCTTTGAAAGTGCTTCCCTGGCCAGTGCAAAGCAAACATGCAGATTCGGCCAAAGTGCTTCAGGCTCCGTGATGATGGGTTGGATGTGGGTGCTGGGAGAGGCAGGCAGGATGGTTAAACCTCAAATTCCCTTTGGGAATAAGTTTTAATTGCTATTAAGGAAATTAATTATCAATAATTTAATTTCAGATCTAATTGCAGGTTAGGTCAAATAGCATTTCTTGTTCCTTTTTTGTGGTATAATAACGTTTATGATACGCATCATAAAACCCCAAGACATTTTTCTCTCTGCGAAGCCTAGCAGAATGTTTAAGAAAGGAGTCAAGGATTCTTTTAGATGTTACTGAGAAGAAATTAAGACAATTTTGCAGGCTTATAAGGTCAGTGTTGTAACACCTTTCTTTTGAGACCCACAGGAAACAAAATAACATTTTTGCCATCATTGCACTCTGTAATACCTGACCTGTATAGTAGCCAAAGCCAGCCCAGAAGAACATTGCATTCTCAGGAGGGGGTGATCCACATAAGAGTAACCCTGAGTAGGTGCCCTGTGCCAAATGCACAGCTGGGCCTTCAGGGCTGTGCTGAGTTCCACAACTTCCCTGGTTTCAGGATTAACACAGCCAGCTCACTGAAACGGAGAACTCGGTAGACAGCTGCCACTGGGTGCTAGTGATTACAGCACTTGTGTGTCCCTTGTCTGTATCTAAGGAGCTCTCCTGTGAACATCCTTCCTGCTTGACCATAGGAGGGGTGAATATAAGATGGTTAATTCCCTATAAGAAAATCATATAATAGCTTGAATGATACTAATTATGGGAATCTATTTTAGAGATAGCGTGCTGTTTGTGGGGTGGATGTCCTGTACTATTTGGGGTTCTCAGTAGAATCAGAGAATCAGAGTGGTTTGGGTTGGAAGGGACTTTAAAAATCATCTGGTTCCTGCCCTCCTGCCGTGGACAAGAACAATTTGCACTAAACCCAGTTGCTCAGGGCCCCATTCAACTTGGCCTTGAATACTTACAAGAATAAGATAGCCACAATTCCTCTGAACAAACCTTTCCAGTGTTTTACCGTTGTCACAGCTAAGAATTTCTTCCCAAGATCTAACCTAAACCCACCCTCTTTCAGTTTAAAGCCATTCCTCTTGTCCTGTCACTGCATGTCTTTGCAAAATTCCCTGTAGCTCTCCTGTAGCCTGCTCCAAGTGCAGGAAGGTGCTATAAGGTCTTCCTGGAACCTTCACTTCTCCAGGCTGAACAACCCCAATCCCTCAGGCTGTTTTCATAGGAGGGGTGTTCTAGCCCTCTGATCATCTTCATGGCCCACCTCTGGACTCCTTCTAAGAAGTTTACATCCTTCTTATATTAGAGGTCACAGAGCTGGATGCAGCACTACAGGTGAGGTCTCACAAGGCCCATGTAGAAGGGCAGAATCCTCTCCCTTTCCCTGCTTGCCACACTACTTTTGATACAGCTCAGGATGTGGTTGGATTTCTGGGCTGCATTTTGCTGGCTCATATTGAGCTTCCTGCCCACCAACACTATGAAATTCTTCTAACTAGGGCTGCTCTTGATCCATTCCTTACCCAGCTTGTATTTGTGTTTGGGATTCTCCCAGTCCTGGGCAGGACCTTGCACTTAAATATGTTTAACTTCATGTGGTTTGCACAGATCTGCCTCTCAAGTTGTAAAGGTCACTCTGGATGCCATCCTATCCCTGCAGTGTGTTGAGAGCACCACACAGCTTGGTGCCTTTGGAAACTTTGCTGAGGGTTCTGTTGTCCAGAGGTTTGGCAGAGGTGTTGAATAGCACTGATCCCAATGCCAGGCTGTGAGGTATGCCATTACAATAAATGTAGGGAATTTGTGAACAGTATATATCAGATATGCTAGCTAAAATGGCAGATGACTTCACTCTTCCCAAGAATTGGTGAATCTGTAGTAAAAAATTACCTACAGTTAGATACCATCCTCAAAACAGATAATTATCTTTAATAATTACAGTAATTTCACGAATACAAGCCGCACTGTTTTGACCAAAATTTTGCTTCCATACCAGAAATGCAGCTAATATTCAGGTGCGGCCAATATGTGAATAATTTTCTGACATTTTCAACCCTGGGAGTGCAAACCAAGTCAGTGCAAACTGCAAAGTCAAGCTCCTACCAGTAAAACCCTGCATTTACGCAGTTGTTACAAATTGTTACTCTGTTGCGCGGTGGGTGGAGCTGCTCTGTGCAGGCAGCACAGCGGGTGGGGAAGGTGGGCAACTCTCTCCTGCTTGGCGTCGCGGCTCGGAGGAAGGCGGGCAGCTCTCTCCTGCTTGGCCCCGTGGCTCGGGGGAAGGCAGGGGCTCTCTCCTGCTTGGTCCCTCGGCTTGGGGGGCTCCCGTCCCCGCGTGCTGCCACCGCAGGAGCAGGCAGGCTCCATCCCCGGCTCCCGTTGCCGCCGCAGGTGCTGGCGGGCTCTGTGCCCCCCCTGCAGCCGCGGGGCAGCGCTGGGCCGGGGTGACCGAGCCCAGCGGTGGTGGCAGCCGGCCCCAAGCGGTCCTGCCGAGTGGCAGCGCTGAGCTGGGCCACCCAGCCCTGTCGGCAGCCCCGAGCCCTCATGGCCCGAGCCAAGCCAGTAAACCCCGCCCTGCCGCGATTCTGTTACTAATTGGCAACTTTGTTGCACGTGGGTCCTCGCTGCCAAGGACAGAACGGCTTATAGTCAGGTGCGGCGTATTTATGGACAAAAAACAAAATATTTGCCAACACCCAGTGATGCAGTGCGGCTTGTATTCGTGAATTTACTGTATTTAAAAGACCCATAAAGCATCTCATACAGGCAGGGACTTCCAACTTGGACTTTCTGTTCCAAGCAGGGCTATTGCTAGAACTATATAAAATGAGCTATGACTTTGCCTTTCTGACCTTGCATTGCCTTGCCGTATTGAGGTACACCCTTGCTGTGTTTATCCGTTGCTAGGGATAAGTTGCCTGTTTTTTATTTCTTTCACCTTCAAAACTGTATTGTAGCAATAACGAAAAAGGGGAAAACAAACTCTTGTGTGACTGGCTGCAAAAGGAGTGACAATCAATCAATGGATAATTTACAACAGCATTTTTGCAATTGCTGATCAGTGGTGCATGTGAGTATATACAGATTGGTAATATCAAGTTACAGTGGAGGAAAGGATCAGGTTTTTACAGTAGACTGTACACAAAGACAAACCTATGTTGAGCAGTTGGGGTAAAAAAAGAGATGATTTGGATAGTACTAACAGACGTAGTATTTAAAATGAATGAGAATTCTAGGGCTTAGTGATTGAGAAGATTCAGCTGTAGTTGTATGTTTTTTTGACACCACTCATAAAAAAGAGTTAGATTAGAGAACAATCAAAAGAATAGACAAGAAACAAAACTGATAATTTAATGAAAGACAATGCCAGAAGAGTAGTTTAAACTAGAGGAGATAAACTTAATATGGAAAAGAAAATTTTTGAAATATAAGCATCTCTCTACTGACATCAACAGCAATTAACTGTTCAGACTATCAGTTAAGAACTAGGTAGAAAGAAACTGGTTGTTTTGCTCTGAAGGAATTTAAGGTTGAGTATCAGTTTTAGATGTGTTTGCATTACAGTGTTAAAGAATTAACACCAAAAGAGGTTTTTAAGAGGCTTTTTAAAATCTGCCTGCTTCATAAAATCATTCTTAAAACAAAGAGAGTTTTCATGCAATTTGAGTATAGTTCACTTTTACGTGATTTCTCTGACTTTGGAATAAGAAACAGTTTGAATGCGAAGCCAACACATGAGCTATATTGGAGCTTCCTCTTCACAGGTGTGTACATTTAGCATAAAACCTGGCACATCAGCTGGGAGTGTGGCAAATTAGTTAATCTAATATGATTATAAAGAACATGGAGATCCTTTCAACTTATCACAGAACACTGAGTCTGGAAAATGTTCACTGAGTTGTACTTGGCTAAATTTTCTGGCAAAATTCTTGGTTGCGAAACTTCCGCCTCTTTGTGCCAGCTGACAACAGAAATAACAGTACAAAAGTGAATTTGTGTGCCCTTCTTCCAACAGTTTTGCATAATTTAAAGATCCATCTTTTGGATGACCTCATAAAAACTGTTAGCTTTCACTTATTTTAATGAACTCACTGTAAATCTGAATACCTCAGGCTGAAGATGCATTTAATTCTTTTTCACACATACGGTAATAAGACACTGGGTCATCAAAGTGTCCTGGTATGAAGATCCTGATTATGAAACCAAGGGTTTAATGCAGAAACTTTATACTTCATAACTGTTATTTCAGGAACTTTATATAGAGTTAAGATTTACTTGTGCAATATTCATTGCTGTATTTGGAACTCTGATCACAACAATATAAAAATTAATTAATTAATGTACATGTAGGTTTGCCCCTGCATAAATGGTGAGTCTAAGAAATGCTATGTTTGTGTACTTTCAGTTTTGGTTTTCCACTATGCGTTACAAAGGCTGTGAACACTAAATAGACCTGGTGTTCATGAGATATTTATGTTCATAAATACTTCCTTGTCTCTGTCTCTAGTGGCACCCTGCTAGGATGCACATACTTTAGTATTATCATTTTTTAATTGATGTCAGAAGCACTTGTGCTGTTGCAGTTGGAATCCCTACGCAGTTTCTTCCTCTGTCTCTTTTTGCCAGAAACAATTTCTGACAGAAAAAAATCAGAAGCAATTTTAAGGATATATTGTTTATTGGTATTTATGACTTTGGAAGACAAAGAAAGAAAAAGGATAATTTCGCTTCCTAACAAACTGTCTGTCCTTGTTTCCAGAGCAAATTTTGGATTTCTCAGTCCTAACAAAATATATTACTGCTTTAAAAACCAAATATTTGGGAATAAATAAAATTTTAGCTTCATTATTTGTCTTTTTGCCCCTTCCATATTTGAGATGCTTTATTAAGCTGCCTTGCAAATATTAGCTTGGAGCATGTAGATGAAAGATGAACTGGGTAGGTAAGTGTGCTGTTGGTTATCTGTTTATCAGGCATTCATACTTGCATAACTGGATATTTGCACTCACCACGAGAGTGGATGTCTGTTAGCCATGTGCATCTCAGACTCTAAGGGGTTATTCAAACTTTAGGGCAATCAGTATTTTTAAAGAAAGATAGAGACTTTCCAAGCAGTGCTGGATTTGTTGAATTTCTCCAGATAATATCGGATTGGCCACTTAGGATTTCAATAATTAGAAGTTGCTTATTAAAAGAGAGCACAGGCCAGGAAATGAAGATACTTGTACTTGGAACTATGAGAAAATTGTAAATGTATATATTATCCACAAGATTAAAATTGTTCTTTGTCTGAAGGTCAAAATTTACTAAGCTTTAGGAATCAAAGTAGTGATGATAATTGAATTCCTACCTTAAGTTTCAAGTATTATTCCCAGGGATAAAGAAAAGTTCACTAGAGGGCAGCCAATTAGCCACAATGCAGTTTTGGCACAGTACTGCTTTCTGTAGTTGTCTAAGAGGTTGATGTGATAACCCCAAGAAGTGTATGTTACACTAGAAACATGCCGGTTTTCCTTCATCTAGCTCCCTTCCATCATCAGTAAGATCCATTTTCAGTGTAAATGACAAAGGAAATCTCCTTTTCTAAATGAAGCATAGAGGGGTAGTTGGGTGGTTTTGTGAATTCCAAATGAATACTCCTCCTCATGCATTTTCTGTACATGTAATAGCACAAGGTAAAATTGGAAAGCATAACAAGATTGAATACGATCTCAATTTTTTTCTCAGTTTATTTCTTTAAAATACTCATTCAACATTTCCTTTTTAACCTCCTGTTGATGTAAGTGGTCATTCCTGAACTAACAGTTATGTTTCAGAAAACTTGCATCCATTTACTTATAAAGAGGAAACTTGGTAATTGCTAATGGTACAGAAGTACAGAACTGTGGCATAGGTGATATGGGTCTGATTCTTAGCTATGCTGCAGTCTTGTTTTTTGACCTGGCACATGATTATTTTCTAGCTCCACTTCCTATAGAAGGCAAACTGCTGATTACTACATCTCTCCATGCGGACTTAGTGGATGGACCACGGAGAGGAACAGGGAAGGAGGAAGGGAGCATGCCTGTGGTCACCACAGAAAAAACGGGGATAATACAATTGCTGTATTATATTCTTACAGTATTATATCCCATTTATAACTTGGAGCAATTTACTGGGAGCAAAGTAAAATCTCTGGAGCAACATTGTACTTTTTATTGTCTTGTGTCTGCTCTTCAACACCAGATTGCAAGGCAGCAATATCACTTTAGTGCTGGCCAGAGCTCTTGATGGGTTCTGTAATGTGAACAATAGCAATCAGAGCAGGAAGGAAAAACACCCTGCAAACCAGGGGTAAAATGACATGCTAAAACTTAAAAGAACCATTAAAGAAACCCACCCAGGAAAAAAAAAAAAACAAACTGAAACAAACTCAAACAACAAAACCATTGCCTCTTTTTCTGAAGTCGAGTGTTCCTAGAGCTTCCTATAGCATTTTTTGTAGTTTCATCAATGAAGTGCAAGGGAAATTAGAGCACTCCCTCTTGGCAAAATAGGAAATGAGAACTAACATGGCAGCTCTCTCAAGTCTCCCTGTTTTAATTTTCTTTCTACATATTGTGATCACCTATGAATAAGTTGGACACTCATTTTGAAGTCCTGTGGATAGCTAATTTTTGTGTAGTGTATCAGCAACAAATGATTCCTCTGAATAGTTGCTTATAATTCTCTGATTTAAAAGAGATTTTTTTATTAGGCTTTCTGCCTGACTGAAGTTGGCAAAAATTTTTCTACCACAGAAATATTTGTGCAAGTGTAATTTCAGTCTTGAAAGGAAAAAGATGTAGGTAGCCATAATATAGGTAGCAGAACTAGATCACCATTTCTGAGAGAAATGACTGGAGCATTTCTATTTAACTTCTAGTCAAAGTACTTTGATGGCTTATCCCATCACCACTGAATGAAAGCTCTACTGACACTCAGGGATAGAGGTTTCTATCAAAGTTCAAAAAGGAAAGAATGTTTCTCCTCTTCATCACAGCTGTTGTTTGCAAAGTAGGATGTATAAACCAAGTATTCTTATTTGTTCAGTTTATTCAGACAGATGGATTAATTACTGCTTAAGAAATCGTCCAGGAATCAACTGGGATTTTTTTCTGTTTAATTGTAAGAGATAATGAGACAAGAGTAGGATGCCCTCGGGAAGAGATGCTCACAAGGAATGGGTTTTAAGTAGGGATTGTGGGGAACAGACTAGGAGAGGAAGATATGTTCTGGAGGAAAGATTTGGGCAGTAGACAAATGATGCTGTGTCTTGACAGTGAGATTTTGAAAATACTAGTCTGTTAGGTAAGTGCATCTTGGGGTTTGTGGATGGATAACAGCTGGTCTCTGTGCAGGATAGCTCCATGAACACACTTGTGATTTGCATTCTCTAGTTACTTCTGTTTCGTCTCTTGGAAAGAGCACATAGTTTGGTACCAGAACATATGTGTGTTTAACGTTGTGGATGTGGCTGGAATCTGTCTGAGTGCTGCTAGCTTTAGGTTAAATAGCCACTATTAATTAGGAGAGCTGTAGTCTTCAATACTTGTGGCTAGATATGACGTTACTGTTAGCTCTGGTTTGCAAAGACGTCTGCTCTGAGAATTTAGTGCTGCAGGATTCCTTGAGGACTGGAGACAAAAAAAGTTTTCAAGAAGCGCTGGATTTTTCCAACTTGTTCATTGCTTTGAAAATTTATCCAACAAAATGTATTTAAGGACCACATTGTTTTTAAAACCATATGTATTTTCATTTTTCTGTTATTTCTTATTTGCACCGTACATTTGCAGTCGGAGGTATTGGTGATGAGTGCAGGGGAGCTGTTTAGTAAAAGATAAATGACAACTTTCAGTTGTCTTAACTTACATCTTTTATTGAAGACCATTGGAGTTTATGCACAAAGTTAAGGATTTCTATTAAGATTTCTTGAACTGGCTTTAGTACTCTTGGGCTGGGTGCTGCTTGCCAGTAGATTTAGGGACTCATAATGAAAAATGTGGTAATTACAGCAATTTCAGTACTTGTTAGATTTTGCACTGGTCTAACATTTTCTGAGCTGTTCTTGGCAGCTGCAATTGAAGTCATTGGTGAGGTAATTTAGGCAAAACGATTTTGTTTCCTGGACATGTATTGTCACTATTTGCTGCAAGCCTTGAAGCTATCCTTCTTTTTCTTGAGGAAGCTCTCTGTGCCCCAGGTAGTTTTTAGTGTAGAAAAGTGGTCAAATTCCATTTCAGTATGCATCTCATGTCAAAAAAGATAGATGCAGATAACCTTATGAAAGTGATTTTCTTTTTCATTTTGTGTCTTTGGCTAAATGTTATTCTCCCTTCAGGCCACAGTACTCTACTCAGACATATTGATTTCTGAACAGGTATAAGCATATATAGATGAGGGGAACCGGGTTTTTAAGGCAGAAAGCTGAGAACATATTTTTATTATACTAAATAACTGGAAAAGTTGTTATTTGCAGAAAACCAATGTGTATCATCTTTTTTCAAAAGACATAAAAAGGGGATAAATGAAGGTAAATGCTTTAATTCTAGTTAACAGAAGTTTGATACTTTTCTTTTTCTGGATGGGGCTGAAACTGAGCTCTCCTATATCTTCCTGAATTTTAGGCTTCTAACAGTATTACAGTTTTAAAGCCAAAAGAGGAAACTACTGGGTTTCAGTCAGTTACTGAGCTGTGTTTTACCACAGTTAATGTTCTGATGATCACTACATGGTGGTTATCAAACTGGTCAATTTAGAACTATTCACAGGAAATTTTTTAGGTGACTAAGTGTTTCAAATACAGTTATATTACTGTTCTGATAATCTAGCTGTTTGTTCATATATTGGTTTTTTTAATATACAGTAATTTCACGAATACAAGCCGCAGCAATTTGACGAAAATTTTGGTGGAAACCCGGAAGTGCGGCTAACAGTCGGGGGCGGCTCATATGTGAATGATTTTCTGACATTTACAACCCCAGACGTGCCAGCCAGGGTGCCGAGCCAAGCACCTGCCAGTAAAAGCCAGCATTCCGCGATTGTTACAGTGTTTCTCTGTTGCCCTGGCTCCCTGCAGGCAGCACGGGGGGCGGGGAGAGAGGCGGGAGAGCTCCTTCTTCCCTCCTCTGCCGCAGCCCAGGGGAGAGACAGGGTGGAGGAGGGCGCGCCTCCATTGCCGCGGCCCCGGGAGAAGAGGGGGGGGGCCGCGCTACCATTGCCACAGCCCAGGGAGGACGGGGGGGTGGCGCGCCGCCATTGCCGCAGCCCGGGGCGGAGGGGGGGGGCCGCGCCGTCATTGCCGCGGCCCAGGGAGGACGGGGGGGGTGGTGCGCCCCCATTGCCGCGGCCCGGGGGACCGACGGGGGCCCCTGCGCCGCCATTGCCGCAGCTCGGGGAGGACGGTGGCGGGGGGCGTGCCGCCATTGCTGCGGCTCGGGGAGGAGGGGGGTTGCTCTGCCCCCGCCCTCCGCCACCGTGGCGGGAGCAGGGGGTGCTCCATGCCTGGCCAGCGCCGCGGTGGGAGCGGGGCTGGGGCGAGCGAACCCAGAGGCGGTGGCCAGCCCCGAGTGGCAGCGCCGGGCTGGGCCACCTGGCCCCGTCAGCAGCCCCTAGCGGGCCGAGCCTGCACAGCCTTAGTTGAGCCAGTAAACCCCCCGCCATGCCGCCGTTCTGTTAGTATTTGGCAACTTTGTTGCATGCGGGTCCTCACTGCGAACGACAGAGCGGCTTATATTCAGGTGCGGCTTATTTATGGACAAAAACTGAAATATTTGCCAACACCCAGAGATGCGGCCTATACTCTGTGTGGCTTGTATTCGTGAATTTACTGTAATATCAGCACCCTGAAATATGTTTATGGTTAGATATATGTGAGTTCTGAACAATGGCACCTTTATGTTTATAGGAACACTAACTGGCAGTGGTCTGAGGACTGTAAAACCCGTGTTGTTCATGTGGAGAAAATTAGCAGAGCCTTGAACTGAATGAGTTCTGTTGTACACAGAAGAGTCTCTAACTGTCTTGTGCCAGGCTGGTGTTCTGCTGCATTGTTATTGGGACATTTCCCTTGTACACTTGAGAAGACAACTCAGGATCTTACCCATTTTGTTGTGTGTGGGAATTGTTTCTCTTCCTGCTTGTGTACCAAACCTCTGTAGCTCTTTATCTTCTATAAACAAGAACTCTTTCCAAGCCAAAGTGAATAAACAGAACTGCGAGGTGATTGTAATGCTGCTTCATTGATTCTACCCATAAGGGATCCTGACTAAAATATCTTTGCCTCTGTTCACAAGTGGCAATCCCTTTGCCTTTTTAAGTGTCTGGATACAGCAAACTGCCCATCGTGGTCAGCTTCATAGAGAGAAACTTTAGGTCTGTCATTGTTGCTCAGTTATTGTACATAACCAAAATACAGTAAATTCACGAATACAAGCCTCACTGAGTATAAGCTGCATCTCTGGGTGTTGGCAAATATTTCGGTTTTTGTCCATAAATAAGCCGCAACTGAATATAAGCCACTCTGTCGTTCGCAGCGAGGACCCGCGTGCAATTAGTAACAGAATCGCGGGAGGGCGGGGTTTACTGGCTGAGCTAAGGCTGTGCAGGATTGGCCCGCTAGGGGCTGCTGATGGGGCCAGGTGGCCCAGCCCGGTGCTGCCGCTCGGGGCCACCCGCCGCTGCCACTGGGCTCGGTCACCCCGGGTCGGCGCTGTCCCGCGGTGGCAGGCAGGGACGGAGCTTCCCCCGCTCCTACGGCAGTGGCGGCGGGCGGGGACGGAGCTTTCCCGTGTCCGTGGCGCCAGCGGTGGGCACGGACAAAGCACCCCGCCTCCTCCCCGGGCCGCGGCAATGGCTGCGCGGGGCTCCCGTCAGCTCCCGGAGCCGCGGCAATGGCGGTGCCCCCCCCCCCCCCCCCCACCCCTCCTCCCCTGGGCTGCGGCAGAGGAGGGAAGAAGAGAGCTCTCCTGCCTCTCTCCCCGCCCCCTGTGCTGCCTACAGGAAGCCAGGGCAACACAGTAACACTGTAACGATCGCGGAATGCCGGCTTTTACTGGCAGGTGCTTGGCTCGGCACCCTGGCTGGCACGTCTGGGGTTGTAAATGTCAGAAAATTATTCACATATTAGCCGCCCCCGACTGTTAGCCGCACTTCCGGGTTTCCACCAAAATTTTTGTCAAATTGCTGCGGCTTGTATTCGTGAAATTACTGTACTTAGTGTGCCTATGTTCCCAACTATCTTTAATCATCCCATGGAACCAAGACTGGGATGGTTTTTAGTTTAATCCATGGCTAGAAAAACTTATTTCTTTTTCTGTGTTGTGTATTTTGGTATGGAGGTGTCTTTAATACATCTCAGAATGAATATTGCAGCGTCTATGGGGCTGGATATGTCAATCAACCAGAATAAAATATTATAGTGAATTGGAAAGAACCCACAACCATCATCAAAATTCGACTGATGGTTCTGAACAGGACAGCTCCAAGAGTCATATCGTGACCAAGAGCACTGTCAACCAAGTGCCCTCAGCCACTTCTCACATGGCTTCGCCTCCAAACCCTTCACCATCCTCATGGCCCTGCTTTGGGCACTCTCTAACAGCTCAATGTCTTTTTTGTGTTGTGGCACCCAGACCTGCCCCCAGCACTGGAACTGAGGCTGCCCCAGAGCAGAGTAGAGCAGGACAATCCCCTCCCTTGTCTGGCTGTGATGCTGTGCCTGATGCCCCCAGGACACTCTTGGCCCTCCTGGCTGCCAGAGCGCTGCTGGCTCTTGTTCAACTTACCATCAACCAGGAACCTCAAGTCCCTTTCTGCTGTGCTGTTCTCCAGCTTCTCATTTCCCTATCTGACCACACATCCAGGGCTGCTCTGTCCCAGATGCAGAATCTGGCAGCTGCCCCTGTTAAAATTCATATGGTTGGTGATTATCTATCCCTTTAATTTTTGTAGGTCTGTGTGTGGGGAATTTCTGTCTTTGAGGGAGACAGAAACTCCTCCTGATTTACTATAATCAGCAAATTTAGGATAGGATACTTTCACAAGGCTTATGTTCTTGAATCTGTTCCAATGAATTTGAATCAATTAGGAAATATCCCTGGATTCAGAGATGGGTTGTCTGCTTCTGTACTTTTACAGGAGCAGATTGCGACAGAGTTAGCTTCATAGAAAATGGTAAATAGTAGGTGGAGTAATAATGTCTCCCCTGAACCTCCTTTTCTTCAGTCTAAACAACCCCAGCTCCCTCAGCCACTTCTCATAGGATGTACTTTGTAAAACAGCTGTAGAATTATCTTGAGAATTAGGCCGTATACAGTACAATATAAAGAAAGGTAGTTATGCAATTTTCAGTTTATGAAAATGAATTGCATACTTAAAGGACCTTTTTTTCCAATTTCTTAAACATTAACACTGAACTAATGATAATGGTCTACCTCTAAAAACATCTGTAGTTAGATAACACCACATATAATGTTTATAAATTTGAGATACCCAGTTATATTGATATAGTATATAGATATTAATATATATATTAATGGTAGCTACTACTGCCTTGTTTTTTGGTTCTGATACCTTTTCTCCTGAATCAATACAAGAGACATAGTGAAGCAATGATAGTGAAAACTTTTGATTTTGAATGAGGAAGAAGACAAGATTTAAAACACTGAATGAAATAGGGGCAAGTTGAAAATAAAAGAGGGCAGCTGTGGTCAAGAAGAGCAAAATATACAGTGTCTGCTGTAAATTAAATCCTTTAAATATGTGAAATTTTACTGTGCTCTGAGGCACACAAAATATACTTGTGAAAAAATGTCAAGGTCCACTTAGGTACTCCTGTGTAAGAATCACATATTTTAGGGTCAGACTGGACAGTTAGAACAAATAGCCTGAGATTTATAGGCCAAATCTGAAATGCAATTCTGAATATCCAGTTTGGTCTATTGCTGAAATTTAGATATTATGAGGACCTGGCTTTCGATACTGAAGAAATTCAAGTCTATATGTAATGCAAACAGATCAAATCATCATAGTGAGCATTTGTAGAAGATTTTTGTCAAAAAACCTTTGAAACTAGTATGGAGAGGGCAGTTTCTTTGTGGCCCAATAATTGCTGAGTCTGTTCTATCTTAATCTATAATGATGGCCCCATTTAAATATGACAAGTAAGCAGAAATGGAAATTAATGAGAAACAAATTCGGAACAGATGGGAGGAAATGGTTTCTCATGCAGAAAATGCTAAACTTCTGTAATGACCACAGAGGTGGGGTTGTTGTGGAGGCAATTTAAAAGAAAAGAATAATGGATGTGCTACAACTTCAATGTGCTAAAAAACTGAATTGCATTGTATGGTCTTCTCTTAGTATCTCAGCTCATGCTTTCTTTTAAGTTGCTGTCTTTGCATCTCCCAAGACTTCTTTTACAGTGCGGTCCCTTATGTTGGAGAGAGACAGCAGACCGCTCACTAACAAAATGGTGCCAGAGATCTAGCCTCCATGGCCAAACAGTTCAGCTTCTTTTTATGAGCGAAAAAGAGATTACAGGAAGGCTGCTGAAAAACAATCTTACAGTTGGCCTAGGAGTCTAGAAATGCATTTGAGTTGCATTTTAAATTTACTGAGTGAGCTGCAAAAGACAAGAGAAAAATATGATCCTGCTCAGTCAGGTTATGAGATCCAGGCTATTTTACTACAATATAATATTTAATCATAGATTAAATGAAAAGTTTTTTGCCATTACTCTGCTGATTCATTTTAAACAGTGTTGCTCATTACATTGCAGGAGTTTTCTCAAATACCTTTAACATAATTTTTAGGACTTCAGATAAACTGTATGGAAATATAGACTCACAGGAGCTCATTGTGGATTCAGTTTCTTGTACATCCAAGCAAATTATGAAATCAGCTAGAAGCCAGAAGGGAATCTGCAACACTGTAGATAAAGCAAATGGCAAAGCTAACACATGTACTCTTTGCATTTCTAATTTGTTCTTTCTACTAATATGTAGTGTATAAATTTATGGAGAGGTAAAATCAATTGTGATAAATAATGTAATTATATTCATGAAGGGTTTATTATGAACAAGAAACACAGCTGCTATTTGCAGATCTCCACTTTTAGAAAACTAGTATTTTCTAGTATTATTTAGAAAACGTTGCTATGATTCAACACAGAGGTGTTCCTGTGAGCAAGACCTAATGTTCTACTGCACTTGTAACTCACTGTTAGAGCAATGAAATACAGAAAACAAATTAAGAACTTCTTTTGTCATTGAAATATAATCTCTAAGCAGGCTAATTCAAGTTAATAATTAGACGTTCTGATCAGCATCTGGGGAAGACAAAAAGACAGTTTGGCTTTTTGTTCCTAGGAATGTCCTGTCCAGGACATTTCTGTTCAAGAACTGGAATGCAGCTGCTTGTTTGGGCTCTGTGTCCTTAATCTCAGGTGAAAATGCAGTAATGTTTAAAAAAATTTCAGTTTCTTGGACATCTTCAATTTATTGCCTAAATTCTAGCCCTGCTATATGATCTTGCAACTACATACAAAGATAAAGCTTCCAAATTATTCAAACTCTTAGGAGGATTATGTTGCACTCACATACTTATTTTTCAAATGCTTTTAGAATGCGATTTCTAAGGAGTCTTTTTTCCTATGAAATGCAACCTCATTTGCTGGCCAGATGCTTTCATATATATTTGGGTTAAAATGAGAAGTACTTTTCAAGATTCATCATAAAGCAGTTAAAATAGGGAGCACAAGGGGAAATTCATTCCCTGTTGAATTTAAGGTAGTTTTATTTATGAAAGTCCTGGTGCTTATGAAGCATAATGGGTTTCTTTTCTGTTTAAACAACAGAGATGATGGTGGTGTATTGCTATGCCACCTACATTTGACAAGGCAGTGGGCTGTCTTGTTTAAAATAATCAGGTGTTCTCAATGTTCCCTGACTTGGTAATGACTGTTGTTGCAGACCCTTGATTATTGCAAAAGGTTGTATAATAGTGGCTACAAAGTAGTTACAGCAACCTTGTGGTCTTCAAAAAAATTTTTTTTTCTTGGATGCATTTTGGTTTATGATATAGTAAGTGAAATTGCATCATACTTCTATCAGTTTCACAAAAGCATTGTTTTTGACCAGTGGTGATAATTTTATGCATAATATCTGCCTCTAAGATTGTTGACTGCAAGGCTAAACTCACCCTGTTGGCGACCAGGATGGGATTAGATACTATTGTGCTTGAGGTTTGCAGAGAAGATGTGAAAGGCAGTGCGTTATGTGGTGGCTGTAATGGTCTGAGGGGATCAAACAGGAAGTCGAGATACCTTTTCTGCCCGATTTCCTCTTCCTATCTTCCTGAAAGTCCTAGAGGTTCACCCTCTTTGTGAAGAGATTGCTATTGATGTCCCTTTATTTCATGGAAAAATGAAGATCTTTTGAACATCTCCTGATGTCCCATTTCGTCTTATGGAAGATATCCAGCTCAATGAAAGTGTTTTATGTAACAAAAGATGCTGAATGATTGACTAGGTGACACTTAGGATTGTCATTCAAGTGCTAGAAATATGAATGAGGTACAGGTGAAACAGAAGTAAATTTATTTGCTTATATAGATCAATTGGTAGTAATAGGCTGAAAATCAGCCCCCTCATTACTTGTCTGCTTGTGCTTTTTAAGCCTGTTTCCCACAATAGAAGAAATAGTATGTGATGTATTGGAAAGAATATGTGGCAACTACAAGAAGGGTACGAAACATAACCTTTTCTTTAGGGTGACATTTTTGGATATACACATCTACAAATCTTAATGTAGTCAAAGACTAAGGTGGCCAGTCAATTACAGAAAGTAGAAATTTACCTACTGGTTACTATATTTAAGTAAATGTAAATTATTTTTTTGTTTGTTTTTTAAACTCAACATTCTAAGCAGACTGTTTAGCTATTAACAAATTAAAGTATTTGAAAGAAGTAGCAACATCCACTATAAAATTGGTAGTAATGAAGTATTGTTTGTTTGCTGAAGCTCACTCTGTGCATGTTAAATTGTCTGCCAGTTTGAAATCAAGATGGATGGTGTCTTGTATTTTCAAGCATTTCTGTATAATAAAGATAAATTGTTGTAGATTGAGACCACACTTTACAAACAAAATAGTGGTTGCTTGCCATATATACAAAAAAAATTAGAATCCATCTTAATTGAAGAGTTTTTTCCCTGCAAAAATGTCAACATTTATGAAAGCAATAAAACATAATCAATTTTTGAACATTTTAAAAATCACGGACAGATTTATAAAGAATTTTGTAGACAAGTAGCAATATATTTGCGATACAGAATTATTTCCCTGATGAAAGTTCACTTTTTCATACCACTTTTAATGGTGTGGCAGGTACTTTCTTTGCATATTAAAGTCCAATTGTTAATATAAAATTGGTTACATAATCATTCCTGCCCTAGGCTGAAGAGTTCAGTTCTAAAAATGCTTATGCACAAAAATATTTTGGCATGAAGAAACATCTTTCCTTGTGAGAAAAAGTAGTTGTACAGAGAAAACCTTTGTAAAGATTATATAGGAAAGTGCTTTTTGTCTAATTGGAATTCCATAATGACTTCCTTTGGGCATAGTTAATAGCTTAAGTGCTGGGATAGTATTTTTTTTTTAAGGAACCATGAGGAAATCAAACTTTACTGTCTCAGCTTTGGTTTTAGCAGCATCAGAATATGCTGTTCTTGAATGCTTTTAAAACTTTAACACCATATTCCTGATTGTATCCCCAAATAATTTTTTCTCTTTAGTTTGATTTATTGAAGCCTGTGAACCTGTTGCTGTTTCTGAGTCTAGTGGGATAATCTGCACAAAAAATCCTGCAAATGCAGTAAGTAAGCCCTTCATTTTCTGCAGATGGAGCTGACTTCTTGTACTTTTAACAAGTATAGACAATGAATTATTTTTAAGTTCCCAGATTCACTGCATTAGTGTTACTTTCAGAGTCCCACCCAGTAGTCAGACCCTAGCTCTGTATGAAGGGATTGTATGAGTAAACTGTGTTGTTCCTTTTCTGACTGACACTTGGAATTGCCAAAAACATCCTTAATTCTCCCTAGTTTATCAGGTGGCATTGCTGCTTTTCATTTCAATGTACTAGTGTTATATGCTGGGAACTTGGAGAAAGAAAGATTTGTATTCACAGCCATTATTTTCAGTTGTAAAGGAAGACTCTGCAATGTGCATTTCTGTACATTTTCTGAAAAATAGCTTCATAACCACAAATTAAAGAAGGTTAATATCAAATTGCTGCAAAAATATGTATCAAGGAAGCAGTGAACTATTTGGCCTGTGCATACCTTTTAATGATTTTCTAAAGCTGTTCTCACCTGAATCAGCTGCCTTTGTTTTCAATTTGATGTTGGTTTTCTTTCAGCATTGCTGCATGAGCAGTTCAAATGCACTAGGTAATGATTCTTTACAATAGCATTTTGAAACTCATATTCATAGAATTTCTTCTCATTACTTATTCAGGGAGATATATACATATACATATATATATATATATATATATAATGTATAATTTTTCAAAGCTGATAAGTTCTATTTTCCATCTCAGAGGGGATTCCTCAGATTTGAGGAGTAGCCAGCTTATAGGAGTGATGGTGTCTTGTATTTAAATCCTGCGTGGAGCTGGTAGTTCAGACCCATTTTCTCAGCCCAGGGCACGTGGGGAGAAGCAGGTAACTGCAGTGGCCATTGCCAGATCTATCTAAGTTCAAGACAGGAGATCAGCTCCCAAGGGCAGTAGCAGTTTATGCCAATTATAATTTAAGATCTTGGTGAGCAAACTTTTCCTTACAAGCTGTCTAGCAGTGGGAAAGTAGAACAAACTGCATGAGATGCTCTGGAAATTATTTCTCAGTACACAGAAGTCTGATTTGATGTAGATGATGAAAAAATAACTGCCAAATCCCCTTAATCTCATTTTATTATGGGCTGAAAGTTTCCCTTGCCTTGTTGGACTCAGAAAGGGAAGTTTAAGATGTATTAAGGGCCAATCATCTCTATTTGGCACTATTTTTGTTTGCTTGGTTTGTTGGTTCATTGTAGAGGTTTTTGTTGGCTTTTTTGTTGTTCAGGGGGTTTTTTTGTTCATTTTTATTTTGTTTTGGTTTTTCTTGGTTGGGTTTTTTGTGTGTGTGTTTGGTTTTTCTTCTGGAAAAATGTGTCTAAAAATGTTACAAGGAAGATTGAAGTTGTAGAATGTGTTTTTCTTCTGAGCTTTATCCATAACATGCTTGTCTGTGACCATTGAAGACTCAACTCAACTACTCTGGCAATCCCTTCTAATCTTACATGTGAGGGCAAAGTCTAGTTTTGCTAATATAAAATTTATTTGGTACCACGAGGATCTTCGTGGGTACTTTTGGGACAGATTGAAGAGGAGGAGGAACCACTATTTTTTTTTTTTTAATTTTTTTTTTTTTTTAATTCTGCTCTAATCACATCTGTTGTGTGATTCAGTGGTACAAGTCCAGTACAGGAGGAAGTTTATGTTTATGCCAGCACTTGCCAAAGGAGCCATTCCTTGGTCTTTTGGTCAATATAGATAAAAGGAGACTCAGCCATCTGGCATTCTGGTTCTGACTGTCTTGCCTATTCTCTGTACATTATTAAAAATTGTTTACAGTAATTTTCCTGTTTTCTTTGAAATTACAAGTGGGGCTGAGGGGAGGGATGGGGGTGGAATCATGATTTTTGTTGTTTAAAAAACCTGACCTTTGCATGGAAAGAGCTGGTTTTGGTTAGCTATTCTAAACTCAGTGGGCTGAAAATCAGTATTTTCAATATTTGGAAAATGCTGACATTTCATCTCCCTTTCAAATTGTTATGTAAACTGAGTATCAGATGGCTTTAGAGAATTTTAATAAAAGTATTTTGAGTAAATAATGTGTACATACATAGCTTTGACTTTATTTTGAACAAAATAGACTATTTCAGAAGAGTATGTATTTGAAACCGTTTGAAATTGAATTCTTCATTTCCAAAAATCCCAAACTTTTATCTTTTTGGTTTGGCTCGATGGAGCTGGAAAGAAAAATCAACAATTTTGTTGAAATTGCAAACAATAATATAATTTTAGACAATGTGATTTTTTTGGAGAGAGAATTCTTGAAGTGCTAAATTTCTCTCAGCTTTTAATGTTGAAAATCCTTGGTGCTGTCTGCCATGTGGCACTGAGCAAATTTTTTACAGATATACCATCCTCCATGGCCCTCTTCGTAACTCAGAGGAATAACAATCTGTCAGTAAATGGATGATGGGGGATTCCTTTGGTAAAGGAGACCTTCTTTTTAGAATAGCAACTGAGAATTAGGTGTTTCTCTAATCTGGAGAATAATCATGCAGTGGTTATTCACATGCTGCAGCAAGAGCAACTTCTAGTCAGCAATGGAAAGATGGTAATATTGCAGAGTTAAGAAGTAAAAATGGTTAGCATAAGATATAACAGTCCTTTTTCTTTTGTTGAAAGCCAGGGTCCATACAGAATGCTTTATGAGTTCATGAACCCAAGTTAATTTAAATTAATTCAGGTTCCTATGGAACCTGAAGAAAGTGAGCTGCTCTAAGACAGTGTTCCATTTGATTGATTGATAAATTCTGTTGAGGATATACAGTAGGCAGAGTGCAGCAATAGCTCATCTTTCCTGCTTCCAGCATCTTGGCAGTGTGTGGTACTGTGCTGCACAGGCATACAGGTTTGAACCAATGCTAGCATCTTTGCACAGTGATGCATTGCACAATGTAGACATATTCCTAAATATGAAAGAAAAGTAACAGAGTGATTTAGAGTAGTTTGTTTAGATGAGATGCATGGATTTTAATTAATTATATTTTTGCATTCTTTTCACTTCAGTCCACTCTGAAATGCCAAAAAAAATGCATTATCATCTTGCTTTCATCATCTGAGAAATTATCAAAAATATCAGGTATATTTTGATTTTTTTTTCAGAGAATAATTGAAGAAAAGTTTGATCTTAGTCAGCGATGATGTTGCTAGTTGTAGTCTGATATCTACATCTCTGTTCTTGGGACAGAAAGAAAGAATTTTATAATTAAGTTTTGCATTAGAATGAGTGTGATAAGATACTGTGCTGGTCCCTGAACAGGTTGTGCATTCTCAGCTGTGGAAAGATGGCCAGTGTTGTGAATGAAGTTTTTCATCCCACCCAAAGGAGCTTCGATATTGGCCAGGTGGTAGAAACCCTAGGCTGTGTTGGTGGGGTTATGACCACCTCTTCCTTGACTGTAGAGGGAATACAGAGAACAATGAGTACCTGTATATGGTAAGCACCTGAAATTATGTGAGATGAATTTCACTACTTTTCGGCTCTTATCTTCTACTTCCCTTTTCTGTGTCCTCTTTTTCTATTCCCTTTTCCTATGTACGTTTCTTTTTCATTTAATAGTTCTTTGTTTCATGTTGCTTCCTTGGAAGTTCTTGAAGCCCTTTCTTCAGCTTTTCTAATCATCAGAAACTCCTGTACTTCTCACATATTGATGTTGTTTTAATGAGTGTTTCTGTGCCAAATACCACTGTAAAGAGAATGAAATATCCTTGGCTTCTGGCCAATATTTTACTCCAGTACAGACAAGTAGTTTCTTCTTTTAAGATGCATCAGACCTTCCTGACAGACCAGAGAAAGTTCCTCAACTATTGTTCTCCCATTTGTGCCAAAATGTAGTTCTAAGAAAATTGCTATTTCCTTAATTATGAAGGGGTTTTATACCTCTGCATTTCAGGAGTGTTTTATAAGAGTGTGCAGAGAGAACTGTGGGTGAGTACGAAGTCCCTTTCCTAATATAATATTGAATGTAAACATGCAGAAGGGATTGCAGAGTTGGAGCATAGAATGTTGACATTAGTGCTTTTCAGCTGCTTGTGCCAAAGCTTTCCTTCCACTGAGTTTCCACTTCCCTTGCCAGGTGTGAAAAGAAAGTTGCAGCTAGAAATATGCCGTGGCTTCAGTCAGTCTTGCAAGCTCACATGTCCTTCTCCTAGCAACCGCTGTTCCACGTTCCTGGGGTTATGCAACCTCTTGGGGCAGGAGGATGAGGGAGCAGATCATTGGAGGCTCAGAAGGGGCAAAGCACAAGCCCCTCTGCTTTAATACCACTGGTACAAAGTGGGAATGCCTTGCAGCAAACATCTCCTCAAGGGATGTCTTGGTGTTCATTTGGTATCACAACCTTGTGTGATCCATGTGTTACAAGTATTTTTGGAGATCTGTGGGGATCCTTGGCGTGGATACACTTTGCACTGCACAGTTAGTCGGGGATGTGGTGAGAGTTTGTGTATGCCTCTTGTTTGTAGAACTTGTAATTCCATCAGTGCACGCTGTCTTCTCATCTCCCTGAGTATTTTCATGTCTGTGGGGGGGGCTTTGCTTGGAGAGATCTGCTGCCTGAATATATGCTTAATTTCCTTCTTTTTCCTCCCCTTTCATTGCTGCTGGGTGCTTTGCTGGAGACAGACTTTAAATGTATTCTGTGTTGTGATATTAAAGAACTTTTGCTTTAGTTGTCACTGTAATTTCAGTAAACACTTTCCATGGGAACAGGCACTGTAGCAGAACATTAGTGACACATAACTCACATCCTGGTACTCTAATACAGTGTATTTTTACTCTGTTTTGACCATAATGGATGTTTACCTGGAACTGAACTGCTGAGGTAAAACTGAATCATGAGTAAAATTCTTCAGTTTTCTGATTGTGAGATGAAATGAACAACATGTTTTGTTATTGGGTATTGGTATTGGGTAGTTCTAGTAGACTGAACAATGTGAACAATTGTTTTTAATTCATGCTGAAGAGTGGTATAATCATAGTTAAAATCACCAGTTTCAGTCTTCTGCCTCAGACCAACAGAGCAGGTACATTTTATAGGACTTGTTTCTTCTTAAAGACATCTGACATCCCAAACAAAGCTGAAACTTATGCCTTCGTGATTCCTCTTTTTTACTTTACCAGAGGGCAACCACATCCCTTCTAATAAAACAAGAAGAATTGTGAGATGGAATGAACTATCTCTGTTAACCTGTAGGATTTTATGAAGACTTATCTGGCTATATGAACCATAGGATTAGACAGGAGGAATCCCCCAAACAGATTGTGATGCAGAACTTAACCCCTGACTTTAGCACATTGGAGGGAGGAGAGAATCATGTCCGGGGAAAACTACTCTCCATGTAGGGTGGGGGGAAATCCACTTTCCTAGTCCAGCAGCAAAGACAGCATCTCTTAAATATTACAGAGGAGACTGCACAAATTAAAAATCTCTCTCCATGTTTCCTCATATCTTAAAATATTTGCTCCCCTACACAGGAAATCTCTTAACAGTAATGTAAGAAAGTTTCACAGGGAGAAGTTCTTCAGTAAGAAACGTCACAGCCTTGTTGTAAAGGTAGTGCTTGCTGATTACGTGAGAAGGTAATTTTGTTGGGTTTCAGCAGACCAAAGGAGACCTAAACTTGATGCCTTGCAGTCTCTTAAAACATATCTATTGCCTTCTCCCTTCCTGAAAAGTATTTCAGATCAGCTTCCTTTAAAAGACACAAACCCATCTTCTGAGTTAGGTTCAATGTTGCAGGTTTTACTGCAATAATTTAAAAAAATTGTATGATCTAAAAATGTGTTATCATGACAAGCAGGAAGACTATTATGCTGTTTTCTGTGAACCTGTTTGGATAAAAAAGGTCTGAAAGTGTTCTGTTTTTTGCAAAGGGATATTTATGGAATATCCATTAATCAGAACTTTGCTTGATATCAATAGTGGTGTTTTTGCAAGGTTATAGGTGTCTGTTGATCACCTGACTCTATAGCAAGTTGGGCAGCATTAAGAGAAAAGTTATAAAAAAATGTGAACTTCATGGAGTCACCTTTCTGTTCATATAACGGAAAACAAAGTGAAAAACCATTCTAATACTTATAAGAAGCCCTAGAGATATAAAAATGCACAGATATCGAAAGCATAAATGTCTTCCTAGCTGGGATATGATTTGGACATGATGTGTAACATTTCCATAATAGCCGAGAGATGCAGTTTAGAAATAGTTTCATTATGGTTTAACAAGGAGGAAACTCACTTCCCTGAACCTCTGAGAATGGTGTATGCACTTCATCTCACCCAAGGGTGCTGGTGCTGTGCTCAGCCCCCTTTGCTGGCTTGCTTCCTGCTGTATGTGTGAGTGGGGTTCCCACAGGAGCCCCACCACTGTCATACCAATATTGCACCTGTTCTTAGCTGGTTGCTGCAACCTAGTTGGAAGTGCTTAATTGGCTGCTGTAAATTGGATTTTCCTGAAAACTGGGAAGCCAAACCACTAAACAACTGGGTCTTTTTCTCTCTTGGACATAGCTAGTATGACAAACAGAGATAGGATATAGGAAACTGCTGAAAATCTCTAATTTCTTATAAAACTTTTGACCCTGAGAAAGCAAAGTAGGGAACTTTGGAAAATCCCCACAGTACCAATGGGAATACACAAAGTCTATCAACCAAATGAATGTTAGTGGTTTGTTGGAGATGCAATAAGTAAGAGAGAAGCTAAAGAGGAATTATTGATTATTGTGTTCTCAAATAAATTTTAAAACCGGTTTCTGCAGCTGCATATTTAAAGTATTTTTCAACTTTTTTTTAGGTAGTCATGCCCGTTTTGTTTGCAAAGTGATATTCAGCAAGATATAAATAATGACATCTTAAAGTGATGCTGGAAAGAATGTATTACTTTTATAAAAGTTAGGAGATGCTGTTATTAAGGACTTGATTATATGGTTCAATATTATCTTCCAGAGAATTTTTCCTTCTGTGGAGAAGAAAGGCTTCTCCAAGGCTTAATTAGGATTCTTTTGCAAACAAAGCTGCTGTCTGTCAAACTGCTGTCTCATTTATTGAACAATCTGGAAAAGGATCAGTTGACAAAGCAAGGAAAAGCAGGAAGACAAAGGATGACCTAGCAGTTATGACAGTTCTGTGATGGGCTGGAGGATCTCTGCATTGCAGTGAAAATGGTTAACACTTGGCAAGGCTTTAGGAAACTGAAGAAAGGGAAATGCCAGAGTGCTTAAATAACAATTGTGTTAACAACCCCATCATTATAGCAGTCAGATTTTTTCTGTTCCAGTTTTTCTGGAACCACATGTTCCTCTACATAAATAGAATAAAGCTTCACTCATTAGAAACCTTCTGCAATTTTCCATTTGCTGTGAGCTAGATTTGCTTGTGATTACGTAAATAAATGACTAAATAAATTTTCTTGTATTTTTAATTTTGTTATCTGAACTGTCTCAGACTCCTTGAGCTTCATAATCAGTCTGTAGAGTTAGAAAGCTTTCTTACATACTTTTAGGAACATTTTAAGGATGTTCTTCTCTGACATTCTTGGCGTTTCTAAGATCTCATCCATAGGACCCACACATTTAAAAATTGTTTGCTTTCAATAGTTCTAAGTGGGTATTTGACAAAATACACATTCGTGAACGCATACTAGTCAGAATTCATAAATTCTAAAATCCATGCTAGCTAGAATGAAATACAAAAACAAAACAGGCTTTTCCAGAGTAAAGTCCATGCAGTGGTTTTCATGTTGAGATTCAAGAGAGGAGTTGATCACTCCTGGGTGTTACCAAAACAGGATAAATACTTCCTTAGAGCTGACTTTTGGATAATTTCTGCATGATCGTGAAAGAAAGCTGATGATATTACTTGTCTTTGTTTTTCTTGAAGAAGTTCAGACTGGAGAACTTGGAAGGGTTATGACAGTATCTCTGCTTGAGGATGTGTCTCCTGTTGTCCAATCCCTGATGCAGTGATCTCAAGAAGTGCTTCTCCACACAGTTGGTTTTTTAAAAATTCTTCTTGAATTAAAAAAACTTCTCGTTGAACAAATCTGCTCAATAAGATGAACCCTTTTCTTCTGTACAAATGGAAGCACTACAAAACTGCTACAAAACATTTTAATGGTAAACTTAAGTAGGCTCCTTTGTGAGAGCTCTTTTATACATTTTTTTTTAATAATAGCAACACTAATTTTCTATTCTGTCCCCTTCTGTGTTTGCTAATCAAAGAAATGCAACCATTTTTCATCATCTTGGCTTTGCTTCAATTTTTTTGCATAGTAGTTCCAGACCAACCACTCACTGGCTCTTCCAGATGGACATTCAGCTATTATATATGGGTTTAGCTTATACAAAAAGTAGTTTCCTTCATTGTCATTCAGCTGTAGAGAGCATAGGATTGTGACAGATAATCTTTACTTATGTTTTCATTTGCTGATTGCTTTGCTGTAAGCAGGGCTCCTCTAAGTAGTTCTGCTATGTGAATCTGTGCAGTTTATTCAGATACAGATGCCTTACAGCTTTGTCTTGTGCTGTGAAGGCTGAATTCTCCCTGAGGGAAAAGGGCTCCCTATTGCACTGCAGTCCTTCACAGGAGATGGGTCCTTGTTCAGCCAGTGGAAGTCTTGCCACTTCCCACAATGTATTTCCCAGGACTTTTGGAGTGTTTGGTCTGTACTGGGTAGGTAAGAGTATCTCAGAGTACCTCAGAGGATTCCCAGTCAGCATGAGGTATTCACAGCAAGCCCCTGTGAATCCCTGCATCTGGGCTGTGGGACTGTACTTCAGCAGTGCACCCGCTTGGAGTCTAAATTCTCAAGGCTTTCTGCTCTAAGAGTAGATTTCAAATCTCTAGAGCAGGTGCCTGTCCTGTCTAACAATTTTAATAATTTTGTCTGGAGAGAAGAATATTAAGAGAGTTTTGCAATTGTGAACAAGAAAAAAATAAAAAAGAGTATAAAGATTCTAAAAACCGAAGGATTTTTTAATTGAACAAAATAACAAGAAAAGGCAGGAGGAGCCAGCTATTGATCATCTTAGAGAATCAGCATTCTGGGAGATAAAATCCTTCATAATGATATACTGTTTACCATGATCTTCAAAATATTGGTTTCCCAGAGGCCTGCAATAATTCAAAAAATTACTTTGTGAAACATTTAATGACTGTAAAAGGTTGTGAAGAAAAATGGGAAGTATCTTTGAGATTTTATGATTGCAGCAACTGGAAAATTTTATTCAAATAAAATTAGTGCCAAAATTACTGAATACCTTTAAAATTAGGGTCAAGAATCATGTTAATTCTACTCAGGTAAACAAAAATATGATGCAGCATATAAACACAAAAAAATAATTCATGTTGTCACTTCAAATGGTGTCATTTATCAGTGAAGGTACTGAAACTGATCAATGTTTTTTGTGTTTAATTGTTCCTCAGTTTTCCATATGGAAGAAAGACCTGTATATTTACTAGATCTGCAGAGACAAAATATGGCTAATGTCGCATTAATGAACTTCCTGTAGATCAGCATTACATTCTGAACTGATTGCCCAGTATAAACAACTTAACTTGGAAACCAAAGGCTGTGTGAGAAATCATGGAGGAGTGAGAGCTGGTAGCATGGATTAATGCTCCTCCAGTGCAATTCTGGAAGTAGTGTTACCTCCCTATATATCTGTGTGAAGTGGAATTAAATATAGAGGACTCAGTCGCTACCAGTTGTTCTTTCCTTCTCTCTTGGTTATACAGGGGGCCAAAAGTACAGTAATTTCACGATTACAAGCCACACCTGATTATAAGCTGCAGCTCTGGGCGTTGGCAACGTTTAGGTCTTTGTCCATATATAAGCCACACCGAATTATTAGCCGCACTTTCGTTTGCAGTGAGGATCCCCGTGCAACTTTCACAAAGTTGCCAATTAGTAACAGAATCACGGGGATCAGGGGGTTTACTGGCTTGCTCCCGCTCAGGGTGGCCGCCAGGGAGCAGTCCTGGCCCCGCTTGCTGCTGCCACCAGGAAGAAGGAGAGTGGCGTCCCTGGGCGCTGCTGCCAGGAAGAGGGAGAGCAGCGTGCCTGGCCACTGCCGCCGCCGCAGTTCCCAGGACCGCTGAGCACCACCGCGCCCCCCCGGGGTTGTGTGGTGCCACTGTGATTCCTGGGGCTGAGTGGTGCTGCTGCGATTCCTGGGGTCAGGCAGCACCGCCGCGTCCCCTGGGGCCAGGCACGTTCCGTCTCGGCTCGGGGCTGCTATGGGTTCAGACTTCCAGGTTGGGAAATTTCCAAAATTTGTTCATATATTGGCTGCTCCTGAGTGCAAGCCGCACTTCTGGTTTGGGAGCAAAATTTTAGTCAAAATGTTATGGCTTATAATTGTGAAATTACTGTAAATAGCTGAGTTATGGATGACTAGTTCATAAATACCTGAAGTTAGGTAAGTTTAGATCCATCCTAAAATTTGAAAGTACTGCACATATTTGCATGATACATATATATCATATAGGTACATATATATGGTACATGTATACATATAACACTTATGATTTTGCATGTTTATGTACCCTGTATGTATCACATAGATTGAATGTGATTAGTTATTGATGATTAGTTATACATATTATATGCATGTAGATTTGTATGCTATTTCCTATGCTCTGGAAGAAGTATGATTAAAATGTGCTGTCTTTTACAACCACAACTGTCATGTATCATGTATAGCCCGTGCAAAATTGAAATATTTATTTTCTATTATACCTTTCTCCCTTTCAGTGATGAAGATGTTTATAGAGTCATCTTGCAGATACGTAACCTCTCATCCTGTCATACACTGAACCATATGGTTACCTGCGAGAATGCCTTGCTTGTGACAGTGACAGCAATTGTGCTACTATTTTGTATTTGAATCCTCACCTTTTTGTGGAAATTATACTAATATGATGAGTTTCTTTGTGAGTATCAGGGGACTTTGGATATCTTTCTAGGTTTATAGTAACCCAAGAGTGAGGATTGCCCATGTTACAGAAGCTTTTTAATTTATGAGGAATAACTTAAATTTTAAGGGAAATTCATATCAAAGTAGACCACAGTTGAATGGCTGAGTGAGGGTGGAAAATCTGGATTGCCTTTTTCTGAACAGTTACTTCCTTTTTTCTTTATAGTGCTTGCAGGAAAATTACATGTTCCTTTCAGTAAATATTAGGGTGCCATTAGCTCCTAAAAAAGTCCCTCTGTTTTACTGGAATGTAATTAATAACATTTTATCAGGGGAGTGCTCATGGCAAAGATGAACCCTTTCCATAATTTATTTGTTCTTTTTTTGTGGTGTTTTTTGTTTTGTTTTTTTTATTTCTTCTTTGTTTTAGAATGCTGCCCTGCCATTGAACTCTGCCTGGCAGGCGTGGTTCTGGTATGGGTAGAACAGCTTTCTATTTATTATTAGTATTATTGTTATAGCTCTTGGGCACAAAATAACGATTCTGTGGGGGAAAAAAGAGGCAGAATAGCAAACTCATTGGTCATTATCACTCAGGATGTGTCAAACAAGTTTCTTTTTTATATTGATTAAATTTTCATTTTTGTCTACCTAGGCACAAAGGAAATTAATTCCACAGAAGGTCTATTGATTCAACATACAGTTGGAAAGAACAAAAGCAAAAGGGTTTCTTTCTTTTTAAAAAATTTTTCCCCCCCAAATTTTGTTTTGCAGTGGTATGTAAGCAAAGTTATCTTACTCAGAATGAAGTTTCTTCTTGGAAAAGATGTTTCTTTCACTGCATTTAAACCTGCTGAGCTGATATTTTAGGGGGTTAAACTTAGAAATGCTGTTTGGGCATATCCAGTTAAACCCTGTAGTCTTGAAGTGAGGACCTGAGATAAAGTCTTTGAATCTGAAAATACAGGGCTTGTTGAGAGAATGCATGCTAATACCTTGTGCATTTTATGGTTGGTGATAAAGGACATGACATAGGAAGCTCAACACAAGCCTCTGAAGATTTTGTTAGCTGGAGCAAACATCACCATGGAACACATTAACAGCCTAGTGTTCTGGAGTGGGAAGGAGTTGGTCTGCACCTCTCTACAAAGTGTGGTGACATGTAATTCTAGTAGTTTTTTCTGCTGGTCTCTCTCTTTTTCCTACTGTATGAAAATATAGCTGTTGCAATCTCTTGTAAAAATAGTTTGCATCAATTGCACTCAGTTGTGCCACCACAGTCAGTTACTTGTAAATCATGAAGTTTGCAAATTATGAAGTTTACTTAGTTAAGGTATTATAAATATTTTAGTGTCCATCATTTTCTAATTCAAAATTCCAGTTGTAAGGAAGTGATTTTAACAGCTATCAATATTCTTGCACATGAGTATATAGATATGCAAAAAGCCAAGACAGTTCAAAAATGCTTTCCCATGTAACATTTATTTAGTGTTTTGTTTTACAGAGAATTGCAGAAAGTTTACTTGCTCAGACCTAGATTCCTAAAACATATTGTGCATTAAACAACCTGTGAGATTGATGTTCTTGAAATGCTTTCTTGTGGGGAGAAACACCAGATCCAAATGAGCAATAAAATTGAATTTACTGAAACACAGAATGCTTTGGGTTGGAAGGGACCATTTAATCCAACACTCCTGATACGCTGAGTAAACAGAAGTTGTCCTTCAAACATCAGACTTTTATGAATTTGTAAATATACAAACACACCTTTAGTTTTCTGCAAACACATCTTCTTTCTCACTTGAAAAAATGTTGGTGGTATTGGGTAATGTGGAGAATTTATTCAGTTTTCCCCTGAATATGGGATATGCAGAAATTTTGATCATTTCCTTTTGGATGCATGTAGTTTGACAGAGCACACTGGCTATAGAGTATTGCTTAAGGTAGAGTAAATATTGATCTCACATGGATCAGCATTTCTTTTACAGTTTTCTTATTCCTCTGAAAAATGAAATCAAGACAGTAAAGGTCAGAATTTTGTTCATGGGCTGTGAGGACAGGAATTCTGTTCAGATTCACCATAGACATTTCTGTTTAGGACTACACAGGCTTGCTCTCACTTTATCTCTTATCTCCATGTTTAATATCCTTCAGTGTTTTTCCAGGCAAAACTTTCTTTTAGAGACAGTACAGGTAGAACCTGGAAAGTGAGAAGATGCTTGAACTCTGATGTATTTGTGAAAATATTAAGCACCTTCTCATGTTTTTGTTGTGACTGATACACTCAGTACAGAGTTTGCTCTGATCTCACTGAGCTGTCTTCAGACTTCTCAAACATTGATAACAGTTGAGAAACAGCACTTGTTTTTTATCAGGGAATCTGGTTTTGGTATTTTAAGCAGTTGCAGGATCAAATAATAGAAAGGCACTTAGGTTTTTCAAATTCATACTTTGATTAAGATTGAACATAATTACTAGTCAGACGAAATTAGCAGAACTTCTTAGACTCTTTCCAGAGAAGCTAGTGGTGAAGGTGTTGCTGAGTATGGCAATGCCTCAGACAAGGCCTTTTGCAAAAACAAGATGCTATGTTGTTACCTGGATCTTGTGTATTCTTCAGGACATGATGAAAAAAAACATTGATTTCATAACAACTCTATTTTAATAATCTGTAATTTCCAATTTCATGTATATTTTATGTCTTACAGTCTTCTGTGTCTTCTCTGCCACTTGAAAATAGTTTCAGGTTTTAATGTACTACAAGATGAATTTTTTCTTGCTTAATCTTAAAATAGGTTGTTCCTTTGTGTCTCCAAATGCTGGAAGAACTGTTAACATTCTCCCCTTCTGCTGACTGTTTTCTATCTTAAATGTTAATGTTAAGCAAAGTGGATTAGGGTACAAGTGTCCTGAGACACTGGCAAACACCACATCAGTCCCAGCAGCAAAGCTGAAATGTGACCCTAAGACACCAAGGAGTCGATTTATTTCCCTTTTGCCGTCTCTGTACTACAGATTCCTCAGAACTACACTGGGGTAGAAAAACAACTAAAATCTTTCAGTATAAGTGCACTTTAATTTCCTCAATGTTCTCTCCAAAGATTTGGTGAAGGACTGTGTCAAATATACTTTTATTTGCACGATACAGAGGTGATCAATGCATTACATTGCAGTGATTTTCCAGGCTTTGTTTACTATTGCCTCTTATTATTGCTTTTAAATAGTCCTGAAAAAGGAGAGGCTTTTAATACAACATTGCACTTTTCTCCATCTCACAGAAATAAAATGAAATCCATTATCTTTGAAATTCTTCAGAAAATTATCCATTTTGCAAACAAAATTAACATGTAGACTGCCACAAGAACTTATTCATGTGTCAAATTGCTTTGTACAGATTTTATCTGACATATCCTTGGATTGAGTGCTTTACTGCAATTTCTCCTTCCTAGCAACTGATTTGTTTAAAATCACTCAAGTTGCACTCTGCTGGCATTGAATTACTGAAGGACTCAAATAAATGCGGATAATTTAAATCACATATTTTTAGTTCATATTCAAATTGTGTGAAATTCTGCCAGAATTGGTAATCAATTTCTGTCCAGAGAAGGCAATCTTGGTATAAGGTCTTCTAAAAATATCATGACCGGAGTCCTAGAGGACAGATGGTCCTGTGGTCAGCCCAAGAATAATTTCCCTTTTGCATTTGGATTCGCAGTTGGACCCAAAATACTTTGGATTCCTGAAGTATGCAATCAGTATTAATTGAAGAACTTAGAGCAGGGCTCCAGAGCACACCTTCCTCTTGCTAGCCTCTCAAAAAGTTTTGTACCTTCTGCTTTTTCTACCTATGGGTGCTTTTTAAGCTTGCTTATTTTTTAACACTTCTGTATAATATCATCCTTTCTTTTAGTATGAGTTTATTGCTTGTCCCTTGCTTCCAGAAGATGGTCAGAGGAAGAACTGGAAGGTGCTTGCTGAATGTAAAGCTACTACTTTCTGAAAAGTGAACTTGGATGCCTGATTGCCAGTTAAGAACCAAGGTGGAAAGGAAAGCTGTGAGTATTCAGTCAATGAAACAATATCACTTATGCCATTATTTATTCTACTTTCCTATAAAAGGAAACAATGAGCAGGAATTGTTGGAGATTTTTGATCTGTTGACTCCAAATTATTTTGGAGAATACATTACTATCTTGTTAATACAGTAATTTCATGACTATAAGGCGCACCCTTTTGACTAAAATCTCCCCCCAAAACCGGAAGTGTGCCTTATAGTCCGGTGCGCCTTATCTGATGTACAAAGTTGCAACATTTGCCACCCCGGAAGTGCGAGCCCGCCGGCATCGGGACGTCCCCCAGGCGGGGCAGGCCCGCCGACATCGGGACGGCCCCCGTGCAGGGGGGGCGAAAGCTGCCGGAATCACAGCGGCCGTCGTGCGGAGAGGGGGAAAGCCGCCGGAATCGGAGCAGCTACTGCGCGGGAAGGGCGAAAGCCGCCGGAATCACAGCGGCAGCCGCACGGGGGGGGCGAAAGCCGCTGGAATCACAGTGGCCGCCGTGCGGAGAGGGGGAAAGCCACCGGAATCAGAGCGGCTGCCGCGCGGGGAGGGAGTAAGCAGCTGGAATCGGGGCAGTGGTGGCACGGGGCAAGCCTGCCGGCATTGGGTCACCCGGAGCGCCAGGGGACTCCCTGAACAGCGGGGCCCTGGGGATGCTGCACGGAGCGGCGGTGGGCATAGTCCGGCTCTGCCTTGTACAGGCAGGCCCGGGAGCCAATGGCTGCCGGGTTGAGGCAGGGCCTCGGCCAGCAAGCGCGCGGGGGGAGCTGGGGGGCGGAACCTAGCTGAAAAAAAAAAACGTGCGCCTTATAGTCCGGTGCGCCTTATGGTCGTGAAATTACTGTACTTTTCTCTGCCTGATTTAATGGAAACTGGTAACTGTTTCTGATAAAACATTGCTGCATCATATAATAAAAACTTACATTCGACCAATAATGCCTAATGTTTTATTTTTCTAGTTTCCAATACTGGTTTATGGCATTGGGATGACCTGTAGGGATACTTTAAAAAAAAACAAAAAACCATAATTCAGCTTTGTACGGATCTCCAGCATGAGATCTGGGGGATGCTCACATTTTTCCCACCTGACTTCTTCCTCATTATGGAATATGTGATCATAAATCTAGTATGTTTGTTGTTTATTTGTTTTAGGGTTTTGTTTGTTTGTTTTTTGTTTTGGGTTTTTGCAATTGACCTCCCTGGTCACTGATAAAACAACAAAATTAATTGCACTGACCAATCTGTCAGTTTTTCAGTTTCAACAGGAAGTTAATATTTATAGAGAATATTGGACTCTTACCATTTCCCCTTTTGCTCTACTGTCATAATAGATGTCTGTTTACTTTACACATCCTTAAATTTGTCTACACTCACAGTACCATGTGCACATTGGAAGAAAGCCTGCTATGTACTCCTGGGCTTTTCTACATGCATCTTGGTCTTCTCATGTCTACTGAGAAAGGACACTTGAAATATACGCTTTGGAGGATACCAGCTGCTCTGATGTGTAGCCAGCATGCTGTTCCCTTGGTGTTGGGCAATAAATGCCTCAATGAATGAAATACTAATTATGAGAACCAATAGGTACTACCATTTTGGTGTGGGGTGTGGTGAAAGTCAATTTCTCAATCACCTTCTGTTTGCTCTGTGCTCTCCTAACCACATTGTAAAGGCAGTTCTTTAATGTTTGTTTTCAAGGTGCTGCATGTGCCAGTAGCACACCGGTGTTTGTCTGAATGGATTATAGGGCAATGGTAGAAGACCCCCTTTTTTGCACTGCTGTACAGTGAAATGGAGAGCAATCCCTCTTTGCCTAAGCTCTTCCGAACAGCGTTGCAAAGACTGTGGACTCTGCCACAGTCAGACAGATTAATAGCATTTATAGATATTTTTAAATTTTCTCCAAATATTTCCAAGGCAGTGAGTGTTTTCTCATTCATATCACAACATAATGTTTTCCCTTAGTAGCAGTTGCCATATATTCCTTATATTCCTCTGTCACAGTTTAAGCCTAGCTCACAACAAAGCACCACACAGCTGCTTGCTCACTTCCTCCCCTTTGGGAGCAGGGAGAGAATTGGAAGAATACAAGTGAGAAAATAAAGCAGCTTTTGGGTTGAGATAAAGGCAGTTTAATAGGGAAAGCAAAAACAATGCACAGAAGAGCAAAACAATTAACTAATTCACTGTTTCCCATGGCAGGCAGGTGCTCAGCCATCTCTGGGAGAGCAGCACTACATCATGTGTAAGGGTAACTGGGGAAGACAAACACCATTCTGAATATCACCCTGTGCTTTGTTTTTCCCCAGATTTATGTGCAGAGCATGATATGATACAGTTTGGAATACCTTTTCAGTCAGTTGCTGTCACCAGTCCCAGCTGTGTCTCCTCTCAACTTTTTGTGTACCCAAAACTTCCTCACTGGCTGGGTAATTCTGTAGGCAGAAAAGGTCTTGTCTCTGAGTCAGCACTGCTCAGCAACAGTGGAAATGTCTCAATGTTATCAACAGCATTTTCAGCACAAATACAAACCATAATCTCATGATAGGTACTGTGAATAAAATTAATTCTTTCCCTGTCAAAACCAGCAAACCTTTTCCTATCATTAGAAATCATTGCATTGCATTTTGTTAGTCTTACTTTCACTGAAAAAGTTGGAATGCTTACCAGAATTCTAAAATGTTGTGAAAATAATCTATAAAAAGCTTTAAATTCTACTTTTCCATTATGTTAGGTTGTTTTTTCATGTAATATTGGCCAAGTTAAAAGCAGACTAAGACTTCTTGGGGTTTTTAAAAACCTTTCATTGCTTCGTTGCCTACCAGCCTTGTTGAAGGATTAGCAGTTATCTAGTTAGCTGACTTTTAAAAAATCATTAATTACTCAGTTACTCTGAAATATATCTCAAGTTCCTACTCTTACTTGTTTGATGTGTACCTGAAATAATGCAATCTGATTCTTAGCTGAAATATGTGCTGATGTAATTGAGTGTTGATGATCACACCAGTGAACAAGTATGGGAGTTTAGGAAATAAAATTAATTTCCTCTGTTGACCTTGTAATTGCCCGTATTTAAATGTACCACTGTGTCTAGGTTTGGGCATAGATCCATTGATTTTCTCTACATGCATGTGTATGTGTATATAGAAAATATCTTATAGCATTACCAATACCCAAAACTGTGATTTTGCATAGGTACACAAAGCTCATCTGAGAGTGCTTCAAAGGAAAACTCTTTCACCTTGTTTTGTGGAAAGGAAAGTAAAAGTGGTTGGTAAGCATCAGTTTCTTCATGGCCTTTGTCTTGGGGATGGTAAAAATATTGACACTACTTCTTCAAGATTGTTGGTTTATTCCCGATGTTATCAGAAAGTAGCAATAGCTTTGTGCTAAAATGAGTTTGAATGGTACGCACAGCGAGCAAGTAAAAGTCTTTCACTGCCTGGATATAGAACTCACAATTTTATTTTTTTTTCAAGTGGGAAACTTTCCAGCATAGTCTTCTGCTAATTGATTGCAGCTCCATCAAAAGAGTTTTAGTTATCAAAAGGTCTCTGTGAGAGGAGAACTGAAATGGCTGCCAGGACTACATTTTTTTTCTGACTGAGAAACCACAATGTCAAGACTGCGTTAGCGGAGAATAGTGGCAACAAAGAGTTGTCACCAAGAGAACTGAATAAAGTGCAAAGCATCTGATTGCACAACTCATCTTTGTAAATGATTAGAGAAGATATTTCCTTTGAAAGTTTATTTTGTTCATAATCTTGCAGAACAAATAAGTATGGTATATGGAGTTGCAGTACCAACAAGATAATCACGGTTCCCCATGTTGCTGAAGACAAAAGCTACCAGTGACAAGATATGTATTTTTGTTGACCATGAAACTATGAAATAGCTAACTGGAACAAAAAGCTCCTTTATGTTCTATCAATCATCTCAGATTGTTTATATTCTACTTCAATTCATGTGTTTTTGAAATTTAAGGAAGTTATAATTTGCATGTTTGTCATCTTGCCACTGTACTGACATACTGAAATTTTGATCTTAGGTATCTGAAATGAAGAAGGGAAATCTAGTAATTAGGGCAAAGTCTCTGGAGTACTGAAATGCCTTTCTGTTCCCTTCTGGCAAAAAAAAATGTTTCTATCAATATATTAATATGGATGCTTTAATTTGAAAAAATTTGGACTGAAATTACAGAGAAAAAACACTTAACACAAGCAGCCATGGTCAATAATTACAGAGGACAACAGAAGGTTATTTGCTAAATACTATGTGTGGCTTCTCTGCTCAGATGAAAAAGCATAGCATCCCGCAGAGATGAGAACAGTGTCCCTGTGTGCTTGTTTTGCTCCTCTCAGAGCTGTCCTAGGAAAAGTTAAATTACGTTCATTTTTTAAAGCAGCATCAAGATTAGCCTGTCCCAGTTCCCAACATCTCTCTTTCCATGTCACAGTCACAGAAACCATCATGCACAGCTCTGCTGCTTCAGGCAGATAAGGATTTCTGTGCTTCAGTGTTCTTCTGCCTGTTCACCCTCACAAAGACCTGGTAGGCTTTAAGAGTACAATGAGGCTGTATAGATAGCTATAAAGTATTTGAAATTCTTTCCTGAAAAAGATCTATTTAAACTGGAGCTTTTCAGAAAACATGGTAATGACAAATATATTTAGGTGGTTGGAATTTGCTAAGATGGTGACAGATGGCTGCCAGACTGTGATCCCTGGGGCAAAATGGAGTTCCTGGAAAAGAAGGATTAGGCCTAAAACACAGGATAGTCATGCGTGCTAGAAACTAGTGTATTGTTTGTGCAGTTTAATACTGTTTTTCATGAATAAATGTCCCCCAAGTTTAAGGTTTTATACCTTTCAATTTTCTCTGCAATTTTCCAAACACCTCTCTGTAGCACAGCTTTGTGAAACCCATGGGGTTTGCTGAGTGAAAAATTAGTCTCCTCAAGATATCCTTCAAGAAAAATGATGGTGACCTCTAAGGAGGTGTTCTGCTGGCTTTCTCAAAAAACAGACTGAGGAAGGACAGAGCAAAACAATCTGTTTCTGGTCCTGCATCTCTTTGGAGTCCATGGTTTGTAACATTGGTGTCATTCATGGGCTTGGAGAAACAGAGGTTATTATGGATCTGTCCTGTCTGACATTCATTAGGTCATGGGCAAAATGAAATAAAATGCAGGTCTGAAACTTATGCATTAATTTTCTTCATTGTTTCTTCAGTTGGAACTGAAACTGAATTGTGATTTTTGAAATGTGCAAAAATCCAAACTCTAACAATGTTTGCCACTGCTGAAGCAGTCTTTGAACAAAATCATGTAAGTTTTCCACTTGCAGTTTTTTGTTTTCATGTAGTTCATATTCTACTACACTGAAATTTAAAATTTTCATCAACAGGATATTTGCAGCAGATGCCATTTTTGTTTAATGACCTCTTCTATTTGTCTCAGAAAATTGGTTGTTTTTTGATTTTTTTTCTTCTGTTAAGCAATGATAATACCTTTCTCTGTTGTTCTATTTTGTGCCATTTATACTGAACTTCTGGTAGGATTTTGATGTTTTTGGGTAGTGAGGCCATGATGGTCTTACTGCTCTCAAAACCTTTATGTTAATCTATAATTGTAATAATATTTCTAAATATTTCTATAATACTGCTGTAAAGACATTTTTGGAAAAACATAAGCCTATATTCACTATGTCTATAAAAGTACCTTTATGCACTTCAGAGGAGGCAGCTAGGTGTGCAGACCGACTTGTGGTTTGCTGCTGTAAATGCAGAACCAAGCATGCCTTGGTTGCTATTACAGTGCTATGTTTGAATCTGCTCTGGCTTTCATAGCTAGATGGAAATTAATTGGAAGCGTGAGTGTCAATCAAATTGTCCTTCCTCTTTTCCCCTGTGTTTGTAGATTTCAGTTTGAGGTAAAATATCAAAATTCTTTTAACGCAGTATTTTTTCAAAGCTCTTGTGTCAAGCAGTCCTCCATAGGCTTTCAGCAAATTTATACAGTTCCCAGTATGAACCTTTTTATCTCTTTGCATTAGAGGTGAGGATAGAATGAAACTATACAGGACAAATGAGAACAATTTGAATGTCTGTGACACATTTACTGTCTGAAATACTGACACTTAATCTTCCGTAAAGGTAGGTCACTACTTTTAGGAGTGTTGAGTCATTTTTATTCCTTCTATCTTTTCCTTTACTGTGGATGTTCTTTTGCTACAGTTAATTCCCTGAAAACCTTGAACAAAGAACTGCCTAAGAAGCAGCTTTTCTCAATGATTTGTTTGTTCTCTTTCCTTTGTCTCACAGAGAAAATCAAATAAGACTTGAAAGTCAAACAAAAGATGGATGTTTGGGAATAAAATAGTTCTTTGGAGCCTTTGTAGAGCATGGATTAAATCCTGACTCCTTGTAAATTATGGGAACTTTATTGTTGACATAACATTGAATTTCTAGCAAAGTTCAGGCAGCATATTCTGCAAAATATGGAGGTTAACCTACAGTGCTTTCGTCAAGGCTTTTGCTGATTTTGCTTTTTTCATTCAGTTTCCAAAGCCTGAAATGCTTGATTATAACTTTGTCTTTAGTGGATGCATCATATTTAATTGATGTTATATACCAAATGAAAAAAACTTCTTTCTATATCCTGTATGAATTGCTTCCCATAAATATCCAAATAACGTGAATTGTATACTTTATTAATTAAAAATTCTGATGTCATTAGAGATTCCTGCATGAGAAAACCCTAGATACAGGAACTGTAAGTTCAGTCTCTCATTTAAAACAACCAATATTTGTGCTACTACTGAATGGGTTGGCAAGGAACAGTAATTTAAACCAGACAATTGTCTCTTGATGTGCAAAAGTTCAGAGTGGAATTCTAGTTATAATCTGTATAATTAAAACCTGACACATCATTTTAGCTGTATAGCACTGAAATTTAAGAATAAGTAGAGATGAAATAAGCTTAAAAGGAAATGTACTCAAAGATTGTGAGATTCCCTTAGGTCTTTTGATTTCAAATATTTTGGTAGATACTCAACTTAATGGCAAAGACTACTTGCCAAAAATACTCCCTCAAGAAATCTTTACTTCATTTATCTCTTCTCCAGATATATTTGTATTCACCAGATAAATTACCAGTTTAATATGCTTTTTTCTAAATTATTTGTCCTATAGAGAGGAGAAGATTATATAGGTTAGGATATTTTTTTATTTTCTTTGCTAAATGAAGATTGAAAGAGCAAAATAAATTAATTAATTCATAATCCATAAAGCCTGATTTTATATGACTGCTAGCTCTGCTCCACTATGTATAGACTAGGATACTTCTGTTTTCCATAAAAATACTTAATTTTTTTTGCACTCTTGAACAACTCGATAATTCTGTTTTAAAAATTTTTTATCTACTTTAAACTGCTGCAAAAAATGCCTTCAGTTCAATTTTAACACTACTTTTTTTCTATGCAAAGATAACAGTATAGCCCTTAAGAAAGAACCTACCAAAGATCTCTACCTTTCTTTCTCATCATCCATTTGTTTTTGCTCTAACTCAGAAATAAATTTTCAGAGTAAAGAGCATAAGCCCACATCTGCAGATTTTTGCTGCTAGCATTCCAATTTTTTCTGTTTTGGACAGCGGAAAATAAGCAGCTCAAGCAGTAATTAACACTTATGTAACATTTGAGACAGTGTATCTCATATAATTTTTTTATCATGTGCCTTGTAAGCTTCTTTGTGCTTAAGATCATTCCTCGCTTGTAGAAACATTCATCAATTTCTCTAGCTATTGTGAACTAACTATCATAATTATGCTGATAAAAGCACAGCTAATTGTCAGTTATTAACATGTTCTCAACCTATTTCTGTCCATCCGAGCAACTCCAACTCACTGCATCTTTCTCAGGGGTCATAGTTTCTACACTTTTACACTAATAATTCCAGAACTTTTTTATTAATGCAAATCCCACCAAATGGGGCCCTACCAACACTGAGTGGAGCAAAAGGATTGCTTCATATGCCATGTAGGTTTGACTCTGTTTACACCTTCTAGAATGTTTTTGACACAACTCAAGTCTGGGGTTTCTTCTGCTGTGTTGAACCTTTCTTTCATGTAATTATACACCTTTCAGTCACATCTATGTTTAAAAATTTTGGATTCATCTTTTTGTATTATGTCCTGTTCTTGAAATTAATTTATTCTATTTGATGAATATAATTTTGATTTTTACTCAAGTGTAAACAGGAAATCAGGTTTTTTGAACATCAGTGGAACTGCACTGCTGTGTAAAGGCAGAAAGAGTGAATAAAGGGAGGAATGAATTTACTTTGATGTTCTGTTTTGCTAAAATTTTCATGCTAAGACAATGTGAAGTAGTGCAAAAGAAATGCTGTTAGTGCATTTTTCTCTATCATTGTGTGTGTGCTGATAATAATATATAATTTACGTGTCAGTGCATCTACTGCTCTGCATTAATTAGTACAAGATCACTGTTTTGCAGTGCATATCAATCAATCTTTATTTTCTAGCATACATGGCTGAGAACTCTGTATGCCTCACTTGAACTAATTTTTTTATTTTTACTTTCACAGTGGGAAAGACATGCTGAGAAAAAAAATCTGTTGCTTCGGCTTTCTGTATTGGTTCTATTAAGAAATTTAATTTTAATATTGTTATAGTGCCATAATAGAAAAAAAAAAAGAGGTTAGGTGTTGCATGTTTAGTCTAACTTTCTTTTCAGAGAGGGCAAACTTTAAAGTAATGTGAGATTGTGCAAGGTGTGGCCCAGCTTAATTTTAAAAGTCTAAGTTTTGAAGAGCGGCCACGCCTGGGCAGAGGCAAACTTTTCAAGTGCTTACCCTAACTTGAATACTGGATACAGAATACCAGGTTGGTATTTGTTGCCTCAAGCTGTGTTAGTTAATTTTTTTACAAACTAAGTAGTGAGCTTCTACTTCCAGCTACTATTACTGACATGGAGAGCCTTCAATCTGAGCAAATTTTGTAATGTCCTAAGCTTCCAGAGGAAAATTTCTTCTCTAATACTGTGTGGGCAGAACACTGCTGCTTCTTCTTTTAGTACTTTTGTGTGGGTGGACAAAGAAGAAAACATTTAAATCATATAACAGTAGTGAGAAAATGTACCATATCACTTCTTGAAATGGGTCTAGGAGCCAGAATATTTGCAATGGTGAGATTAAGATGGTAGGAAATTCAGAGCCATTATCCTCTGAAGACCTCTGGCCATTTTCTCACAGTATTATATGGAGCACTGTGGGGCTGCAAATAGTCTTTGTTCCTGAATTAGTGTCAGCCAGAATTCTGTCATTAACCATATATTACAGTTCTTGTCTGTAAGTGTGGAAATTGCTGGGGTAGAAGACAGAACATTTTCTTTGAACTTTTACTCTTTGTCCATCTTTTTAGTGCTACTCATTCCTTTCAGCACTGGAACAAAATGTTTCATCTTGTTTTCAATTTTGTCTGCTTGCGCTCCTTCTTACACTCCTTCTCCCTCTGGCAAGGTAGAGCACTTGGCCATCTTTGACACCCCAAGTCAGTTGCTCAGATATAGAGAAACCACCCCGAGCTTTTCAGGCTCCGACTTTCACTCTCCTTTTCACTTCCCTGTGTGGTCTGTAGGGCCTGACAAAGTGAGGATCTTTGTCAAGAGTGAACACCCACAGCAGCTGTAGATTTGGTGCTGTTCACGTGGCGCTAAGGCTGACCCTTCCTTGAACAGAAGCATTGTCAGTGGGCTCCAGGTTATCTTCTGCAGGCTTTGTCTGAGCAGGACACCAGATTATCTGCCTATAGCAGAATGTTCTGCACTGACAAGGGAAATCTGTGCAGTAGATGCCAGGGACATACTTGACATAGATATCAGGCCAAGACATGATGTCCCAAGTTTTTGCTATCACTCCAATAATTGTACTGTGCTTCTTTTCATTCACCATCATGATATGATTTCTTGACAAAATAAAATGCAAACTTCTTCATTGAGTGACAAGGAGAAAGTTAAGACTGGTGAACAGGTAAAGACATGTACTTTTTGCAGCTTGAACTTTTAGTTATAACCCAGTTGTTACAAAAAAGTTAGTTAAAAAAAAAAAAAGTTGCCTCTTGGCTTTTTCTTTCAATTCAATTAGGAAAAAAGCTCTCATTAAAAAAGTCATATTGGATTTTGATGAAGCAACTCTCATTTTAAACACTGGAAGCACAGATTAACTTTTTTCCCTCTGGTCCAGGCTGAAACTGAAAAGCAAGAGTTCACAGTGTAAATCAGGCTAGAATTACAACAATATAATTCTCTTTGGAAGTTCAGGGATTCAGGCATGTGTTCACCATAGAAACAGTGCATCTGTTTTCTTTACAGACAGAAGTGACTGGGGAAGAAACCCCAATTTTGAATATTGTCCCTAATAATTTTAGTCAATCAAATTGGTCAGTTTGCATTTCTTGCTTTTTGCTCCCTGGACTAGGTAAGTAGAAAGTCAAAAGGAAGGGCTAAGTAATTACAACACAATTTTCACTTCAGCTATGTCAGCAAACCTGATGCTAGCAGGGAAATGCCCTGGATACTTATCAGCATGCTGTAAAAACTATGTATTTTGCTTGCATGCAAACTAAAGTTTCTTTATTACTATTTTCCTTGTAAGTGAAAGCCTTTCATGCTTCAAGGCATGTGGAATTTCAACATGAGAAATGTCTACCCTCAGCGTATCTTTCCTCAGTGCTCTATGTATCAACTTTAAGAGCTGAGCACAACATTCTCTAAAAGGTGGAGGTGTTACGGGTGTGAAAGATTTCCCTCTAGTGCTTCCTCTGGTGCTCCATGGCAAGTTTATTTTCAGCAAATTGCCTGGCTCCTCTGAGCAGAGTCTGTTGCATGTGCCTTTCAGAGCTCATGCTCCAATCCTGCAAATGCTGCTTCTGTCTTCAGTGAGAGCAGGCCACAGGTCCACAGTTGGAGAAAAGAGAGAACAATGTCTATTCTAAAAGATGTGAAGGGGAAATTCGCATTGCAACTACTCAGCAGTATTGTGGGCACAAAATGAAAGAGGAGGAATGGAGGACAAGCACATTCATCTGCAGAAGGGGTCAGACTGGCTGGACACCAGAAACAGACTCTCTCCAAGGGAGTGAGGTTTTTCTTTGTGATGAGGTAAAAACCAGACCCATCATGGTCATGTAGCCACCCTGGGATGCGACTCCTCAGATGCCACCTCTGGGCAGTAAAACTGGGCTGGGTCATGGACCCAAAGCCAGGCTGAGCCTTGTTGCTGATCTGAGTGTATATAAAAAATTAGCTTGTGGTTGTATTCAGACTGCATTCTGTATTCTATTCAGACTCCTTGTAGAACACATTACAGTGGTAAGACACTGCCCAATGCATGGTTCACTAATTACAGTGTAGTTAAACACAAAATTGTTTCAATCAGTTCAAGGGCTACAGTAAAAATCCACCCAAAGATATAAGACAACTTGTGGGGATCCTCTGTTTGCTCTTTCAAGTTATGATTTGGTATTTTTTTGGCAATATAGAAGCAATGGGGTGTCATGTCAGCTAGCCCTTCAAGTGCTCCTTCCCAGCTCTTTGTAGCTGGCATTATTCGCTGTCCTCTTCTGTGACACAGCATGTGGTGACCAGAAAGGGCTGTGCAGGAGCAGAAACAAAAAGACAAAATCAGTAAAGTTGAGGAAAGCTGAAATCAGCTCTACCTGAGGACATTTTCCACATGCTGTTTGAAGGGTTATTCTGCTGCTCCAGATCCCTATTATTGAAGGGAAAGTGTGGAGGTATTCTCCACAGTCTTTTCAATACCTGGAGTTTTATCAGCTGTTTCTGGGTTTTGTGTATCCTTTCTATGGCAGCCTGAACTTGATTGTGATGATGAAAGTTACCCTCAGACTCCATATGTGCAGTTCAGATCCCTCTGTGTTGCTGGAGGAGTATGTGGACAGGGAAGAGATGAAAACAACTGAAAACAGCATCAAACCTTGGAGCAACTGCAACCAAGAACTGAGCTTGAGTTTATAATTGAGATAAATCTTTTCATATATGGTGATCTTGTGCCAAGTGATTATACCATATCAAAAGAGTCATCTTTTTTCAAGAGTAAATCTAGTATCACATTCTTTAACTTGTGCTTACAATATTCCAGGGGCATCTTTTCTTCAAGACTGTAACAGCTAATTTTTTCAGAAAAAAATGCATTAAAATCTTTCCACAGAAGCAAGATCATTTACCTCAATGGTATTTCTATAATGGAATTAACAAGGATGATATTTTACCTAAGACATTGTCAGAAGGGTTAGAATTTATTTGTGCTATAAGAAGACAGATGGAATATTAAAGGTAGCCACAGTATCATTCATAAAATTTATTAAAATCGTGTGTCCCCAGGAGGCTAGCTGAGAATAAAACGCTGAACAGCAAATGGTGAATTCCTCACTGTAGTTGAAAGCAAATCTATAAATAGAATTGAGATGGAATAACCCTCCAGCTAGGGAGCAAGAGAACAAGAAAATCCCTCATACAACTTGCTTTGCATGTTAATAAGGATGAAAAGGGAGTGAAAAAAAGAAAGAAAAAAGGAAAAATGGCTGTGGATAGCTCATTTACCAGACTACAGAGAAGCCATGTGCTTGGTAGTTAATTTAGGTGCCTTTTTCTCAGCACTGAACAGAAAAGTAATGGAAACAATTTCTTAGAAGGTGATTTATTTGTACATCTCAATGAAAAAGAGGATGACTTGTGGCATTTTACTTCCTAAGTATGCCTTCTGTTGTGACTAATGCAAAAGCTTGTGGGATGTATAAACCAGAAAAGGGTTTGTGAAAGGGGAATTTCATTATAAAAGAGCATATTTGGTCTTTTGCAGTGAAATTGGATGCTTCTGTCATTCCAGCATTGGAAGCTATGAATAACTCGTTTCTATAGTATGTCATAGTGCATTGAACCTTTGTAATCTTTTACTCTCATTCTGTCCTCTGTCAATTACTTACCTTGTTTTCAAAGTGAAAATCTTTTCATTTGGTATCTATAATGAATTATGCTACTAATACTTGCAAAGAATTGACAATAGCTAGATGGGAGCGCTCACAGTGTAGTTTGTAATTTTGGTAGTTTAGGGTAAGGGGAGGGAATCAACATGCAAAAAGCAGATGTACAATCTTCATTAAAAAGTGGAGTTTTCAACATCTGTACATTTGTCTTGCCGTATGAAACACTTCTTATATTACCTGTTAAATGTTCTTATGTTGGCAGCAAAATTCAACTCTGTATCTAGAAGTCAGCAGAAGTGAGGCAATAACACGTTGTGTGTGTGTGAATGTGTGTATGTGCATTTTCCAACCTATACTCTCACACATGTCCAATGTTAGTCACAATGTTCTGTGATCAAACTCTTTCTTTTCAATTTTTGCTATTTATTTTTATTCTTTAGGGGGGGTTATATTGTGGATTCCATTCCTATTTCTGTTTGAATGCTTGGTTTATCTACCTCCCAGTAAACCCTGGTGACTTAGATTAGGTTGACCAGGATTCCTGATTTACAAGCTGTTTACCCAAAGCTGCATATGGCTTACAGCCGTAAAGTAGTAACTAGATATCTGTTAAAGCAACAGGAAATTCCAGATGTATTAGGATGAGTGATGACAGTACCTACTCAAAAGTCCCTCACCTTCATGCTCAGTTGGTGTTAAGTGAGGCCTACAATTAAGTTTCAGGGTATCTTTAATATATTGACTCTATGGATTTGGGAACTTGATTGTATGCCCAGGAGTTTTATATAATCCTAGGAATAATAATAATAATAATAATAATAATAATAAGTAGTAGTAGTAGTAGCAGTAGTAGTAGTATTACTATTATTATTACTATTATTATTATTATTGTTATTATCTTCTATTGGTTTGTCACCACTAAGCTACATAAAAAAATTGCAGAGGGACATGTGTACCCTGTACCCTGTAGGTAGAGAAGCATGGGTCCCTTTCCAGATCAGAATATTCTATAAAATAAATAGTTACACTGGTTTTTTGGTAGCAGGGACCTTCAGGGCTTCTGTGAGAAGTTGCTTACCATGACTGCCAGAGCCAATCCCGGATGGCTCCAAAGATGGACATGCCACTGGCCAAGGCCAATTAGAAATGGTAGTAATGCCTCTGTGATAGCACACTCAAGAAGAAAAAAATAAGTTACTGTGCACTTGTAATTGTGACCAGAGAAGAGCAGAGTGAGAACATGTGAGAGGAACAGCTCTGCAGACACCAAGGTAGTGGAGAAGGAGGGGCAGGAGATTCCTTGTATCCAATGGTGCAGTCCATGGTGAGACAGCTGAGCCCCTGCAGCCCACAAAGATCCATAGGGATGCAGGGATCCACCCACAGCCCATGGAGAAGCCCCATGCCAGAGCAGCTGCGTGCCTGAGAGGATGGGAAGCCATGGGGGGCCCATGGAGAGGGGGCCATGCTGGAGCAGCCTTTCTTTGCAGGACTGCATTCCATAGGAGAGTGACCCACACTGCAGTTTGATGAGGTCTGTTGCCTGTGGGAAGCACTCATGTAGGAGAATTTTACAGAAAACTGTCTCCTGTAGGAGGCACTCCCTGTTGGAGCAGTGAGAGAAACAAAATGTGATGAACTAACTCACCATAATCCACATTCCTCATCTCCCTGGGAAGGAGGGAAGAGTGAGGAGAAGAGTGTTTTTGAGGATCTTATTTTACTTCTCATTATCTAGCTCTGATTTTATTAGTGTAATAAGTTCAATTACTATCTCTAATTTGAGCCTTCTTTGCCCATGATGGCATTTGATGTGTGATGTCTCCTGCTCCTTATCTCAACCCCTGAACTCTTTGCTATGCTCTCTCTGCTGACCAGCTGCACAGGGGGGTGAGTGGCTTTGGTGTGTGCCTGGTATCCAGCCATCATCAAACCAAAACAGTAGCATACCGCAAAATAAGAGACTAAGTATGGGGACTAATAGACACTAAAATTTTGGAGTATCCTTGCTAACTCACGCATTTTAAACAGACAGAAGTATTCAGAAAGAAGAACTGAATTTTAATACTTTAGCAGTCACATATGCTAAGCTCAAACTGTCTCTCAAATGATAAGGTATTCATAATTTTAAAGTGAGTTTCCCATGTATGAGAATCACCAACAGAACAAGCTACTTCATATGTCTTTAATGCATATGAATGGAAAAGGCCTAAGAAATAGAGAACTCCTTTTTGACTTACCAAAGATTCTTGCACAGCTTCAAACAAAATAAAAACTAATCTAAATTGAGAAATTTTGTCACTGCGAAACAGAGACCTGCAAAGGACTGCAGGTTCAATGTTTTAAAATGCTCTTTGGGCAGTTGGAGGTTGCCTTACTTCCTTTGTGCTTCTGAAGGTGAAGCATTTGTTCATATTCATAGCTGAGATATCTTCTGAGGGAGTCGTTATTCACTCACTGTACTTTGCTGTGCTCAGCAAGCAGAGATATCTGTCCCAGCACAGCTCTTCTTGTTGATATTCCCTTAGGTTTCGAATACAGTTCCAGTGCACACAATCAATGGAACCTCTGGGCAAAGTGTTTATTTGACAAGGCTGTCTACACATGATCTAAGTACTCCTTGGTTGTTAAATTTGAGTGAATTTTTACATAATGAATTATTCCATAGTCAAAATGAAATGATATTGTAGTGACAGAGTGTTATGACAGGGAGTTTGCTACTGGATTAATGAGTGAAAATAATATGAAGTGCAGTAACAAATAAAGGATATATTAATTGGCTTTTCCTGGTATTTACGAACAGTTTATTTCAAAGGCTGTCTCAAAACCAAGTTAGCACTAATCTGCAGAACAGTGATGGTTTTGATTTTCAAACACCTACTCCCATCACTGCACGTGTGCATGCACAAATCAACTCTCATAAATGGGTGTTTCTACCCCAAAAAGCAGTCATGACAGCAGACAGTTCAAAAGTTTACAAATGGTCATCAGGACCATTCATTGGTTTCAATTGCCCTTACTGAAAAGAGCCTGAACCAAAGCATCTTTTAGATCCATGTATTTTGCAAAAGTCTTTGAAGGAATGAAATAGTTTTGTATGATTATCTGTTTTTTTTTAAACTGTGGCTAATATGTCACTTTCAAATTTTCATATAGTAAGCTGCAATTTGATTATTCTGAGGTCCTTAATAAGTTTATATAAAATGATTTATACAAAAGCTTTTTATTTGTGATGCTAATTGATCATGATGTGTTGCTTTCATTATTTTGATAATTTCATTAATTTAATATCCTGATACATTTTTGTGTACTGATGATTTTACACTTTGCTCACTGAAGGTTAAGAGAAATATCAGATATAACCAAGGTTCATATTTTCTATAGAAGTTAACAGATTTTCTTCTTTAACAGAGAGAATAGCAAAGTCTGATAATGGCTATGACAGTGTTGTACTTCTTTACCATTATGCACTATAACTTATAAAGTAAATGACTGTTGACTGCAAATTTCACATCTAGTAGATACTACATCAATATATATTTTTAAATGAATGTATGCAAAATCCAGTTTAGCAACCTGTTAGATTGTTATCTTTGTCCTTAAGTCCTTCAAGAATTAAAATTTTTACAGAGTCAAATAAATTCATAGCTACAGTAGTGTTCCTCCAGTCTTTCTCAAACATTGACCATGCAAGTATTGTTATTCTCTGTATAGACATACAGCGGCTGTGTGGGAACAAAGTCTAAACAGACAATAAAGAGGAAGTGAGCATAATGGAGAACTTGAAAGGTGGAAATAAGAAAGTAGCACAACTTTCTTTTTCTACTCGTGTTTTTTTTGGTTTACTAATTGACATATGCTTCACTTTCCTTCTCACTCTGTGTTGAATACATAAGATCAATGATATTTCTTGGAAAATGAAGAAATTATAAAAATGGTTAATGTACTACATGGTAAAATCAACCAATGATTGCTACAGGAAACTTATAGTGTGACTTTGAGATTTTTCTGGGCTTTCTTCATCACTTTCATCACTTTCTTCCCCAGCACTTTTTCACTCTGCTTAGTGTTCACATGAGCAGAATACTTCACTGTGCATGTCTTTGTCTCTATTTAGAGACTTACAGGAGAAACATTAGAGATCTTGGTGTCAGTTGTTGCATAATTGGATGTTTGCAATTTCCTTATGATGAGTGAGAAGGAAGAAAGAGAGTTCAAAACTACTATTCTAGTTGATGTCCTCCTCCGTATCAACCCCTGCAAGGATTTCTAATTCCATTCACAGTTCCTGGTTCTGCCCAGAAATATGGTTTGCTACACTGGCAGATAGAATTGAAGCTCACTGTCCTGTTGAGGGAGGGAGTGGGTTCTTCTGGTACCATCTTGAGAGAAGAAAGAGAGAAGATGCAAAGTTTTAATATTTGCTCAATAACTTTAGGAAGGTTTAGTGATGTAGAACAAGAAAATAAGAGTTTAAGCAAGCTCCTCCAATACCTATACAAAAAGTTTTTGCCTCAGTGTGTAATACTGGGGAAGCAACAAGATAAGCACAAACTTTCTGTGAGGCAGAGCCACACACACACACACACACACACACACACACACACACACACACACACATATATATACCTACACAATATGGGAAAGAAAGTATATGAGAGATTTTGGGGCTATTGCCTCTAGAGGTGCTACCAAATTACAAGGGCATTGTGCTGTCAGCAGATTAACTCCTGTTTTGGTAAAAGAACCTTGTTTTGTTTAATTTGTCAGCTGGATGTTGTTCAGTTTTGAAGACAGCAGAGAGGAGCTAGTCCTTCTCAACCCTTGCACTGAAAGCACATGCTAGAGAGGGTTGTTGATGGGGCTTTTAGCTTAATCTGAGCATTAGGAAGCTTGTGCTTCTAAGCAGTGAACCCTGATTTTGTTCCAGTAATGATCCTAAAGCCAGGGCAGAGCAGATGATGAGTGTGAAGTCCCACACAGCCACAGTATAGTTAACTTTCTTCCACATATGAAATGGGGAGATATTGCGCCCTTGCATATAGTTAAAGCTTTTCTTCCATTTTGTGCAGAACTGAAAGCTATTTATTCAAATCCTGGGTCCGACTCAATCTCTGTATCCTAGAGAACAGAATATTCAAAGGAATAAGTTGGTAAAAGGCATGCTGGCACTCACTGAAATGTGGCTTTCCAAGTCTTATGATACTCATTTGTTACCTCGATGAGCCTCATAAATTTGATTGAGGAGAAAAGTGGTTATCTTTTCCCCACCTTCAGCAGAGATCAGTGTTTTGTGCCTTTTCTCCCAGGACAGGTAGTGCAGAAAATGAACAGAAAAAGGCTTGAGGTTTGAGTAGGAGCAGTCTGATCATCTCAAACTCAATTAACTGCTGAATTAACCTGTTTGTTGGGCAATTCAGACATAGCAGACCCAATTATGAACTCATATATTTTCAGACTACATGGTTGAACCTGTTATAGATAAACACTTATTTTAGTTCCTTCCTTTTCTTCTTCATGTTGTTAATCCAATATATAGCTTCACAAAACTCAAATTCTATTTTCCTCAAAACAACTTTTCAGGAGTTTATTTGAAAATAGCAATGGTTCCAGAAGTTAGTACACATTTAAATATAGAATAAAAGGCAAGGAAAATATGAATAGACAGGACCCAAAGAGACAACTTGGTTTTTTTACCAGGTTTGTCAGGATAGTCCGAGATACATAATACCTCTCCCTGAAAACCTCTATTTGTCTGTATCCCTACAATGTCACAAATGCAACACTATTCCTACTACAATGACAAATGTGTCTTAGAACTCAGTTTTCCTTGACTTTGATAAATGGCAAAAAATTGAGTCATAGAACAGTAAAATTTGTGTTGGTTGGCCTCAATTGTATGAGGAAAACAGGCTTCCACTTCAACGTAACAGCAGAATATTTGCAATAGATCTTAATATCAAAGGCTATGTTATTATTTTTTTCTGTAAAAGTAACATTACAAAAATTAGTCAAACAAACAAACAAAACAGTAGCTTGTCTGAATTATTCACAATATGGTTATTAATAATATGTTATATGTTATAAACTGTTTAGTCTGCTTTTATAGAGACATGGCTATGATTTAAGGAAAAGTCAGTCTGAAACCTGTTTCTTGTACTATCATGATGAAGAAATATTTTTAGGTTAATTCTGAACATCTAATTCAGTGGAAAATAGAGGACACTGTGCATCATATTCAGTATCTGCAAGCATTCTTCAGCACCATTTCATTTACTGGATAAAATATCTATCACATCTGAACAAGTAACAAAAAGTTTAGTACTTGTACATATATGATGTTTCTTCCAGTTCTATATAAATACACAACATGAACTGGAAAATGGAAGACATGGAATTCAGTTGTTTTCTTTTTCATTAAACTAACAGCATATGTTGACTTCTCTGTTTTTCTGAATTAAAAATTCACTTCTTGATCTTTCAATGGTATTATAGGATATTAAAAAACCCAGTCAAATTGACATTCCTTCTAATATTTTTTTACTGATTTTAAATCTGAAATCTAGACATGTTAGGATACTGATTTTCTCTGTGTATCTGGGAAAAATATTTAGTTGTAGGGCTCTGTGATGTTATAATTAACGGTAATGGATTTTTTAGTAAAGAATCTCCTGAAGTTTTTTTTGCTGTCAAACTTCAAGACTTGGAAAGGAGTTTCCAATCAATAAATAAATTTTGTGAGACCATATGTTTGGGCTTTGAATGAGGAAGAAAATGCATTTCAGCTTGCACATTGTCTCTTGTAAAAGGGAAGACTTGGAGTAGGGAAAAGCAAATATCCTCGTTTGGAGGTATTTTGCTTTAGGTTAGTTAAATTTTGCCAAACGTGCAGAGCACGGGGAGAATCTTGGTTATTGTTCTGAGCCTGCTGTAGGCAATGCTAGAAACTACCAGATTTTCAGAGGTGCTGTTTTTCACAAGTAGTGATATTCATGCAACCTCTTCAGTGCCAAAACTGGTGTGAACTGGCATCAGGAGACCTGTCCCCTAAAGGAAGGGACAAGGAAAGCCTGAGCAACAAAATTTCCCTAACAGTTAGAAATGAGAAAATCATTCTGCTTTATTTTTCAATTTATACTGAGAAGGTAAAGGACAACAAGGAAAGCCCAAATATTATGATGCTTATGAAGGCTAGTAGATACAGCCTTGTTGTTCAAAGAGAACTTAAATTGCCTGGAAAATAATGACTTTCAAAACTAGTATTATCCCAAAATAGGTCAGTATACTGACACTTTGATATATTTTGAAATCTCATTGCATTTCATTGAAAGCTCATTTTTTATTATGCTAAATGATGTTAAAGTTTCACATTGATAAATAGGCTCCTTCCATTTGGCAGAAGCAGAAATATTATTTTAATAGCAGAGGTAACTTGGATTGTGTCCTGTAGGTTTTTTTAGGGTTTTTAAAAATGCTGATCCAATACAATTAATCAAGCCATTTTTATCTTCAAGTCAGACCTACAAAAGCTTGAGATGCTATCATTTCTTTCTCCTTTACCATACATATCCACAAGGTCCTATTTAGCTAAGTAACAGCCACAAGTCTAGCACTGCCAAAGACAGTAGAAAAATAGTGTCTCATTTACTTCTTTGTTATGTGTGGAATGTTACCTTTTGCTCTTTAAGAGGGAAGCCCCAATATGGCCCAGCTGAGATCAGAGGCTACCTCCTACCAAAAGCTGTATTTTGCCATCCCTTGTGAATAATCCTGTCCTGCTCAGAGGAAAAAACCTTTTGTTTTCTATGGATGATGACTGCAAAAAGCATAAGAAAATAAAGTTAAAAATTATTTTGCACATTAGCCTTTCTAACCTATACAAAATAAGTAATTTAAGAAAATAGGGTTTTAAAAATAATTCAAAATATTTTTCTTTTTTTCTTCTTGAAATATATTTAAAAAATTTTTAAAGCATTAAAATGTTTTTTAAAACATTGGTACCTAATCTGAACATAGTAGTACTACTACTACTACTTCTAATAATTTATACAGCTTAAGTCCTAGACCAGAATCACTTTTCTATACCTCAAATTAATTTCTTACAGAGCTTTTCATGTTGCTAGTTACTCCTTTAAGGTCATTTGCTGATGTTATTTAAAAAAAAAAAAAAAAAAAGAAAGAGAAAAAGTTGTCTTTGAAAAATGATAAAAAAATCTGCTTGTGGGCACTTTCTCAAAAAGGAGAGTCTTAATAAAAAGAAGTAGTTTATCTTGCATTTCCTAGTTAGGGTTATTTTTTCTTTATTTTTAATGAAGCTGGGCTTTAAGCCATGATGTAAATTAGGAGTCTTTCACAAAGCCAGGGAGGAAGAGAAAGTGGTGCCAGCATCATTATATGCTGGCAACTAGAACATTTGCCACAATAATGGAAGTTTGAAGAAAATGACAGAATGAAACAGAGGTGAGATTTGGTCTCAGATTTTCTATAAACTTGGGACATGATCCATCTGCTGGACTATAAGGATAGCAATTGTTTCTTCTCTTCCTCTTCCTTTAAATTAATGGTATGCAAATTTCTTCTCAATTTTGAATGAAGGAATTTACATTTTAAACAGTTTCATCATGGTGGCTCATATATTTTGATTTTCATTTTAATATATGTTCTAATTTATTCTCTAATTTTGACTGAAAGTCAAAACAAAATGTTCCAAACATTTTCCTCCAAATAGAGGTGGCTTTTTGTGCTCTGAGAACACTTTTAAACAACAATATTATAAAAATATCCTGTTATTCTTCTTTTGCATATATGTCCCATTTAGTGGAATTGAGACCAGAAGAACAACCCCCATATTTTGTTACTTACCTATGAAAGGTTGTGGCCGTGGAAACAATCCACGGGTAGATAAACAACAGAATACAATGCCTATCCACTGTCTTGGCTCTCACCTTCAGTCAATAACGTAAGAGAAACTGGTTTTCTATTTGCATAATTTCCTATAATACCTCCTAAAAGTTTATTCATCTCTTCTATCTTCCTCATTTAGATCTCTTTGCTTGCGCTTTCTTTTCATCGACACATTAGGAAATTTCATGTGATTCTTTTTCAAGTCTTTTAAGAATTACATATAATTGTTAACAGATGAACTTTTGGTTGACAGTAGCAGCTGTGGAGCAACTGCAGCCCCTTAGAAGCATTAGTTCCTTAGTATTGGACAGGCAACTTTACAGCTGTTTCACAAAAACCCCCATGGATTACAGAAACCTTTAAGCAGGCATGACTAGAAAATTAACAAAGTCACATACAAAGAAAAGAATGTGTAAGCTTGAGAGCATTCCTGTGGTAGAGAAAATTGAAATATTTGCCCATGTTAAAAATTCTTCACATAGCTTTTTGAGCACAATGACAACAATTTAGTGAGAGTGCCACTTCAAATGTAGTAGGAGAGAAGTAATTTCAATAATAATTTCATGCCAGTGGGATGTTATATTCTAAAATGATGTGATAATAGAGTAAAATTACTTTAAGTAATTTTAGATTAAGAAATAAATTTAAGCTTTTCTTTACTGGTTATAGCAATGATTGTCCTAAATTGTCTCTGTCATGTGTAAGGATTACTGGATGTTGCTCTTCCATGAAGGTTCTGGGTTCTTATGAAAACTCTTTCATATTTAGTTGTCTTTAAAACAACAAAGTGCTGAACCAAAGCTCTATTTTCACAAGATTGGTGTTCACTGTTGCATGAGGGTTGCACCTCTCTGGCTATGATAAGAAAGATGATGCCTCCTCTAATACTCAGCTGGTGACATAGGAAAAAATTCTGGATTAAATAGTCCTGTCTGAAATTTTGAAGGCTGAGCTTAGTAGTTAGGTTTTCTGCCTTGCTGCTCTCATGGGAAAGCTGGTAAAGCACCCCACACCCTGAGAGACACCCCACACAAGAGTTCTGGCAGCCCCATGCAGCTGAGCTGTCAAGTAGTTGTGCAGTGAATTTCCCCGGCTGTTTTATCTTAATTTTTAGAGGTTTACATCATAAAATATATTCAGGACGGATGCAGGCCAGCACTCACACAGTGTGTTCTGTTATTTCTTCCCCACTGGGTTAAAATAAAATGTTCATAGTTTTACATGTGTTTCAGGGTTGTTCCCTTAAAAAGGAAGTTTGATTTGATCATGGGTAATTGGTGGTGGTCTTATATAATGAAGAGATTTGGTAAAAGCCCAGATATATTTTTATTATATTAAGAGAGCTGCAGCAGTTCTTGCTTTTTATGAAAACTTTAGTTCCATATCAGGAAGCAATTTTTAAAGTCTTATTTGCTGGGAGTTATTTTGACATACTAGACATAATCTCGTCAAGTACATAAATCCTGGTGATATCTTTTCTCATAGTCAAGATTTTAAAGGAATCTGTAATTTGGTGACTGTAATTTTGAGGATTGTCATATTAATTACTTCAGAACAGCAACAAATGTGTAAACACATTTGTTTTAATCTCTTTTTTATCTCTGCAATGACTTGTGGCAGTGAGTTCCAAACACAAATGATGTGCCATATACAGAAAAAGGCACCTCCAGTTTTTCACCATGCCATGTTACAGTTTTGAACTCGTAACAAACATCTATTCATGTTTTTGTGTGGAAAGAAGGTGTTCTCTAGCTGCCCATGGCAAAGAAAAATGAAAATACGACTCATCCTTTTTCTATTAAAACAATAATACCACTTAATATTGCTATGACTCTGTTTTTAAAGCCTTTTACAGAGGTTAAGCAATTAATCTTCATAACAGTACTCTGCTAAGTTTAGCCTACAATTAAAGATTGCACTGAAAACTGCCTACTGTCTTCATGAATTACTTTGAAAGAGGATCTATCAAGCATCATGTTTATGCTTGATTATTTGCAGTAAAACACTTCAGCATTCTTCTGGTCTACAGTCCTCTCCTAGGAAGTTTTCAGAAATGCTGCTGCTGCCTGCATCCCGACCTGATAAATTTTGCGTCTTCTCACTCACTTTGGCACATGAGAGATATCTAAGAAAATTAAGAAGTCTGTGCTGTCCTTGGGCTTCCTAAGCTGGTTAAAGATGTTTGTCATAACGTCATAAGCAGACTGAAGGCAAGTTTTTGACTGTACATATACTTTCTGATTAAGTGATCATAAAGTCTTTAGATTACCTAAAGTTTTGAAATTGTAAATGATTTTTACAAACAAGAAGTTCAGTGACTACGTGAACCTTCATTAAATCAAGGAAAAAAATACTGCCTGAACTGAGAGAGGAAAATTAGATAGCCATATAATAAAATAGTGATGAAAATTATTTACAGCTTGTAGCTCCTGGTTCTGTGCTTTTACATTGTTCTTATTCAAAATTCTGCTCTTAAGCCTTCGTAACCTTCATCTCAAGTCAAATGGCCAGAGCAGCAATAACATGATGGCTTTAGAATTATAAGTATCCCAGCCTTGAACTGTGAGTTTCTAGAAAGTGATTCCAATTACTTTGGCTTCTGCATAATTTATTTCACATCACTTTAGTTGGTAAAACTCACCTGAAATTTACACATTACCCTTTTGGGATTCATTACAGTATTCAATAGAATGTGAATAATTCTAAGACTGAAATGAAACCTGTAGTAGACAGTGTGAAAATCCTTTTTTCTGATTTGAGGGATTTTTTTGTGTATCTTAAGTGATAGCTTTCAAGATAGGTGAAGGTTTTCGAGGTTACAAAGTATTATGTTGAATGGCAAGTGCTCTTGATTTGAAAAGAACAACATTGATATAACTTCACTTATCTAAAATAAGTGTACAAGCCAGGAATCAGGTTTGGGTCAAGTTCTATCAGTTGGAGAGTGCTTAGAGGTTTATCACTCAAAAAGAGGTTTTTCAAACCCACAGGAGAATTAAAACTTCATCATGCTAATAAAACCAGTTAATTTAATTCAATGTGAAAATCTATCATTTTGAAATATCATGAGCCACTGTTATATTGGTTGCTGGAAACTATTGGAATTATTTTATGTAAAATTAATAATGACCCACACTTATTTCTGTTACAAAAGTCAGACCTGCAGACTACTTCAAAAGTCTTGTGCTTTCAAATGTGACAGTCTGCTTTTAAATCTCTAGACAGATTTGGTACTGCAAGAAGAGGAAGCACCATCATATAGAGCACAGAAGAAAGTGTCGAAACTGTATTTTGAGCAATAAATCTGTATTAGTTTGCATATTTGCAAAGAACTTAGTGAGAGGGAGCGCAGAATGACTACTGTAGCAGGTTGGGCAGCAGATTTCACAGGATGACAGAATAAATTATGTTGGAAAAGATCTCTAAAATCATTGAGCCCAACCTTTGACCAAACACCACCAGGTCAAGCAGACCCTGGACCGAGTGCCACATCCAGCTTTATCTTAAACATCTCCAGGGACAGTGAGTCCACCATCTCCCCAGGCAGCCCATTCCTGTGTTTTATCATGATTTCTGTGAAGAAATTCCTCCTAATTTTCAACCTGAACTTTACATGGCACAGCTTGAGACTGTGTTCCCTCTCCTGTCATTAGCTGCCTGGGAGAAGAGACCAACCCCCATCTGGCTAAAACCTCTGTTCAGATAGAGAGCGACAAGGTGTTGATATTTTATGGAGCATGGTCTTCCCCGGACATCCTTCACAACCATTGACAGCAGTAACATTTTTTTCTCAGTGATTGTGGTGAATAGAAATTATTTTCCTCTTGTACTTGCTGCAGGATATTTTGCCAGGAATTCTGCTGGTATTTTAGCCTTTTGCTATCTGAGATACAGCAGAGCAGGTGCAGACCAAGTGTTTTGAAGTGTCAACAGAATTACTGACAATCCTCTATTGCATTTCTGTATAATTTCCGCATAATTTTCATTCTGGGTATGTTTTGAATAAGTGAATATCTCCAGTACACTTCACGGAGTGCTAAGCCAGTTTATAAAAGGGCAATGCTTTTTGGGAGATAAATTTGAAGAAAATAACTTTAAAAGAAGCAATAATATCTAGGTAATTCTATTTTTCTGCTTGAGTGGAAGAAGTATTGTATCTTTGAGCAAAGGTTTGTAGATAAAGCGAATCAAGGCATCAGTATGAGAGATATCTTGCACCATTAGAGCAGATCTTTATAAAAAGAAGGGGATGGTTGCTAGTACCAAAAGTAAAAAAAGTTTGTCTCTACACATGTGGGAAAAAAACCAGTAGAATGCTCAGGTGAATATGGGCATAAAATAAACTGCATGTAAAGGTAGCTAGTGTCCTTTATTTCAGGTACACTTGGCACTATGTATCATAAGTTTCTTTGACAGAATGTTGATATGTCTACAGTACACACAATGTGTACTTCTTGGTATTGAACTCACAGAAGAAATCATGCTTATTGCTGTAGTATCCATAGTCTGATTGAGCTGATTATATAATATCCTCAAAATTTATGTCAGAGCTGGTGCAGTACTCAGAATCTCCTGCACTTTAGAATTTATTCATTTTTTTCCCTTCTGCTTTATAATCAAATAGAATGAATAAAAAGAATACAGTAGTTTCACGAATACAAGCCGCACGGATTATAAGCCGCACTTCCGGTGCCTCGACAATGTTGCTGTCTTTGTCAATAGATAAGCCGCACCCCGAATATTAGCCGCACTTTCGTTCGTCGCGAGAATCTGTGCGCAGCTTTCACAAATTGGCCAATTAGTAACAGGATCGCGGCATAGCGGGCTTTACTGGCTCGGGGCGGGGCCAGGAAGGCTCGGCCCGCTCATGGTTGCCGACGGGGCCGGGTAGCCCAGCTCAGCGCCACGGCTCGGCGGGGCTGGCCGGGTGGTGCTGCCGCCGCCACCGGGCTCGCTGGCCCCCCTCTCCAGTCAGCACCGCCCCGCTGCCGCGTTCACTAGCCCTGCCGGCGGGCTGCCGCCGCCGGGCTCGCCGGCCGCGCCGCGTTCGCTAGCCCTGCCGGCGGGCTGCCGCCGCCGCCGCCGGGCTCGCCGGCTCCCCCTCCCATCTGCACCGCCGCCGCGTTTCCTCGCCCTGGCCGGCACTGCAGGCCCCCGCACCGCCGGGCTCCCCCACGCTGCTGGCCCCGATTCTGCTGGGCTTCCCCCGCTGCCAGGCAGCCCCACCCGCCGGCCTTCCTGCTTCTGCCATGCTCCCCTGCACTGCTAGCCCCAGTTCTCCCAGGCTCCCCCGCCCTGCTGGCCCGGGCTCTGCCGCCCCCCTGCCCCGCCCTGCTGGCTCAGGCTCTGCCGCCCGCCCCCCACACTACTGGCCCCGCCTCTGCCAGGCTTTCCCACCTCTGCCGGGGCCGGCCGGGCTCCAGCTTGGCTTGGGGCTGCCGCGGGCTCTCACTTCCGTGTTGGCAGCTTTTAGAATTTTGTAAATGTATTAGCCACCCCGGAATATTGGCCGCACTTCCGGGTTTCCACCAAAATTTTGGTCAAATTGGTGCGGCTTGTATTCGTGAAATTACTGTATTTTATATCAAAATCAAGTCTATCCCATTAAGGTACCCATTCCAGGAAAAAAATTTGATGAAATTAACAAACTAAGCAATAAATTTCACATGTGGTCTGCAGCTCGTTATTTATGGGCCTGAAATATTCTATTTGCATATTCTATTCCGGCATATTGTATTTGCATTTCAGGTTTACATTCCAAAGAAAGATCTAGAAAGTAACAATGATGAAACAGATTCTTACTTTTCACTTAAGAATAAGAAGTTTAAATTAATTTAGGATTCAGTGCAACTTTCTTTTATAAGGGCATGTATGAAAGAATGCTGGAGAAGAAAGTATTTTCTCAGTGATGAAGAAACAAGATATTGGTAAGATTTTAAGGCACCTTGTAAACTACCTAATGAAAATCTAAGCACTTCAATGAAGTTCTACTTAATTAGTGATCCTGACCATTTTAATCCAAGATCTTACCTGATTACCCTTCTGTGGCAGAAAGCTTGTGCTTTTGAGATAGATTTTCCTTCAATAATAAGAGGTTTAGCCCATGGTCCTCTGAGATGACCCCAGAACCACAGAATCAAAGAATGTTTAGGCTGCGAAGGGACCTCTGGAGATCATCCAGTCCAACACCCTCACCAAGGCAGGGTCACGTGGAGCAGGTGACACAGGAATGCATCCAGGTGGATTTTGAATGTCTCCAGAGCGGGAGAGTACACAACCTCACACAGCAGGAGGTTCAAGCCTGTTCCAGTGCTCTGCCACCCTCAGTGTAAAGAAGTTCTTCCTCATGTTGAGGTGAAATGCCTTGTGTTTTAGTTTATTGCTTTTGCTCCAGCTCTTTTGCTGGGCACCACTGATGCGGTAACCCAGGATATTCCCCTGGCTTCCCTGGAGCCTGGGCAGGGGGCTCAGGTGCCTTGACAAGGTGCCCTGACAAGGTGCCCAAAACCCCTGTGAGTTCGATTTAAGTCTGTGGGAGAAATTACCATCTTTATATAAAGGATTACAAAGTTACAAAAAATAAATAGAGTATAAATTAGAGTATTAAAAGGTAGAAAAGTAAAGTTTTAAAATTGTTTCTATTAGGGGTCTGAACACAAGATGGAGGAATTAGGGCATGGTATGTCTTCCTTTCTTCTTCATGTCATCCATCTTTTGGGTTAGGATGTCAATTCTGGATTGGTCTGGGGGGAAACTGGACAACGCAATGTAGGTGTCATGTATTGGAGATTAATTGTAAACAGGATATGCGTAATTTATAGTGTAAAAGATAAGTCCTGCCTAGGAGGGCGGGCAGAGTGCCTCAAACGACTTGCAGGATGAACCACTGCAAGTCAGAGAGAAAACTCCTTAGATAAGAAAGAATAAACAACCTTGGAAAACTCAGAAAACGGTTTCTGACTCTTCCTTCAGTGCTCAGGCTGGAAAATAAGAACTCTCAAACCACCACTACTGTGTGGTGAGTTATCTCACACCAGAAAAGAGATTCACACACTGAAAAGAGTCTGGCACCACTGTCTTGGCACCTGCCTTAGAGATATTTGTGTGCATTGATGAGATTCTCTCTGTCTTCTTTTTTCTAGAAAAAAAATGTCAAGCTCCCACAGTTTATCCTCGTAAGAGAGTTGCTCCAAACCCCAAATCATCTTTGTGGCCTCTGCTGGACCTTCTTCAGAAGCAGTTTCTCCTGAACTGTGGAAACCAAAACTAAACTTCCATGGCACAGTAATGTAACCACAGCTAAGTTTCAGTAGCTTGAATATTCTTCATAGGCACCAAAAAAATTGTCAGGAATAAACACAGAGAGTACAGAAAACAAAATATAAGAGAAATTTTCAGCTGCTTGAACTATTACCAGGGAATCAAGGGACTGTGGAGGAAAGGAATCACGTTGATATTTAATTCACATATCCATTTAGAGATTCAGGTTACAGAGAGCTTTTGCTGAAGATTAGTTATTTTGTAGGATAGGAAAAGGCTGTGGTTCAATAGTTAGAAAATGCAATTTTTCCATCTCACCTTTTCTTAGTTCTTTTAAATTGAATTTTATCAGTAAAGATACTTTTTTGAAGTACAGAGCCATGATTAAAACAGGAGGCCTTGGATACAGAAAGGACCAGCTGGTATGGCCATGTTTGGGAGGGAGTGGAAAGACCTCGAATCACTTCAAGAACTGAAATCTTTTGTAATATTTCAGGAACAATTAATGAACAACATTTGTAGATGGAAAATTGTTGGTAGTTTAAATGAGTAGTGACCCGCAATACATGGTGACATTTAAAAGAATGTGCAGTGAATTCTGGAATCTGACACTTTTAGTTTTATCTGCTGACTGAGGGAAAATTATAAAAATGCACAAGAGGTGCCAGGAATTTAATTACAGAGGCCTGCCAGATGCCTCTCTGCTTGAGATCAACACTTTCTGTTGCCTCTTTTAAATTTCTGTATATTCTAGTGCAGCGAATCAGCTACTGGTACTGGAGGTGTTTTGGCCCTGAGAGATATACAAGGGCTTCAGCAAAATAGGAAAATAACTATCACTTGGCTAGCCAACTGACCCAGAAAAAATAAGTTTGTTCTTTAGCAGAATACTAAGAGTATTGTCTGCCTCACAGAGAATTTAGACCTGCAAAGCAAAGAGGAACCTTTAGTTCAAATACTTCCACTGGACATGGCAGACTAGGTTGTTCTTTGTATGCATCCAATAGTGCTAGCTTAAAAGCCCCAGAATAGATAAGAAGCAACTTCTACTCTTGAATATGTTTGCTTAATTTGGGAAATCTGGAATGATATCATGGCTTTAGTTGCAGCCACAGCTTGCTCATGCCTGGTGAGAATTTGAGCAGCTAAAATATATGAGCAAATTCTTGTTCTGCACATGGAAAATGTACGTATGATATTTAATATAGATTAGGAATCATTCCAAGAGACTTTTAAGGGCAACATAAACACAGACATTTTGGATTTACTTCTCTCATTGCTGCCACAGAGTGGCAGCAGGAACACATCTGTGTAAAAAAATGATTTCTCAAAAAGAAAGCCTGTAAAAATCTGATGGAGGTAGTAATCTATGATAGAATAAATAAATCCTGTCAGTTTCTGTGCTCAGACTCTAAAAGAAACAAAACTGACAGCATTAACAATGCATATGGAATTAGCTATTATTTTCAGAAAAAAGGGAAATATTCAACAGTAAACACAAAACTGCTCCTTAATTGTATAGCACAGACAAATATACAGAGGAAAATTAATGCTCTCAAGATAATGCCTGGGGATAGCTAAAAAGAGTAAGTTAGAACTTTCACATAGTGAAGACAGCACCATGGATGGAAAGGTGGGACATCTGGAAGAGCATATGATCTTTTAACCAGTCAGTTGTTCTGCTCAGTTCTTTACAATAACTTCCTCCTGTGCCCACCCCCTCAGCTCATCCCAGTGTCTCAGTTTTCTTTGAATGAGGAATGTGGAAATCTGTGAAGACCTTTTCCTACACAGAGTGCCACATGTCCTTCCGATCCATGTTACTTGCACAATGCCAAAACTGTTGTTGTGCCAGTCTGGCTCAAGGCATGTAGGCTAAACCTGGCCTCAACAGAATAAGCAGGACTGTATTGTTTGCTTTAAAGTCCACCAAAAAACATAGAAAGTACATCTGCCTGCTTTCCCCCTCCACAGCCAAATTGAAGTAGGAACCATACAGTACTTTTGGACATATTAGGCAAATAATATTGATTGGAAAAGCCATGGAGTACTTGCAGATAGAAGAGGATTATAGGAGAGGCGGGGAACAATTCTTTCTAAGCTCTCTGAAAAATAGAGAGCTTCTTCATGCCCCTAATGGAAATATGACCTTGGGAACAGGCTCTCTTTTCTGTGGCTGAAGAATGTGCAGGAGAGTAGCTGGCATGGCCTAAATTCATGAGACCCTTTGGGGATTGTTTTGGTTGTCAGATTAATAAACAGTCCCAAGAATACTGAGAATTTCTTGAGAACATTGAGAACTTTCTGCTGATACATTGAGCAGTACATACTGCATTTTTTGTGGTAGATTGTAACATTTTGTAGCTATGGTAGCACTGATACCTTCTGAAAGAGCACTAAAAACATCTTGGGATCCATTGATTTATTATTTATATAGTGCATCCTGAATTTAGGATATGGGTGATTTTTTATGTCTTAATGTTTGACTTCTCAATTGCAGCTTGAACGCTGAGGCCCTGCTGGGATCCATCTGGTTTCTGAATATTCCTCACCAGTGTGGTTATTGCATGGGGCAATTCTGCTCATCCCCAAGTCTGAGCAGCCTTATATATGGATACACAGAACAGTAGAGAAAGGATGCAGTTCACTTGCCTCAAGCTGTAGGGGTGGTATGGGAATATGTGAGATAGAGTTCAGAGCACAGCTGTGAACTGCTTGTATGCATGTTCCTTCCCTGTAAATAAATGCAGTAATTTTCCCACATTTAAAAGGGCATGAAATGAGACAGGAATATCAGGAGTGGTGTGTGATGTGAGTGCAGACCAAGGGGTCTTTCTTAGAACTATGTCCAAATAAAACCTTTTAAAATGTTCTAATGCAGACACCATTGTAGAAAGGTGATGTTCTGTTGTTGTACAGACAGCACATGAACATGTTTATCAAAAAGCTAGTAGGTAATATAAAGTGTTATAATGACTCTTTCTGTATTACATTAAAGACGTTCCATTATATTTTCTACTGAATAATTTAGTAAAAATCTCTGCATATGTCACAGTTCTTCTTTAACGCCATGTACTTTTAAGTTGTTTTCCATGAACCATTTTGTCAGTGCAAGTCTTTCAGGAGAACCATGATTTAACGTTCTCATTTTCTATGTTGTATAAACCCTCTAAAGGAATTCCCTGTCTGAGTAAGGTGGTAATTTCTGTAATCTCAATGTTTTGCTCTATAATAAATATAATTAGAATGACTGTTTTCTGTTCTGCTCAGAGCAATGCACCTATTGTCCATGAACAGATATCTAAATAATATAGTGGTCACTTCCAACATAAGTTATTCAATCTGAATTGCAGCAACTCAAGATGGATGATTTCAAAGAAACTTTTTAGGTTTCAAGATATCTCTTGGTGTCTATTTAATATTCTTCTATATGCCAAGAAATTGTGAGTTGTAGTAATAGCAGCTGAATTTCTCACCACCTAATCTAGGATAAAGGTCTCACTGGATCTTTCTTTTTTCTGATTCCCCCTACTGTTGCTCCTCACAAGGAGAGACTTCTGGCTGCCAAAAACCTGTCAGAGCCCGTCTGCTGATATAAACAGGGAAGATGGCTAACCATTTCCTGGAAATTCCAATCATGGATAGCTGTGGTAGTAGGAGCTAGTTGTTCAGCCCGTTTCAGCTGTGCAGTACTGATGGTATTACTGTGTCAATTAAAACTGCTTGTTTTAACTACCTGGTTTTATAAATATATATTCTTAAAACATTATCTGTGTCTGAGAGGAGATTATATACAGGTTAGTGAAAGGAATAGAATAGAATTTGTACCAGAGACAGAGCACAGCAATTTACTTAGTAGCTGTTATACCATCCTATAGAAGGTGGATATTTGTTCTCAGACATACTATTTGCTGATGACAGCTAGAACACCTGCTAATGCTTACGTCTCAAAGCAAGCATCTACCTACAAAAACATCTGATTTCCTAATCAGATGAGTATTGCCATTAAAGCAGCATAGGTTATCTGAAATAAGCATGAAAATTCTCGTGTCACTTTGAAGGTTAAGCTACAGAACATCTCGAAAATGCATCCCAGCAGCTGGTTTGCAGATTCACAGCTGAGTAGAAATACATATTGTTTTTAAACTTGAGTAATTCTGACTTCTTATGGGACAGGAACATAAGAGGATTTTTTTATTGTTCTTGCCAAGTACAGTATCATGGTATCAAGTACAGCACATAATCTACTGCTTTAAAACTGACTCACTTTAAAAGAAATAATGCAGGATTCTGTCTGATTTCAATTTTGGTCCTGTGAGGGTTAGGGCCTGAACATACAGTTGAGAGTATTTAGTGTTCCACAGGTCGGAGCACAGAGAACAGAGACAACAGAAAAGTTTTGCAAACTTAAAAAATGTATTATTTATTATTTCAATTTGTTTGTCTTAGACATAAAAGCTGTAATTCCTCAAGAGACGAACATTTAGTTCAACACGTATGCCTTTACATAATATTAGTGCTGCAAAAAAATGTTGTGTTTCTTACAGAAGATTCTGAATATGGCAAAATTTATCCTGTGAGAGTGCAGCAGGGTTAAACAATAATACACCAGTCAGGTTTGATAATGTTTTTTCTGCCTAAGCATTTTGCTTTTGCTGCATTCCTGAGGCAGTACCTTCCTCTGCATCTCTGTGACCAGTATCTTCATCTTACCTTGATTCCTGGCTGCATTTTAAGAGTAAATTATTTTCTTTTCAATTTTCAAATCTGATGCAAGGTCTTATGATGAAATTTGTATTTTAACAGGTCAGACTAAGCGATCAGGTTGTGTCCTTTGATCTCTCTCTCCAAAGTGGTGTGAGGGACAGTAAGATGTCATGATCTAGATCCTTGGTTGGGCCCTAGTTGCGAGTGGTTTGGGGCATGGGTGTGTAAAGTTTGGGGAGGCAAGATAGCTTTTATTCACCTCTGAGCTGACCGAGTGGCCTGCTGTACAAACAAAAATGGCTAAAGATTGTTCTGTCTGAAGATTTCTGTCCATTCACCTCACCTGCCGCCATCTTATGCCGAACTGGACATTTAAATCTTCTGGGACAGCCTCATAGTTACGGAGATTTCAGTCTCTATTAGAAGAACCCAGCTGCCCCTTGAGAGCAATTACCTTTCCAGTGTAGAGTAAGTGTGTCTTGAACCACTATTTCAATTCTGTTTGAATTCGAATCCAGACAGGCAATCTCCAAATTTTTTTATTGTGAGATTCTCTGTTTTAGGTGACTTGTAAGGTACATATTCAAAGTCAAGTGCAAATGTCTTAGCTAATACAGAGTTTAAAATGCTATGCCATGTCCACTCTTCATTTTTTTAAAGTGCTAGGTCATTAGCACTTTAAGTGCTAGGTCATTGCTCAGGTATTTAGAGAGTTTCCTATTGCTCTCATTTATTCTGTCCTGTGCAAAGAGAATGGGATGTTTGGCAGCATCTCTTTGCCATGTCTATGCTTTCTTCATCTATCTTGTAAGGTTAAAGGGCATTAGCTAAATGTCTCTTTCCTATTTGCATTATGATTTGATAAAGAGGGAAGCTAATGCTAAAAGACAATGTCAGATCTTTTCAGTATCTTGTACTTTTTAAAAGTTTCTTTTAAAACCCCCTTCTTTCTCAGAAACCTGAAAGGCCACTCAGGCAGAGTTTGTCCTCTTTAGAAAAGAGGTAAAAATAATGATGGATAAGTAATAAGATGAGCATAACCAGGCAATTATTTCATGTGCATACAATTTTATTATGTCAAAACATTTGTATTTATTTGTTCGTATAACTAATGGTGACAATGCAACACTTGGGAAGTATATATAGAAAGACAGTTAATGCAACATATGTTGATTAAGTTTTTCCCATCAAAGATATAAATATTTTTATTCATATGCAGACTTCTTATACAGATATTAGATTCACTATTTGGACATCACAGTAAAAAAAAAAACGTACTGAAAGACTATAAAATGTAAACAAGCACAATTCTGAAGCTCTGCATTCAAAACCTTTGAAGATTGGCACAGATAAAGGTCCTTTGTAGGCAATTATTCCATCCTTGTTAATTTCTTCATAATACGTAATTTTCACCATTTTTTCTTATTTAACCATTTTTCCATATACATTTTACTTCATACTCTTTTCTGGACCCTATGTAAGAAGTTACTGGCTGCAGAATCTTTCCAATTTTTCTTTTCAAAGGTGACCACTTACCTCACTCTTCGGTTAGATATCTGCCTATAAGATACAGTTGAAAAATTACTCTTTAATTATTAGGATAAAATTTGCCTGAGCAGCTTTTTTTAGGCTCATTGACTTTCACTGCCTTTAATGACAAATTTTTCTCTCCCTTCTGCCTTCCTGTATTCCTCATTGCACTCTTAAAAATTGCTTGGAAATGTCAGATCAAAGTCTGGAAAGGGCAAAAAAAGGCCTAAACTATAGAAAAGTTTAGTTCAACCAAAATAGACCATTGTGACATAGTAAGAGAAAGTACTCTGATATTTTTTGGGTCATTTGGGAACAGTAGGAACTCTTGTACCTATTTAATGTTGTACCTAGTAGCCTAAAATGTCTAGAAGAATTTCTAAAGTAATGTCTGGACAGAATTCTAAGATTGACGGGAGACTGAAGATGCAGATTTCCTTAATTTTAATGATGGGAAAGTAAGGTAGAAGAGTATCACAGTGAAGTTTTAGAGTTACTTAAATTGGTCAGCTGCTATGAAGTTGTTAATCAGAAGTAAAGCTAATGCATTTCCAATTTTGACTACTAACTTCAAGTTTGCAGATAAACACATCTTTATACTGACTTGTTTCCCCAGTATCTTGGCAGTGTTTTCTGCCTAATATGAAACTTCAAACTCAGAGATATAGGGAAGATCAGCGTGATATTTCTTCTGGCAGTAATATCAGAGCACCTGCACAGACATCTGAAAGGAAAGCCTGCATTGCTGTGCAAGCAATGCAGTCTGCATGACTCAGACACTTAAATTTGTCTGATACATTGCTGTGAAAAGATTCTCTTGTAGCTTCTGTGTGAAGACCCCAGATTTCTGGAAAGGTTCTCCTGTTTAAGAGAAACTCACCCACTGCTCTCTTTACAGAAGGCTTTTTTGCGAGGTGCTAGTTTTGACTCTAGTCGTAAATCTTCTCCACCAAATTTTAAATGTATAAGTCTGACTCATTCCTGTTTTCTGCATAAATTAACCAAGGTAAAAAATTCCTCCATTTTAAACAGATGTGTCAGCTGACTGCAATATTTGAAATACACCAAAGCACACGTGTAATAGAGCTCTGTAAGAAATCGTCTGTGGCAGACATTCTAAATGGGTGAATTTATTCAAGTGACAAGGTTGCACATTTAGCTGGCTTCAACTGTAGCACAAATGTAAACCTTCGGGTAAGGAATAGAAGCCTGGATAGCGCAAGAAGGTGGTAAATTGTCACAGTAATTCATCACAGGTTCTTTTTTATTATGTTCCAAGAGTGTCACGAATTTTTGAATTTCTATAGTAATAAATTATCTTCTCCTAGGCTCTGTTTTAAACACATAGAGCCTTAACTCAAGCAGTCCAACAATTTTGCTGGTCTCCATATGAGTTCATTTTTCTTCAGCAACATACCCTAGGAAGATCAAAAAGGATCAGAAATTGTCCTCTACCAGAAGGTGATTTGTTTGTGAAATTGTTCATTTCTGCATAGTATGTTATGCTATTTTCTCATTCAAGGACTGAGACAGAATGGAACTGAGGAAAAATTAGCACACTAGCTCCACAAAAGGCCTCAACATGTTTTACAGTATGTTGGATGAATTTCTGCTTGAGGTGAACATGTATAAACAGCCCACTGCCTCAGTCTCTGCCTGCAGGTCCTGAGAATGCTCTGGGCTGAATACAGTCAGACTTCCCCCAAAACCCTTCTCCCACAAAGAAGCAGCTCTGGGTAGTATAAGTTCAGTGTATCCTTCTGAGTATGAGAATGGCAAGGCCAACAGTCTTCCCATTCCACGAGCCTGACATACACCTTCTTGAACTTTAAATGCTGAATGTCATTACAGAGTCAAACTGTATTCAATTTTTAATATAAAATAATTTTAGAGAAATTGGGAAAGATTCTGTCATTCATGGCAGTAATGTGCTTGTCTGGTTTCAGGTTGTGGGTCACTTATCACTTGTAAGAGGGTGACTGCTGCTGGTTTTAGACTCTTGGTAGTGTATTTTCCATCTGGTTGAATCTGGTACTGCAGCAGCTTATTAGCATGTTATATATTACGTGAAGATTAACTTACTGGGGTGATGTTTTAATAGTAGAGAGAAATGGTACTGATACATATATGTTCATATATATGAAGTCACTCACTGCTTTCTCCTAGACTGCAAGTGGTCTATTCTGCTCCTTCTCCCCATCTACTAACTCAGGAGGCCACCTGTCCTGAGGACAACCTGTCTAATTCTTGAAAACTGAGGCAAAGAAGGTGTTAAGTACCTCAGTCTTTTCCTCATCTTTGGTAACTACATTCCCCCGCCATGTCCAAAAAAGAATAGAGGTTTTCCCTGCCCCTCCTTTTGCTATTAATGTACTTATGAAACCATTTTTATCATCCTTTACAGAAGCGACTGTATTAAATTCTAATTGAGCTTTACATCTCTAATTTTCTTTTTGCATAAAATTTCAAATGGCCTTTGATAAATGAAGAGGAATTAAAGGCAATATTTAAGAATGTTATGGCCTGTCTAGCAAAAGATTTGCAAATGCAAATATTTCTTTATGCTTAAATCATAATGACTGTTTAAATGATATTGCCAGTTTCTCCCCTAAACATGTAAAAAAGATGCTAAGATGTGACATTTAGGGACATAATTTAGTGATGGACTTGGTGGTGGTAGATTAGAAGCTGTACTTGTTGATCTTAAAGATCTTTTCCAACCTAAATTACTCCATGGCTTTATGATTCCAATCATCTGACCACATACAGAATGCATGTTTTCTCCGATCTTTCCCTGTTCTTCTTATTTTTTTCTCTGTTAGTGAGAGTCATCCAGAAATAATGAATCTGTGTTTCTTCAAAGCGAACAGAGGACTTCAGATAAAGAGGGGCAAGCAGGAAGAAATGCTCAGTTCTGTGAATTGAAAGTGGGGGACACTATGAACAGTTGTCCAAGTAATTAGCATAAAGAGTGAAACCTAAAAGCAGCATGTTTATATTCTGAGTAGGGATTAGCTATTTGGAGAATTCAGGACATGGCTTGAAAGGTTTGCAGAGACATTTTCCTCTCAGAATCATAAGAAAGAAAAATCAATCAAATTATAGGTTTTTTCCCCTTAGAATTATTAGAAAAAATCATGGCACTCACCAAAGAGGTGTCTGAAGTTAACACCAAGCATACTTGATAAATATAGTATAATAAGATTATGCTTTTTGAAGTCTTGCATGAAAACAAGTTTTAATTCCCTTGGTTTGTAAACAGCTTGAAGTGACTGTATCACATCCCTTTCTCCACCTCACCATCCTCACAGAAATCTCATTAACAAGACCAAGCAACTGGTGGAAGTCCTTGTCCTTGAATTCTTGCAAAACCTGGAAATTCACAAGTTGAACTTTATTTCATGGATAAACCAAGTACTATTTCTCATCTTAATTTCAATACTTTTTTCAGCATGTCACAGGAACCAGAAATCCAAAAATTTCTCTGGCTGAATTAAGGTCCTGTATCACAAGTCAGAGAGGAGGTCTGCTGGGACAAAGTTTGCTGATGTCTCTCCTCTCCAAAATTTGCTAGCCTGCTCTAGCTTGTGTGAATTTGTATTAATTTACATACATGCTAATGATTTTGTGAGAACCTCAGATAGTTCCTGAACACATCTGAAAATCATCCTGAGAAAAATGTTTTAATGGTCCCGTATTTGTGTTGTGTATGCTAAGTCAATAAATTTGGACACTACTTTTGTCTGTAAGAAATTATAATTAATAATGTCCAAATGTTCTGCATAATGACAGCACTAGCAATATGTGGCACTTTGGATTTATGTTTATAATAAAGAAAACCCATCAGTTGTATTCATTTAATCAAAATAGGATTACAAAACTTCAGATTTTGGCTTATAAGCATAAGCTCAGTCCTGACAGGAATGCTTCTCAAAGTCTGTGTGTTCAGTGTCTAACAGTGCTCTTATAAACACGCATGTAAAAAGTATGCTCAAGAGAAAAAACTGTTGCCCTGAATTAATTTAGTAAAACACTCATAGTATTACTGGATCTGCTAGGACTTGGGACACAAGTGGCAAAAATAAAATTACCCACTGCTATTTTTCTCTTGATTCACAGAACACAGATCCATTTCAATATGTTCAGTAGAATAGAATGTTTAGAACTTAGACAAGAGAGAACCTTTTGAAATCCTTTTCATTGCAAAGCCTGAAATTGTTCTTAGCTCTTAAATACTTCAAAGTATTCTGTTGAAATTGCTCTCAGCCTTCTCATTTCTTTTTCTTGACATCTTTGCTCAATAACATCTATCTTTTCAAAACTGCAGATGAAGCAGCTTTTATTCTTCTTGTCTTCCCCACAAATGGCCAGGTGCTCATTTTGTGCCTTCCAAAACCAACTTTGGATGATCTTCTGCATGGTTCTATATTTGACATTAATTGTACGGGGGTACAAAGCATCCGGTCCTTTCGGTTACAGAAGTATTTAATGAGTTGTTCCATAGGTAATAGGAAGTGACATTGGTTACTCTCATGGTAGATAATATAAAGCCCTGCAAATCTGGCATGTATGGAGCACTGAGAAAGACATAGCAGAGGGGTGAGTTATGCTTTTTGTGGGGAAAGGGAGGTTTGATAGCAGTGAGTATCAATGCTGACACCCAGATTTTCCCTCTTTCTGATGCCATTCAGGGCATGTCTCTGCTGGCAGGGCAGCTGAGGTGCTGCAGTGGTACCATGAGTGTGTTTGGGTGTGTAGTTTAGTGTGCATGCACACACCTTCCTTCTGCCACTGCTCTCCTTGAAAAGGTTACTTCACAGGGCTGATTCTACTACACATGGGCACCAAAAGGTATCCTTGTCCTTGTTTTGGCATTTGGTAAATTTTGTATTACTGGTCTTTTTGTTTTATGATCCCTCAGGTATAAAAATTCGCTTCAGTACACAACGCTGGAGCTGTTTGTGGAAATAGCTTGACATATGTAGATTCAGCGGTCATTATAAAAACCAAAATCTGACAATATGGAAAGAGAATCTGATAATTATTATGCCCATTAAAAACAGAATTGCATTTAAGGGAAGGAAAAAAGGAGCTAGTGGTACCCTAAATATATATGTGGTGTTTCTCTGTATAAAGCATTCTAGATCAAAACAGGAAGATTAAATGGGTTTTCTCATGTAAGAACCCTAATAAATTCAATTGTAGCCTTGAAAGACATTTCAAACTTATCTACTATCAGAAAAGAACAAGAAGGTGAGGTGGCCTGTGCAGGCTGTGTTTGTTGCTCTGGTCATCAAATTCTTTTTACTTGCAAACATTCTATCCTGTAAAAAAATATTTTATTGACCACAGACTTCTAATTCTCAGGCAAAATGTCCATGAGATGATATATCAAAGGCAAACATTTGTACCTCATCTGGTTAGAAATCCAGTTATGTGATATCAAGAAAAATAATTGGTAGCTGAAATTAAAATTATCTACTACCCTATTCATTCATATGCATTGCTAGTGAAAATCTTTATAAATTAATTTTCTTCACTGGAGTTTTCTATTGATCAAAAGGAAACTTTGAAGCAGTGCTTTGATGGAGTGAAAAGTTTCCACGCCTCTTTTCTTCAGATTAAACAGCTTTATGAACTTTTTTTTCTTCTGGATAATACAGCTGGAACCAGGGATTTATTTGACTAAGACTCTTGTTCCTTATAATAGCTTTAAGTGAATAAGAATATAAGGTAGTTGCAATACAAAATTGCTATACTAGCAAATTTACACAGTATTGTTCATTAAATGCAGAAATTTCACTACAAAGAATTTTTTTCTAAGTATAATACAACAATGTGAACAGTAAATATATATTTAGATATTTGTCATTCTTTTTTGACTTGGTTAACTTTAAAATATAAATTTCCCCTCATTTATAATTTACCCCCCTGTATTTCCTACATTCGTCATAAATTAATCTCTTTCCTTATCTTCTAAATTTTCAAAGTAACCACCTCTCTCTTGACTGTCTGCCAATCATTTTTTCAGAACTAGTGGTTCTGGTATACCTGGCGGAAAAGTAAATATGAAAGAGTGTCAAGGGTTCCTGGAGATAAGCTTATCAGATGTAAAATGTCCAAGACTGACAAAAATAATTATAGCTCTAAAAGGAAGTTTAGAACTGATTTTAGTATATCTTAATTTAGTTGCTTCCCAAGGTGTACTTATTTTCTCTCTTATAAATTATTTTGTGAGTGATGCAGAGATTTTAATCACAGAGATGAGGGCTAGAGCAGCATTCACAAAAAAAACCTACATTCTTCAGAAATGTCTTGAATATATTGAATATATTGAATTTGAATTTTGTTGATGAGAATGCAAGCCCTACATTTTAACTTCTTGAGATTCTAGAATTATGTTAGCAAAATTTTCTGAGTAGATTTACTGTCCCTGAGGAGTTTTACCACCTGCTACCACTGTCTTTGAAGAAATGAGACAATAGGACAAACTTAAAGATAACTACAAAAAAGAGAAATTATTAACATAAAAAAGAGTTGAATAAACAATAACTTAAACCACGAAGATTTTTGTGATGACTCTTTAGTGCTTAAAAGAGTTAATAATTACACTGGAAAGGGATAAGATCAGTCTTTGTATTGATATGATAAATAAATATGGTTTCTTAACAAACAAAAATATTTTTTTCAATGCCAGAATCAGTGGATTTCTATGCCCTAATTTTTTTTGTTCAATATGAGATTATACTGTTGCCTGCCATTTTGTGCATTAATGCAGATCTTCAGGAATATGGAAGATATAAATACATTTAAATTCAGGTGAGTTAAAGCAGATGAGTTAGAATTCAAATAACTTTCAACTTGCTTTTTTTCTTTTCATGCACATTATTATAACATTTTCTTTATTCTATGTTCTCACTAAGTGAGTCCAAGCTGAATATCTGTACTGTGAAAATACTCATGCGTTTTATTGTCTGCTGTGAAGTTAATTAGACCATTCATATTTGCTAAGATTAACATGTATGTAGCAATTTCTTATGCTAATTTCTCCTTTTGGTTTCTATTTCAAAATTACTGTAAAGATTTAACCAGAACTGGCCTTTATAAAATGTCGTGGTGTAATCCCAGCTGGCAAGGAAGCTCCTCTCCTCCACTTGTCACTCAACAACTGATGCCCAGCCAGTTCCCCAGCACAGCCCTGCCCAGCCTTCTCCCTAGTTTATATCCTGAGCATTATGTCATACAATCTGGAATGTCCCTCTGACCAGTCTGGGTCAGCTGTTTCGGCTGTGTCCTCTCCCAGCTTCTTGTGCCACTCAGGCTTTCTCGCTGGCAGGGCATGAGAGGCTGAAAAGTCCTTGACTTATGGCAAGCAATGCTTAGCAACAACTAAAACATCAGGGTGTTATCAACATTATTCTCGTGCTAAATCCAGAACACAGCTCTGCGCCAGCTACTAGGAAGTAAATTAACTCCATCACAGATGAAACCAGGACAATACATATGATTCCCCCCTGGTTATAGACTGAATCTTCTTATGACTGTTTTTAGTGTACTTGTACTTGCTTTTCAGTCAGAAAGCCAGTGGAGGAAAATCTGGACTCTGTGTGCACTTGCAGATAAACAAATTAGCTGCTCTGTGAAACATCTAACCTCCTTACTTTACTGTGAAGTTTATCAGTAGTGGAGAAGCCAACTTCTGTGCAGGAGGACAGAGAGGTGTTATTCTCCAAAGCCTATTCTCATCTAAACTTGAGAAGACCTATGAAGATACTCTCACAGACCAGTTCAGGATTTGAAAACTGTGTATTATGACTACAGTCCTTCAGCCATGTTTTAATGAAGAATCAAAGAGTAAAGATGGATGATATTTGAAAAAGTCTTTCCATAGTAAAATTGTGTAATGAAAATATATATACAAGGGGAAAAAATAAGAAATGTTTGAACTTTAAAACTTTTTATGCCCTTGGTCTTCTGTGCTCTTGCTAATTTTCTTCTTTTTTTCATTTTTAATGGAAGAATATTACATTTCTGCTGTAATTACTGCATACTGCTGCATATAGGTATTTTAACTTTCTTGCAATAGTTGAGTGCACCTGGCAGGAAAAAACACCATGACTGGCTTTGAAAACAGTTTACTGTTTACAGGGGGTTTTTTTATTATTATCAGATTGCTAAATGTACTCAATACAGACAGGGAGAGAATACTTAAAAGGTGGAGAATGTCTGGCTACTGCGAAGTTCTGAGGCCTTTAAGAAATAGAGGGGGTGCGGGATTTGACGCATTAGCTTGGGAGAAAATGAGCTCCTCTTTCATAGAAGCAGAAATATAGGAACCTGCAGGATGAAGGTATTTTGGTGATTTTCATTCTTGAATATTTGTAAGTACTTAATTTATTAAAATACTTGAGTTCTTAGCACTGTATCCATATATTTTTGTCTATATGTATTTGCCTCTCAACAGGAACCTCCTTCATTGGGCTTCATGTAGAGTTATTCTATAAATTCTCTTACTATCTCTGTGCAATATTCAGTGAATATATGTCAATGGTTGGCTCCCTGACCTGAAGCCCATCGATTTTGTTGATCATTGTTTGTTTCCCTTACTGATTTTTATTGACTAGTAATTTTACTAGCATTTCTTGCTGCTTTTGGTTGTAATTTGGAAGCATTCAGGCTTATTAGTAGTCAAGTAATTAGTAGCCAATTCAGTTATTAGTAGCCGAGTAACACTCAGTTGCCTGATAATTACATCATTATCAGAATTTGGGAAGGACACTTGCATCTATTTTAGAAATAGATTTTAAAAATCAAACATATAAAGGAGCCATTTGTAACAATGATTTAGACTGCGAGTGGAGTTTCTAAATTCAAACAGTAACTTTTCTCATTTTTCTACTCAATTTTTTCCTGTGTCAGATGGAGATCTATTACACCTAGTTAGCTATTTTATAGTATTGTGTCTTTCTCTCCTTTTTTCCATAGAAGGCAGAAAACCCTACATGTCTCTGAGGTTTTAGGAAATAAATTATGCAGTTCTAACTAGCCCATTACAGTACATTCACAGTAACAAGAGAATAATTCCACGCAGTAAATAGAAAGGGAATATCATTCAATGTAAAAGCATTCAACACAAGCTGTGTCTTTTTTCAACTGCTACACTTTCGCGAGTCATCCTTTTATAAGATCATTAATTTGTTTCTTAATTCTGCCACCTTTAGTGAAGGGATTTTTCTTCTGTTGTGAGTCAATAATCTCTCTCTTATTACTGTTACTTGATTGTATATATCTGTGAAGGCAGGTTTTGTGTACAATCCCATTTAATCAACTGATTATGTTATGCAGTATGTATAACTTAACAGGTCCGTGTTGAAGCACTAGACAGCGTGATTAATCACTACTCTGCTTATTGATATAAACTCCTGCTTATGAGCTTTTAAGGAGCTTTGTGGGAAATCAATTTCAGCTGTTAAAACTGGAAGAGAAGGTAGACATGTCTTTTTCTTTTCTCCATCTGTGTTTGCATCTTTCAGTGACTTACAGGTTTGACTGGTTCTTGATGTGTTACTGCTGTTTCATGTTGAGTGCAGTGTACTTGTTTGCTGCCCTTACTTAGGATCTTTTCCCAATTGTGGCTTCTGGATGTTATTAGTGTATGTGTTTTACAACTCTGCCTTTGCTAAAATATTTTAAGATGTTATTCTCTATGACCTCGCGAACATAAGTGAGGGTTAGATTCAGTAAAGTTCTGGTTACTCTGCCCCTGGCTCAGTGAAGAAGTCAATGTTCTGAATAATTTTGCCTCAAATCTCAGCAAAACCTGTATATATGTGAATTTCTGTAATGTTCAAATGTGGTTTGATGAAGAGACAAGAGCTCAGGGGCCTTTGCTCCCTTGGACAGGCTTGTGCTTGCTGAGCAGTGAGGGAGAACATACTGTGAGGTAACTGCTCTGCCTTGAAGTAGCACTTTTGTAGCTGTGAGTAGTGTTAGAAACAGCCGAGGTACTGGGGCAGGTTATAACCACACTGCTACCCCTGGAGCAGATGCTAAGCATTATTCCTTCAGTTAACCACAGCTTTTGTTTTTACAGTGCTGATTTATATTCCAGCTAGTGTATTGTGGGGCAGGGAATACATGCACAAGCTTGCCCAATAATGTACATAAAGTAATGTAGTATGGGAGTTGACATTAACCAGGTCTAACAGCGAAGCTGACTGCAATGTCCTGGCGTTCACATTCTTACAGAAACCTGCTTTGATAATTCTACGGTGTAAATGGCAAGTGATGTCAAGAAAGCATTTCCATTCATTATTTATCTACCTATCTTGCCTGTCTGTTGGGTTAGTTAGTTTTTTGTATCCTAAACTCTTTGCACTACAAAACTTCTGACTTTTCTATAAATAACAGTTCAAAATTGGTGTAATAGAATGGTAGTAATAAAAGTGTGTCTGTTAAGTAGGGAACTAAACAGAGTTGTAAGTGGTATTTTTTCATTTGGTTTGGTTCTTGGCTACATTCAAGTGGGGTTTTTTAATAGTCTTATAATTAAATGCATGTTATCTGTGAAGCTGGAATCTTCTTGTAAGAGTGAGATAGAACTCTGAAAGATAAGTAATATCACAGCAGATTTTGTTTTTCTGTTTTGCAATCATTTAGCAGAATTTGAGGAAGACCTGAATATTCCTTCCATCTTTTCCATTTTCCTGCCTATATACATTTTTATTACTGAAATATACATCTTAACTTACACACCTCCTACCTCTTTCCTCATATCTTTACCTATTAATGATGGTAACAGATAATTTTATTTGTGGAAATCACACAAACTGTAATCCCTTCATGCAAGAGGACAATCTGTTCTTAATATCTTTGTTGCATCCTCCACTTTCTGATTATAATACAAATCATGTCTTGTGAGAGCTTAGATACAAATTAAAGTTTGACACCAGCAAGATGCTTTAGCTAACAGAGTTTCAACAATTTTTAGGTAACAAATTACCTTGTGCTTTTTGACCTCTTCACATACATAAATACTTGTTGTGAACTGTTGTCTTCAGTAATTGTGGTCACAAGTACAGTAATTTCACGACTATAAGGTGCACCAGACTATAAGGCGCACCCCCCCGGATTCGGCAAAATTCGCAACTTTGTAGATCAGATAAGGCGCACCGATCTATAAGGCGCACTTTTTTTTTTTGCAGCGAGGCCCCGCCCCCAGCTCACCCCGTGTGGTTGCTGGCTGAGGCCCCGCCTCAACCCGGCAGCCATTGGCCCCCGGGCCCGCCTCCACCCGGTAGGGGCGGTGCCGCGAGCCACCGAGCCACCCTGGACCCGGCAGCCATGGGCCCCCGGGACTGCCTGGACCCAGGAGTGGGGGTGCCGTCGGCCCCCTAGCCCGCATTCATCCGGCAGCCATGGCTCCCCGGGACTGCCTGGACCCAGGAGCAGGGGTGCCGCGGGGCCCCTAGCCCGCATTCATGCGGCAGCCATGGGGCCACGGGACTGCTTCCACCTGGGAAGGCGGGTGCCGCGGCCCCCCAGCCCGCATTCACACGGCAGCCATGGCTCCCTGGGACTGCCTGGACCCAGGAGCGGGGTTGCTGCCGGCCCCCTAGCCTGCCTTCATCCGGCAGCCATGGCTCCCCGGGACTGCCTGGACCGAGGAGCGGGGGTACCACGGCCCCCCTAGCCCGCATTCACGCGGCAGCCATGGCTCCCCGGGACTGCCTGGATCCAGGAGCAGGGGTGCCGCGGCCCCCCTAGCCCGCATTCATGCGGCAGCCATGGCTCCCCGGGACTGCCTGGACCCAGGAGCGGGGGTGCCGTGGCCCCCCTAGCCCACATTCACGCGGCAGCCGTGGCTCCCTGGGACTGCTTCCATCCGGGAAGGCGGGTGCCGCGGCCTCCCTAGCCCGCATTCACACGGCAGCCGTGGGCTCCCGGGCTGCCTGGACCCAGGAGCGGGGGTGCCGCGGCCCCCCTAGCCCACATTCACGCGGTAGCCATGGCTCCCTGGGAGCGGGGGTGCCGCGGCCCCCCTAGCCCGCATTCATGCGGCAGCCATGGCTCCCTGGGACTGCCTGGACCCAGGAGCAGGGGTGCCGCGGGGCCCCTAGCCCGCATTCATGCGGCAGCCATGGGGCCACGGGACTACTTCCACCTGGGAAGGCGGGTGCCGCGGCCCCCCTAGCCCGCATTCACATGGCAGCCATGGCTCCCCGGGACTGCCTGGACCCAGGAGCGGGGTTGCTGCCGGCCCCCTAGCCTGCCTTCATCCGGCAGCCATGGCTCCCCGGGACTGCCTGGACCGAGGAGCGGGGGTGCCGTGGGGACCCTAGCCCACATTCACGCGGCAGCCATGGCTCCCCGGGACTACCTGGACCCAGGAGCAGGGGTGCCGCGGACCCCCTAGCCCACCTTCATCTGGCAGCCGTGGGCTCTCGGGACTGCTTCCATCCGGGAAGGCGGGTGCTGCGGCCCCCCTAGCCCGCATTCACACGGCAGCCGTGGGCTCCCGGGGCTGCCTGGACCCAGGAGCGGGGGTGCCGCGGACCCCCTAGCCCACATTCACACAGCAGCCGTGGGGCCCCGGGACTGCTTCCACCCGGGAAGGCGGGTACCGCGGCCTCCCTAGCCCACATTCACCCCGCAGCCATGGGGCCCCAGGACTGCCTGGACCGGAGAGGGGCGGTGCCTCGGGCCCCCTGGCCCGCCTCCACCCGGCAGGGGCAGTGCCGCGGGCCTCCGGGCCCGCCCCCAACCGGCTGCCGCGGCACTTCCGGCTCCCCCCACGGCTCTCAGCTCACACTTCCGGTTTGGCAAATTTCGCCGCTTTGTACATCAGATAAGGCGCACCGGACTATAAGGCGCACTTCCGGGTTCGAGGGAAAATTTTAGTCAAAAGGGTGCGCCTTATAGTCGTGAAATTACTGTAAGTTTTATATCAATGCTGCCAGTCCTTGTGAATTCTTACAGTCCTTGTGAATTCTTATATATAAGATTTTTATAATACATTTTAAACAAACATGGCTTTTATTTGTTTTGAGATTTCTTTAGCTTTATGAATGAGCTGGGCACTACAGATGCTGCATAGATTAAATTCAGGAAAAAAATGTAAATGCACACTTTTTTTTGGCTTTGGCTTCTTTGAGAGATTATGATTTTGATTTTTCTTCAGGTAGATACCTATGTTCTGGCCTTGTACACTAGAACTTATTAGAAAATATGTGGCAGAGGTTTTTCTTTGTGGTCAAAACCACACAAATTGAATAGAGAAAATTTTACTTCAAAACTGTTTTGATTACAAATATTGCTCCAGGCCAGTTTCTTTCTTGTTTCCTTTTATTTGTTTCTTTATTGTTTTTATTACTCTTCATTCTGATCACGCTCCTTAAATCATGTTCCAATCAACTCTGAAATGTCCTTTCTTCCCTCAGCTCTGTTCTCTTTCAGCATTTTCATATTTTCATTGCAAAGTTTTAAAGCTCTTATCTTCCCATCTGTGAGCTTTCCTCAGTGCACACAGGAAAATAAACATAGATTCCACCTCTATTGCATTCTTAAAATCCCCTGGAGACACAATGACTGTCAACAGAGTCCCAAACCACATGGAGTAAGTACAAACTATCTTTCAACACTGAGATACTGAAAAAACATTTGGGAAAAAAAATCGCCATTTTCTTTTTTTTTCCCTGAATTTTTACTTTTCTTACAGTTCCCTGTTAAAGGTCTAGATGCATCTTTCCCTTAGCTTTCTTCAGATACACTTTTGACTAAATTGCCTAATGATTTTTTCTGCCAGGGTGATACCACTTGAGTCTTGGATAGATATATTCATTTTATCAACTGTGGTGTTTCAGGCCTGCTATGATTTAAAATGCAACAGACTTTCTTCTCCATGTGTCTAGACCTCAGAACATTCCCCTGTGGCAAGGTCTAGACAAACTTTTGGCAGTCCTGATGCAGTCTTGTGTAGACAAAGAAATATAAACCACTCCTTGCACACCACAAGTTTTGTCTGTTTCCAGAGTAAGAAATGGAATTCCATTACCACAGTGTGAATACAAAAGCCCTGAAGACCTCCTTTAAAATGCATATACCCATATAGAGAACATGCTTCTTCAGCTTAGGTTTCCTCCTCTCACAGGAAAAGTTTCTTGCTTGTTCAGGAAACCCACAGTGATCATATAGCACTCATTTGGCCTGTCCTTCTGTCCTTCTTGATGCTTAAAGAAATAAAAATTCATCAACATCAGGCTGTACTCAGCATGGAAGTTGTAGAGAGTGTTGCATGGATAGGAGGTAAAACAAGACAGAAGTTAGATGTCCTGGATTTTAAATAGACTGGACACTATTTTGCTAGGAACACTTGTAAATTACTATCAATCTGCTTCTTATCCGTGCCACTCTTCTAGTCTTATTTTTGTTGCAAATAATGGCTCATCAGATATGCTCTCTCATTTTGTTCACTCTAAAATTGATGGAAATTAATGGGGAGGACATGGAATCTTGAGATTTCATACTTTCATTGCATAGACCAGTGTTCTGATCCACAAAATACTTCACTTTAATTATGCAGTTGTGGAAGACTTCCATGCTTGAAGGAGAAAAAAATCTGTGCAGAGGACTAAAACCACAGGGAACTGAGGCTGACAAAGTGAAGTCAAGGAACCTCTAAGCACTGCATTAATTTGTGTTATGAAGGTTGACTTAGAGTTGCATAACAACATCCAAGGGTATGACTCTCAAGGGCTGTCTTTTTTTGTATTGTCCTTAAGTTTCACCTTTTTCTGATATTTCTATGCCTTCAATACATGTAGTCAGAGCCTCCATGTCAAAGGGCAGTGTCTGTACTTCTTTGTCAGTGGATAGATGACCATGTCTTCTAGAGTTGTGTGCATGATCTCATTTTCTAGAATTCTTCCTGAGAAATGTGTAAGAATATATTTAATGTTTCTTGAAAGTCCTACTGACACAGTCACACAGAAACCAGAACATTTATGTCTCTCCTCTAATCCTTGGCTTCATCGTGGACAAGCAGAATCTCCTGAGGCGAATGAATTAAGACTAACATTTGTACCAGCAATCCTTTTACATGATATATATGTGATTAAATACAATAATAATGAAACAGATGAAAAAGGTCCCTTTTGGCTACACATCATGCAAAAAAAATTAAAGAAAAGAAAAATAAAAAATTTACTTACTATTTAGTTTCTCATTTACCTTGAAAGGAATAATGAGGAGATCTGTCTAAACTGCATGTGCAAACTGAAGTGAAAAACACTATAAAAAGCAGACTTTAATGTTAATCTTCTAATATTTGTAATCAGACTAAACGAGTTTTTCTAAAAAGTGGAAAATCATTATTAACTTAATATTCCAAGTGCTTCTGCTGTTTGTATGAAGAATAGGTTTCTTCAGGATGAAAAAGCTTCCTGCTAGTCCTAGCTCCTGCCAGGACAGGGTTAATTTTTGCAGTAGCTAGGAGGGGCCATGGCTAGGATCCAGAGGCTATTCTGTTCCACTTGATGCCATTTTTCCGGAATCGGAGAAAGGGTCTCTTTGGGATTGCATAGCATGGCAGTGATTTGTGTATTACCAACTCTGCAGGGTGAGCAATAACCTGTGAATTGTTCTCCTTTCTCTCCTAGGTTTTGTTATTAGTATCATTGGTTTTCTTATAACTTGGCGTTTACAATAAATTGCTCTTATCTCAAACGATTGTCATTACCTTTTGTGCCTGCAGTTCTCCTCTCCAGCCTCCAGCAGGGAGAGGGTGGGGAGGGAGGGAGAGACCACACAGCACATGGTTTTGTGTTTCAGTGGGAGCACTAAACTGGGCAATAACTTTGCTAAACCATAACACTGCTTCAAGTTATTGTCCTCTCATTTGCTATGAGATGGAGGCATGGTTTCAAAATGACACATGCAAGTCCTGCTCTGTTTTGTACATAGAAGGGACAGGAGAATAAAGGGCACAGCGTGGTACTTTCTTTCAGCCCAGATTAACCAACCATTCAGGAAGAGCTAGACTGAATCCTCTACCTGAGAAACCAATATGCCTCTCGGAGACTCTTGAGAGGATTCCCTCTGCTCCCAGGCTGTGGTGCCTCTGAGATTCCACTCATGCTCCCAAAGTTAAATCAGAAATTAATCAGTCACACAGATGTTCCTTATTTCTTGACAGAGAATGTAACAGATACACAATGCCCATCTAAAAATCATTAGATTTGAGGAGAAATTCCTCTCTAATTCTTTATTATTCCAATCATTCACATTGATTGGTGGTGTGTTTTCCAGTCTGTGTCCCAGTTATTAGCAGTTTCTTTGAAAATATAGCAAGTTGCTGTGTAGCCTGTGGCAAAAGTCTATGATTTTTCTCATCTAGTTTGAGATGAGAGTGTTTTCCCATTTTGGACTGCCCGTAGTATCTTCTTATTTTTTGTTTTGACTTCACAGCAGTGCCACAGATGTCAGTCTTCAGTTTTTTCAACTTAACATGTTGTCTTTTGATGGATAAAGATTGAGTCAGCAATATTTTTGTATATACATATATACCCAAAGGTGTGTATATCAATCTCTCTAGAAAGATATAGATATAGATATAATGCATATATATAGATAAGTGTGTGTGTGCATATATGTATATACATACATACACACTTAGGAACCTATGTATATTTTGCATATAAGCTCAGTAAGCGATAGGCCTTTGTGATAGAAAGAGAATTTTTAAATTATTTACAAAATATTTTTAGAAAAAATACAAGATTAAATTGCCATTACTTAACATCAGGATATGCTGAATGCAGCCTCTTAAAGACAAAATCTATGAGGTGTGTACTTCTAACAAATAGAGAAGCTAATGCTACTTTCAATTATTGGTAATAATGACCTGTATCATATTAACTTCACCCAAGGATAAATATTTTTCCCAAATAGATTACCAATCAGCGTTGAGCTGTAGTTCCTTATCTTTTAAAGATTTTCTAAAAAATTACTAATGTACTATTAGATGAGAGATGTAATGTGTAATGATTAAGAAAAACATTAATATTGAATGTTATGCCTAATTAAAATGATTCCTTATAACTATAACTTATAAATTATTAAAAAACTCCTATGAGTAATAATTTCTAGCAATAAATCCAGTTACAACTTTCAACAAAAAAAAGTGAATGATGAAAAAAACCTCGAGCAATACCTGACTAACTAAATTCACACTTTTGTCTGTATTAGAATAAAAATTGAAACAGATTTCCCCTCCTTCTTGCATAAACTTCTCCATGTACAGTGTGTGAATTGCCTTTACTGTAGAATAAGAATATGCATACCCTACAAAATTTTGCCCTTTTGGAATAAGTAACTTTCTATTAATAACGCTTTGCTAAACTTCAGCTGTTTTCTTGGTCTTGAGGAAATGACATACATAGATCTTCAGAATTACTAACATTTCAGAAGTAATGGCAGCAGCTGTATTAAAATGCTTGCCTACTCTGTTGTAATGATAGCATTTTCTCTCAAATCTGTATTGTGTAATTTTCAATTATTCTTGAAAGTGCAAATTGATACACCCTCGAGCAGGATTATGTGCAATGCATATTTAAACACTAGCATAATGTGTTATTCGGTTACTTCCCCTTGCACATAAATGTTAAATAAGAACAAAAATACAGCTTGCTTATTGCAAATGTTTCTTGTCAAGCAATCTTAGTCTTTCGCCAAAAGCAAGTACTACCATCATAAAATGAGAAAAAGCCATTCCATTAAAAGAGACAGATGATTATTAGTCTAGTCTCAAGGGCTTAATTTAATGTCCTCTCAATATGATTATCATCTTTTTAGTGATTTGTGAAGTTTGGCATTTTTGCGGGTTTTTTTTGTTTGTTTGTTTGCTTTTCCATTCTGTCTTTCAGAAATGGAAATATTTTGAAAAAAATTGTGTGTTTCTTTCTAGAGTTCATCCCAAGTGTGTAAAGATTTTCATTTTCTTAATCATAAAATTACAAACTAAATCCATTCCATCAATTGTGAGAAGAGAGATAAGGCAAGAAATTTAGATAAATTCTAATTTATGATAAACGTAAAATGTAAAATACTTGGAGTAAGACTTGGCTTCTGTTTTGCTTTTTGCAATGTACCTGGCAGGATAGTCTCTCCAAGGGAATTGCCAGCTGTTCAGCCTTGGTGGTAGTGCCCAGGTGCCTCCCCTGTGGCAGGAGGTTTCGCACAGAATGATGTAGTGCTGTGGATCATGACTCGCTTTGAGAGTGAGAATGAATACCTTCAGCTCTGTGTGCAGATGTCTGGGTGCTTCCCTGGAGGGGAAATTCTCGGGTGAACCATTGATATAAGGATCATCAGTGGCATCATAAAAAGCACTATCCCACGTTCCAGGATTTGCCTCTTATCAGCCTCTTCCCTTATCTTAAACACTCATCTGTAGCTTCTAGAGATGGTGTGCACCTACTCTGCACCTGGGTGCCTACTGAAAATGGCCAGCTTTTTGAGTCATTAACCATTAATATTCCAATGTCTCACTGTCATGGACCGGTCAAGCCATTTTTCTATATGAGTATTGGGTTGGTTAACCAGGAGTGATACACTGTTTTGTGCACTGGACATGAGAAGGATGGATTTGGAGCCAATTTTTACAGCCTAGTTATTGTATTGTTCAGACAAGAAATAAATCAATAACTTTGGGATGAAGTTCAATGCCATTATAATACTCTTGCTTGCAAGGTTTTGCAAGGACCAAATTAAGTAAAAGTTGTAAAACTCATTAAATACTTTCTCTGTGTGTTCACACAAGTACTGTGTATGGTAATTGGCTACATAACATTTCCTGATGCTGCAGCTACCACTAAAGTATTTTTTTCAAGAACAAATTACCGTAACTGTACTTGAGTATGTTTAATGACATAAATCAGACACTTCTAGGAGGAAGCAGCCAGGATGTACACTGTGAAAATTCAATTTGTCTAGGGCCCCATTATGCATAGCAGCATGTTTTTATGACCACTGATTTGGAGTATCTCATCACAATCTTAAAACTGGTTTTCTGGTTCTTACAATGGGCATCCAGTGCTACACAGACATAAACATTATGAATGGAAATCAATTTATACAACTGGTGGTGCTGAATTCCTTCTTGAATAGAAACGTAAAGTTTAACTTTTCTCAAAATTCTTTCCTTTGATAATTGTCTTACAATATGTATCCATCCTCAGTTCATCCCCTGATTTTGAAACATTTAGAAGTATTCAAGAGCCATCATACAATATATGGATATGTTTTACATCCATAAAGATATATAAATTATATATATCCATATATAATTCTGGATATAATTCTGTGCAATATGCTCTAGGATGACCTGCTTGAGCCAGGAGGTTGGACCGCTATGGTCCCTTCCTACTTGACCTATTCTGTGATTCCGTGATTGTTTCTGTGATTCTGTGAGGAAATGATCCTAAAGCAGTTTCTTGGAATTAATTTTTGAGAAAGCTGCTGGAGGTTTTGTACGGCTTGCCAATTTATCAGATTTTGAATTTTGAATGGCGCCTGATAGTAAACTCAGATTCCATCTAGGAGCTCATCATATGCAATATCAAATGTGGGATAAGTTGAAACAAATTGGATTGAATCTGGATCGTAAGGTATTACAGATTAATATTACCCAAATTCTTACTTGGTGCATAGTTCAGCAGCAAGATTTCTCCTGCAAGCTAAAGCAAAATCTTCAAATGTTTAAGAGTGGGTTTCTATTTGTTTCCCTAACAAAACTGGTCTTTCAAAGTTTGTTCATTTGTTTTTCCAAGATGTATTTGTAGGTATTTGACTGTATAGGAATTCTGGCTTAATTTGTTTTTTATGGTTTCATTTTCAAGGTGTGCACAAATTATGTATGGTGCTGTGAACAGTACAACAGATGTTGTGTAAATAACTGACATATTTTGGTAGTCTGAAAGATAAAAATCGTGGAAGGAGAAGGAATAAAATTATTTCTATCTTTTGGAATGTTGCATTTAAAATATTAATTAAAATAATGTTAGAAAGAATTTTAATTTTTAGATGAAAGAACTTAATTTGTCACTTTGATTTTGTGTTACCTGTCTAATGTGGTGCAGGATGAAACTGCATTAAGTATTTTCTTGAACACATTTCTGACATTTTTGACTGAGGTGCCCAGCTGAAACCAAGCCCTAATTTTGTTGTGCTTGCATAGTTCGTGACCTGCTGAAAATTTGTAAAACTGGTGAAACTTCAAAGGAATTGTTATGGGTCTGTTTAAAGAAATTTAGTAGGTTACGGGAATATCATAAGACAGTAGAAACGTGTACATAATTTGAGAATTTGTGACAACCACTACTAAAAGCTTTATTTCTTTAAATTGGTTTGAAATTGTAGTTGGAAGGATTCTTCATTTGTATAGAGATTACTGAAGCAGAGAGGACTTGGAGGCTCAGATGTTGCTCATTCCATGCATTAGGTATTGTTCAGCCATAGCTACTGATAGTATGTTATTCTGCTGACATAAAAGTTCAACCAACTGACAACACTGCTTTTCATAGGGTAGGTCACATCACAACATCTTGACACAAAGGAAATTTTCTGAAGGCAGATATCCAAATCAGGAAAAGTCTTCCCTCAGTGAATGCTTCTCTGCCAAAGTATTTTTATTAGCTACTCTGTAAAGGCCACGAAATTTTCTGGACATGGCCTGTAAAGAAAATGCTTGGACAGATACAAGGCTTCTCTTTTAATGATACTCTACACAGAGGGTATTTGTAGGCTGGAGAATATTCTAACATGGTTTATTGTAGGTTGCTAGGAAGACAGCTGCATTCTGTTTGCATTTCCCCCTTTTAAGGTTTGTTTACTTGTGGACCTACTCTAAGCTATGAAAAGCACATGAATAACACAAAGAGACATCAAATTTTCCATCACCCCTTAGGCAATGGTGGAACAATAAGTTGTTCAAATCTGGCTGGCCATAGGAGTAGAAAAGTGGGGACTACACATTTATGATATAGGGTTTGAAGCAGAGGCAGTGGAAGTCAAGGGGGCATGTACCCCATCAGCACCTCTTGTGGTCACTGTCTTAGGATGGATGGTGTGAGGCATTTCTCTGTGCAACAAGGAGTAGCCAAAACAAGAAGAGGTTCTGATGTTTTAGACATGAATGGTAAACATTTGTCTCCAGTGTAACTCTCTCTTAATCACAATGGCTTTTTAAACTTGTTTCTCTTGGGAAAAGGTCTGTACCACTGTTGTGGTGGAAAATGCTGCTTGCGGTCCTCATCATGTTCTGACAAAATTGTCAATGACATAACTAATCAGGAATTATGCCTGTGTCTTCTTGCTCTAAATATTTCACTGACTGCCTGGGCAATGACTATAGCTTTATTTTCCAACTGCCAGCATTTGGAATAAAATTTGCAGAAAATTCTGAATTCTGTGTGTTGGCTGGTTAATAATCTGTGTGGGGTTACTAATGGCCACCCTGATGAAATAGTTTCATTAAGGTTTCTGGGTTTTTTTAAGTTTGATACGTATTCCTAGGAGTTATAATGTAGAATTTCACAGTTTTAAAATACAAGTGTTTTACCATTAACTATTTTATGAATAAAATTGTTCCTTATTCGTGTGTTACACTTTTGCCTACAACAGATTCTTTCTGGAAGTTTCACGCAAGTTTATGGTAAACTTCTATTTTTCTTTCATATGAGTGATGGCTAAAGACTGAATAAATGTGCAAAGAGCTAATTCTCTCTATTATATTGTATTTTATAACCACAGGAGTCCTTAAATATATGTAATGGATGCCAAAAGTCAGTGTGAGAACTTACAATTTTTACTAACATAAATGCATTAATAACTTGGACTAGCTCTCACTACTACCAGATATGGTGAATAATAATTTTCTTAGTAACAGGACACTTTTATAATTTTGATAGCTTGTTGAGTAGGAAGTCATTTGGCTGAGAAAGGTTATGTGACTTCAGTTCATAAATCTACATGTACATTCAATACAAAAGTGGTTTGCTACATTTGCCTATGCATTAAATAGAAGTTTGATCAATTGATATATTGCCCTTGTTTGCCTGCAATTTAAAAATGTAATTAGTTAATGGGGGCACTGAATAAATATTATTTTGTACTACAACTCGTAGAGTTCAGACTTTAGCCTGGTTTTCATTTGAGGTGCTATTACTACAACCGTCTTTGTGCTGTATCTTGCACTTATGACTAATGAGAAAGAGTGTGGAAGGCGAGAGATGATGTGCCAATTGGCAGCAGAAATTGTAGAACTGCACTTAGATTGTACTCAAGGTCGGCTGTGAACTTGAAGCCTGCTGAAAGCATGGACCCTTTGATGGATGTTATCAGATCCAGAGTCTCCATACATTTGCTGAGTATATTTACCACAATATGCCAGTAAGTGGGTGCAAGACAGCAGTTTTCCAAGTGAATTCTCATCTTTGAGGGAAGCATAAGAGAGGATTTGGTAGAGTAAGGTGGTAGCTTAACAATATGTATGCTCTCACTTATTGTTTGTTCACTGTGGCCATACAGAAGGAAACCTGAAAGTGTTTGCATGCATTCCCTCAAAAATTAAAAATGTAGTGAACTACTGTTGTGAGCCAGTGTATGGTTCAGATAGGATTGCCTGAGGATGAATACAAATATCACTAATTGTACACTGCAGCATTACTGTGTGATATTTTGAACAAAGATTGTGTCTATCTTGTTCTGAAGTAAAACTATTTACTGTGTCATGCACAGATTTTTTTCCACTTTTGCCAATGCCTCCCAGGCAACTTTTTATTTTCAGGTGCTGCCTAACCACAGCTTTGTCCTGAAGCAGACTTTCTAAGTTTGGCAAAAGAAATGCAACAAGACAAAAGTCCTTTATACACCTTGATGCACCTATTTTGATTTTACTCACAGCGATTTTGCTCTTAGATGCTGTTTTGCAAGACAGAAATTTTCAGGCTTAAACTGGAAAATAATCAGGATCTAACAAAATTCAGGGATAATTAGAGGAAGAACCAGAGGTTTCTGAAACAAAGGAGATTCCTGAATGATGCCTTACTTATTAGTGGAAAAAACACTTTCTTACTATTTTTGTGTAATGCTGACCCTAAAATGACACAATAAATGGGTACATAATCAGCAATCAAGTGGTTTTCATTCAGTGACAGTGCAAGAGAGACCTTTTGCTTACAGTTGTATGTTTGCTTTGATATTCACTGGTATTTTGTGGCAAAATTTTACAAAAAAAGATGAATAATTTTTACTTTAATTGACCTCAGATATCAGTGAAAAGAAAAAAAAAAGGAGCAAAATTGAAGAGGAATGGTAACAACAAACCACTTTTTTCTTTCTGTCATTGGTTAATTCTGAATACATAGAAATTATGATTCTTCAAATAGTCTAAAAAGATATTGTCTTTAAGTGATGTTGTATTTCAAACAGATTTAGAAAGTGGTACAGACTTATCTTCTTTAATTTTTCCTTTGAAAATATTCTGTGACTGTCCTCTTCTATGCTGATTTCTTAAGTCTGATTATAGCAGTGGGAGGAGGGATGTCTAGGTAAAAAAAATAAACTGAAAAGTTACCCTAAGGTAAATTTTTTTTGTGGGGACTGTTATAGCAGTCCAGGCAGCTCCCCAGAGTACCTATAGTCTCCGTCTTCCAGCAATGTGTGTGCAATCAGAAATGCCTGTAATAACCTTGGAAACAGTTTAAAAAACTGTAGTCTTTATTAAGTGATAAATTGATAAACTTATAAACTCAGTGTAGTTTGCCAATACATTATAAACTTCTGGTCACCTAGGAGACTACTTAAAACAGACATACACATAGTCTCCTGCTGTTCAGCCCAAGGACTCACTATTTTTCAACAAAGCAAATCAAAGCAAATTTGATCATGTGTAGAGGCTTTACATATTCTCAACAAATTATGATTTCCATGTGATTTTTTTCTTTGACTGCACACGGCTGAAAAAACTTTATCTAGGTAAAAATCATAAATACCAAACTACTAGAAGAATTAAAGAAGCAGAAACTGCTGCTTTGATTCTGTCTGTTGTCTATTATTCTTGCAAAGGAATTCTGAAGACAGTAGTATTGAAACAGTTCATGTCATAGCAGAATTAAATGTGGTTTTTATCTGCTGTTGTGTTCACAAATACAGCTGAACTGGTGCACTGCGGGTTTGGAAAAAGGCTATTGACCATAAACCAAGAGGTACTACTTACTTTCCTACTTCCTCTACACAAAAGAATTTTAAAAGTGTTGTTAATTAATAGCTTTCTTACACTTTCTCTCCACTGGTTAATACTGTTCTGAGGATAACATTAACTATAATATATTAATGAAAACTGCAAGCTTTTGGGGTAATTGTTAATATCATTAGTGTCTTACACACAAACAGGACTCAGCTCAGTTGCATGAAACATCTGTGCAAACAATACTTAACCTGGCCTAGTCTTTTCCTGATGGCAGAACAAATATTCATCTAAGTACGTACTTTTATACATAAATAAGTAAATTCTGTTTTCCTGTGATAGGCTTTTGAAAGCGAAGTTCTTTAGATGCATTGATTCTCTTAACAAAATAGTCTTGTGTTCATTGTGTGGGCAGCCAGGCAGAAGCAAATTCTAAAGAAAATATGTTTTGTTTGCTCCAGGCACAGATACAGAGAACTTGAACAGCTTTATTAAAAAGCATATGTGCATTTCAGAAATAACCTATAGGTCTGAAAGCAGCTGCTGTTGTCTTGTCTCAGGGCAAAAAATGTACCAAAAGAATCAGTGGTCACTGGTGCTTCCTTTGGGGCAGCTGGAAGATAAACACAACTGTCATAGATGACTTACTGAGGTAAATACGTAGTTTATCTGTAATAAATAAAAATCAATGGTAAATAGAACTGATCTAATAATAGGTTGAAATTAAACTTAAATTTGGTGCAGTTCTGATAAAGGATGAATTAGGGGAAAATGCCTCACAAAACAGTAAAAACTAAGTGATGAAACCGTTCTGTTGCTCTTTTTTTGCACAATTATAAATACAATGTAAATTAGTGGTTTATAAATAGTGCTCTCTATTTGTGTAACATCATAAGGTACCACACAGCACATTAAAAAAGCATGCTTCAATGGTGGAATTTAAAAGATTGATTCATTTTAGAGCATGTTTTTAATAACAGCAAGATTGGAGGGCAAAATTGTTAAGATATTTATAATTACCATAGTAGCATGCTGAACAGAACAGAGATATCACTTTAAATAACACTTATTTTATAAGTAGGGAAAATACTTTTTTTGTATTTCACAAGCTCTATTGTGAACAGCAGTTGGTTCAGTCTTCAAGACCTTCCACAGTTCTGTTATGCCGTTGCTTGGACAGGAGGCAGAGGAAAAAGATTATTTGCTGATTTGGTGATTTTCTCTTTGCAATTAGTTAAATCTTCTGAGCTTGGTCTATTTACTGATTTTATTTTTACAACATTTTATGCATCTATGTGTACATGCCTTGTCAGAATTCCACCTAATATAGAGCTTTCTTTTTTCTTTTTATTTTTTATTTTTTTTTCCCCAAATGAACACAGCACTTGGAATATGAGAAAGATACTTCTGGATTTATCAAAAAAAATCAAAGCCAATGCCAGTTTTATACTGCTTTTGTATAACAAAGAAACTTATAGAAATGCCCCACAGTTAATTTTTTAGTTCCATCAGACTAATCTGCACTCTTGCATCAAAATTCCAAGTAACTGATGATTTAAATTTTCTAGGTGGTGGGAGTGATTTGAGGTTTTATTAGCTTGATTATTTCTGAGATATTTAAATTTTACCTAAAATACTATGTTCAACGCACACTGCAAACACTGGATAAAACTGTTGGTGTAGCTACTGATTTGCAAGAAACTGTGGCTCTCAGTCCTACAAGCTAAGTATTGTAATGACATTTTTCCTTATATCTCTTTCACTTTTTATACAGAGATGGAAATATAGTGAAGGGCATGTTGAATCCTAGATCTTTTTAATTTTCCAAAACCTTTCCAGAATTAGTGAAATGCTAGTCTCATAATTCTTTAGTGATTTTTACAATTTTGTGAAAAGACATTAGGAATTACTTGATAACAAAAAATACTTACTGGAAAGGTGCACAGGAATATGTATCCTGACATATTTCATTCAAAACACGGTAGAATACTGTTGCTAGAGTTAAGTTCACAGACATCTTTTATACACCAAGAGATAGATGCAGGGGATTGCATAGAATTTTCTTTTTCAATTTCATTATAAAAGCAACTTTATCTCTTCCTTTAGCAGCAACCTTTATTCTGCACTAAAGTTACAAAAGAATTTAGAAAGCATCCTCAGGAGTTCATACACAGCAAAATATCATCAATATAACTTATGAGAGGTTCCAAAATTTCCCATCTTAAGCTTTCCAAATATGGATGCTCTTTCAGCAGAATATTTGTGTTCCTATCCAGTCATAACAGTGAATGAACAAATGCTTGAACTGTTCTGAGACTGTAAATTCTGAGAGTGTAAATTCCTAGTCTAAGGCTTGTAGGGGTGACAAGTATTAAAATTGAAATTAGTATTTTCTAGGATTGTGAGAAGGTATTGTTATGAAATTATAATATAATACCTGTCTGCCAGTACAGTATTTTAAAAAAATCTGTACAATAATTTGCATCTTGAGATTTTGTTATTTCTCTTTACAGGTCAAAATTTAAAATTTACTAGTATCAAGTGAGACAGAAAGAGCGGGAAAGAAGAGAAGGCTTTTGATAGTCTAGAAACGGGGAGCATGAACAACCTCTTTGAAAGGTTTGTTTGAAGTCCTGCTAATTACGGTTTAGGATCTTCTGATCCGAGTTCTTCAATGCCCACTGAATTCATTGTGATTTTAATAACATAGGAGAAATATAGATGCTTTAGCTTGGGTTCGGGGTGTTCAAGGATCCTTGTGCAGAAAAAAGATATTACTGATGTCAAGAACATAATATTTGGTCCAGTACTTCTATTTTGGATTTTAGATATATGTTATTTTAGGAATGAAAGCAGTAAGCTCAAATGTTCAACTCTGCAGACTGTGCATATAGTGATGAACTACTGAGTTTTTCTATTCTATTTTTGTTCTAAGCAGATCAGTGTATTCTTATTTATTTATATTTTAGATGTTACCAGTTAATTTAAATCCTTCTTTTTGGATAATGAGCCATTTGGTTGGCTTGCATGTAAAGCAGGAGTGCAAAGTTGCATTTACTTTTATCAGCCAGTTCAGTTCTTTGTCCTTGATTTTCAGCAATCGTTGTGAATCAGTCATGCAGCATCTTCTGTAAGGTTATTGATATGCTGCAGCTGCAAAACTGGAGATGGAACTCAAAGGACCAGAGGAGGAGATCACTGTAAGAGAAGAGAAGTGGGAAATAAGTCAGATGGTCAAAGTGAGAGTCTACATGAAGAAATAATTCTCCAGCAGTAGGACAAAATAAAGCTATGAAATATTGGGAATAATACATTAGAAACATAAATGAGGTTTTGGGGGTGGGTGTGGTGTTCAGTTGCATGCATGCCTAATGCTTCATGCCTTGAAGAGAATCAGCAAGCTGCAAAGCCCAGGACAGTCTGTCCCAGGGCTGCTGAGAGCACACTGTGCCCTCATAAACCCCTCTGGTGTGCAGTTCCTCTCCTACAGGCTCATAGTTTCCTGAATCTTTCACAGGAGACTCCTCTTGACATTTTGGTAGTTCCCAAGGAGCTGTGAGAAGAGCAGGCTGTGTTTGGGGGCTGTTGGCTGTGCTGCCAGTGGTGATGGTGTAACAAGGGCCATGGACCAGCCACTTCCACTTGCCTGCATGGAAGGACACAAGCCAGGCAGTGGAGGAGAGCCCTGCCTATCCCTGGCAGTGAGAGAATATCCTGTGGGTAGCCCTGTTCAGGCACAAAGGGGGCAGTGTTGCCCAGCACTACCATTCTGTTTTGTGGCCTAAGGCCCATTTATATCCTGCTCTTTTACTTCAGACATACCAGGGATTTCTGAAATATAATCCTATTAACATATTATGCAAAGTCTACACATTTGTATGTTATGGTGCTTGCAATATTGGATGCTTGGTAAACATGCTGAAAGGTGGATGAATAAATATGATTCATGGCACAGATAATACAGTTTGATATGGCTCTGAAAGGAATATCAAAGTCAAATGGTCTCTAAAATACAGATGACACCATCACTTACTGCTGTTCTGACTACAACATGCTGCTCACTGAAGTTCCACTCTACTGATCATTATCTTCTAAGAACAGGAAGCCATCAAAATGAATTAGCAGTAGAATTTATTAATAACAGCTGGAAAGGAAAATCAATGGCAGTAGAAAACAAATACAAATGCTAATATACAAAATTATGCTATGTCAAATATATGTCAGTTAAAATTAATATAGGGAATATATGCTATTTTTGAGACCAAATACAGGAAAATGAATAAGGTCTTTCTTATTATCTCATATTATAAATTATATATTTGCTTATTATAAAATATTTATAACAGTTCCAAGAAAATTGATTTAAAAATGGATACTGGTCACTAATCGTCCACTTCATGTAAACCTCAGGGTCTCAAATAAGACATATGAGTTATTTGATTAATCTAAGCATATATTTTAAATGTTTCCTGAACTATCATTATAACAATTATGTGATTCTTTATTAAAATTTGTATTGTGATTCAGATTCTTCTATCTCTATTCAGTTGCATATATGCAATAAATTTCATGATGATACTAGACAAATGACTGAGAGTTATTTTTGAAGTTGTAATTTACAGAGCATCCAAGACTTGTAAGGCAGAACTTTTGAGCTTCTGTATTTTGAGTTTGGTCACTGTTTCACTTACTAGAAAATGACTTGTGGGATGAGTTCTGCATCCTGCTGACAACCAGTGAAAACTAAATATCAATTCTATTGTTGTATAATATGCAGGAACCAAGACAAGGCTAAAAATATTAAGAAAATACACAAAAGAAAAATGCAGTCTGTGTTATAAAAATAAACCAAGTGAAGTTTAAGTTATGTTTAACCCTCCAGGGGCTTATTAAATGCAGAAAACTGACAAATCCAATAGGATTATTGACCCTCACAGCTGCCTCCAGCTCATCAGAGTTCTAGACTACTCCATAACTCTAAGGCATTACAGTAAAAGTATGCATTTCAGTCCTCTTTTCTCATGATAGGTTGTACTTTGTCACTTCACGCTCCTGTATTTTTTCATTATTTCTAACACTTTGAATAACTCTTGTAGTTTTTGTGTTTTTTACGTTCAACACAACAATACAAAGACTTCCCAGAGGAGAAAAACAGACAAAGAAAAGGAATATTTGTTTGAATCAATCTCAAAATAATTTCATCTAATCGTTGCCAGCCAATTTTATCTATAATTTTGAGATTTGCTTTTTGGGCTTTTAGGGACTTGGTGGGGTTTTTTTTTGTTTTGCTTTTTTTCAATTCAGAGAAACTTTAAAGAAGTCTGTATGCTTATAACATGCCCATAGAGAAGACCACAAAAAAAATTATTCAGTAGAAAACTCTATGGAGATTAATGCTTATCAGTGTTCTTCAGCTTAAAGATCACAAAAATGTTTTCCATGGAGCTGCAAATTCTTTAAATGGAAAACTCAAGTCTGTGAACAATAATCTTTATTCTCATAGCTTTCTTCTATCTTTCCAAAGAAGCCCTGATGGCTTCTTCTCCCTGACTGTCATGCCAGACATGAGTGCAGCAGCAGCCTCTCCCTGCTCCTGGAGGTTCAGCTCCCTGGCAAGGGATCCATCTCACACAACAATTGTGCAGCTGTGAGAAGTGCTTCCCAGGCACCTCACCTTTTCTTCTCTCAGGACCTACTTCTAAGCACAGGTCTTGCCCTTGGTTTCTGCCTGAGTTACATTTTACGGGGATGCTGTGTCCAGCCTCATGCTGCCTTGACTCTGGCTGACATGGCTACCTGCATTTATCCTGCACCTTCATCACCAGGGCTGATGTGAAAGACTCAAGTCCCTCAGTCACCCCTGTCACTATCCCAGCCCCACACTGGTGGCCTCATTTGGATATTGTGGAACTGTGCTGTCCTCAGTGACCTGCTGCCTCTGCCACCCCTGGGATGCCAGCACAGGTTCACCTTCCCTGGCACAACCGCCTGCACCTTCTGCTTCCTGGCAAGTGAGTAGAAAGACACCAACAAGAGCAGTGTAGTCTAAAGCAGACAACATTGTTTAGAAGAAGTGGAAGGGCTTTCTAATGCATTCTGCCCAAGCATGCAATCAGGGGAAAAAAATGCCAGAAGTATGAGACATATTTTGCTGTTTTTCTGGTTGTGCACTGATGGTACCTGGCAAGTAAATCCAGAGTTAGATTTAATTTCTGATATTTTTTATCAAATTATAATTATTTGGGAATTTTGCCTCACAAAGAGAATTTTGCCTCCTAGCAATTTTATTTAAAAAGTGAACATTCTTTTCTTTAAATATTATGGTTTTCCTCAGTTGAAGTTTCTAGAGGATAAAGACATGAAATATGCCAACTGAAATGTCATCCTTCATTTGAATTTAATCTTTGACATTTCCATGAAAGAGGTTGATCTAGAATATTAACATATGTTGGCAGAGGCCCGAAGTAATTAATATGTACAAGAGAAGCTGCTAACAAAACAAAAAAGGGAATAGCTTGTAAATATTATACTCAAAAAGGTCTTTGATACAACTGTCGGTGACAACATCTGCTTTTAGATGGGAAAACAACATATAAACATCATTGAAGGAAAGAGCAGGACCAGATTTTTCCTGAATTCCTAGTTCAGATGCTCCTAAAATATAAGGACAATTGAATTCTACCTATGCTAAATTTTGAGTTTGCTGATCAAAATTGTTGCCTACAAGTATCAAGTGTGAGGGCATAAGAAACTTACGGTTTTTTACATGTGGATAAAGCTTTACTTAACCACAACACAATATGTAATTTTGTGTATCCTACTGAAAGGATGTTCCCAAAATGGGGAATAATAATCATGTGAACAAAATAAGGTGTGTCTTACAGGCATGTAGTCCACTAAACTTGGAGTCTTTCCTTGATTCTCAGTGGCTCTGGATTTTAATGTTAGTTTATGTCTGGTTTAGATCTGAGATACAAATTGAGAAAATGTGGCAAAATAATGAGATGGGCACTGGCACTGTATTGAAAGAACTACATGTGACAGCTGAGGGTGTCATGACCGAAGTGTTGAAGTTTTCTGTATCCATGTATCTTCTGCAGAGCAATAAAGAAAAATTAACAACTAAAAGCAAGAAATCGTCTTTGCTTTTCACATAGTCTCAGTTGAATCTGCTTTGTTTGATTCTGGTGGTAGTCCCACCATACTTGTTATGTATGAATCTTATCCTCTTCAGCAGAACTCTGTGAGATAAAATGAGATATACCCTGTGATTGTGATCCACAAGACACCTGCATGAGACAGCTGCTATTGGAATGACTGGGAAACAAATCTAGAAGGTCTTTTCTTATGTTCTCTGTATAAAATTAGTTGTGAAGATAGATACTAAGCTGATGCCAGCTGCAATTGTTTGCGACTGTCATGATACTCAAGATAGCAATTGTTTGGTTGACTTACCATTATTTTAGAGAAAAAAAAAATTTACAGTTTATAAATGCTCTGAAAACACATTGCTTATTGACCTTCAAAAAGTTAGACAATACAAAAAAACTATTTAAAATCTTAATAAGTGTTTGTGTTATCAGAACTAATTTAAAATTCAGTTCTAAGCCCTTTATCCATTTTGAAATTTTTAATTATTATACTTGCTTTAAGTTGATAAGGGACCTATACTTCTCTGGCTTAGGATTGCTTTGTACTTGGAAAATTTCTCCAACATACATCTCCTTCCTAATGGGAATAGAAATATAAATAGCACATTCATGTACGGATTAAAATTTCACTGATCAGCTTAACTAGCCCAGTGAGAATCAACTAAACAGCAGGCAGAGGCTGAGTAGGAAAACTCTTAGGTACCCTGATCTATTCTTAATTGACTGACACTGATGGGGAAACTTAGAAATTCTTAGAAGGTTAGAATTTATGTTAGGTATGGTTGTAAGGAGGAAATACGAGTAGTGTCAACCTCCTTAAAGAGAAGTCTGGATATTTATGCATATAGAACTCCTCAAAGCTCAACACAAAAAACTCACATTCAATCCTAAACTCCAATACTCAATTTCATTAACAGGCACCCCTGCCCATGGCAAGGGGGATTGCCACTAGATGATTTTTGAGGTTCCTTAAAACCTAAATCATTGTCTGATTCTATGACTTATTGTCTAATTGTTTGGCTTGCAGCTGAACTTTATTAACTAAACTAAATGTTGGCATTCAACAGGTTCTCAGATTGCACTGATAGTTTAATAGGGTGATCTTGAGATACTGAAGATATTTATTAATATTCTGCTGAAGGCAGATTAGAAACAGAGTTGCATCAACTGACTTAGGCTCTTTGTGTCTTTGCAAGATCCAAATAACTTTACATGGTGCTGGTGTATAAGTATGGGGTTATATTCTTGAACGTCCTTCTTCTAGTGAAAAAACTACTCAGGGGCAGAAGAATAATATCTGCTGTAGAGAAAGGAGACAAACACATTTTTTATGCTTCACGGATGGTAGAAATGTCTTCTACTTTTCCAGCTGTAATTCCCTTCTGAAAAATTCTTTCCTTCACGGTTTTTTTTTTTTTTTTTTTTTGAGTAGGAACTCACCTTTACTTTGTTTACCAGTACAGGATCAGCTAATATAAGATTATGCAGAATAATTAAAACAATTACTAATGCAGCTATATCACTGCAGAATTTGTTTTACTTTTAAAAAACAAAATAATTTTACTATTTTGGGGGGGGGGGTGGTGGGTAGGGAGGAGGGAATCAGAGATATCTGGAGGTATAAACAAGTACAGTAATTTCATGAATACAAGCCGCAGCAATTTGACAAAAATTTTGGTGGAAACCCAAGTGTGGCTAATACTCGGGGGCGGCTAATATGTGAATAATTTTCTGACATTTACAACCCCAGACGTGCCAGCCAGCGCGCCGAGCCAAGCACCTGCCAGTAAAAGCCGGCATTCCGTGATTGTTACAGTGTTACTGTGTTGCCCTGGCTCCCTGCAGGCAGCACAGGGGGCGGGGAGAGAGGCGGGAGAGCTCTCTTCTTCCCTTCTCTGCCGCAGCCCAGGGGAGAGACGGGGGGTCCCCGCGCCGCCATTGCCGCGGCTCGGGGAGCCGACAGGAGCCCCACGCAGCCATTGCTGAGGCTCGGGGAGGAGGCGGGGTGCTCTGTCCCCACCCGCCGTGGCAGGAGCAGGCAGGCTCCATCCTGGCCCGCCGCTGCCACGGCAGGAGCGGGGAAACTACTCTTTCTAGAATCCCTGGTAATGGGGTTTGAACTAGGTGATCTTTAAGGTCCCTCATAACCCAAACAATTCTATAATTCTTTATACATAAGGATGTTGACGTAGTAGTTTAGATTCCTGACAGACTGGACTGGACTGGCAGTAAACACCTAACTCAAAGTATGGAAAGTGCCCTTAAGATGTTCTTGTAAATCAGTGAAACCAAAGTCCCAACAAAGGTTTCTTTCAGGTGATAAATTTGGACTGATATTCAGAGATGCTTTTCTTGCAGTGCTATCTGTCTTGAACACAGTCATCAGCTCGAGAGCTGCAGGGATTTCAGTCTGATGTCATAGCAGGAACTGGCTATTTGTCTTTTCAGTAAAAAGTTATCCATGACCTCCTATTTTTTTCCTGAAAAAAATTTACCCATGATGGTGTTTCTTAAAGAAAACAACTTATACAGTGAAGCAAACAGAGGCTTAATCTTGTATCAATTATCAATTCTCAGTTGGGAAAAAAAATACATGAGGATATGATACCTGGAGGCATGCAGGTGGAATGTGTGGAGGGGAAGGTGATGGAGTGAGGCTGATATCCTGGTCTGTTCCTGCTTTCCTTTGTTAACCTCTGGGCAGCAGAGGTGTAAGTAACACAAAAAATATTTGTTAAATGAATGTGGAAAAAATCCTGCCTGGTTGGCATCTTTCTTGGCACAGTGCTTCAAGGCAGCAGGGTCTCAGCAGGGAAAATGGCTGGGCTTTAAAAAAGCTGAGTTTTTCCGTGGTGTTCAATCCACCCATCCAGTATTGGTGGGATTGAGCTGGGAGTCTGTGTAAGAGTCAGAACATTTCAGGCTCCTACTCTGTCCCACCTCTTGACAGTTTTCTGACACTGTGTCTTACTTTTACTTTTTGTATCCTTCAAATAAATTTCAGAGGGAAGAACCTGGCTGCAAATCCTTTCTCTTTGCTTTTCCTGCCCTCTTTACTGCAATGCAAAAGAATTACATCTATGGAAATCTATGGGAAGTACCATTCACATTAGAAGATAAAAAAACCTTTTTTGTGGAAAAAAAAGGGAGTGCAAGATAGATGGTGAGCTTGACCAGAACCCTTATTTTGAGAACCTACAAGTACATATGAACAAGAACCTATACATACCTGGTAACTACTTTGGATCTAAGCAAGTCACCTTGTTCTGGCCCATCACTGTTTTGATGAGGCCCAGCAGGAAGCAGCAGACAAGGAGATTGGGACTGCAGGTCCTTTTCAAAAAGCACTGACTAGAACCAGAATGGATAAATTATAATCACTTTTGATATTAATTATGGGGAATTAAACCATATACTCACACTTCCCCACTGCAGTTAAGCACATATATACATAGAAATTCATCATTTTCTATGTATTTTTGAATTTCGTAGAGTCATAAAATTGAGTTGGAAGGAACCTTAAAGATCATTTGGTCCCAACCCCCTTGCCATGGGCAGATACCTACTGAAGACCAATGTTCTTTCCAATGCAGAAAAGACACTTACCAGAGGCGCTGAACACTTTCCATTCTGACCCATCTTGCCGATGAAGTATATACTACCCAGACAAATACCTTCCAAAAGGAATATCAATGGTCAGCTAACCCACAAAAGTCTAGTGGTGAAAATATTTCTGCTCCAGGACAGGGTGGGTGACAGAGCAATCAGATAAATCAATGTGAAGGAACATCTAGGGTGAGTGGGGAAACTCATCAACAATTGCATCCTCTGATCCCATCTTTTTGTCTGGTTTCTGAATTTTTGTTTTCAGTTTTCTGTGTGTGTTTTGATCAGCAAACTCAAAATTTAGCATAGGTAGAAGTCAAATGTCCTTATATTTTAGGAACATCTGAACTAGGAATTCAGGAAAAATCTGGTCCCGCTCTTTCTTTCAATGGTGTTTATAGGCTGTTTTCCCGTCTAAAAGCAGATGTTGTCAACGACAGTTGTATCAACACACTGTCAGGTCAGGAAAAAATTATAGATGCCGATGAGTTTTAAGTTTTCTGTGACCAGAAAGAATTCTCATTCATCTGCTGCCACAATATATAGCCCGTATATAGTTTTTTTCATTTGTGTCTCTGCTTTCATGTTGCCTTATTGTTCTTTGTTTTGTTTTGCTTTTCTTTTTAAATACAGCCTTTGGTTTTGCTACATCACTATATATTCCCAAAGTAATTTCATGATTATAAGCCGCACCATTTTGACTAAAATTTTACTCCCAAACCGGAAGTGTGGCTTACATTCAGGAGCAGCTTATATATGAACAAATTTTGGAAATTTCCCAACCAGGAGGTCCGAGCCAGCAGCAGCCCCGAGCCAAGGTGGAGCCTGCCCGGCCCCAGGGGGCACGACGGCGGCACTGGCGGGGCACACCCCTCTCCCTCCTCCCAGCAGCAGCAGCCAGGCACACCCCTCTACCGCTTCCCAGCGGCACCAGCCGGGCACACCACTCCCCTGCCTCCCGGCAGCAGTGGTGAGCAGGGCCGGAACTGCTCCCTGGCATCCGCCCTGAGCAGGGCCAAGCTAGTAAACCCCGTAATCCCACGATTCTGTTACTATTTGGCAACTTTGTAAAAGTTGCACACGGATCCTCACTGCGAACAAAAGTGCAGTTTACAATCCCGTGCGGCTTATATATGGAGGAAAAATGAAATGTTGCCAACACCCTGGAAGTGCGGCTTATAATCAGTGCGGCTTGTAATCATGAAATTACTGTACTGGTTTTAAGCAGAGTTTTTTATTATAGTATCTACTCTCCATGTTTTAGGGAAAATTGCCAGGGATTACTCAATGGGTAATTACTGGAGTAATAATTTTCCTTGAAAAGAAGGAGTTCAACTCTGCCTTTTTTTTTTAATTATTTTTTTAAATTTTTTTTTCCCACATTAACTCAGGGGATGTTCTCATTAGTTACATCATAAAGCCTTTCTGAGTCTCACCAAGTGTAGGGGGTTTTGGTTTTGTTTTTTCTCTTCATTTCTTTGATGTGTATGTCTGTCTTGTGGCTCCTTGTCCCAAATGTCTACCAAATTGTAAAAAAAATATATTTTTTATGTTTTGTGATATACATGACTTTGTCATGTCCCAGTCATTCACTGCCTTTAGATGTGTTCTTGCACCTTTCTTTATTTAAATAGTCCAAATTTCAGTTATTGTCACTATGTCTGTCCCTCAGTATGTCTTTGTCCTCAGTTAGATGGAGGTAGTTGTACCTACTTTGACCTGTGGCTTAACTGGGCTTTTCTCTCTTTGTATTTCCTTACAGAGGTGTCACTATATTTGGACAATCACGTTAGATTGCTTCTTATCTGATTTTTCAGGATTATATTTTCAGAATGCCTCCCTTTTTTTTAAGGTGAATGAGAGGTTTTCTCCTTGACTTCATTTCTTTTCATCACTGAACAGAGGTGTTTTCATTCATTAATAAACCCTCACTGTTTTTCTTCATATTGAAATTCAGAACACAGCAGTATATTGAGAACTTGTTATCTTCATCTAAACTCGATTTATTTCTGCATTGTCATAATCTGCTCTCCTGGATTTACTGCAGGGTCACATTTTGAGCTAGGCTGCTGCTGGCTTACTGTTTCCAGGAGCTTCCTAACCAACCTTCCTGACATTTAACACACTGAGGCTGTGCTGTTCTCCTTGTCCTTGGTTGGATGCTGCAGCTGGTACAGCCAGAGGCAGAGTAGCAGCCACCCACAGGGGCCAGGGAGGATGGGGATCCGCAGGCACCTCAAAGCAGGCAAGCAGCAGAGCAGCGCAGGATCAGAGGTGATGATCCTTCTGTAACACTTATGAGATTTCTCCACTGTAACTTGCCGAGTAAAAGGTTGAAAAACATGGTTCATCAGCCTCATCTCTGCTGTTTACTGTCCTGTATGTTTGTGTAGTTAAACATGAATGATGATGAGCTTATTACTTCTAAATATGCTTTCTAAGGTTTAATGGCTATAATAACACAGAAGCACAAGCAATTCCATTGTATAATTGTATAAATATATTATCTCTCAACAGTAAAATACCTACCACCACTCAAAACTGCAATTCTACAGCACTTTTTCCTGCTTATTAATTGCAAAAGAAGGCCACTACCTGTGGAAGATCTATTATTTTCTGTCATTGATTATGTAACTAATTCTTAGTTTAGGTAACTAATTGGGTAACTAATCAGTTTCATGAAAACCATGACATGGCATTTGTCTTTCAGGAAAGAGGAGCTAGAAAAGTACTGGCTGATCAACCCAACTCTGATGCTTGGAAGGATCTGATAATAAAGATAATGCAATTCAGATTTAAATCCGGATTTAAAACATGGAGTGTAAATCTCGTGATAAATGAATTCAGTCAACTAATTTAAAAAGTTAACAAGAGAATGAAACCAGCAGGAACATTTTTTAAGATCTGATAGTCAGTTTAATATTTTCTTCTTTGTCAAAGTAACTGGCTTACTGAAGAAGAAGATGATTTGACTTGTGTTGGCTTCATACCATGACTTAGAGTATTCTGCAAGACACTCTTAACACTTACCAAAAACATAATGAGTTAGAAATCAGTTATTATCTGAGTGATTGTCATGTCTTGAGGTGCTTTTCGTGATCTGTCCCAGACACGGTGTAAACAGATATTGCCATTGGTGATTTTAGTCACTGATCAAAAAATGTTTACAAGGCAGTCAAGCATTCAAAAAAAATAACATGATGACAGCCTTAAACAGACAAACACTCATTTTTGGTACTTCACTGGTGGGGTTATAAGGAATTAGGGAAAATAACAGTGGTGTTTTTTGGGGGGCTACCCATTCAGGTGAAGGATGTGCTCCTTTTTGAAGAAAGAAAAGTCCCAAGGAGAGCAACAAGAAGAACGTATTTGGATAAAGCTCCCCCGAGGAAAAAATGTGTCTTGTGAGGGAACAGTGATGATTTCTTAAGTTCTCTGCAGAGAAGAACAGGACAAGATCAACACATTCTGCAAGGAATTAATTATGTTTTATAGCAGGACACACTTTATAATTTTAGGTGGTTTTGACTTTCTGTCAGCCTGACAGGGGCAGGTTAGACAAGCTGCTCTCTGAAACCATCTGATAGTGTGGATTTTGCACGGAGAAAACAAGTTGTTCTTGAAGTTGTCTTTCTCTACTCGTTTCTGAGTCACTTTATTCCCTTTAGCACAGTTATTTAGCATAGTTATTCCTATGAACTTACAACTTTTTCCAATTTCTTTTCATTTCTTCTACTTCTATGCATCATTCACCATATAAAAAGAATAAACAAAATGGTACTTAATAATTACTTCAAAATTAAGCTCTTTTGTCTAAAAATAATTGTGAACTGAGAAGCATTTACAAGCAGTGTGGCACATTATTTGGCAACATAATTTCAAGGGAGTATTACATATATTGCATTCTATTTAAAAATATTCAAGATTCTTCTTAGGTGCATGTTCACAATATTTCTTATGTGGGTGTCCTGGTTTCAGCTGGGATAGAGTTAATTTTCTTCTTAGCATCTGGCATAGTGCACTGTTTGGGATTTAGTATGAGAATAACATTGCCAACACAGTGATGTTTCAGTGGTTGCTGAGCAGTGCTTATGCTACATGAGGGACTTTTCAGTTTTTCAGCTCCTCCTGCTCTGCCAGCAGGGAGCCTGGACGTGCCCAAGAATCTGTGAGAGGAACACAGCTGTGGCAGCTGACCCCACTGGCCCCAGGGATATTCCACACTACATGACATAATGCTGCATAGTTTTACTTCCCCACCAGCAAGTTCTCCCGCTGTGAGCAAACATTTGTATGGTGCTTATCTCCCTGCCAGGTTAAACCACACCTCTGACTAACATTTTTATATCATGCTACCTTCAACTCTGTCAGAACCCTGTCGTGGACTAAAATACAATGTTAATATCTGTACCTGAAGAACTCTGTGCTCCAGATGTCTTTTCTAAAGTATTTTGCAAAGTAATACACGATGCTTTAAATTACACTTTAAGATGTAGACCACATTATTCATTCCTAATTTGCACATGCAGATTCCATGGCCATCTGTGATGTTCATCTTCCTTCAGATTATGTTCAGCATAACAGTTGCAGGCCACCATCCCACTTGATGACAAGGATGTGTGCTGAGACATGAAACTGAGTGCATTCTGAATATCCAGTACTCCTTCAAAGGACAGCAACACCAGGCAATCAAGTAAAAAGCAAAGCTACATGAGAAGTTAAAAGGGACCAATCTTATAAAGCTAGTAATTCTTTCTCATGCTGGAAAAATTGCATCCATAGCGATGAAGCAAAATTTGTTTTTCTAAAAAATTACAGAAAATCATTCGAAGTCAAGGAGAAATGTATTTGTGAATTACTGTGGGAAGTAAAACCTATGATCATTAAAAGTAGGAGAAAAAAACCCCTGTGTGACGTATTGAAATAGAGCCTTTAAGAATTGTTAATGGTTTTTTCCATCAGGAAGTTGTCTGTTGTCTCTTCTGAAAGGTAATGATGCTCCACCTTGCTCAATGCTGAGAAGATTTGACTTCATGCCAAGCACTTTTAAGAGAGAAATCGCAAAACTCAGTGAAATCCAGAATTACATGAACAACAGTTTACTTGTTGAGATAGCCAAGAACTAATGGAATTTTTTGAGAAAAGAAAGGTAATTTATTTCACTTGTCAATCATCATTACTTTTTTGCTAAAGCTGATTAAATGTTTCTGCTTGATTAGAATTTGGGATGAATGGCAGACTGGATTTCAAACCAACATTTAGCTTTAAATAACTACTCACTGCCAGGCTCTGCATAGCTCACACTACCTGCTCACTAGAAGAATTTCCATTCATTAAGAAGTCCCACAAAAATCACTGAGGACAAGAGATAAGAAGGGTGACAAAGAAGGACAAAAACTGCCTCTTACTAAATAGTGTTGATATTCAGTGACACAACACCTTTCTAACAGACCTTTCTTCAGTGAAAGGGACAGAATGGGGAATTACCAAAAGGCAGGTTAAAGTTTTATTCCAAAGAAAAAGGAAAAGTTTTGTAGTTAAATAATCTGTTATTTTTTAATCCTGAGATTATTAACAGCTTTGTATACTTTTGACATGTAAAATACAAGAATAATCCACAAATACAGAAAAAGGGAGAATAAAAAATTTATTCCTGAAGGGCTTCTTTGCTGTAGCTGCATTAAAAGACAAATAGACATCATCTCTTGGGGACATGAAAACAACTAGCTGTGCATTATTTTTCTATCCAGGTGCACAGAAGAAAGAAAAGGAATCAAAAGGGAAATGGTACTCCAGGCTGTCTGTCATGCAAATGTTTCTATATCCAGTCTTCTCTTCAATAAGCTGTTTTCCTGTCAGATATCCCTCCTGTAGGCACAGAAGTTCCTCTCCGGCTTTTTTTCCCAGTTCCTCTTAGTAGCAAGAGTTGGCTGATTCTAAAAGTGGTTGGTTTACGTCCTGGAATATTGTATTAATATTCCTTTTATGCTCTCAGCCTTTCACACAAACCATTATTTTCCTCTTCATCTGCTTTACTGACTTTAAATCCGCACAACTGGAAGGGACAGGATAGTGACTCATCTGGAAGTGGAGAGTGAGCGAGTGAGAGAGAGTGAGGGAAATAAACTCAGAGGTCTTGGTGCCTCTCACACTCCCTCCCACTCCTGCAGTGGCACAAGCGCAGGACGAAGGCCATGAGTGGTGCTGAAGGTCACAGTCTGTGGTCAGCTACCACATCCCAGGAGCAGAAAGGACCCTTCCAGTGCAGCCTTACTGATCCCAACAGCTGAAAGAGAAGGTTCTGAAAAACCTTTATCAACCTTGTGAGTTGATAAAGCATCACACAACAGGTAAGCTGTGAAATTACTTTGTGCTTAGGGAAGCAGAGTTTGCCAGATGCGCTCAACAGCTGGAATATTATTATAGTATTTTGAGACAAAAGCTACAGGCAAGAGAGAACCAGATTATATAATATTATTTAATCTCATTCGTTACCCCTTTTTAATATTGATCAACCGATTTTTTTAAGTTTCTCTAAATCCTCAAATTGCTGATGTTTCATTTGAGTATGCTCTCATTGAGGATTCAAAATTCCTTTTCCAAATATGAGTTTCTGCTCCACATTGAGGTGAGCAGGGCTAGCTGGATTGTGGGGTGTTTTTCAATTGAAGTAAAAACACTGCTCTATAGCTTTGCTTTTTCAGCATTCATCAGCATGTCTCAAACCCCAAATATTGCATAACTTTCAAATAATGATCAGAAGGCACTTATATTATAGCTGTGTTTGGGGACAGAGTCATATCTGAAACCACAGTATAATTTGCTATTACACAAAATGTCCTTTATTTTATGTTCCCCATGCAATTAATATTTTTATTTTACTCAAAAGAACAAAGACAAAACCTTTGCAAGCTTTTTTTTTTTTTTTTTTTTTTGGTGCTAGGGGTGTTTGGGCAATTGATATTATTTGGTTTAAATTCAAAATCAGGTGACATTATCATGATTGAACTACTTATAGGGTTCAGTTTTGATGCCCTTCCTTACACTTTAACTATAAATACTTAATCACTATTTAATTTAGACCTTTTTCAACACAATTGCATATACTCCAACATTATTCGTTTATCTAAGTCTTGGCTATGCATTCTCTTTTGTAAACTCAGCACAAGTTCATCATGGTCAAATTTCTTTTGATTTTGTTGCCACTTTTCTATGACTTCTAATTCATAGCTCTTATGGAGAGATACAAAATCAAATATTTTCTATAGCCTGAGGGCTCTAACAAGATCAAAGCCTTAAGATTATGGTTGTGGTTGTTAATCTGCTGAGAATGCATCTTAAAATATTCAAATTGTAAGAGAGATTATGTGTCCTGATTGCATATCCCAGTATACGCTCACAGAAATACTCTACTGTCTTTTAAGTTGTTAATCTGCTGAGAATGCATCTTAAAATATTCAAATTGTAAGAGAGATTATGTGTCCTGATTGCATATCCCAGTATACGCTCACAGAAATACTCTACTGTCTTTTAAGTCTCTGTTGATGTTCCCTCACAGTGTGAGGGAGACCACAGCACACTATTCTTGGTTATAACCTTGCCCAGCAGATGCCTGTTATATAATGTAGCCATTTTTATTTGGGGACAGGAAAATGTGCAAAATTTCTATTTTCTTCTCAAGTGTTACTTCCATTGCAACCCATATTGTTTTTGTAAACTGCCTGGAAAACCTTGAAATACAGCCAAAGTATTTGGTTTTTTCTCAGAAAAGTGTCATTTTAGTAGAAAATTATATATATATATTTATATTATTGTCTACCATGGGATAAGTTGCTACTGCTTTCGCAACCTGAAAAGATGTCCAAGCATTTATGCCCTATCAATAGGGCATAGCATGTGCTAAAATAAAAAAATCCTGAAATTACATGGCACTGTAAGAAGTGCCTGACAACTTACTTAGCAGAGTAACTGGCTTTGTCTCTTCTTGCACAGAAATGTGAAAAAAAAATTAGATAATTTATGTGGTCGTTGACCATTTTGCAGTTGAGTGCCACGTAGATTCATGCTTGTTTTGTCCTTTTGTGTCACTTTTACAGATCAAAAAGGTAAAAAAATTACCTTAGACTGGAAGATCTGTCCATGCCATTGTGATGTTTACAAGCTCCTTTGGAAGGCCTGTGTGTATTGATATACACAGATGGTGATAGGGTATTTTGAATCAGAATGGGCACAGTTAGTGTGGCTAATGCCTAGAGAGGAGGGGGAAAAGAAAAAAAAAACCTGCATTTTTTTCTAGTATGAATGCAACATTTTCCAGTATAAATTGGAATAGTTCCAAAACCCACCATAAATATGATTATTTCATCCACAGAAATACTTACTGTAGATATTTTGGTGAAATTCCATTACAGTAACTCTAAATATATCTATATATTTCTATATAAATTTATTTGTAAATATGTATTTGTATACAAATTCTTTTTGTGTTTAATTTTCTGTCCCTTCTGATTCAGACTGAAAATGCTTTTCAACTTTCTGCCATAAAAACTGAAAATTTCTGTATCTTAAGCCAGAGAATGGCGATGGTTTAGAAGGCATGTGAAAATTATAATGGAAAAAGACTTTTTGCCTGCTCTGTTTTGTAAGGTTTGCTTTCTACAACAGCTGGGTGTTAACAGAAAACCGAGACAACAAATCCAAGTGTAAAAATAATGTCATATGATACTGACATGCCTCGACACTGTGCAGATGCTATTTGCATGAAACGTTACTGATGTGGCTAGTGCCAAAGTACTTACTGAAATAACAGCAAGGTCTCTGAAGCCCCAGCAGGTAATGTCCCAATGCATTGCTTCCTTTGAAGTCAGAGATTAGTCACAGCCTCAATGCTCCTCTTGTTGGCCACCCTGTGCACTTTGCTGCTGTTTCCTGTGGAACTCTGCACAACCAGATCTGTTCCTGCAGCTATCAGGGAGGTTGGAGACCTGGCTGACAGTGGCATAAACCGGGCTGGGAAACCAGAGAGCAGTTTTTGTTCTTGGCTTTGCTGGTGTGAATTGTTGTGTGACCTCCAGTGAGTCACCGTGATGGGCTAGCCCGGAGGGCAGCCACGCTCCCACGCAGGTGTTCTCTCACTGCTTCACTGCTGCAGGGGGGAACACAGTGGGAAACTCGGGGATCAAGGTGGAGGCAGAGAGATCTCTTACCTGCTACTGTCTCGATCCAAACATTTCCAACCTGCAGTAAATCAATTTAATCCATTGCCAATTGAAATTAGGGTAGGATGGGGAGATACAGAGACAAAAATTAAAACACCTTTCCGTAACCCCTTCACCTGACTCATCTTCACTCCTCTACCTCTTTTCCCCAGAAGGCAGTGCATGGGGATGTGGAACTGGGGTTGCACTCTAACAGAGCACTGCTCCCTTGTCACAACATTCCCTTGCTCCAGCATGGGCTCTCCACACTGAAATCAGTCTTTCATGAACTGCTACAGCATGAGATCATCCCCACACGATGAAGAGTGTATACCTGCTCTGACATGGGACACATCCTCCTGCCCCTTTATCTCCAAACTCAGTGTCCATGATCCTTCTTTACATACCTTCTTCTTTTCCTTTTTCTCTCCTTCTCCCCCTTCTGGTGTTTTTACCTTTTCTTAAATACCCTAACTGCAAATATTGGACACCTGCACCTGATACAGTCTTGTATCTTCTTTTGCTTTGCTTCTGTCTTCCTCTCTCGTTTATGATTCAGTTGTTTTTTAAAATGTTTTGAAAGTACAGACAACTCTATACCAGTGTTATTTTATTTCAATTACAATTGAAATTGAAGGGCATTATTCTATTCTATTCTATTCTATTCTATTCTATTCTATTCTATTCTATTCTATTCTATTCTATTCTATTCTATTCTATTCTATTCCATTCCATTCCATTCCATTCCATTCCATTCCATTCCAAAATATGGGTACTTTCATCTCTCTGAAATCGAAATCTTCTTATGAAGTTGTTGAAATTTATAAACTTTCCTTCAGTTAGAAATACGTCAGAGCTGGAGACTTTAAAAAACAGGTTTACTGCAGGGTAGGCAGGTCTAGTGTACCAAAGTCCTAATCAAGATATAACCTGGTTTAAATCTTTAAACCTCTAAGAAGTCTTAGGCACAATGGAATCTGCTTGAATTTAAGCCGTGGATAAGATTTTATCTTGATAGAGACCCTTAAAACTAAAATAATCTGAGCTAATAGGAGTATACAAATGCAAAGAGTTTACTCTAAATTGTTACAATTTACCCAGAATTTGTAAACCAATATTTATTGCAGTAGCAACTTGGATGTTTCTCCCTATGTGGGGTGATAAGAAATTTTTGCAGCAGAAAATGGGTGAGCTGGAAACAAATGAACTTCCTCCTATTGCAGTTCTTGGCAGCTCTTTGCAGTCTCGAAAATATCCTAACTGGCACCAAATGATGTGTGGGATCACTGGTGGATATGAATGGCCACTATGTGCCATGGCTGATGTAAATTAAAATTATGATGGAGTAAAGAGTAAACAACTACCACTTAAGTATATTTTATATTACATATGCAGTATTATATACACTAAAGTAGTATTTCACTTTCACAGAGATGTTCTTGCTGCTGCTGGCTCAGTAAAATGCAATAGTCTGATCTCTGCTCTAACAAGGTAATTTAATTACCATAAAAACAGGCACTCTTGAGAGGAATGCCAGGCTTCCAGGCATCAAACTTCAGATCCTTCTGATCTCTGTGTCAAAGCTTTCACTAACATCAAGGAATCCCAGATGCCTTTGTTGGAACCTACTGAATTTACTGTACATCTTTCTTTGGAGGAATTATTGCCTGTGCTTCTTGTCCAGTGAGTGATCATCATGTTCTGTTTATTTCTTATTTGCCACCTTTCACATCTGGCAGCTGAATTTCAAACCCCTTATATGTCCTTCTTTTCCTTTGTTTCAATCAGTTAATAATTTTCCAGATCTCCTTTTGACAAAAAATTCTGCTTCTATTGTAAGCATGATTTCCTCTAACATTTTATTTTGCTCAGTGTTGACAAAGCTTTCCCATAGCCTCAGAGTGTTACTTTAGCTAGTGTGTTGGCTGAATTGTTTGTGTCAGTTTTGGCACAAAAGTTGAAAAATTGCATTTAAAGTTGAGGTGTAGGTGAGGTGCAGTTGGAAGGTAAACAATCTGAAGTAATGCAAAATACAATATAGGAGAAAGTAACAAACTTGACTGAGGTACTCGGCAGATCTTTTGACTTTAAGTCTTGGCATGTATAGGGGACACCACTGTCACAGCTAAAAAGTCTCAGCTCTCATAAAATATTTGTAGTATTTTATACTGCCATCTTTGAAAGAAACCTAAATAAAAATATGCTTTGTCACACTGATAAACACTGCACGAAGCAATCATTAATGCAGCTGACAAGTGCTTTTCAGAAAGCAGTATCAACAGCAATTTTCTGACTTCCCTCTACCTCTCTACAGGGAATATTTTTGATACCAATTTTATACACTCATCAGATTAACAGGCTGTTGGTTTCAGTCCTCTGCAGCAGCTTCCATAACTCCAGCACCCTATGCCTAATATTTGTCTTAGTAACTGAGCTTATTTCATAGAAGTGTCCTTTGCAGAAAAGGAGAAAGGACAAAATCTCTCCCTCTGTCCTCAAGCTTGAAAAGTTTTCTTTGAGAGAATGCCACTGGAGGTCTAAGTAGTAACTCTGAATGGTTAAATTAAAGGTAAGTCTGAAATGATTTTTTATAGTCTCCTTAATAGTGATGAATCTGAATATAAATAGGAAGCTTATCTCTCCCTAAAACTCTGTTCTTCAAACACCTGATGTCAAAAATAAAATAAAGAGTTTATCTATATACTTTTTTTTTTTAAATTGGGGATATTGAGGGGTTTTCTCCAGATAAAGGATTGCCTCTGTGGCGACTGTAAACAGTGAGCCTTTCATAACAGAATCTGAGGGCATCTGAATCTGAAGTCACTTGGTATTCTTCTGGACTTGAACTGAGAGATAAGATAAAATTTTCATTGATTTTTGGTTTGCATCTTATCTTCCCAGTTTATTTCCAGGTGCAAATGATGAATATGGTCCCAGTCTGTAAACTGGTTTCAATTAAATGGATAGTGTCATTAGCAGAAGTAAGTGTTGGATTTGCTAAAGTCTGAAGAGACATATTTACTCCCTTCTCAGCCATTTCTTGTTTTGTTTCCATTTGTCATGACTGTGCATGTTTGCACAGTTTGTTAAAGTGCCTGGTGTCTAAATATGAAGTCTGATAGGCATTTCTACAAATGAGTTTTTACTTCTCATCACATTCATATAATGCTAACAGGTTTTTAATGTTTTTTTTTTTAAGGCTACTTCCCTTCTTGGAAAAAATAGGAGACATGAATTTGAGGCATATAAAATAAAAAAACGTTGTACTTCAGGATGAATCCTTGAAGTACAAGTCATTTTCATGACTAGAGTTTACAGAACAAAGATGACAGAATGTACAAGATGAACTTAAACATATTTTGTTCAGGAGCCTCTGTCCTGCTGTGTCAAGCCTTTTCCCAGTGATAATATATTTGCAGCCTTCTGTTTTTTGTTACTTAAGGATGGTTCACCTGCACGACTTTTCCTGCTTGACATGACCCAGAACTATTTCCTGTGGAGTGCTAGCCAAGCTGAATGCTTAACATTGCTAAAGCAAGCCTGTGATAAGGGATTGGTGGTAAGTAATAAGAGAGACTATTATTTTAACTAAAAAACAGTCAGCTGCAGGGAAGTAAAGTGTGTGGAAAGCTATCTACTTGAGGATGACAGAGAGGTTTCTGATATCATCAGTTTGTTTTGTGACTTTGGACAAGACAGTGTTGGGCCTGGCTGTACCCCAGGGAAACCATATTCTCATCTCCAGGGTAGGACACAATTAATTCTGCAATAAGAGTGAAGGGGCATGATCATCTCACTTGTCTCTACATTTCAAATAAGGAAACAGTGTAGGCTTTCTCTTTTGTGAAACATCTTTCAGGCCTTGGAACAGAGTGGGAAATTGTGAATTTCAAACAGCTACGTCTATCTTTGAAAGCCTTCACTATCAGCAGATAAACATATTTCTGGTTGCGTGCACATCAGTGTTGCTTGCCACATTAACTGGAAGAATTTCTTATGTAAAAATTAGTATCTTCTCATATTAAGATTAATAACCATATAATCTTATATATATATATATGTATATATACTAAAATACATATATATATATGTATATATACTAAAATACCTTGAATTTGGTTGCCAATCTTTCATAAAAACTAGAAACGTTTCTAACATAAGCATCTACTGTTGTATTGGCAGGGGGTGAAAAGAGCTACATGAGAAACAGTGGGGACCTATGAGTTTGCTTAGACTATCTTGTCCTTACTTTCCAGGCCTCAGAGGAGTCTTTGATGAGAAGGAACTGTGCTGACCCTCAGCTACAGAGGCAGTGATAACACAGGATCTAGGTGGGAACAAATCATCCTCCTTCATAACATTCACACTAACACATAGTGTATCTCTCTCAGTGAACCATAGGAGAAAATAAGAGTCAAAGAGACTTACTAGAACACATAGTCCAATTTGCTGCCTTCACAGACAGTTGTTTCTGTAATCTCTTTAAAGACATGATCAAGCCTCACATTTGAGCTGGCTAGAAATTGTGATAAGAGCAACTTCTGGGACACTTTCAGGTTTTGACTCCTTTTTGAGTTTCATATCTTTTTCTTATTTGCAATCTAAATGTATTCATAATCAGTTTTTCCTGCTCTTCCTCCCTCTCCACTTACCTTGTAGTTTAGGCAAAAATGGTGTTTTTGAGTTGTTCACAAATAATTTCCTGTAATCTTTCCATCCTTCACTGTTATTGCTAACTATCTACCTGCAAGGAAGCTCTGATAATGAATTAGGTTTAGAAATTCTGAGTACTTCCCAGAGGAACAGAAAAACTGCTTAAGGTCGAGGAAAACATCCTCAGTGCTGTAGTTATGGTATCAGAGTTGGAGTTGGTCAGGATCGTGTTACACTTCAGCTCAATCTGTGCTCCTAAGAAGTGTGACTTAGAAGCTAACAAGGTTGTTGCCATGGCAGTGGTGCTGGCACGCTGACATTTTTTGTAGGCAGTGGTGAAGCAGTCTCAAAGAAGTGCTAGTCTCATCCTCTGACCTGAATGTCTGATAGTGGCTGGAAGGCGCTAGGCCAGTCTGTGGAAAGCATTTGACTTCCCAGTGTCACCCAGAAGGAATATAGCTGTTCTGGTCTGAGCCTGCTCCTTGGTGTGAGCCATTGTATGTGAAGGCAATTGGCAAATTCTTTTTGAAACCACACTCCCCATCTGGCCTACAATGATCATGTTCTCATTCCTCCTCACTGTGGAAGACTGACAGGGATGTTCCTAAGATCAGAACTCCCGTGCCGCAGGTTCGAGGAGATTGCACTGCATTACTGCAAGTGAAACACACAGGCATGCAAGGTTTAAATATAACAACTCTAGGGGCATATTAGCATTTCTTTCAGCTTAAAATTGAACTGTAAAACTGTGCCTGCTGGTTTCTCCCTCAGTCTTGGGTTTGTGTTTGATAGTTTTAATGGGACTATTGATAAAATTGGTTCTCTGCGGGTTTTTCCTTATTAATTTTGATTTTGGTTGGGTTTTTGTTTGTTTTTTTCTTGTTGAGGGGGAGGTGGGGGGACATCCCCCTCGGGCTGTGTTGTGACCTACTGAGTTTATAATTAGAGGCAAACTGAAATAGCACCACCAGAGAGTGCAGCAATGATCTCATTAAAAAGTCAACATTTGTTAATAGAGAAAAACTGATGTTGAAAATGCCTTCCGGTGGAAATTCTTAACAAGCTGGGTTCATTAAAATGATCACTTACATACCTAATAAGGTTGCATTTATTTTTGAAAATTTGCCAGTTTATTGTAGAAATGCTGAATAAAGATGCCTTTTCTTTTCATTGTCATTTTAAAGTAGACTAAGATGCCATTATCTGCCATGGAAGTAGCAAAAGAAAGGGCTTACAAGTTCTGAACTCTTTCTGGTACCACATTAGTACTGCTGCAGTTTAACCATGAACTAAGATGCCATAATTTGTTATTGAAACAGGAACGTGAAGGGCTTGTAAGTAATGAACTTTTCCTCATATAACAACTAGTAATGCTGCAGATTAACTGTCTAATACCTACTTCAAGTTGGTTATCGGGCATCCTGTCCTAAATTAACGGAGAACAAAACCAAAAAATTTAAACAGGAATAACTTCACTTGGAAGGTGAGAAGTTTTAATGAAGTCTTACTGTATTTTGAGTATTTACAAAAGAGAAGAAAAGAGTTTATCTTGGCTTCATGTTGGGCTGCAGATTTCAAGGCACCTGAAATCCTTTCTGTGAGGATGAAAAGCTGTGATATCCAGCTTCCTCAGGTAGCTGGTTCAAGGCATTGCTCTTAGCTATATTCTGTAGTGAGTAGAATGGTTGATGAAGTAACTTTGAAACCAGCTCAGAGTTTCAGATTAGATTTACTGAAAGTGAAGGAACTCCTCTGAGCTGTTTGTAGTTTGCATGAAAGATAAGTCTTCATGGAACTGACTGTGGCTGCCAAACCCAGCAAGGCTTTTCACTTTGGGCATATAAGCAGTGAGCATATTCATAGAGGCTGAACTGCAGAGTATTTATCATGCCCCAAGCTGGATATCTGAATTGAGCACTTTATGGGACAGAGATTTAATGGATCAGGGGAGAAGTATGGCACATGGACAAGGTTACCAGGAAAAGGCATGAACTAAGGGCTGGAGTGAAAGATCTACAAAAGGACAGGATTTCAGACAAGAAATCACATCTGGGACAGCCTTGTAATAAAAGGTCTTTGGAGGCAGCATAAAAGGACTGGAAGCACCAGGGGAGAGGAGTTATGGGTTGCAGAGCAAAAGAATGTGAAATGAGATACACAAACCTTGCTCCTTCCTCTTTGATTCCTCATGCAGAGTGGTCTCCGTAGGAAAATCATATCCTATTGTATGATTTAAATCTATCACAAAGTTATGGAACCGCAGGACAGTTTGGCTTGGAAGGGACCTTTCAAGGTCATCGCATCCAAACATTCTGCCATGATCAGGGACACCTACCACTAGACTAGGTTGTTCCAAAGCCTGTCCAGCCTGGCCTTGAACACTTCCAGGGACGGGACAAGCACACATTGGTCTCTTTCAGTGCCTAAGCATCATCACTGTAACAAATATATCCAGGTATCTAATCTCAATCTGACCCCTTTCAGCTGAACATCATTGTTCATTTTTCTGTCTCTTTGGGCTTCAGTAAGGGGTTTATTTTCAGCTTTCATTTAAGCCCTCTTTATATACTGAAAGGCAGCAACACAAGAGCCTTGTCTTGCTTAGGATGAACAACTCCAATACTCTCAGCCTCTCAAGAGCATTTGAGCCCTCTGATCACTTTCATGGACCTCCTCTGGACCTGACCCAACAGGTCCACCTCTTTCTTGTCTCTCCTAAATGGATGCCCTCTAGGTATCAAGAGTGAGGCAAGATTTTCCTTGTGAGAAAGAGATGACCCAAGCCTTCAGTTACAACAATATTGTCCCTGAGTGAGTAGAAAAAAGCTAGGTGAACTTACAGAAAATAAAACAAAATTTCTGTGACAGGAATTCTGTGAAAGCATCTGTCATATCACAGTAGAAGACAGTAAGTAAAAAATTCAGGCAAAATTTGTTTCTCCAAAATGTGTTTATTAATTCTTTGTGTCAAGGGATAGTCTCTACAATTCATTAAGTAGGAACAATAGAAGTTCGAGGCTTTTCTTTCTAATTAAGAGAACCTTTGTGGTATAGTGCATAAATGACTCAAATATATGAGAAGACAGCCTTAAGAATATGAAAAGAGATTTGTTTTTAGGTGATTGGAGAAGTGACATAGTGACATGCAGATAGGAAATATACTTCCTTTCTTTAATTAATGCACGCTAAACTGTCCATCTTGAAACTTTCACAGATTCAGAAGTTCAGTGCAGATGCAATCCAATCTTCACTCTTTTAAAAAAATATATAACCAACATTAAGTCACAAATTATCATAGAAAAGTTTGTTGAAGTTTTAGCACTTTCCCCAGTCATTTCAAGTTATTTGAAGTGTCTGAGTTACTTATTTGAAGTCTCAGGCATATACAGCACTTATTCAAAAGGTCTGAATTTTGGTAGGTTGGTTTTTGTTTGGTTTTTTTGTTAATTTTTGTTGCTATTATTTGGGGTTTTTCTTCATTTTTTTGCTTGCTGTGGGTGATATGTGGGGGACTAGGGGTTCCTGCACTAGTCCTATCTTGCTTTTTGTAACCACTGACTAGCAGTAGCACCTTCCTCTAAGCAGAAGACAGAAGAGGACTCTCTTACATGTTAAACACATGGTTACATATTCCTTTTGATCAAAGGAACCTAGAGGTGAATGCATGATGTGTTCCACAATTTCCTCACTTTAGGATGAAAATGAATCTGTTTAATTTGCTTTCTATAGATTCAAATTAGAGAGTTCAGCATTAGAAATACAAAGTACAGTAGCTTGGGTAAGAAAATAAGGACTTTTTAGGAGGGTACTACTGTAAATGTTCACCATGTCCCTTATATCTGTTGAGCTTCTGGACCACAGCAGGTTTCATTGAGAAATTTCCAAGTTGCAGAGTTTTGCAGTAATATGGTTTTAGAGCAGTTGTTTCAGCAGATCAATAGAAATTGCTGAAGAGGTTATTTCTATGCAATTTTCTGTCACTAAGAATCCCATGTCTGTTGCAGACCAAATCAGCTGTGCTATCATGGGAAAAGATAGTTCCCTCTTTGTGAACTTTCTTTTCCTTCTCAGCCCCCATATCACCCTATCTAGTCCTTTCCCCATACCATGGGATCTCCCTGTAAGGCAGGGATCCAGCTCTGAGAGAGCTTCACTTCACAGTGTCTGGTCCAGGACCATGATCTGGGAGCCTGCTGTGCAGCTGATACTGCTCAGATCTCCTCTCTCGTTTTATTACTGCTACAGTGTGCCCAAATCCAGCTATTTCTCTCTCTGCTATGACTCTCACCAGACCTGACAAAATGAACTAACTGGGGTCTGATTATCATGTGTAGGTCTTTCCAAAGGTGTTAAATATGAAAACTAATGTCAGTTGCAGTGCCTCTGAAAAGCCTAGGCATGCTGATTCTCAGTCTTGAAAACCTGCAGCTTGCTGCTCACTCTGAAGGTACATAAAAGGTGCAATCCCAGAAGCTTGGTTGGAGGACCATAGGTTATTGAAAGATTCCTTTCTTCCTACCAGTACATATATCTGAGATAAAATTCCTCCAAAGCAGACTGCAAGTGCTGTTGGGATGAGAGAAAGGGAATCACTTGTGTCTTGACATCACAGCAAATGAGCTGGGACTCTCCATCAGAGTTACTGCAAGACCCACAGGGTGTTTATGATGAGCTGCTGCACTGGCTGCACGGAAGGATTGTGATACAGCAGAACACCTGAGCACCCCGGCTGGGACAGTGGGATGGTCCTGGGTGGTCCCCAGGGACCTCCACTGCTCCCACCAGCCCTTCAACCTGCACCAAGTTGTGATGCTACTCCTCAGTCTCACACAGATCTGATTTTGTTGTAGCACAATTTAGAGAATTGCACTGAGGTATTTGGAAGAACATACAAAAATTGTCTAGGCAAGCACCAAAAATGCACATTATCCCAAAGGCAGAACTAACACTGCCTGACTAAGCAATGCATATAAATAAAATGAGAAACACCTAAAATTTTCAATAAACTGGAAATCAATACGGATTTTTGTTATTAGGATTTAATCTCTTGTTATCATTGTAAGACACTTTAATAACAAAACCAGGTCATACTGGTAACATTTTATATGAATAGTGATGGTATTGCAAAGCCTGAAATTTATCTCAAAAGAAAAGTTTCTTACAAGCCATTTCTTCCTTGATTTCCCACTTGATCCACTTTAATTCGTATCTGAAAGCCTGCAGTGCTAGTATAATCTGAAATCTCAAAAAATTTAGAGGAACTTTAGAAAACTTGTTTTACTGCTTAGAATGTTTACAAATAAAAGTCCAGAGAGCAACGTTAGGTTTTTTAACTGTTTACTGCAGAAGCCATGCCTCTCTATCACCTACATATTCTTCAAAGTTATTAATCTTTCATACTGAGTAAATTGCCAGTCTTTGCATGCATGGACATTCTTGAAAAGTGAAGGGAAGACAAAATCTGTTGGACATGCTATAGAAATTAAAACCTATTTCAGAGACATGTGCATCAGCATTTCAAAAACCATTTCCAAGATGCACCATCACACACTACAAATCAACAGTTATCACTGATAATCTTTTATTAAGCAATTTACATTTCAAAGATCTGGCATTAATTTTTCATCTTCCTCTTATCCCACCCTCATATCCTTCACAGAAAAAAATTAAAGGACATTTATTTTGAAACAAAAGATAAAGTGACCCAGTTCTACTTTGAATAAGGCACTTCCATACACAAGTAGTCAGATGGGTAAAAATTTACTCTACAAATGAATAAAAAACATCTCTTCATCTTTTAAAGAAGTAACTCTATTTTTATACTGTTTGGAGTCCTGGAAGCAACTGAATATTTTGCTTCAATGTGTTACATAATATGTCAAAGAGCATTCAATCTCCTCAAGTTTTTCTGGTTGTGGGACAGATTTTAGTCTCATTTATTTTTACACTACTGCATTCTGCTCTTCTTTGTGGAGTTTTCTCTGGCTTAAATTTTGTACCACATACCAGAAGTAAACTCTAAAACCTTCACAAAATCTGATTATATCCTATAGTGATGCCTTCCTTTCAAAAGGAGGGCTGTGTTTAAAAAAGGTCTTATGTGCTTGGCTTTCTTTAGAAGTCGCTAAGCCCAAAATTAGATATTCAAAAGCTTTCTTCTCAGTTTCATCTTAGTCTGCAGCCTTTATCATTCTTCAGCCACTGAACTTCCCTGCAGATAGCATTCTGCAGCATATATCCCTCCTTTGCTTAAACACCTTTGGATGCTTCTCATATCAGTCTCTTCAAAAACAATCATAAAGGAAGCTAATAGCCTTCTTCCATAAAGCAGCTCAGTGTGAAGAGTCTTTCATTTATCCATGCAGTGATTTGACCCCACACCTCCTACCTACCATACTGCTTTGCCTCCTAAGTTACAATGCACTCTCTGGTAGGACTGTTCTGGTTCACTCCTATGAAGCTGCTCCACTCAGTCCCCAGCCTACAGCTCCATTTGCTTTAGAGTATCTTGGAGTAACCCTTGTGACAGCAGTTTTGTGTATGTGCGTGCACAAGCAAAGACTCATTGGGCTTCCACAGGTGCCTGAGATCCTTCCAAGGGATGTCTTCAGATTTCAAGTAATTGCTTGTATTCTGCTCATACTCTATTTGATATTCCTTCTGTTTAGATCACGGTTATTTCAGTCTTCCTTGCCTGAAGCTTCATGAGTAACTTGTTCTATTTTAGTTCTATCTATAGAACTGTTCTATAGTTCCATTCTATCTATGTTCTAGTTTTTACTCAGCAGAGTTACTTAGCAATAAGAAGGTCCATTGCTACTCTTCTTGTTACTGTCAGACACATCTGTGAGAAACTGAAGATAAGGCTTTGTTATGCTACCTCTGTACAATAAAGAGTCAAAATAAAATGTCCCAAAAAGAGTGGAAAGAGAGACAGTTCACAAGCAGAGGTTTTGTGTGGACTGCTGACTGCTCAGGTAACTTTGCTGTGTTTTCTCTTGATTGCATTTGCCATCTGGCCTGTCCCTCCATTTTTCATCCTCTGAAGCACTGTGGGTGCTTGTGCACTTGTGTCAGGTGGCACCATCTAATCTTGGCTCTGACTGGGGGGAGACCTGTGGTGGTATCCTCTGGCATACAGTTGTGACTCTTTGCTTCTTACAGGGCAGCTGTTGCTGCTTCAGCTGCTTCCATCATTTCTCACCCATCAGATTGTTGTGCTGCCACTGCAAAACATGATGGACATTTCCCCTTGAACTCCTTCCTCATAAAGGGGAAATGTAACACACTGCCAGGTCGGATATGTGGATATGACAATCTCCAGGCTGCAGTGCCAGAGAACTGAAGTATTTATAGTGGAGTAGTATTGCCACAGCAAGTACCTCAGCAGACACAGGACAGCTCATTTCATTCAGCTCATTTTGTTTAGCAATGTCCAAAAAAATTGGCTTCTTAAATAACACCTCAGAAGGATTCAGTTTCTTTATTTAGAATGTACGAATGGAACAGCTGGTCCCTATGACAGCAATTATCATGATGGTGTGATGTATTTGATACACAGACCATACAGCAGAAAATGAGGACCTACAGATTAAGGCGTCCAGCGGAGAGTGCAGTGCAATTGAAGCTGATCTGTTTGGGGGGCATTCATTTGTTTGTTTGTTTATGAGTAAATGAGTTGCATTAAGACTAATCAAAAGGAAGCAGCTGTTCTGTGTCTGTGTACCAATTCTTAAATTATATTGGAAAGTAACAGAAAAAGAGAGCTGAATGCTAAAACAGAGACATTTTAAAAAGTCATTATTTGATTTCTCAGACAAAATTTCCTTAGGAAAAACTGTTTAAATCAGAAATTATCTACTACTTTCTACAATTTGGAAGCTGAACTGTGGTGTTAGTACTTAGTACTATCCCCTTATTTTCTGTGAGTGAGCCAATTCAAATCACAACAGTCTCTATAGTCAAAGGCTTGAATTGCACCAGGATAGGTAGCTGGGATGAGTTTCTCTGTTCATTTGAATCTATTTTCAGAGCAAGTCACAGCATTTTCATTAGAAAATAGAGAGGCTAGAGAACAATGAGTCTAGAGGGCTTCTATTATCTATTGGCATACAGAGAGTCAAATACTAAAGCACATGTATGTGGTCCCTCGGTATAACATTTCTTACTTCTTGTACAGTTGAGAGGATGGTCAACAGTTTTCCTTGCTTTACCCCTGTCCTTTCACTTTTTCTTTCCCTGGGGAAGGCTGGGTGGATCATCTTTCAATCTATTCCTGCTGCTCCTTAGGCACCTTCTCCTGAAATCCACCAAGTGATATGCAGTCTGTCTACTAGGTCTCTTAACTGGAAAAATATTACAGTGGTTAAAAAACTTGAAGCTACACCTCAAGTGACTGAAAACAGCACATGACACCAAAAGATTGTTTAGTGTCTAACTTCTGCCTGCACTACGGGTGCAGCCACCCAGTGGTCGGCACCATCCACACATAATACAGAAATTTTCCTTTCCCTGGAAAATTACTACAGAATAACCTCAGGAAATGAGCAGATGCAACAAGCAGGAGAAAGAATATAAATCAACAGTGAAATAAAATTGGCTGGTAAAATAAGCAATGGTCAAAGCACACCATCTGCTTTTTTTTTTTTTTTTTTTTTTGCAGAGTCTACAAATCACTGAACAATGGCTGGAGTGAGTTTAAAAGCATTTGAGAAAAAAAAATTATTTTGCTGTGGTTTCTGAGCATGTGTGAAAGAATGAATTCCAATTGTATTTGCATCTTTTCCGATAATTCACAGGGTATTACAATTCAAGACTATCTTATTCAAAAGTATTTCTATTTCTGAACCAAATTACTGATGGCCAAAGCAGCAGCTATGTTTACAATTCCGAGGCACAAATCTGCTGTCAAAGCTCCAGGAAAAACATCTGTATTGGAAAACTTTCTATGAGCCAATGGTGATTTCTTTCTTTTCTGAAGGAGCATAACTCAAAATTGCTGTGACTTGTGATTTTGCTGTGTTCCCTCAAAACACATGGAAATTGCTACCTTAAAAAAGGTGGTCATATGTTAAATTTAAATTTTTGCTTAGAGCCACATCTTTGGAAATTTATCCCCACAGGAGTAATATGCCTCTGCTTCCTCTGGCAGCTTCACTGCAAGTAAGACTTTGGACTGTATAAAGAACCAGTACTTCCCTTTGCAAAAGAAATATTATCTTTTTTTTTTTTCCCATGGCAATAGATTTTATAATATGAAATGTACTATGAAGCAATTCCCAAATATACTAATGGCCCAGGACCTGGATGCAAAATATAACTCTCCAGTTCCAAATCACATACTTCAGTGAAATTGTCATTCTTTCTATTGAGACCTGCCACTTTGTCAAGAGGATACCAAAATCTAATGCATACTCCACTTTATGTAATCTGTTCTCTATGAAATGTGAGCCTGGTGGCAGATAAAATCCCTCCTCCCAAACGCCACCTTGCCTTGAAGTTTTATTCCATGAACACCAGAAAACTGTAGTGCTGCCAAGTTGTTATTTCATTAAGGGCAAAACAATAGCATTGGTCTTACATTTCAGAATAGCACTGGTTTTGATTACTACTAAATTACAAACACTAGAAACTAGAACCCAAAGTAAAAGTATTATTTCTTGCTGTTTTCCTGCTGACCTGATAGGTACCTCTGAGATTAAGGGATTCTGTTCTTCATCTCCATCACTTATCTCATACCCTATTTTAGGTCTATTTCATCAGTTATGTGGGGAAAAAACCCACCTTGTTTGTTTATTTTCTAGGCTTTTCTAAATGTAAGATTGCAGTTGTCAGAATACTTGAAAGTTACTATATATCCCGTGGACAGCATTGTAACAAAGGGAAGCAGAAACATGCAGAAATGCTGAAGAGTTAAGGCTTTCAGCCCTTAAGGCCAAAGTGTTATCTATCAAACTTTAAATCTTCGGGCCAGATTATACTACAGATTGCAGCTGATAACCATCAAGGAACCAGTTCACATTCTGTTCCACCTGCTTTAGCAGTATGTGAACAAATATATGGGCATTCAGTAATATCTTGTGGGTTTTTTTCTTGTTTGGTAGGTTTTACTGTTGAATTAGGTCTCAAGGGATCATCTGCCCTTCAGTTTCCAAGTAACTAGCAGGTGTACTCTGTGGATGACCTGCTATTATGCCATGAAGAACCCTATTATTTTGTTGTTTCTGATGTGGTCTAATGAGACCCAAGTGTCTGACTTTTCTGTTACGACTGTTCATCATTCATCATAGAGCGTGCAGTTAAATACATATTTTTTACACTTACATGTATGTAAGAAAGGGCCCTCACAAGGATCACATTCCCACACTTACCACTGTATTTTATTGCAGCACACCTCAGATAATGATTTGAGACTTTCAGGGGGAGTAAAATTTATGTGGAGGGTGTTGCAGATATTATATAATTATTTTGAGGCCATAAAAGGTGAATAAAATTTTCAGTGACTTTTTTCTTCACTCTATGATTCTTAAAATCTAGGACATATGTGAAGAGTGAACACAGTAGTTTATCTCATTTTTCTTGCAGGGAGTCTGAAACACTGACTTATATATGTGTGTGTGTGTATATATATATATATATATACATATATATACATATATATACATAAAATACATATATATTTACCATACATTTAATTTTGCTAATTTCATGAGAAAGGAGAAAATGTTTGTGAAGGGGAATGGCTTCTTTGCATTCTTTTTCTTAGTGAATTGGATAAATCAAGGAAAAGTATGCTTGAGTCCTGACTTTCTTTTTTCCTCCTGAAAATATGTGGGACAATTTACCCTCTGAGCTCTTTGGGGGAAAAAATGTGTTTCTATGAAGAAGTGCACTTGGACTGGGAAGAAATCAAAGCCTTTTCATCACATTCCTTTGCTTCCACCACAGTTATCTGGCATAGCTCAACAGGGTAGGTAACGTGAGAGAAAGAAATTCATTATAACTAAACACAACCCTCATTCAAGTGCAGTCTCTATCAATTACCATTGAGTTCTGGACAATTTCCAACAAGACAAATGCAAGAACTTCTTCAGATGAATGCATATACAATATAAAATTAATCCTGGATTTACAGGAGCCTTCACTGTTGTCTGATGCAATCTGCGATGAGATTTTAGCTCAGCTTACTTTGGAAAGGAAACTGAGAGTTCTTGGTCAGTAGGAAGAGAGAAACTTTGTTCTTTCTATATAAAAAAATTGCTGTTGTAAATTTTCAATGTGTTGGCTTGTAAGGCACCAGTCTAAGTACTACAATTTCTGCAACCTTGCAGGGGTTGTCACAATTTGCCAATTTAATTACTCTGCTACTGTTTAAGGCTGCTGAACTTACAAATTTATCCAGATTTCTTCAGAAAATACTGAAATGCAAGTTAATGAGGAGAGGAGAGGAGAGGAGAGGAGAGGAGAGGAGAGGAGAGGAGAGGAGAGGAGAGGAGAGGAGAGGAGAGGAGAGGAGAGGAGAGGAGAGGAGAGGAGAGGAGAGGAGAGGAGAGGAGAGGAGAGGAGAGGAGAGGAGAGGAGAGGAGAGGAGAGGAGAGGAGAGGAGAGGAGAGGAGAGGAGAGGAGAGGAGAGGAGAGGAGAGGAGAGGAGAGGAGAGGAGAGGAGAGGAGAGGAGAGGAGAGGAGAGGAGAGGAGAGGAAGTTATTGAACAGATTGGCATTCTGAGGCCACCACTCAAGTTACATCAGCCTAGTTTAGAGCTGTAATGTGACAATGTGACAGCAGTTAAGTTCCTCCTTTCCAGCTGGACATTTAGGTGTAAGGCATGCCCAAAAGTATTTCAGCAGGTGGTTGCAGCTCTAGAAGGACACCTGGGAAACACCTCATTTGCATTTACAGTCAGACACTAATACTGTGGTATGTGTACATAGTAATACTTTTTTTTCTCTTTTGCCCATTTTTTTTTGTCCTGTCCTGTTAGCATTTTTATTCTTGCCCAGTTCAATTAAGTCAGACACTTAGAAGTAATTATAAATAAATATATCTTAGCATTGATGGCAAATTAAGATTTAAGATTTGGTTTCCTTGTGTACAGCATAGTCTCCATAAACCTTTGGCACTCTATAGGGTGCTCCTTGGGACACTAAAGGAATTACATGTTTGTACACTATTCTGCCATATCACATAAATGCCATAGGTAAAGGGGATGAAATATCCTTGTTCCCATTCTCTGCTACACTGATGAAGAGCAGCATCTGAGAGGTAGGTTTGGCTCCCTCGTTCTCCCTTTTTGTAATGTAAGAAGTACGGGGCTTCTGGTACTAGCTTAGAATAAAATATGCAATAGGATACAAGCTGTGTAGCTCATAACCATGTGTCCCTAGAAAATTTGAAACATTCTCATTCTCTTCAGAGGCAAGAGAGCAACAACCACTGTATGGTTTATCAGCTTCAGGCTGTCATGGACTGCTGCTGGTTGTTCAATTGATGTTCAAGTCGAGATCTCTGGCTATCTCAAACCCAATGTTTCGTGTTCTCTAAAGAAAGGAATTTGTAGGGTACAAAGTTTGTACCAGTAAATCTCATTTGTTGTTAGTGCAATGTCTTTCAGCATCTGAGCTAATTTAAGCTCTGGATGGATTACCAAAGACAAAAAGAACCCATGATCCTGTGTACCTGCATGGTTTCACAGAATTCTGTGGGAAAAAAAGGAAAAGCTAAAGGATTAGTCTGCGATGTTTCATGAGTATGGTGTTAAACTTCCTCTCAGTTGTGTTTTCATGATTAAGGTCATAGAATTAAAAAAGTTAAAAATTTATCAGGTCTCGCTTAGATATTCACTTCAAAAATATGGTGGATTAAAAAGCTATTTTTCTTGGATTGTTTGCTACAGCTCTTTGCCAGAACTTAAAACAAAGGGATGAAGAGGATCTTTCCAGTGTTCCTTATAACCCTCAGGGCAATGAGAACCATATTGACATTACCATGTTGTAGAGGTCATTCTGAAAAAAAGGCTGAGCAGTTTCCCAGTGGTTCTGGATTAGGAGCTGAACTGTCACTTTGGGCAATAGGATTTTAATCATTGTACCAATTGACTAAGCATCTGTCTCTGTTTATCACCTTGCTTTGACAGAAACATGAGAAAAGCTGAAGAATATTTTCAACTTGTTATACAGATATGCTTTTTCATAAATTAGTAAATGGTTTTAAGGTCTACAAGCTACACTTTCTCTCTGACTGCAGTAAGAGCAAACACTAAAGCAAAAAATTAAATTTATTTTGCTTGGACTTGGGCTATGCTAGAGCTCTTTAAAAGTTTGAATATTTCCTGAATTTCACCTCTGAAATTTTAGAGGAAACTTTCACTTTGAGGGAAACATCCACATTTTGTGATCTAATTTGCAACAGACATTAATTCAAAAATGTCAGTAAGATAGGGTGATTTCTTCCTATTTCTCCTGATTGCAGACTAATTATGAGATCATAGAATGGTTTGAGTTGGAAATGATCATCCAGTTCCAACTCCCCTGCCAAGGGCAAGGACACCTTTCACTAGATCAGGTTGTTCAAATCTCCATCCAACCCGGCCTTGAACACTCTCAGGGATGGGGCATCCATGGCTTCTCTGAGCAATCTATTCCAGTGCCTTGCCCTCTTCACAGTAAAGAAATTCTTCCTATTAGCTAAACTTTCCCCTGATGTTTTCTTCTTCAGTCTTTTAACTTGTTTGAATTATATGCAGTTGCAGATGCAGGCCAGATTTGAAACAAAAATATGTATGATATATAAGTAGATTCTTGCTCATAAGATTCAGATATTGCTATTTGGGGTTGATGCAATAAGAAAATTTTCCTCTTCTAAAAACTGTCAAAAGGAAAAAAAACTAGAGTGCCTAAATAAATCCTTTTTCTATAGCTCCTAGAAATAAATACCTGTCACCTGACTTTATTTCTCCTCTCATTTAGTTTTTTACATGCATCTTTTTTTTGTGTTGCTGTTATTGTCTTCAATTTGCACTGGCTCTCTTTTGAGCACCTGAAACACACTATGCTCAGATTACATGTGACCATGACTTGTTTGAGGTTCATGTTTTATATTAAACTGCAAGATGATGGGAAGTATCATTTGGCGGTTGCCAATACTAAAGAGACATTGCTTCATAGACAATTGGAAAGAAGGCTAAGCTGGTGCAAACTCTAACATAGATCTGCCTAGATATTCTCCTGACAATGAACTCCCATTCAAAGACCAAAAGATTTTCATAATCTTAAAATCCTGTTTTTCATTGAAAACACCAGAATGATCATTCTTTTGAAATAAAGAAAGCATCAACCAACAAATTAGGGCAGAACAGAAGTAAAAAGTGTGTGTATAAGACTTGCAGTCCACCTCAGCCAAGTGCTGCTGTTCCTGGCACAGCTTACCCCTGAGACAACACATGAACTTGAGAAGGTCCAGGTAGAAGAACAAAGCCCTGTCTTGTCCCACCTCCGGGGAGCTCTGTCTGCCTTAATCTTCTGAAAAGAATATAAATATCTAAGTCAAGAGGAAAACAGATACTCTCTGTGATGTGCAAAATGATCACACAATTTTCTTGGGCATTGCCTCTAATATTGAGAGGGTCTGTGGATGGAGGTGTTTTTTTCCACAACCATAGGAAAAGATCAAGCACTTAACTATCATACAGAAAAGCTGCAAATGCTATTTGTTTTTATATGGAATTCCTTTCATAAGCTATGAAGATATTTTAATTTCTACTTTCATTGCAGGTTGATGCAGGCAAGTAATTAATCAAAATATTCTATTTCCTGGAATGATAGAATCATAGAATGGTTTGGGTTGGAAGACCCAGAGGTCTAGATGTCAAAGGATATCTAGTTCCAATCCTTCTGTTGTGGACAGGGAGACCTTCCACCGAACACTTTCTCGAAACTCCAACCAACCTGACTTTCAGCACTTCCAGAGATGGACCATCTACAGCTTCTCTGGGCTACCTGGTCCACTGCCTCACCACCCTCATAGTAAAGAATTTCTTCCTAGTATATAACCTATACTACTCTCAGTTTTTAACCATTCCCCTTTCTCCTATCACTATGTGTTCTTGTAAAAAGTCTCTGTCCATCTTTCTTGTCAGCTCCCTTCAGACTTTAGAAGGCTGGTTTACTAAAAAATAAAAAAAATAAAGGAAGAGAAGAATTATGATCCAAAAGAAGCAGTATCTCCTCATTACAAAGAGGAATTATTTCCAAGGCAGCTAAAATGTCACTCTAGGGTGTAGAAAATCAATGAAAAGTTTTGGGAGAAAGATTCCAATTCTTGCTTTAAACTGCTCAAACATCAGTGTACAGAAACCCCAACTGTGAACAAAATTAATGCTTTGCATCTATGCAAATTTTTAACATGCATAGGAGGATAATAATATGATAGAATAGTTATTCTGAATTGTAATATTGCCAGTGACTGTTGGATCAAAGACAATGAAAAAATTTGATGATGTGTATCACTTTGTGATAAGCATCTATTAATTAGCACACACTTTTGCATGCCAATGTATTCATAGATTATGCAGCTTGCAAGAGAGTAACAATGGGTCTAGAACAATGGTATATGTTGTGGATCTGGTTTTGAATTACTGAATAAAAGGTGGCCCAGAGCGTTAATCTGCATCAGAAATTTTCAAAACAAGTCCCACCTAGGCAATACCCTAGCAAACTGGATTTACAGGTCAAATATGTCTAGTGGATTGAAAGAAAAATTAATGTTTTTTTCCACGCTTGTACAAAACAACCTACCTGAGGGAGAGAGTGAATAGTACGTCTGTTTCTTTTCACCTTACATTGTTATGGTCAGGAGACCTTCTACAGGGAAATTCTGCAGGGTGCCAAGAATGAACTGATATCTTCTAGAAAAGCAATCCATAAGGGCCTCAAAGAGTAGTGCTTTTCTCTCTCTGCTTCTCACTTGCTTCACTTGTGGGCTGTGCCTCACTCCAGAAGAATGAAGTGGTCTTGATACCAAAAATTGGTGAAGTAAAATTCTTTAACATCAATGTAACATTAACAAACAGACATTCTTTTTTAAAATAGATGCACAGGGGGATATATGCTCTGAAATTCTGTACACACCAAGTACAGAAATTACTCCCATTTATATACTATATTTCACATATATTTTCACTGGTTTTCCTGGAATGAGCATGCACATGATAATAATTTCTTCAAAGTCATTAAAATATGCTCAGTCCCCTTTGTGCATGTGTTCTTCTGTCCTGGGCATCTCTTTGATGGTCCCTGGTGGTTGGTGACTGCAAAGTCATACCTGACAGCATGATTAATTACTTCTTTCAGAGTTAGGAGAAAAGTCGGCACAATGGGCTAGTTACTCTCCCATGTTTCCTCTTGGCTAATGTTTAACCTGATCCTACAGAATAAGCATTGTGTAGTTCCATGGGCCAGTGGTTTTTGAAGAATAAGCATTGTGTTAACCCACCAAGTGAGCAAACAGTTCTTCATCTGGTAACAGTCTTAGAGGACTCCTGCAGATGGATGTGCCTCTGGAGCATGAAAACCTGCAGTGAAACCAAACTAAAGCCTCACAAGGACAAACTGAAACAGATTTTGACACGTCACATGGTAACTAAACTATTCCTACATTTTTATTCATTCATAGATGTGTATGCTTTTCATGTACAAGATTTACCACAGTTCTGGACGAAGAAGATATGTAGCAAGATTGCTGCAGACAGGTTGCTCTTTGGGTAGTTACAGTGTCTAGTGAGCTGGAGATATAAAGGCACAATTGCCTTGATTTAGTGGTCTGTTCATTCATTTTTGGTAATTAAGACAATTTGAGGTGCATATAAGGTCATGGTCCACTACATTTTTTTATGTAATCTGTCCTCTGATATCTATTATTTCAGACTTGCCTTGTCTCTCCATGCTGAAGGCTGATTTCAGATATCTCAACTTAGTTTCCTTTAATTTTTAATGCTATTCTGAAGATGTAAGATTTTTAGATTCAGCAGTAATTAGAAAAACTTCTGTTAGCGAGTATTGCTATGAAAGTCAGAGAGAATGACAAGCCTGAAATTTGAAAGAAGTTTGCCAGTAGTGAGTAGTGTCATTTCCTCAGCCAAACTATGGATTATTCCTGTAAATGTTATTGTTTCTAACAATGTTATTCAATTTCCAATGGAGGAGTAGGAAAAAAAATTTAACTAAGATAATTTTGTGATGATAGCAGGGAGGGAGGAGAATTTTAGTGGGTTTTGAACAGAGAGATTACCTTTACCATACTTAAAGCATTTTCAAGTTAAAGCTTTTCTGCAGGAATAGAGAAGACAGGGTGAACACACAGCTTTGTTTACTGAGGGTATCAGTCCAAGTCTATTACCAGAACTAGCTTTAGTTGAAATAAATAAAACCATTTGTTACTCTAAATTAGAAGCATCAAAGAGAAAGAAATCCATTGTTCTCAGACATTGATGAATTTGTCTCAAGGGGTCATTGCCATCAGCAGACAAAAGCTGACACATGCTGCATTGTGCTGCACTGCACGTTGTGCTCCAATAGGCATGCAAACACAATGTTGTTCACTTTGCATCATATGCCATTGGTAAAACACCATAGCCTGAAACATTGACTATGGAGAACTATCTGTCCTTGTGTGCTGTAAGTGGAATTTAAAATTGTGTCACATGTGGCCATTAAATTGAACTTTCAATTATATCACCCCCACAGAGCAGCTGATAAAAAAGACCAAGGCAGGAACAGTACTGTGGTTTTTTTAGTAAATCTTAAATAAAAGTGAAACAACTATGAGTTTGGAAAAGGAGACTCCCCTCCAGTAATGTGTAGGGAGAAAAACACAAGGTAGGTCAGGAAACATAGTTTTTTCTAAAAAATCTGTGCTGTGCTGGAGAGGCAAGCAAGAGACAGCAGTACTGAAGGTGCTAAGAAAGACATGCATTGTGTAGATTAGGTCCACAACATAAAATTAATGACCTAAACTCGTGAGCCACTATACACATTGGGCCAAGAATATATCGTGAACTTCCTTAAAACTGGTTCAGCACAGGAGAGGAATACTCAGCTCTCCCAGACCCAGCAACAAAGCATACAGCTAGAAGGGACCTCTTGAGATTATCTAGTTCATTCCCAACATCAACAATTCTTCCAGAAATTTTCCTGGAAAAAGGATTTTATTCCTGGAAGATTCTATATTCTTTCTTGCATAGTACATTCTCTCTGTTAAACATCCATACCATCACAGGCATCTTATCTATATGCAATTCAGGATTATTGCTTTGGCCTATATCCAGGAGACATAGGGAAATACTTATTAATTCTCTCACTGAAATGTAATTTCTCAACTAAATAAACATCCCCATCATTCCTGATTCCCCCAAAACTGTGAAATTTTGTTACCAGTTGTTGTTCTCCTCTGAAAGCTTTCTCTTAATATAATAGTTCCTAAACTGCGGTGCTTAGAGTGTAGTATTTCCATTAGTAAGGCTTTTATTCCTGCCAGTCCTTAGCCAGTTTGACTGCTGATAGTCCTGCTAATAACTCAGATGATGCCATATTGGAAAAGTATTAGTTGTTAAAGCCTCTTTAATCTATGAGTCATTCTATGCTCAGCTTCTTTGCTGCAAAGCTGCTTCACAGATGTTCTTCCAGTTGAACTTGCACAATTCATTATTCCCACAGAAACATAGCATTGTGCACAGATTATCTCCTTGACTAGTCAAGACGATTTTACATTACTTCTTTCTGCAAAAGTGGGTGCAATCTTTTCCACTTCACACACACAAGCATACTAAGTGCACAGTCTACTCAAGGGCTCAGAATCATTAATGTAAAAACCCATTTGATAAATTTTTACAGTTTGATGGTGAAGCAATAAGGACTACTCTATTATTTTTCAATCAATTCTGAATTTGGTTCATGGTAGCACCCACCTGAACTGTATTTCTGCAGTAAAATGATGGAAAGATCATGAGAGATGGACAAAACCCTCCCCGAAATAAGAGATACTGCATCTAATCTCTTTTGCCTATCTACAAAGCTTTCAAAGACTTTTTTTGCCCTTGAGGAGATTGTCTTAGAGGGCAATGTGTTTTCCCTCTACTTGTAGCTTTTAGGTTAGAGAAACTGGTGTCAGGAATGCCGGAAGGGAATTGCCTAAGAGAATTGAGTATATGATATCTTGAGGTCTATTTCATCCCAATTTTCTGTGATAGAAAGGCATTGCTGCCTAGATTGTTCTTTGGCACTCTGCTAGCTTTATATAAGCCTGATGAATACAGCCTCCAGAGACTTATCACATAAAACTCAATTATATATGCTCCAAGAAAGAGCTGGAACAAAGATATACCGAGTAGTTAGGGAAAAATATATTTTGGGAAGTGGAGACAAGTTATTCAGGTATACATCTAATCCTTAATTAAGGACTGAGCCCACAGTAAAATCTTAGTGGAGTCTCTGCATACATACCTTCTTGGTAGTTGTATATTTTGTGCTTCACCAATAAAAATAACTTTTCAGTCTGCACTGGACTCCTCTCTGATCGGTTGTCATTTCCTACTTGCAAAGCCACCAAGTTTCAAGCACTTTGACTCTGAAGTTTTGAAAACAGTGCAATTTAGAGCAGAGACCATGGAGTTGCAGGAGCACACCCTAGTCTCATGATGTGCGTCCACCTGCCTCTTTGGAGAGCAGTGTTGTGACATAACTCTGCATCACCATTTCAGAAGGAACAAAGGGTGGAAAGGGAGAATTGTGAACCATACTCTAAAGAGAAATCATTCAAAATTCTTTGAAAAGATTCATAGTAACTGCTTTTCTTTGTGACTGTCAGGGTAAGGAGTACATAGAGGATAAAAACATTTTCCATTTTAGCTGTATGTGATTACATTTTGTTCATGTCAGAATTGTTTCCATGTCCAATTATGATTTGTAGCCACCTAGCCTTGTTGTCATTACTATCCTGGCAGTGCAAGAGCTTAATACTATTGAATGTACACATTTTAGAACCTGGACTTTTGTCTAATGAAATTCATTTTTTCATCAAGTAGTAGTTATACAACAATGCATTTTTTATTTTAATCCAGCATTTGCATTGTACAGGTAGTGAAGTTTGACACCTTGTTTCCATGCTTTCCACTGCACAAACACATTAAATTAGTGCACATAGAAACTACATGGCAGTTATCTTAATACTCCCAGGAGGTTTAGACAGAGAGAGTGGATTGCACAGAAGATAGGAAGAGGAAGAAACTGTAGCTCAGGGTATGCCACTTACTTCTGAAAGCTGAGTATTTTCTAAACCATGTACCTGTCAACCCTGATTTCTTCTGTTGGTAAGAAATACAATTAGCCTGTTTTTTCTGGGGGCAAAATGGCAATTCTTATGTCTCAGTAAATGTGAATTGGAGAATGTGTTATTTTCTGCTGTAACTAGCAAATGACATAGTAAGCCATTTTGTTTTGACTTAGTGAGTATTCTAGCACTATTTTAAGAAGCTGGGTTTTTTCTGTTGCTTCCAATGTTTATTTATGGTCCAAATGGTCTGTTAGTTTTGTCTAACTATCTCAGTGATTGATTTTAAGAGAAAAGCTGTCTGTTATACCAAAACAGGTGAAGATTTGATTTGTAAAACAATTTTTAAGCTCTCATCCCTTCTTCTCTACATGCAAACACATGTACTGAAAATATTTGGGCTACAGATGTGAGCATTTGAATAATTGGGATTATCAGCACAAGTACTGCCAAATAAGTGAAGTCATTGTGGATAAACTTATATTGATTTTTTTTACAAAAATTTGCATTTTTCTGCCCTTTACTCTTTATTTTTTTCTTCTCAAACAAAAGAGTAAGCAAACTCACTCTTCTCAAATACAGAAATATGTTGAATTCTTTTGTAACTAAATGAAAATGTCTGTTTGTGATGTAAGGGATAGCATTATCTTATTATTATTATTTAATAAATGAAAATGAGTCTTTTCACCCCTCTTGTGCAGACATCAATTTACTCAGGAGTCACATAGGCTTGTATGACTGCTGGGAAGATACAAGGCAGTTCACCCTAAAAGTGAGTGATGCCTTGCTTGCTACTATTGAGAGATGTAGGTTGTTATGCTTCTAGTTTGACCTGTTGCTACAAGGAATGTAGTTGCAACAGCAGCATAACATGTTAAAAATATAAAGGGTTATAGCCAGGCCTATAAAAATATTCAGGCTTATACTCAGGTCTGAATCTATTCTCACTTATGGCTGACTAAAACTCTTCTTCCTAATGTATTTTCACTGTATTCCAGACTTGAGCTAGACAAACAGACTTTTTTCCAGTCTTTTAGGTATTAGAGAATGCCACACACATTTTGTTCATTGTGTCAAGTCATTGTGAAAGCTAGGATCTGCTGTGAGTTACCATCTCTGGAAAGACTTCACTACTTCATAAAATTACACCTTTAACTATGGACAAAATGTCCCAGGGATTCATTTTGTTTCTAAAACGTTTGTCAGCTACTGCAAAATTCTTAAAAGCTCTTCAGTAAGCACTTTCAGGAATCTTGTGTGAAATGAGAAAATTTTTCTGTCATTTAACTTGTATAAAGTAGACAATAGAATATGAAGGAACATTTGAGACTAAATACATCATAGTAGTCTCTTCACAGTTTTGTGAATTTGAAATCGATCCAGGACTACATCAGATCCATTCTAAAAAAATAATCCAAGTCTAAGGATATCAGAACGAGTTTCATGTGTTAATCCCTCTCAAGCCTAGTGCCAACTGGAATTATCCTGTTAAAAAGGACCAGGAGACTGTGGGTGTGTGTTTGAGGGTGGGTGTGTAGACATAAATATTCCTTCTGGATCAATATTAAATAAAAACTCCAGTCCACTTCTGAGACATGACGATTCCTCCAGAATCTTACAGTAACAAGTGTGTAGTGGGTTGTCCTGTCTGGATGAGGGTCTCCTGTATGATGCACTATGGCAAAGCTGACATATAGTAGCTGTGTTTTGGGGGGCTTCTTAGGTTTTTTAATTTTTTGTTTGTTTTTGTTTTGTTTTCTTTCTTTCTTTTTAGAAAAAGAAACACATATATAACCTACTATACTTCTTAAAGTGCACCTACTTGGGAAAATTCTCAAATTATCATTAAAGGGCAGTACATGTATAATGATTTGAATCCTCCTCCTAGGATGGTTACCATACAGTCATATAATAAGGTTGTTGGTTATGTTCATAGTCCTGTCCCAGGGTAAATACTTATCTCATTTGTTTATCAACAGATAATACAAAGACTTTCTTAGCTTCCTCCATATGTACTTGCATGTAATGCTTTATATGCCTGAATAGAAGGCTAATGATTGTAGAGTAATAAATAACAAAATCTGATACCTATGTAATATAAATGCAGAAGCAACAGACACCTGAGAAAACAGAATGCTATGACTAAAAAAATGAAGAGTTTAATTGTACAAAATGCACCCAGCAACTCAGGGATGGTATGAAAGCTATGTATGAGTCTATCTGCTTGCAGAAGGAATCTTGATAAGTAAGGAAGTTCTGACATTTTTATTCTGATCAAAAACAGTCTGATTATGTTGGAGCTATGGTGGTTGAGCCCTGTGTTTATCTGTTTATACAAATATTTTTTCTTTACATTATGTCATCAAATTAAATTCCAAACTGTCTCAGTTTATTTTTAGTTTAGAAGAATTAACTGAGGGGAAAAAATGTTTCATTTTTATCATATTGTAATGGTTTAGGGGAATGGCTGAACACAATTACAGCTCATACCTTTGAATATTTATCTATCTTGGACTCTACAGCTTGGATGATACTTAGTTTAATCTGTTCACATTTGACTTTATTTTTAGGAGCAAATATCTCAGGTCAAATCCAGCTTTATTCATGAAAGGTACTGAACTCTATCATTTAAATCAATGAATACTATGAACACTGATTTTAACAAAATGCAATGAATCATACTTTCAAGTATTCAGTCCATCTCAAGGTTCAGGGTTTAGCTCACAATGTGATTAATCACATAGGCATGACAGGAAGGATTTAAACCATAGCATCCTTGCTGACATAGCAATGATGGTAATGAAAACAAAACAAAACAAAACAAAACAAAACAAAACAAAACAAAACAGGATCTTTTTAGGCTGAAAAGTGTCTTCCTGACCTCCAACCAGTTTGTTGTTCTAGAGATCTTACTGTAGGTGAAGAAGGAGTAGACTATTCACATACTGGTGTAGCCAGGCTTTGTTTTCTCATGTGCAAAGGTGGTACGTTGCACTAGGGACAAGCTGCCCCAGTCTTGAGACAAGAACAATGAAACTGCACTGCTTTTGCAGTTTACAGACTGTAAACAATAATGTTATAGGAAGGTGAGATTGGACTGGCTCACAGGCAGAAAAATATCTAGCTGTGATAATGCAGCTAAAGGAAAAATGGAAATTACCACATGCTTGCAGAAGAGGTAAGAACACGTCTATTTTCATGAAACGAGGGGCTGAGAAGAAAGTTGTATTTCTGTGTGAAATGTCACAGGAGGGTCAGTGGTAGGGCACACCAAGCACATGTCTTGTGTTCTGGCTGTGTGCTGAGGCAGGTTTCTCTAAGAGACTTGTCACAGACAGGAGTGCTGAAACATCACAGGATAAAGAAGCATAAATTCATCTCATCAGTGTCTGTCCCAAAATCTACCAAATCTCTCTAGCCGAATCACTTCAGTGTTGTGCAAGTCTCTGCTATAACAACCATTTCCATACACATTGAAAGTGTCTACATTTCCAGCCTTTGTTATGCAGCTCTATAAACTAGTACTGCAACTTGTTTCTTCCAAAGCATCACACAAATAAATTATTCAGATGAATGATGTTCTAACTTTTTACACACTTCTCTCTTTTCATAAAGTTTTATTATGTAAACATTTTCTTTGGTTTTCACATATTTATAATTACTCATATCTGCCTGTAGCAGTGGCACACCTGTTAGTAAAAAACAGAAGACATCAAACATTTCTAAAAAAGAAAACAGGAAACATACTTTATCAATTTGGTGATGATAGTAAGATTCAATTATTTTAGCAAAATGAAAAAGCAATTTCTTGAGCTGTTAACATAGTATATATATATAGTCAAGTTCAATAATTGCTAATATATGTATTCAAGCTAGTATTATTTATTTATTGAAAATGTAAAATACATTTGCTGTAATTTTTCATTAGAAAAAAAACAAATCCTCAATACCAACACTCCCGCTTCCCTCCCCAAATTCTCAACTTATTGTGGGCCCAGTGAGTTTTGTTTCCTTTACAAATTGCGGCCTAATTATCATGACTGGAAGACAGTGCTTGACTGAGATAGAAGTCTTGGAGAGCAGTGTGACTCTGGGCATTTTAGCACTAATGGGGTAAGACAGCCTTGTGCTTGTTTTTTCCTGCCATTCACCTTGAGACCATAAGTATAAGAAAAAAGATCATGGGACATTCCCAAACTGAATGGATAAAGAATTTGTTTTTCCTAGGTCAAAGCAATGTGCTCTCAATGATTTTACTTACTCAATTTGTATCCATGACATTAACAGACACACAACTCAAGTGAGAAAAAAGAAAAAAAAGAAAAGAGACTGAATATACTCAAATACATATAATAATGAAAATTCAACTCAGGGAATATTACATGAACAAAGGCACATTAATTTTTGCTGTTAGCCATCTCACCTGAGTCCAATAAACACATTTTACAAAACTCTAAAGCTTTTCTTAATGAATTACAGATAAGGCACCTCAAATGAACCATGGATATTTTGTGTTTTCTTTCTTATTAGGGAGCAATCACAAGGGACATGTAGGCAGACTCTGAACACCAGAACAACGTGGGCATGCCAAAGAATGGTAACACAAGGGAACTCAAGATTGCAGCTGTGCTTTGCTGCTGTGTTGATACACAGCATACATAGGCACACAAGATGAGGGAGATTTTTATATCTCCTCCTTGTCCAACTAAAAGCAATATTGAAAGTATGATAAGTATTCACAAACAGTCACTTTCATCTGGGAGGCCTTCTGGGATTTCTTCAATTCTAATCTACAGGATCTAATCCCACAACTATTTTAGCTCTTCCTTTGAAAGTTTACTGCACCAGAAACATGTTGTAGCTTCGTTGTATAGTTAACACATAATCTCACTTTGACACAGAGATTAGATGTTACCACATCAGGCTCTTTGCAGCAGTGATCTGGTAAGCTTTCATACAGCATACATTATACAAAATCTAGAAGATACAGTTTTCATGAAATATAATAACCACAGACATTGCTGTCTTCCAAGCAAAACTGGAAAAGACAATAGAGGTGATGCTCTGGATTGGTAAAAGACAAATACCAGAGTCTTGGAATCTCTGTCACACTGAATACTGAATAGGCTGCATAGTCATGCTCCTTACCATTTTCTTAAAGATTTTATTCAATGCTTTGGCAGGAGAGACAGTAACAAAAAGGTAAGAGATGAATTTCTAATTCCAAGACTATGATGTAGGAGGGAAGATGATGTTTGTGTTTCTGGCTGTCTTCTATACTGACATGCTCAGGAGAGGTTTTGAGCTCTTAACTGGAAAGAGATATTTACCTCTGCTTAGTAACCTGGGGAACAGGACACATACATTGTATGCTGTTTACACATGTGTTTACCTATTAGCTAGATCTTATAGGTCCTCTTTGGGAAGCAGTATCTGCACAGGAAGCCTAAGTGATTAAGGCTAATTCCCTTACCTCAAATCAAAGTTTTTGCAATGCTCAGAACTGTGACTCCAGAGTGGCTTCATGACATTGCATGCTAAATGTGACAGAGAGGGGAGCAGCTGATACCACTCTACACAGAGGTTTGATTCAGCATGTCTTTAAATTAATATCCATTTACTTACTCTAATATTCATTTGATCCTGCTGAATATTTGATTTGCAGGTGAGGAATTTGTCTTACATACTTCAGAAAATAGAGAACTAAAAAGAAGGCTCAAACACAGCTCTGATAGGGATTTTATACAGAGACTGGTATTTCTCCTTGCATCAGCACCAGTTCCATAGAACAGGTGAAAGCCAAAACTTTCACAAGGCTGCAATGACTTTGGAAACACCACTTTTGGTGATTTCAAATATTTTCAAGGTGATATTTGAGACTGGATTTTCAGCAACTCCTGACCTGAAGACCAAGACACTGTTTAAAGTGTCAAGTATCAAGAATTAATAGAGCCAGCTTTTAAACTCATTTCTGAAAGAAATACATTAGTTCTTTCAGAAGATATAGAAAAATCAGGTTCTTCAGCAAAGCACTGATGAAATAAGCAAACTAACATAAGGTATGCATATAGATATGATGGGATAAAGCACGCCCCACCCCCCCCCACCATTCTGTGTTATCCAGATCCCAACTTAATTTATGAAGAAGAGACCTAGAAGAATTACAGTAATTTCACAACCATAAGGTGCACCGGATTATAAGGCGCACCCCCCGGGAGTCGGCAAAATTCGCAATTTTGTAGATCATATAAGGCGCACCGGACTATAAGGCGCACTTTTTTTTTACAGCAAAGCTCCGCCCCCAGCTCCCCCCATGCGGTTGCTGGCCGAGGCCCCGCCTCAGCCCAGCAGCCATTGGCCCCCGGGCCCGCCTCCACCCAGCGGGGTGGTGCCGCGAGCCACTGGGCCCACCTTCACCCGGCAGCCATGGGCCCCCGGGACTGCCTGGACCCGGCAGCCATGGGCCCCCAGGCCCGCCTCCACCTGGCAGGGCCGGTGCCGCGGGCCCCTGGGCCCACCTCCACTCGGTTGCCATGACACTGCCGGCTTCCCCCACGGCTCACAGCTCACACTTCCGGTTTGGCAAATTTCGCAACTTTGTCCATCAGATAAGGTGCACCGGACTATAAGGTGCACTTCTGGGTTCAAGGGAAAATTTTAGTCAAAAGGGTGCGCCTTATAGTTGTGAAATTACTGTATTCTGTTCTTTGGTGCCTCAGTATTTTTCAACCACTTTCCCCAAGTTAAAATCAAATAGTTTGTAACTCATCTGCAAAGTACAAATATTGTGGAAAGCAATTTTGAAGTAGAAAGACACCTTTTTCACAATACTGTAAGCTGCAAAAGCTGTAACTAAATCTAAAATAGATTTTTTTTTCTCTCTTTGGATTAGCCATGTGAGGAAGTACAAAAAAACAAAGCCAGTACAAAACAATGCCCTATATATTTATAGATTGGCTATATATAGTCCAGCTGCAAATGTTGAAATTCAGTTTCTACAGTTCTTCTTACGTTTTGAAGAGTATGAGATAAGCAGCATTATTTTTATGTAGATTGCTAATGCTACCCCTGTTAGATGAAAGACAGAGAATTCAAAGGAGAAATTAATATACAAAGAAGATTTGACTTATTCCATTACTGAATATCTTCTCTACAGAGGTGCTTCTCTTTTTGTATGATCAGCATTTCTCAATGCTGTTCTTTTTCTTTCAATAATTCTTCTGTATCTCTACCCTTCATATAACTGAATTCAATATTGTCAGCTGAAACTGCTTCCTAAATTCCATTCAATGAGGAGGAATGATAGAGTGCAATGGAATAGTAATTAAATCCTAAAATTTGAATTTTTTTTCTCCCTGTGACAAACGAATGTTAGGCATAAGATTCCTTTTGGAAAGGTGAAGAAAAATGTCACGTAAAAATAATCGACCAGCTGTCAGTTAAAAAGTGATTCAAGGGCCCTAGTCACTCCAACCTTCATTTCCTTGGGTTTTTAAAAAATTAAATCAGTCTGCAATTGTATGTAGTTAGGAATAAAACTCAAGCTACTATTATAGCTCAAGTAAAGCTAAATAAAGAGGAGGTGAAACTTTCAGGTGTCTCACCCTTGATGAAACTATCATTTTTAATAAAAATCTCTAAAATTATTAAAAAAGCTTTAAAATAGAATTGCTCGATTATCCAGCTAATTCAGTCATGTGAAAAGTCTTTCGCTAAAATCCAAGCAGAAAACACTTTTTCAGTATTTATTTACCTGGATGGTTTGCTGGAGGAGTCACTTTGTTTGTGCACTGAGTAGTGAACTAGCCACCTTAGCAGGGATATTCCTGCCACATGACTCACACCCTCAAAACAGGAAAAAGAAAAATATGCTATATTTTAGTGCAATTTTTTTCATATCCAGTTGACATTTTCCTTTGTTTTATTTATTTACAGTAGGGCCTTGATGGAGAAGCAGTAAGATTGTCAAGGGTGCTATACATCCTCTTATAACTTACAGGTAAAATCTGAAAGTGTATATACAGAGGAAAAAAACCCAACTGTTGAAATGGATGGGTTTAAAACGCTATGATGAAATTACAGTAATTTCACGAATACAAGCCGCAGCAATTTGACAAAAATTTTGGTGGAAACTCGGAAGTGCGGCTAATAGTCGGGGGCGGCTAATCTGTGAATAATTTTCTGACATTTACAACCCCAGACGTGCCAGCCAGCGCACCGAGCCAAGCACCTGCCAGTAAAAGCCGGCATTCCGTGATTGTTACAGTGTTACTGTGTTGCCCTGGCTCCCTGCAGGCAGCACGGGGGGCGGGGAGAGAGGCGGGAGAGCTCTCTTCTTCCCTCCTCTGCCGCAGCCCAGGGGACAGACGGGGGGGCCCTGCGCCGCCATTGCCGCGGCCCGGGGAGGAGAGGGGGGGCCGCGCCGTCATTGCCGCGGCCGGGGGAGGACGGGGGCCCTGCGCCACCATTGCCGCGGCTCGGGGAGGACGGGGGAGGGGGGGCGCTCTGCCCCTGCCCTCCGCCGCCGTGGCGGGAGCAGGGGGTGCTCTGTGCCCGGCCGGCGCCGCGGCGGGAGCGGGGCCGGGGCGAGCGAACCCAGAGGCGGTGGCCAGCCCCGAGTGGCAGCGCCGGGCTGGGCCACCTGGCCCCGTCAGCAGCCCCCAGCAGACCGAGCCTGCACAGCCTTAGTTGAGCCAGTAAACCCCCCGCCATGCCGCGGTTCTGTTACTATTTGGCAACTTTGTTGCATGCGGGTCCTCACTGCGAATGACAGAGCGGCTTATATTCAGGTGCGGCTTATTTATGGACAAAAACCGAAATATTTGGCAACACCCAGAGATGCAGCTTATACTCAGTGCGGCTTGTATTTGTGAATTTACTGTACTTGGTATTTGCTTCACTAAATGATTAAGTAAATTCCAGTTTTGTGCACTTACCACATAAAAGTCTATTTTAACCTGAAAGAAAAATTTTATGTCTGGGTAAAAATGGTAATGATTGCTTACTGAAAAGACAACTTTATTTCAGAGTCCTCTACAGGTTTTGAAACTCCAAATGTATTAAATTATAGTCTCTTTTTAACGCCTTTGTGTTGACCTCATCAAGGAAATCCACTGAATTTTTAGACAGTACATCTGCTGCAGGGAAGAAAAAAAGATTTCAATCTTTCCTAAACATGTATCAACCAAGAATGTATTACTACTATCTTTTAATATAGTTCTTACTCACAGTTCTAACATCAGGTTTACTGGTCTGTAGTGTCACTTATATTCCTAGGAACCTTCCCACAGTATTAGCCATTTGCCAGCTGTCTGGTGTTGATGTAGTCTTTAGCAAGAGGTTATATATTCTGCAGTTAGCAATTTAGCTACTTCATCTTGAAATGCATTTATAAACACTGGCTGATAATTGTTTTTACTATATCCTCTTTTACTGGAAAACCAACATGGGCTAGGTATTCAAACTGTCCATCTTTTTCTTTATAGGGTACTTGGTGAAAGATGTAAGAGCAGGACTCAGGGCTTTGAGGCCTTTATCACGTCTACTACTTGATTATACAGATGTTGTCCCTTCTAGTAGCCAAATTCTCATGTCATTTGTTTTTGGGAATGCCCAAGACAAAAATCTTCTATGATCAGCTAAGCACCCAGCTCATGTCTGTATCTGACTAGAACTTATTTTAAGTAATTTTTCTACCTCTGCCTAGCAGCATAGCCAACTCCACTGGACATTTTTGTAACTTGCAATATAAATTCTCTCCTTTCTTCACTGTCCTCTTCAAAATAGACGTGTTGCTACCTGTTTTCACAAATTCACTTATTTAATAATCTTAGGAGATAGAAGTGTCCCCTAGCACATGAGAGACATCTCTTCTGTGTGATGAAATTTTAAATCCCACTGAGCAGGATAGCTAATTGTCAGAATATAGGGTAAAGTTTTTTTCAATTACTCTTACTGTTGAACAGAATAATTAAATAGCCACTGCAAAGCTCTTTAGACTAATGGCTGAGGAAGTCATTTGGGACTTGAAAACCTGGATTCCAATCCCTGTACTAATGAGTGTTTAAAGTTCATTCTATTAAGCATTTTATTTCAGATCACCCTTTACGTTAGTGGCTAAACCACAGAGCTAGGAGATGCACATTAAAACTCATCAGGCAGAAGGAGATACTGACCCTGTTTGTTGCAACTTGGGCATGTCCTGGGCAGGTGAAACAGTGCACAGGCACTCCTGCATCCTGTTTGTCCTTTCTTCATCCCCTCTCCATTTCTGCAGGGATTGGTGATGAATTCTGTGCCCCAGGAAACAATTTGGATGAGGGATCTATCATGAGTACTGTATGGTAGTATCTCACTTCCCTGAAGTGCCATCGTCCCTCACAAAGCAGTTGCCTGTTGCCTAGCTTAGGTTCAGTTATCACTTCTCTATTTTACAGTTAAGTAATTCTTCAAGTATATTAGGTAAAATTTCAAGTTGTAATCAGCAGGTAAAGGATCCCCATTATATTAGTAGCTAGATACCCAAGAACAGTTATAGTGCTGAGAAATACAGCATTTACAACTGCTGCTGATGTGGTGCACAGCTTTTCAATCTCTAATTCAGGTCACAGAGGTCAAGTGATGCTCTGTGGAGCAAGGTCTGTATTCACAAGTGAAGAGTTTTCACTGATTAACAATTTTACGTACTTACCATTTACATCCTAGAATAATAGCATTCATAATTTTATGAAATTATTGTCAAGTTATAGTCAGGTGAGAGGCAGTGAAAACCACGATTGAGAAATCCATCTACTAGGAAATTTTCTGGAAGCAGAAATTACAGTATGCAAGATACTAAGCACTTATTCAAAAGATGCAAAGCCTGAAATGAGAAAGGTATTCTAGGATATGTAATACTTGCCTATCTTAAATGAGCACCTTTCAAATTAAATTTTAAAATTGAGAAGATACAGTTACCAAGATTGTAAACTAATCCTAATTTGGATTCTCTTCTAATAGTTCCTTCTTTTGCCAATGATCTTGTGTGCTTCATGGATCTTTTACCTTTTCTCAAGTATCTGGATTATTATTACATTTTTATCCCAGTTTCGTCATACATTACTGCTCCTTTGGCTCGCGAAAAAAACAAAGAGGAGACAGGTAATTTAGTGGCTAAAAATAACTCCTTAAACACTTCACTCTTAAGATATTCAAGGCATGCAGAGATTCAGAGAAAATTAAGATAATCCAAAAGTATTTTTTATCAAATTATAAAAATGCTGATATTCTCCTTGTCAAACAAGAGTAATTTTACTTATATTACTGTAAAAGGTGGATCTTTACGTCCATGATCAACTGGAAATGCTACTGCACTAAATATTATTCCTACATGGAGGAGCTGTGGGGAAAAAATGCCAACAGTTAATTACAGTAGTTTCACAAATACAAGCCGCACGGATTATAAGCCGCACCCCCGGTGCCTCGACAATGTTGCTGTCTTTGTCAATAGATAAGCCGCACCCCGAATATTAGCCGCACTTTCGTTCGTCGCGAGAATCCGTGCGCAGCTTTCACAAATTGGCCAATTAGTAACAGGATCGCGGCATAGCGGGCTTTACTGGCTCGGGGCGGGGCCAGGAAGGCTCGGCCCGCTCATGGTTGCCGACGGGGCCGGGTGGCCCAGCTCAGCGCCACGGCTCGGCGGGGCTGGCCGGGTGGTGCTGCCGCCGCCGCCGCCGGGCTCGCTGGCCCCCCTCTCCCGTCAGCACCGCCCCGCTGCCGCTTTCGCTCGCCCTGCGCCGCGCCTCGCGAGCGCCGCGCCCGCCCTGCGGCGCTTTCGCGAGCGGCGGCGGCTCGCGGCGGCGGCTCGCGGCGGCGGCTCGCGGCGGCGCTTTCGCGAGCGGCGGCGGCTTGCGGCGGCGCTTTCGCGAGCGGCGCTTTCGCGAGCGCCGCTTTCGCTCGCCCCGCCGGCAGGGCTGCCGCCGCCGCCACCAGGCTCACCGGCCGCCCCCTCCCGTCTGCACCGCCGCCGCGTTTCCTCGCCCTGGCCGGCACTGCAGGCCCCCGCACCGCCGGGCTCCCCCACGCTGCTGGCCCCGATTCTGCTGGGCTTCCCCCGCTGCCAGGCAGCCCCACCCGCCGGCCTTCCTGCTTCTGCCATGCTCCCCTGCACTGCTAGCCCCAGTTGTCCCGGGCTCCCCCGCCCTGCTGGCTCAGGCTCTGCCGCCCTCCCTGCCCCGCCCTGCTGGCTCAGGCTCTGCCGCCCGCCCCCACACTTCTGGCCCCGCCTCTGCCAGGCTTTCCCACCTCTGCCGGGGCCGGCCGGGCTCCAGCTTGGCTTGGGGCTGCCGCGGGCTCTCACTTCCGTGTTGGCAGCTTTTAGAATTTTGTTAATAGATTAGCCGCCCCGGAATATTAGCCGCACTTGCGGGTTTCCACCAAAATTTTGGTCAAATTGGTGCGGCTTGTATTCGTGAAATTACTGTAATCTTTATTTAGTAACTGCTTATTTAGAGTTAAATGCCTATTGCTGTTTTCCTTCTTGTGATCTCATTTCTTCATATTCTGAGATTCTTCAGTGATCTCACTCCTTCATATTCTTTCAGTTTGTCAAAATGAGCAGGATTGTCTTTAGTAAAATAGATTTAAAGGGATGACTTTAGTGTAAGAATTCTCTAGAATTACACAAAATGGTTATCAGGTAATTCTGTTCCTGGAGATTCCTAGAAAGCTATATGGTGTCAGGCAACTATACAAACCAAAACTAAGGATTTGCTTCCTGTAAGAAGCAGACATAGTTTTATGCTTTGAATCTCCTTGCCTGTTTTGTTCATGAACATGTTCACGCAATATAATTCTGTTCTTTACACAGAAACACAAGAGCATTTCAGCAGCTGGACAAACTCAGTAATATTGTGCAGAATTCTTAAAATTTCTCCTTGAAAAGTCATTCTCATCTAGCATGGCTTATTTATGTCCACTGTTATATTGTTACTGAGAAAGTAATCTCCAGTTTTCCAGGGCATCTGATTTCATTACTAAATGCCTGCTTCCATATATTTTCTTTCTTCCCAAATTAGCCCAATTCCAATAATCTCCTTTTAAAGTTGATATTATGTTAGAAATAGTCTTTACACTCAGGGGAATCACCTGAACTTGCATTGGCACTGTGACACTATTTTCTTCGGGCCTGAAATATTTTTCTTCTGCCTTGTATCGAAAAATAAAATCTTTATTAGAAATAAGAAAGAACACCAAATCTGTTAGCACAACAGTAGTTGGCTTTGTTTTCAGAATTCCTAAGCATGTGATATCACATCAGTTCGGCAAAACATTTCAGTCAAAAAGTTCCAAAAGATCTGTCACAACACCTCCAAGAGCTTGACAAAACTTGCAGAGTACCTGAGTCATATTCTTCACAGGTATAACGGAATCAAATCTCTCACCTTGACCGCAATGCTCTGTGACAAGTACTTTTAGAAAAATGTGAACATTCACAACCCTCCTGAAAAGTAAACTGGGTTAATCTTTGCTCATGCCTTAACAGGATAGAGGATGTTAAGAATGAGCTCATCATTACTAATCCTGTGTTCTTTGCATGGACTTTGGAGATAAGCTTGATTTCAACAAATGACATAAAGTTAGCAACCTTAGGAAACTACTGCTTTAATGTAGCAATAAAAGAAGAATTTTTAACTTTCTTTTACAAAGTCACCTGAGGTAGGAGCATTAGACATCAATGCAGGTAGCTCAGTGAACAGCTTCAGTATGCCGTCACAGACAAAGATGTATATAAAAATAACAGGATGAAGAATAACAAGAATAACTTAATAACGTTGAAGACACTGCAGTAGTGTTCTGCCCTGAAATGTTGTCCTGGACATTCCTTCTTAAGCAAGGTGTTTCAGTTCTAAAGGTGGCTAAGAAATTGAGGAAACACTTTTGAAAGAAAAAACTACATGGACTACATGGACTTCTCACTTTTTGATGTTTTTGAGTGGCCGTCTTTATAAAACACAATATTATAAAAATAGTCATTTTTGTAAATAAAGGGGCCTAAAAATAAAATGCAACAAGAACAAAAGGAATAAGACCTGTCTTCTTCCTCTTATCAGAAAAGTTAGCAGCAAGTAAATGAAATATTAGAAACAGGTTTATTCAAAATTTATAATGGGATTCTTTTTTCTTTTTTTCTAAAATGTTAACCTTTACAAATTACTATCTTGTGAGTCTGATCTCTGAAGTCAGAGAGATTAGAAGGTGGATGGGGTATCAATTTAGATTTATAATAGTGTTTCAAATAAGACTTTGGAAGAGGGATCCAGTCAATTATCTTATAGCAATCACTGCCAAAATTGCTACAGGGCATGTCTGAGACCAGACAGGTCTGCACACCCTGTCAGCCTACTGCATACTGGAGATGCACTGGAAAGAGGTTCCCACCAGAAGCAGAGCTGCTTCCTTGCCCCACACAGATCCAGCCACACCAATCACTAGGCTTCTGTCACCCACAGCATTTAAAGTCAGGCTGAACACATCCCCTAGCAAGGGGAATAAATTGTCCCCTTATCTACTGCCAAGTCCTGAGCACTATCCATATTAGCTCCCATCAGGGATAGGATACTCTCCTAACCTTGAGGTCTGGGCACTGCCTTCTCATTAAAGATTACAAAGAGGGACTTTACAAAGATTACAGTCCCAGTGCTTACAGCCTTATCTGCTTTCTGTGGTTGAGAGGAAGGACATGTCAGCCATCTCCAGCATCTGCTGAGCACCTAAATCAAGCTTGTAAAAATGACAAGATATTTTCACTAGTAGGACTATTCTTAAAAGAGCAAGTACTTTACACCAGTAAGTCAGTTTTCACTGCTCAGGATTTAGGCTAAAATGGTATCTGTATTCTACATAGAAAAAACGTGTTCCCAGAATTTAACACTGGTATTTAATTACTGACATTCTTGCATTTCAAGAAATTCAGATATGGTGACACTCAAACTGAGACCATTTTTTTTTGTATATGTACTGTATCTCTGGCCAAAACATAAACTCTCCTTCTTTTAACCACACTTTTCAAACCCTGTGTCACAGATATTTTTTAAACATCTGCTGTCACATCTATTTAGGAATTGCAGCTTTTCTTAACCCTCATTACCATTCTTTCCACCTCACATAGTTCGTCTCTATAGTTCCACTATTCCTTCACAGTGACTGCTGTCTTCTTTTCATTTCTAGCTCTGCTGCTATGAGTCACTTTCATACTACATATCAGAGACCAGTAAGCAATACTGCTCTACTTGAATGGCTTTTACCTGCTCACAAAGAAATTGTTTATGAGCATACTAGGGGGCATTTTCATGCAAGCTCACATTTTGCTCATAATAAACAGAAATTACTTTTCCTTCCAGTGTGTGACTGTGCAACCCCTTCCATTGCTTGAACATCCAACTTCCCAGCCTGCCTGCAGTCCTATTATTACATAAACACACATGCAGATACAAACATATTGGCAGAGTTTGTGCCTATCAAAAGCAGCCATCCTTCTGCAAATGTAAATCACTACATTTAATTAGAAAATTACACCTATAATTGTATGTCTTTTTATTAATGTCACCTGTATTTTACTTGCTGTAGATCTATCATCCTCACCTAGAATCTGCAATTAGATTTTCTACTGTTTTCTAGGACAGTGTTCAAAAGTAAGCCTTTGGACTATGTCTACAAAATATATGTTTACTTGTGCAAAGAGACACTTCTGTGGAAAGACATGAGCAAATGTTAGCTGACATGATGATCTGTGCAAATACTTTCCTGTAGAAATGAAAGCATTACACTCAAAACACTTGAACTAGACTAGAAGGAGTAAAACTGAAATAGTTCATTTTTCATAAAGTAATTAGGTGATTTAAGTTCACATCAAAATAGGTTTAGGAATTCTTTTTAATCTCTGATGAAACCAGAAACTGAAAGGTTTTGTGGTTGCAAATAAAAGAAAATAGATAAACACATAATTTCACAGTAGGTGTCATTACTCTCTTCCTTATTCAGTAATCCTACTGCTAGACTAAGCCACCCAGGACTTTGCAAACTTCTTCATTTGTTTGGGATATCCAGCCCCACAGGGCAGAACAAAGTGGTCTGAGCAAGGACACTCTTGTGCCACCCTTTTGGTATTTTTGTGCATTGGATAGATAGCTATTCATCAGTACATGCATTCTGTGATTTTTCCTGTTTAACATTAGATTTAACAGGCTAATAAGGGGATATGCAAAACCTTCTGCTCTAATCCCCTCATGCACAGAAGGCAACATGAAAAGAGCATAACATGGAAGCACTGCTTAACAGGTGATTGCTTGAGAAAGCAGAGATGGGCTTTATTGATTCCCTTTTGTGAATAAACATAGACAAACTTTTTATAATGTGGGTTTTTTTCATTAATAACACATTTCACATATGAAATAAAATTTGTGTGCATTTGAGTCAAATATCCACAAAAATCAAAGTATTTTTACCTTTTTCTGTTATGCAAAACATGCTCATAAAACACAATTTGTAAAAATCCTGGTGAAGTTGGAACAGAAATTGCCAAAGCTGAAGTGGCTCTTGTGAGTAAGTGAAGAGTACATACAGAGACTTAAAATTATTTAGCATCCACATAGCAGCTCCATTTTTTGTGAAAAGCTGTTACGTAGCATGTACATGAGAAGGGCAGCATGGCAAAAACCCATCCAAATTGACATATGTATATTAGCTGAATGACAAATATTTGATGGCATTAGCTCATAGTGAATCCTCCTTTTCCCACATACTTAACAAGAGAGATAAATGCTGAATTTAACATGCAAGAATAACAGTGACTACAGCCTGGCATGTTTTAGAGTATAAGCAATCACTGAGTGTCAGATTAAACTCCCAGAGATTGTCATAAATTACTATAAAAGACTCAAAATTTTAGGGCAATTCTGAAAGCAGCTTTAGGATCTGGGGTTCAAAGTGTTATGTGCTTCCCTGATCGTTCAAATACTGATAGCACACTGGAGCAGACATAGAAACCCAATCATGAGAAAGTCTGGAAAAATCACAGCTGTCCACTGTAGCTCCTCCAAAGGGACAGCACTAGATGTTGCTGTGGCTTGGTGAGTATCTGCACTCTGCTTTTGGAGAGGTGCCTGTTAAAGGACCTCTCTGCATCTCCTGGGTGGGAGAGGGGTGATTCCTATTCCTGTTCTAATGCGAGTGACTGATTTTTATCTAGACATGTGTCATGCATACTTTCCTGCTCAGTGACTCAATGAATTATCTCAAATTTCATGAGTAGAAAATTGTAAGGGGAAAAGATTGGTTGTTTCTTCCCTCAGCTACAATACAGATTGATTTTTAGGGCCTGCTTTATGAAATGCAGTTCATCCAGCCTGGCAGAAAAAAAGATAACTTTTTCTTTACTACTGTGTTTAAGCGAAGAACACCCAGATACATACATCTTACATTTAAGAGGCAATACAACGGTTGATGGCATTTAAAGGAAAATGTCATGCTCCTACCCCATCTGGAGAGAGTTCTGAATAGAACCACTGGTTTAAGCGATGGGTTTGTGATCATGTCCCTGTACCCTGTTCACACTTCTGACTAGCTGAAGTTCTGCACACTGGGTTCCTAAACCCTGTAATCCACATCCCTGAACCCCAGAGTGGGGATCAAGGGCTTAGAAACAAGGTATGTGGAGGTGCATGTAGGTGCTGCCTCTCCACCCATCAGAGTACATGACTTGTTGAGTACTGGAATTTCATTCTTGAAAAGACTTTTCATGGCCAAGTACTGCGTAATGTTTCAATGACTTGCTGTCAACACTGTCACTTGCACTGCTGTGTCCTCAGACAGTACAGGAAGATCTCTTATCTATGTGCCTTGATCGTTCTGCAGTAATGATCACAATGGGGAAAATGGATTCCTACTCTAAGGGGCTTTCTACTCCAGAGGATAGGCTTCTATGGGACAGAAAAAGCTAGTTTATTCAGGCCAGCTTGAACACTGATATATTTTCAACATTAGCAAAATTTTAGGAGAAATAACATTCAGGTCATACTTTGTAATGGTAACAGCTGGAAGATCTTTTCTACTTTGAACTTGATTTTGATCTTCTGGAAAGATAAAGAATCTAAAATACTGGTCAGGGTGAAGAAACCACACCGTCCATATATTTTGCAGGTTTGCATCAGACTACTGTAATGTAGAATATACTTTGAATGTGTGAAGATGTATAGAATAACAATTTTTTAAACACAGTTTTTCTATTGAGAAATTGTCTGGTTATCCAAAACTTTTTAAAGTCTACTGTGTTATACATATTTTTAAACGTCACTTTGCTAGTACAAGAGCTAGCTCATATATTGGGTTGCAGAGATTTCTTTTACCCATCTGGAAGGAATTAATTTTAATTGTATAGAAATTCTATTCTCTGAATAGAGTAGGATTTCATGTGAAAAGTTGTTGTGGTTTAACCCCAGCCAGCCAACAAGCTCCAGGCAGCTGCTTGCTCAGTCCCTCACCAGAGAGATCAGGAAGTGAATGGGAAGGGTACAAGCTGGAAAACTCCTGGGTTGAGATATAGGCAGTTTAATCGGGAAAACAAAATTCATGCACTCAAACAAATCAAAACAAGGAATTAATTCATCACTTCCCATGGCAGGCAGGTGTTCAGCCAGCTCCAGGAGAACAGAGCCCCATCACGTGTAACACCTACTTGGGAAGACAAATGCCATGACTCCAAATATTCCCCCTTTTCTCTCTCTTTCCCCCACCTTTATGTACTGAACATGATGTCTCATGTTCTGGAATATCCCTTTAGGTTGGAGTTACCTGTCCCAGCTGTGTGTCCTCCCAACCTCTCACTCACCTCCAACTTCCTCACCAGTGTGGAAGTACAAACAGCAGAAAAGGTCGTGGGGTCGTGGCTCTGTGCAAGCCCTGCTCAGCAATAACAAAAACACCTCTGTATTATCAACCCTATGTTCAGCACAGGTCCAAAACACAGCCACTGTGAAGAAAATTAACTCTCTCCCAGCTGAAACAAACAGAAAAGTGTTAAGTCCTTTCACTTTAAAAATTGTTTTGATAACTAAAACTGCCTACATATTTTCCTCAAAAAGACAGTAAACTTTTGGTTGAGTAATACTGAAATAAGAGACAAAGTAGAAAAGTGAGAATAACTGTACTTGAGGGAATGCAAATCTTATAAAACTACACATCAAGTTCTGAAACATCACTTCAAATAGTTGTTTAGTTGTACAGCTTATCCAGACAGAGCCAGCTTGAAGCAGAGGCTGTGCAAGTAACTCCGTACTTTGATAAATGCTTCCCTGTCTTCTACCATCTCACCCAGAAGTGCTCCTGAATAACTTAGGTGCCCTGTTTCCTCTGCAGCAAGGAAGGGTGGGAAGGAGGGGTAATGTGAGTGGTAGAGGAAGGGAGAAAAGAAAGTGCTGCAGACATAGCTAGCTAGGAATGAAGGAGATGCTCTACTCTCAGCAAATGCCCCGTTCCTCTTCCCAAACTCATTTCTCATACCAGTCATCTCATAAATTAGAAAAGCAAGCACACAAACACAATCAAGAGCATATTGAGTAGGAGTGTAACTGTAGGTAACATAAAATGGAACATTTGCTTTCATTTTTTCCCTGCTTCCATTTGTTTTACAAGTGCATAAGCTTTCCAGACTTGTTAAAGAGATGACTTCTGTGAGCAGGACCACAACGTACATTGATATTTGTGCGTACTATGAGCACATCCAAAAAACTTCAGGTTTAAAGATGACAGCAATAAACAAACGGACTTCTGTGACAAAAGATTTGAATGTGCTGCGGAAATTGCAGTCTTTCAGGGTATCAGGATTGCAGAAATAAATAAAAAATCTTCCAGTAAACACAAAAAAGCAATTACATTTTATATGTGTTTTGAATTGTGAGGGCTACTGACGAGAAGAATCTATCATTAAAGATTTGAAAGCTTTCTTACACACCTGATAAAAGCAACATTTATCTTTCACATTTTACAGACTAATAAGGGAACCTGTTATTAAGCAATCTTAAAGGAACTTTCCAAATAGAACAAAGACAATGCAAACCGATAGTAATCCTGCTCTTAAAGATAAACTGAGCACTGATGATAGTAGCAAAGGAAAAAAAAAAAACAACAAGACAACCCACTACATTTTTAAAACATTCACAAATTTAATTATTTAGAACCAAGTGCTACATGAATCACAAAAGACATACTTTACTCAGATAAAAACATGGCTAACATCCACCTCTGCAAGGTATAATCTTATATTTAGATGTAAGTGCTGTCTCTGGATTTGACAGGTCAAAATGCTACAAAAACTACATTCTGCACCGTTAAAAGTAAATTCTTACACTTGATAATCCCATACATACTAAAAGTCACTCTGTGGTCTTGCACAGGCTGAAGTAGAGAAAACTACATTAAATTAGCATTTCAGTAATTGCACTGAGTTATCTGAGTTCTGTTACAAAACTGCACCAATTTGTGAGAATAATAAAAGGCAGTCTAATTAAACATAATTTAAGAGTCATCCACTGAGCATCTGTATCAGCAAGCTAAAAGAGTATTAATGTTGATGCATTTATCTAGCTAAGACATTCTTTAAAGGTGGCAGTATCTCTTGATAATGACAAAAAAGCAGAGGCAAGAGAGGAAGTCATTAGGTTTGTGTGACCTATAAGTACTATAAATATATCCTCAAAAGATAGGAAAGTGAATGAAGTGAAGAAATACTTTTACCAGATATTTTTGCATGACAATATTTTCAATATGTATAATAAAAATAAAAAACGTTTCAGTAAAAAAAAATAAATCCTTAATGCCTCTTAACTGGAGGAATGGCAAGCAGCAATTCTAGATATTTCTTAAGCTACATCCCTATAAATAAAGACATGCCCACTCTTGAAAACTTTCATTACTGTTGTCAATCCAGTGTTCTTTTGTGCCACATCCTACATATCCCAGATTACAAATGAAGGTTTTCAACTGGAGTGAACTTGCATTTTCATTGGTGGTGTTGGTGGAGAAGGCAGATAAGTCAAATTGCATAAAATCAAAAGTAGAAACAGCAGAGTGTGCATCCTCCTAATATGTAATTGCATTATCTGTATTGGGTCATAGTATTTTCCTTATCCTATTAATGTGGAACATTATCAAAAAGTCTTTGAAATAAGCATAGGTGCGGCTGAGGTGGTATTCCATTTAGGATATATAATTACATGTTACCAGACATTGCTGGGGTGAATATTAGAGGTGTCTGGTGGGTAAAAGCTATGCCACATTCTATGGAAAAGCCAATTTACACATGTGGGTCATATGGTTCCGTGCCCATCATCTCAGCAGCTATACTGCAGGCATTTGGTATGGTCTCAAAAGCATTTTTATTGCTGTATAGATACCCCTGAATGTTCTTATATTACCCTATTGTTGTTGGTGTTACCTGTTTTTTTTTAATGTGACTCTGCTTTCATTGAATGGCAACTTCCAGTGTAATACTGAGCTCTGCGATGTTTGTCATTTTGTTGCTTTTTTTTTAATTGGACAATGCTTTTTCCTTTACTGTTTTCTAAAAAACCCTAGATGTTGTGCAGAATATGCTTTGAGAATGGAATTTCCTAGGCTTTTTTTTTTCTTGATTTGGTTTCCTTTTATTTACTGTCATTCTATATTTTTGACCTTATTATGAATACTCAATTATTTTAATGGGATGTCATTAGTAGGGGCAATAAGGTAACAGTCAAAGTGGCTTTCTAATATCTTTTATTGTAGTCTGTAGGTGTTGTATCTCTGTTGCATATTGCTACGTGAGCTTTTCAAATGACCAGCCAATACGTATTATTTCAAATACTTCATACTTTATCCTCTCAAAAATCTAATTTTTCTTCTGTCTGTTGTATTTCCTGTCCTGTTGTTAATACGGTTTTGCTCACTACTGCTTGGCAGGATTTCTCTTGCTCTCGCAATTACAGAGGTTAGGGAAAAAAAAAATCTGTTTTTTGAGTATCTCCACTAATCATAATTATCAAGTGAGATCTGCAGTAACTGTTTATCTCTTAATTTATATTAATGCAAGCACACGCGTGTATACACACTTGTGCAAAATCAACCTTTTTAGCACAGCAGAAACAGGCCCTATGACAATCTGTAAGAGCAGTTCCACCCAGTGTACAATGAAAAGGTAGGAAAAAACCCAAAGCTTTATCCCAAACAGATAATGTTTCTTCCTTAGGCATTCACTATTACCATGTTAGCATGATTTAGCAGTTCTGAGATGCCACACCAATTCATGTGTGGTATGAAAGAATTAACAATTCAGTTTGCATGAAGAATAGATTTTTTTTTCTGAAAACAAATACACTCATTCTTGAAAATGAAATTCAAAATTATTTCACAATGGAAGATATAACAAATAGCCAATTTCTGCTCTTTCTCATTAATCATGCCACAGAAGGGAATGTTTACCTATTTAGCTCTGAAAATGCAAACTCTCTATGATTTTTAGTTTATGCCCTGAAATTGCAATAAAATATCCCAGACTGCACAATGAAACTAAAGTGAAACCCTGGCTGATCAGTTTCCTTACAAGCTGTGTGATGAGTATGACCTCTTGTGTTAGGCAAGGGAATATTCATTTTTTTATCCACAAAATGAAACAATTGAGCAAGTAGACTGAATATCTAAAACCTTGTAATAGCACTGTCCCTGCACTTCAACAAATAAACAGAATAGCAGGAGTAGAGGTGTAACATTTGGGACTTGTGATTTCTATATATGAATTTGAAAAATAAATGCAATCATTTCCCCACACAGAACAAAAATATCAGATATTTTAGCAGAACAAGATCTTAAAAAGATTTTTTCTTCTACTTCACAATTCTAATATAAGCTTCCATGATCAGAGTAGATGAAGTTACAGGACAGAGTCTTGATGACTTCTAAGTAAAACATGGAGATTTACAAATTTCTAAAAAGGCTTTACAAGATAAACTAGATCACAAAAATTTATCTGCTGGTAAAATGAAAGCATAAAAGAAAATACCCTTAAGCAAAATTAAGGACACAGCATGACCAGAAATGGAAAGATGAATCTTGCCTATCTAATCTTTAACTAGTCTACAAAACATGTCTTTTGAAAAGTGTGGTTCAGCAAGACTTTCATTTACAGAACAGTAAAAGCCCAGGTTCCCTGAGATTTTAATTTTCAAAGATTCCTGAGATTCATGTGTGTTTCCAAACACAGCAAAATTGGACCAGTAAGACAGAGTTACAGCACTGTGTTTTTTCAAAGAAAATGGATTATCTGAAGCTGTGTTAAACAGCCTGTTCATTCTTAAAAATAAAAGCCTATTTTATCTTGGCCATTGGTGTTCAGGGAAATTAATACAATATTGAGCATCCAGATACACTTTTGTGTAACTTAAAAACTAAAGTACTTTATCATTCATGCAATGAAGTGTGTGTGGATTTTTATTTGAAATTTAGTTGTAAACCAAATTTTTATTTATCACAAGACATTATGACTTTGCGTATTGTATATACGCCCACTAAGGAGTGCTTTTTCAAAATAACATGCATGTAAACATAATTAAATTTTGGTCTGTCTCTAAATAATTTATCTACATTGTAAACCATGATATTTACAACTTTAGTGAAGGTTATTTCATTGTGTGGGTGATATGTGTGCTTGCTTTAAAAACTACATCTTGATTAGGAATAAACTATTCAAAATTTTATACAGAGCATATTTTAAAACCTCATTAATGACATTGCCTCACTCTTTTTTCTAACCTACAACTCATCAAGGGTTTCAAAGGAAATTGAATGTCACAGGAGACACAGAAATTACAAGGATGAAGGCTTTTATCCTAGACAGGCTTGGTGGATTTTGTCTTTAACATTGCTGAGAAATTAAAGATGTAAAGATGTAAGGAAATCTTCCACGCTGTCAAGTACTGACTAGGAAAAAAAAGAATTTAAAAAAAGAAAAAAAAAAAAAGTAACCCCCTCTTATACTCTTGCCTAGTTGACAGGAATAACACGGCTGTAACAAGGCAAATCACTTCTCATTTTCACCATTCTTTCCTTAAAGAATCTTTCCTTAAATAAATGCAGAAAGGAGACTTTACCTGGTGCAGACATTGCTCTGCCTAATGGAGCTGCCAGAACGGATTACTCAGTGGGGGCTTGAGAGGCAAAGAAAGGGGAAAAGGCAAAATGGCAGCAGACAAACAACTTCAGTACTGTGCCGGCAGTGCGTGGCAGGGAGCCGGAGCTACTCAGTGACACCGGTCCCGTTCCAGGGTACAGCTCCTGCCGACCCGGCGGAGCGGGTCTCCAGCCGCCGAACCACCCCCGGCTGCCGCTGGCCTCACGCCCCGGCTGCGCCTCTCCCTCCTTCGGCTGAGGGAAGAAGCAGCAGCCGGCAGAAGCCGTGCTTCCCCGCCCGTCCTTCGTGACAGGCCCGGGATGTGCCGGGGAGGGCTCCCCGTTCCGCGCCGCGGCCGCGGCCCCTTGCAGCTCCCCGCGGCCCGGGGCGGCGGGCGGGGAGCGAGCCCGACGCTGTGTTTTGCAGGGCGGCGGCGGCGGCGGCGCTGCTGGACAGCTCCGGAGCGCGACGCGGCGCCCATGTTCCGGAGACGGCGCAGATGTGAGTAGGGAGCCGGGGAAAGCCGCCGGGGAGAGCCGCGGCGCAGCCCCTTCGCCGACAGGCGGGGGCGATCCCGGGAGCGAGCGCGCTCCCCAACCCCGGGAAGCCCCGGGTTTCCGCGGCGCAGGCGGGGCGGGCGGGGGGCGAGGGCAGCCCTCACCTGCGGGGGGCGGGAGGCGGGATCCCCGCGGGCGGGGGCCCCGCGCCCCCCGCTGACGGCGCGGCCGCTCCGCCCCCGCCAGGTGACGTGATGCCCGTTGTTTTGGTGCGCCCGACCAATCGGACGCGGCGGCTGGATTCTACGGGAGCCGGGATGGGCCCGTCGTGGCGGCAGCAGGACGCTCCCCTGCCGACCGTCACGCATTGCGCAGGGTGCACCACCGCCCGGTCCTCCTGCGGCTTTAACGGTCCCGGCATGGACCCGCCGCGCCACTTCCCGGCGGGCTTCGGCCCCGAGCAGCAGCAGCAGCAGCAGCAACAGCAACAGCAGCAGCAGCGCCCGCCGGCGCCGCCGCACTGCCAGCAGCACGGCCAGGACAAGCAGAGCCTCCTCCAGCAGCAGCAGCAGCAGCAGCAGAGCCCGTGCCTCCAGTGCAACAACTGCGCCTACTACGGGGCTGCTGCGGCAGCCGCCGGGGATAACCTGCCCCTGCTGCTCCGCGCCTCCTCGCCACTTTCGGGCGCCTTTCGGACACACTCCTCGCCGCTGTCTTCCGCCGCCTCCTCCCGGCACGGCAGCCAGCTGAACGTCAGCGAGTTCACCCCGTCCAGCCATGCTGGCGCGTCCAGACAGCCTCACCAATATTCCCAGTACCACCAGTGCCATAGCCTGCAGCAGCAGCAGGCAGCCAGCCCCAGCAGCAGTGTCAGCAGCAGCAGCACTCACCATCATCATCACCATCACCACCACCACCACCATCACCAGCAGCAGCAGCGCCGAGAGAGCAACCCCTTCACCGAAATAGCCATGAGCAGCTGCAGGTACAACGGCGGCGTCATGCGGCCGCTCAGCAACCTGAGCTCGTCCCGCAGGAACCTGCACGACCTGGACTCCGAGTCGCAGCCGCTCCAGGCGCCGCTCGCCAGCCCCGCCGCCGCTGCCGCCGGCTCTGCCCCCGCCGCCGGCAGCCCCGCCGCCCCGGAGATCGTGGTCTCCAAACCCGAACACAACAACTCCAACAACCTGGCTCTGTACAGCTCCGCCGGCCCCGGCCCCGGCACGGGCAGCACCAACAACGGCGGGGGCAAGTCCAGCAAGAAGAAGAACCAGAACATCGGCTACAAGCTGGGACACCGCCGGGCTCTCTTCGAGAAGCGCAAGCGCCTCAGCGACTACGCGCTCATCTTCGGCATGTTCGGCATCGTCGTCATGGTCATCGAGACCGAGCTCTCCTGGGGCGCCTACACCAAGGTACCAGCTCGGAGGGCAGCCGGTCCCAGCGGCCGCCCCGTCCCCGTCCCGCGGTGTCCCCGCTGTCCGGTGGCGCGGTGCCGCCCGCCGCCGCCTCGGGCCGGGGTGGCGGTGGGGCGGAGCGGACCCCACGCATGGGTCTCTGAGGAACGGCGGTGTCTTTCTCTTGCAGGAGTCTCTGTATTCCCTCGCTCTGAAATGCCTTATTAGCCTCTCCACGATTATCCTTCTCGGGCTCATCATCGTGTACCACGCAAGAGAAATCCAGGTAACGTTTGCTTCTGTGGGTCAGGGAACATTGCTGGCTTTGGTGGGGGGTTGCGAGGCGGTGTGTCCAGGGCAGCTGTGGCGGTAAGTACTGAGCACGTCCTACCGCTGCAGAAAGGAAACGTGCTCTCTGCAAGCCCGCCGAAGTTGGTGAATGGACCTCAGCCCTGGAGACAGGCACCAAACAATGGGCAGAGAGGAGCCAGTAAGCTCTGCCTGCTAGGGAATTCTGCCTGGTGGGGACTGTTGCCTAAAGTTGTGCTATAGGACTGCTTAGCCCTGAGGTTATAAAATGCTTTCTAGGTGATGTGCCTGTTGTCTCCAGTACAAGATGTACAGCAGTAGTCTTTTATTTCCCAATGACTAAATTTCATGGTGTGCATTTTCTCTTGACAGCAAGGTTAATGGTTTTCACTGTACGTGGTATGTAATGTTCAGTAAACTGTCTGAAATTGGAGTGTACTTTAGGAGAGTTTTTAAAAGGAGGGGGGAGATTGACATTTGGCTTGTTTTATTTGATGCTGCAGTGTCTAGGAATGTGACCAGAGAAGAGTGTCAGGAAGGATAGGGCTGAACATAAGAGGAGCATAATGGTCAGTACTATAGAATAAATCCCACAGATACTGTCACAGCTTTTGTCCAGGTGACTTAGTCCTAATTTCAGTAATTTTTTTGACCGAGGACTGAGAATATAGTATTTCAGCTCAACTGAACTGTACAACAGACGGAATTCAGAGTTTTGAAGGGAAAAATACCTTACTCATAGATACAGTTCTTTTGCTGTTTCAGATTAGAGACTCCTTGAGCAGGAGACTGAAATGTCAGGTTTCAAGGGCAATGAAGACTTATCCACTGGTACCAGCCAGTTCAATAAAAAAATAAAAAATAGGAATTGTACAGTGCAATTCTTCTTCAGTGGAAATGAATGCTGTAATTTTAACATAAAATGGTACATAGTCTCCTACTTAGGGTAGTGTTTGGAAAGTATTATATCACTGAAGACTTTTTGCCAAATTGAATCCTGGTTTACAGTCTTAGCACATGCAAATGCAAAACTTACTTTCCTGGGTCAGAACCTCTCAGTTTTTCTGCATTAATGTCAAAGAGATTGAAAGCTGTTTAATGGTATTGTATTGAATAAACAAGTATTCTGGAGAGACACCAAATTCATAAACTACAGGAGTACTGATGAACAGGTTTCTTTATCAGTATAAAAATAAGTAACACTCCTGCAGTGTGGGAGCCTTCTCTGGTGTATCTTCCCACAAATGTTGCTTTAGGCATGAAGAGCAAAGCTGAGAACAAGCCCTCTCTAAATGTTTAAGATACTCTATGCGTTTTTCAGGAACTTTAAATGGAAAATTTTATTGAAGATAATGAAATAGTTGTAGGTCCATGCAAGTTCCCCAGATTATTCTGAGTAGTTACACCCAGATTCAATTGCTTGTTGGGTGTTTTCAGGTAAAGACTTAAAAATTATCATTGTCTTAGGAATCAGATCCTTATGAATCAGAAAAAAAAAATTAAACAATGTCATTCCAATTTTTTTTTTCTCTAACTGATTGTTTTAAAGAACTTCCTCAAGTATGGAACTACATGGAAGGAGTGTCTTAATCGCAGTTAATGTAGTTTTCAGTGCTGCCAGACAGAGCACAAGCATGTGAAACATCAATACCCCATGTTTTAGAATGAGAGACACCAGAAACTGCAGTACTCACAACATTGCCTGAAGGAGCTGCAGCTTCAGGGGGTTCTGTCATTCACATAAAAAATGAAAAAAAGTTCTCTGTTTCAAGGAGTTTGTTGGAAGGAAAGGATGTAGTACCCTCTGTGGCTATTAGATATCTGCTCATATTTGAATTTAAGTATAGTATGTTTTCTGCTACATTTGGCTTTTAAAGAATAGGATGATTAGAGTGCGGGGCAAAGGCTAAGTCAGTTCTATGGTAATAAAATTTACGTTGCACTAGACACCTGGAAAAAAGTCTTTAAAAACCTCTGGTTAAGTACATAGTGTACATAATGTTCTCCAGGCAAAAGAAGATACCATGTAATCCCGATAATGTAATGTGTTTTAAATAACCTTTAAAGAAGACTGTTTTCTGACGGCAAATGTGTCCTTAATTCAAGGTAACGTTCTGCTCTGTGCAAAAGAATGAATAAGGTCTTGTCAAACAGAGCCCACAGATGGTTGGTTGTTTCCTGGAGGACTTTTTGCACAGCTGTTTGTCAGTCCTGTTCCCATTGCAACATTCTTTTCTGATTACTGTCTGAAACATACTTTATTATAGTCTAAATAAGAAGGAATTCATTGAGAGAGGAACATTTGTTCTGTAGAACCAGAAGAAGGTGGCTGTATTCAGGTTGCGGCTGTGGTGTCTTTCATACACTGGTGGGAACAAACCAACCTAAGCCCAAGTAGATTTTTCTACAAAGCCTGAGGCACGAAAATGTTGGGAAATAAGGAGCTGATTGCAGGATGAATACTGGCTGAGAAACTCCCGGGGACTTAAAATGCTAGCAAGTGGAAATCAGCTTTTTGGTTCTTTTCAGTAGTTTTTGGTCTTGATTTATTGGTAGGAAGATCAGACAGCCGTGGATGCAAGGATGTCCATGGGACAGTGCCTAGCAGCACAGCAGGTGGCTTTAGTCTTCTGTTGAAGTGACGTTGCTTGTATGATTTTGAAGTCAGTCAGTCAGTTAAACCAGTCTCTAGAGTTTGCTTGCCCCAGACTTGGGAGTTGGGAGGGAAGTTTATGAAGGTTTGCCAAGATTCTTCCCAAGCCAAGAAGTGGTACAGCAGCATAAGGCAGCAGAGATTTCCTTCCGTCTTTTCCCGCGGTCGGACGGTGGTGTGTATGCGGTGGAGAGCTGGAGCACGTCGGGCGCGGCTGGGGCGGTGTCGGGGACGCCGGTTCAGCACCGCGGACAGCTCCGCGCGGAGCGCCCGGCTCATCCCGCCCGGCTCATCCCGCCCGGCTCATCCCGCCCGGCTCATCCCGCCCGGCTCATCCCGCCGGGCGCCGCATCCTGCCGGGCCATCGAAACCCCGCACCTGCACGGCTTTGCCCGGGGCTTCCCAAGAATTTACACATAGCTCCGCGTCTACCAGACCAAAGTCTCCAGAAGAGTGGTAGCTGCAGTGTTTAGACAAGGCTAATGGTAGGGATGCTGAGTAGTCTTTGTGAAAATACTGGAACTGTTTAAATATTTTCCACGAGTAACTGTATTAGTTATTCTGTATGACTCTAGGAGTAAAAATGTGAGCTGTTATGAATTTTAATAAATGTGAGTTAGTGTTAAGAATACAATGAGAGTCAGTTGAAAACAGTTGGGTTCAAGTGTTAATTCATAACTTGCTCTATCATTTCCAAAGAGGAGGATAAAAACTGTGAACAAGTTTGCTTCACATCCTTCCCCCTTGTAGAAAAAAAACCTAACGAACAACAGTAACAGACTTGGAGTAGAGGCTAGTGATAACCCCAAAATGTGTATTCACTTTTTGTTTCGTTTTTGTCATGCCTATAATACTGTTAAAAACATTACACTTGGGAGATAATGAAAATGCATTGCTCTCTCTCCATGTCTGTGTGGTTGTTGATTCAGTTCTTCAGAACAACTGCTTTGTGGTGATTTTTGTGAAAGATCAATGTGAAAAATGTAATTCATCGTTATCCCAGCCTAGAACAGGTATTTCTCTCACTGTTACTCCAGTTGAGAGTTTGAAGAGGTGAAGGAGGGAGGAACTGAAAAGACAGCATTACACAATTATCATAATATTTTTGATGTATTAATTATCCACTTTACGCATAAACAGTTTGTTACTTAATACTATTTTGCATAATTAAAGCAGAGGCAGTATGTAACATAATTAAAATTGTGTTCTTTAGAACTTACTGTTCCATTCCACATTTCTCTAGTGGAATTTAATCCATAAATAAAATGGAATTTAAGAAAGTTTTGAGTGTCAGTTTATATGCAGCTGCAGTTTTTCTACTTTTATTTAAAAACAGACCTCTCTACCTGTCTCTAGTATGGTTAGAGATAGAAATGCTTTTAACTATGCACCCCTGAACTACTACTGATACTCTCTTATATTGCTAAGAGCAAAAGGATTCAAATAAAAAGTCTGTGAGACTGCCATTCAGAGGTATTGAATGTCTTTTGTTGGGCATTCCACCACAGCCTGGTTTTTCTTGAGAGATGGAGGTCAGTGGAAGAATATATCCACTGGAACACTTCTTTAATGCTGGACTGCTTAGTGTATCCTTTCTGTAAATAAACATTCTGCCTTTCCTGAATAATAGTAACCTGAGTATTGCTAACCTGTGCTGTCTCGGACAGCATCTGAGCCTCTTTTCTTTCTCCCTGATACAGATGCTGTCACTCATGCAGAAACATGAAAGTTGCTGGTATTTGTTAAAGCAAATAGAAATTGTGTGTGGGTGCATATCAGCTGATGTGTCTAACCACTTTTAAAATGTACTGCTAGTTCATATTTTGATAGAACACCCATGGAAAGGCTTGCAAACTCCGAGGTTAAGGTTAAGCTATTGCTTACATAGCAGAGCTTCACATGGCTGTAGAGAAAAAGCACCAATGGTTCTGAAGTGGTGGGAAAATAATGTGCTACTGATAGATTTGGAAGAAACATTTTCAGCCTTCATTACCTTTCTATAAAACTACCACAGCTGAGATTCCAAATGTCTTGCTAAAGAATCAAGAATCTTCTTTTCCCTGTGCCTGAAAACTTGAAAAAATGTACAAGCAGTATCAGGTAACAGAAAAGAATGGTAGTAAATACATAATACCTGTTTATTGTGCAAATGCATCCCATAATGCATGATGGTAACAAACACAGTTTATGGGAGTTTCATTATATATTTGTACTGGCATCAGTGAAGTTGTGCAGTAAAAACTGTGCGCTTGTAAATAGTTAAGCTCCCTCACAGTTTCTTGTGATAAGAAGTAATGCTTATTTTACGGACCAGCTTACTTCTTTTTATTTATCTGTTATTTATTTGTTTCTGCCGTTGTTTCACCTTTCACTGGAGTGGTACATGTGTATTTCATTGTCTTGCTGACAATCTTTTGACTTCGTGTGGAGTTCAACTTGTCTTTGCTTAGGTATTGAACCACGAGGGATTGTTCACAGAGACTGTAAATCTTCATCTTAAGAAACGAATGAGTTAGAATAAGAGCACAGAGAGCAAGTCTGATGACAAACTGCTGCAAATCAAGAAATAAACTTAGAGTGTTAGCCTGATCTGAAGTCTCTTGAGAATTAGTGATTTTTTTTTCTAATTATTCTAATAGATTTTGAGTCAAACAGCAACAAAACTCATTGTTGATCAAGGATACGGTAACTTCATGTGCAGATTCAAAAATTCCCCTCTACCAATTAAGTTTAATACACATTTCACTTCTGTAATGAGCAGCAGAAAAACACACAGGAATCCAAGGACACTGTATTTGACAAATTAACAGCGTATCTGTCAAGTAAACACAGTTGAGTATTTTTGTGAAAACTCTTAGTTTCAATTCTGTTCAGTACATTTTTAATAGTTTGTACGTGCAGATCCTGTTGATGTAGGAAATACTGCAGGTGCCCATTGTCTCTGAAATGCAGCACTGCAATGCATGTGACATGGAAGGCAGACTTGAAAATCATTTAATGGTGATCTACCTTGGAAGGAGCAGTAAAGTTAAACCTATATTATGTCTCTGTTTCCAAAAGGCTTCATTAGATCAAAGAAGGAGGTGGTACCTGGTGGTCAGTACACTGAGTGATTGGTCCCACCATACCTAGAGTTACCTATTTATATCTGGTGTTGTTCTGACCACTTTTTAATGAGACTGTTAGAAGTTTTTCAAGACATGACAATGTGTTATGAGGTGTGAAAAGGTATGTCATTGCCTCTGTTGGAGAAGAAAGAGCATAGACAACATTTGTAACCAGAGATCAGATTCTGGATGTGTATAAATTGTGTAGCTCACCTGAAATGAACAGATACTCTCTTCTGCAGTGTTAGGGACATTCTACATGCCTATCTTAATGTAGAACCCATGTAAATGTCAGATCATTCAATGGTGAGACCTTCAGATTAGGAAATTTTATCAGATACTTGACTGCAGCTCTTTTTTGCCTGGCTTCAAGTGTACCAGAACTGACAAGTGTACATTAATGTTTTTTTGGTTTTGGTTATGGTTTGTATGTGATCTACTAAATGTACTATCTTGGGCTTTGAGTTTGATTTCAGATGTATTTGACATCTGTTTTGAGTGAAGATCACAAGAGGAATGGCTTTGTTTAGGACTTTGGAGAATTAAAAGATTCTCTTTCAACCTGCTGTTTTCACTGTTGATGATGGAAGTTGTCACCTTCCCTTAGAAAAGGACAAAATATTGCTCTGAGCCTGTGAAGCTCCTTTTAAGATGTAAATTGCCACTAAGAGAAGAGACTGTAATTGATCTTGTAACTAACCTTCAGGAAAGGTGGAACTATTGATCGCTGTAAAAAATTTCTTTTATGAACTGAGAATAAACTCTAAAGTTTATTCTGGAATTATAAAGGAATTCTGTGAAGAAATTTTCACAACTTTCTTCTATGAAAAAGAAAAAAGTTGCATATCATGCTAACATGCACACACAAAAATAGAATTTCATTTTTCTTATGCCTTTTTAAGTTTATTAACTTAAATGACATTACACTGAAAAACATGAATGGAAAAACTTCTGTTCAATAAATGTAATGTGAGAAATAGAGAGTGAAATATTTGAGGATCAAATCCTTAACACATAATGAGTGCCCTAAATTGAAATGCTCTGAAGATCCAGGTAATTTAGATATTCACATATATAGATCTGATAGTGTGATTATTCTTCATAGAGAAATATAATGATGTAACCTTGATTCAGTGGTGTAAATTGACCGTGTCCCATTATTTTTATGAAAGCCACATTAAGAAATTTCTTCATGTGTCTGTCAAAAGATCAAAGGAAACTGTCATGAGAACATGCTTTATAGCTTAGAAAGATTTATTTTGTAAAGGAAGCAGTCAAATGTGCACATTTTGTACTTTAAACTGGTTTGTCTGAACCCAGGCTTTTGCAAACAAAAGTGTTTGGTTAAATGCATAAATATTTTTATAGTTGCAGAGTATCACACATTTGTAACTTACTGGTTGATTCACTTCCCTCTTGACCAGTGGCTGCAATTCTGCCCTTCATCTGTGTGAAAACAGTCATTGATAAGCATAGTTTTATATTGACATTTTATAAAAGGACATGAAAATTATATATTCCATGAAGGAGTAAGAGGAATGGGTTCTGAAGAGCAATGTTTTTATTTTCTGAGGTGCTTCCTTATCTCTTTCATTTCGTTGGAGACGGACTGATCTTCTGGAATTAAATTCCTTTTGAGAAAATTCTAAGCCTTTTCATGATGGATATAAACACCTTTATGTGTTCTATATAAAGTAAAGCAAAAGGGTAAACCTCAAATAGCTTTAAAATAAAAAGTTCTGCAGCAGCTTCTATATATGCTTTTATATATGCTAGTATTGGAGAGTTATCTTGGTGTATAGGGGAGAGCTGGGTTCTCTGTTATTTGCCTGACCAATGAATACAATCACAAAGTTACTGAAGCCTGCAGGAGCCATGAGGATAAAAACCTGAGAGTTAAAAGGCTGTATAGGTGTAACTCTAAGTATAGATCCTCTTCTAAACCCCTGCTTGTAAAAGGGTATATTTGAAATAAAAAATACTTGAGAAGTAAATATATGTGAGTTCATATCTGTAGATTACATTTTCACCTATGGATAAAGACCTCTCTTACCTGTAAAAAATAATGTAACTATGTGTTTTCCATAAACAGTTACACATCAGTTCTGTGGTTCGATTAGTAGGTTTAAGATAGTCTGAAAGGAAGGAAAAGCTGTTATAACAAATATTTATGTTATGAAAGTATTTAATTATAAAAGGCAATTACCTGGACAATTCTTCACGTTTTTATTTGGTCACATAAAAGACATTTTTACTAAAGGGAACACCAAGACTGACTTCAAGTGCTGTGCCATCCCATCTATGCCTATAATTTTGAGGAATTATATGCCTACTTTAGTAGGTGTCCCAAAAAATGTAATATAAAATAAATGCACTTCTCCACAATATGTTGTAATGAGATGCTATTTTTTATGAAGCATTTTATTCCAATTGAAAGTTTTTATTCCGTCTTTCATAGCTCTGCAAGCTCTGTAGCATTACTACAGGTATACTACAGTCCTTTGCACCTGCCCTATAACTGACCTCTTATGGGAGTGTCTTCCACTAGAGCAATGCATTATGAAGCAATGCTTCATTTTCAGTCACTTAACAAAACAAAGATTCATTCTAGTTGATGAATGGTATTTCTTGTTTCGGTGACAGTTGTTACGCTTTTAAGAATATGATCTGCTACAGCCAGAGAATAAGGCATGTCTTTAATTAAAAATAAGAATGACACAGTAACTTTGATTCAGTTCCGCATCGTTGCATAAATAAATAAATAAATACAAGTAAAATCCTCATACATAAGAAATCTGAATTCAGGCTGTGAACCTGGAGATTGAGTGTCGAGGTGTGGCTTGACAGCACAAAATAAATTAGCTCTTACCTAAACAAATAATAAAAATTAATAGAAATAATGATCCTGAGCATTCACTGATAGCATCTAAATTTAATTACATTTTTATCAAAATTATTCTCACTGTGTGTCTGATACAGTATTAGTTACTGTTTTTACACCAGTTGTGCACAATTGATTTCAGATGAGGACCTGTATTTGGGAGTATCTAAATTAGTGGGATCTTTAGAGCATTTCAGTTTAGAGCATCCTTATTATGTGTTAACTATTTGATCCTCAACACCTTTTTTATTATTAAAGTATTTTTTCAGGAGAATTTGAATACTCTTGAACTCTTGATTTATGAATAAGCTGAAGTTCTCTTAACCCACTTCCCCATGGCCGTTTCTCTGCAGTGGCAATAAAATTCAGTTTTAACCATGAAGATACTATAGCCAGATTATAGTGTGGTTTTTTTTTTAATTCCTTTGTAGTATACTACCCATTAATTTTTCCCGTGCTCTACATAAGAAGTGGGCTGATAAAGCAGAAATTCTCATCCATCCAAATTCAGGTATAACTGAGAAGGTACCCTATGGCAGCTGCTACACAACATGATGCTTATCTGAATGGTGCCATGGGTAAATGTGTTCACTCTGAGACACCCCCATTCTTTTGCCCTTATTCAGGATTAGGTTTCATGGTAAAAGCCAATTGTTTGCATCTGTTGTATTTTTTGCAGTAGGATAGTTTAGAATAATTAAAACTTTTTGTGCTATGATGGGCAATTGCTAGACCTGATGTATTCAGTTCAGTTTCAGTATAGTTTTAAGACAGTGTAATGGCACCATGCTTTAAAAAGATATTGATATAAAACTACCCATGGTCAGTTTGATTTTTAGATGCAGTGGTCAGATAGGAAAATGTTTGGTTCTCTTTATGAGCAGCTGTATATGAATAGACATCTGTCTACCTCCCAGCAACAGAATGGGATGCAGCAGAGTCAGATAAGAATTTAGCAGCATGGCTGTCGGCTGGCAAGTCTCTTCTCCCCTGCCATTGAGAAGGAAAAGAGGGCATTCAGAAGGAAAAGAGGAGACAGGTAATTTTTAATACACAGCTTGTAATAAGAGATGTCAGCTAATCCAAAATTAATAGTCCTTTCATTTCACCTATGCCTATATGTGTTGTGACTGGGAACATCCTATGTTAGCTGCTGAACATCAGAATTTTTGTTACTCTGCTATGTCCCATTGAACATATGAGTTGTGAAAATAAAACTTTCTGAAACATTTTGAACAGCAATTTTATGTTTAAATTGTGGATAATAAGAGGATTGACTGAAAACATGATCGAAGTCCTTAGTTGCCAGAGATATTAAAAAGACAAGTTGCTTTGAGAACAGAGCATCTTTTACACAAGAGCTGCTGTAAACCAGACAGATTTGATGAAGCTGTGACATTCAAATAATTATTGGACAGCAAAAAGAGCTTTGGGTACTAAGATGTAGGCTAAGAAAATTTTTTTCCACAAGGAAACGGGTACACTCATAATTAGTACTGATGAAGTAAAAAGGTATTCTACCTTTTAAGAAATACAAGTAAATGCCTCTAAAGAAACTGTGTTTATTTAACCTGATGTTGAAAACTGCTCTACTTAAAGATACTTTCAGTTGATCTTTGAAGCAGTTTGAAGACTTCATCTGCCATATGGTTTAGCCAGAAACCTCCTTTAGGCTTTCAAGAAGAAAAAATATTAAGTACATAACTTCTTTATTGCTGTCCCCTCAAAATGATACTTGCCAAGGTGAATTACAGAGGCATTTGAGTAAGACCAAATACCTCTTAACACTTGAAGTTAGTGTGTAACTATGTTTATTAAGATTTTTAAATATGCAAATACTTTTAACTCCATTCTGCTTTTCCTTCTGCACAATATACTTTCCCTTATTTTAGTAGTCATGCTTTAGGACAATACTTGGATTTTTTATTTCTTTATTTGTAGTTGTTTTTCACTTACACTTCAATGAAATTCTGGGTTAAACTGTGTTTTTGAGATAGCAGAAATACTTACAGGGACTTCATGATTCCTGTGGTGCTGATGTGTACTCACCCACTGTCATTTAAATGAAAATGTAATAAATTTAAAAAAACCCCACCATTCAAACTTTCTCATATACCTGAAGTATTTATGTAATAAGTACAGTAAATTCACGAATACAAGCCGCACTGAGTATAAGCCGCATCGCCGGGTGTTGGCAAACATTTCGTTTTTTGTCCATAAATAAGCCGCACCTGAGTATAAGCCGCTCTGTGTTCGCAGGGAGGACCCGCATGCAGCAAAGTTGCCAATTAGTAACAGAACCGCGGCAGGGCGGGGTTTACTGGCTCGGCTCGGGCCATGAGGGCTCGGGGCTGCCGACAGGGCTAGGTGGCCCAGCTCGGCGCTGCCGCTTGGCGGAGCCACTCGGGGCCGGCCGCCGCCGCCGCCACCGCTGGGCTCGGTCACCCCGGCCTGGCGCTGCCCCGCGGCGGCAGGGGGGCACAGAGCCCGCCGGCACCTGCAGCGGCGATAGGAGCCGGGGATGTAGCCTGCCTGCTCCTGCGGCGACGGCATGCGGGGACGGGAGCCCCCCAAGCCGCGGGGCCAAGCGGAGAGAGCTGTCCGCCTTCCCCCGAGCCGTGGGGCCAGCAGAAAAGAGCTGCCCCTGCCTCCTCCGAGCCGCGGGGCCCAACGGAGAGAGCTGTCCCTGCCTCCCCCAAGTCGTGGGGCCAGCACAAAAGAGCTGCCCCGCCTTCCCCACCCCCTGTGCTGCCTACACAGAGCAGCTCCACCTGCCGCGCAACAGAGTAACAATTTGTAACAACCACGTAAATGCAGGGTTTTACTGGCAGGAGCTCGACTTTGCAGTTTGCACTGACTTGGTTTGCACTCCCAGGGTTGAAAATGTCAGAAAATTATTCACATATTGGCCGCACCTGAATATTAGCCGCTTTCACGGTATGAGAGCAAAATTTTGGTCAAAACAGTGTGGCTTGTATTCGTGAAATTACTGTAAACACTAGGGGAGTAACTGAGAAGACAGATTCTTTTGTATACGATGTACCCATCATTTCCTGAAAACAATTTCATATTTTAGAATCACTGTTGTGCTCCTTTGGCAGAATGAATGAGTTAGCTCATCTTACTTAGCCTCAGATTTAGTGTTTCTTCTTTAACTTCTGTATTCCCTGCAAAAATATTACCAGTTTCTTCAGAAAATACGTCCATTTAAAAAAATTGGTTCCAGTTTAGGTAGTAGTGATGAAGCTGATCATCCCTGAAGAGAGTGAGGCTTCTCTTGCAGTTGGAGATGGCAGTTGTTTTGAGAGATGGTGTTTCCTTTGTGCAGTTATCCATAGAATAAATTCTTTTTAGTACTAAAGAAAAACAAATCCTAAATGAAAAATTGCAAAATAATTATTTAAAATTAATAACATAAATATATTGAAATGTAGATTTCTTCCCAATGACTTTTGCATCTGCAAAATGTAGAATTACATTTCTCAGGTACTTGAAATGGAGAAAAACATAGCACAGACTGTTCTGTTTCTTGAAATATATATATATTATAAAAATTAGTTCTGCAAAATAACACTACAAAAATAGTTATTTTATAGGAAGATGTGCTGTGTTCTTCATATGCAAAGTTTTGGAACTGTTGCTCCAATGCAAAGCTAAAATCATCCCTTACCTTGGTATCAGTGTTTCCATCCTTGTACTACCAAGTTCAGTGTAGCAGTTCAAGCAGACCTAAAAGACCAGAAGAAATTCTTGAGGTTATTGTTGTTAGAGGTTATTTTATTAGCATGATTGTTGTTCAGTGTGGTCATTTTTCTAAATTTGTGAAAGTATACCTAAGCAATCCATTTACTTTACAACTCTCCCTTTTAGATGTAATAAAGCTGGCACAGTTTTTGTGCACTCTTTTAGCAGGGAGAGTGTGCCAGAGCGGGCCAGCAAAAGCACAGTGCAGTGCAGTTGGCAGCTGTTGGAAGCAGAACTCAGAACAAGATGTAGTGTGGCTAGCTGAGATTTCTGGTAGGTTTCTTAAGGGCTGGCTACATCCAAATAACCTTCCTCAGTCCTTAGAGATGCTCGAGACCCATCAGCACTTTGTGGTCTCCTCTGGACCTTCTCCAATAGTAGCTGCTTGTCTGCTTGTGCTGAGGAGCCCAGAACTGACAGAGCACTCCAGGAGTGACCTCCCTAGGACGAAGTAGAGGAGCAGGACCACCTCCCTCTTGACCTGCTGGCAGTGCTCTTCCTGATGCACCCCAGGATCCCATTAGCCCTTCAGACCACAAGGGCACTGCTGGCTCACGGTCAGCTTGTCATTCGTGAAGACTCCCAGATTCTTCTCCACAGAGCTGCTCTCCATTAGGTCAGCCCCCAACCTGTGCTGGTACTTGGGGTTATGCATCCCCAGGTGCAACACCCCACTCTTGCCTCCTTAGGTTTCTCCCAACTCTCTAGCTTATCAAGGTCTCACTGAATGGCAGCACGGCCTTCAGGTGTATCAACCACTCCCCTAGGTTTTTTCCTTTCTCTGTCATCCTTCTTCCACATCAGTGATGTTCAGAGCTTTGTTAATTTGTGCTGCTTTCTGTATCTGCCTGGAGGACATTATTGATTCTCAAAGCCAGGCACAAGAGTTTTTGGTAACTTCTGATGCTGGATAGAAGATTTCTACATGTGGTAACTTAAGGAGATTATTTTGATTGTTTTAAGCAGCACAGGGGTGGAATCTGAAACATTGTTATAATGAAATAGCTATTAAATTAAGAATATTCTTAAATGGAGGGATGCTTTTCATAGACATTGGCAAGTAGAAACTTCTGTTTTAGTCAATTCAGTTGAGTCACATAGTGGTAATTCTGCTGAATATCTCGAATATAATCACCTTGAGTGGTGGACTTTTATTTATGGTGCTCTGATTTGTTCAAAGGTTCATAAAAATTCATGTAACTAAATATCGCTCTGTTGATTACAGATCTGAGGAAGCTCAGCTGTGATTGTTCAAGGAAGACTCCAAACAGAATTATGCTAGGAAATTGTCTTGTGAAATATCTGTTTAATAATGAAAGTTGAAAAAAAAGTTTTTGTATTCATTTTGTTTACAATCTATTATTAATAGTAAGCTCATTATCCAATTACTTTAATTTTTAAAATATATTTATAAACTTTTGATGACTTCTTAGCTCAATCCATAATTACGCTTTTTTCAGAGGGTTCTTCTCTGTATCATTGGGAAAGAATCATGATACCTTGTAATGTCTTTTCTATTTTTTTTTCATTTTTAGTCCTTGGATTTCAATTCTTAATACTATTACGTGCATAGTAAGTGACAACATTATCAGGGGTGTCTCACCTTCTTTGGGTGCCTAGAGCACATATATGTATATGGAGAGACCTATACGAAAAGAAATTATGTACGTCCCAGCAGTTGCTAGTGCTATAATGGTCTTTTGGCATTGTAGGCTGTTGTGGGGAGGAGGGGGTGTTAAGCTGCTTCATAGTTTGGGATGAAGAGTACAGCTGAAAATCTGTACAGTACCATTTAAAAATATTGAGGAATGCTTCTGAATATCTTTAGAGAGAGAAAGCTAAAAAGAATACTGTCAGCATGTGGATTAAACCAGAAGGGAAATATGGGTAGGTGGAATTTAACTTCGTGTGCTCATGCAGAATTTAACCCTATGTTCTTTATTGATTCTAAATTCCTTTCTTTCTAAAAAGTCTCAATTTAAAAAAAATAATGATCTGAGGGATAGATATTAAAAAAAGGACGCAGACGAACCTGGTAAGAGCATTGTTTAACACACATCTGTGTTTTGAAATTGTTGTGGTGACCTGTCAGAGTAACCAAAATGTACTGCTCAGATGTATTTTAAAGTGAAATTTTGATACTGCACTTCTGAAAATATAATTTATAAAGACTATAAATGATCTGAACCTCTTTTCTGCATCCCTTCCTTATTTTGAGATGGTGCGTTACATTTAAGTGCAGTATTTGAGAGAAGTATTTTGGCCCTGTTTATCCACCAGGACACATTGACATGAAATTTGCTTTGCATACATGCAAAATATAATAATTATTAAAAACTAATTTTGCACAGAGGCATCAAATTTAAATGTGCTATGCAAATAATAGTTTTTGGTTTGTTTTTTTTCTCTGAAACTAGGTACCAAATTTTTCAACTCTTCTGTTTAAATTGGGAGGTTTATAGTTGTGAGGGGAATATGTGTGTGTATTCATGCATACATGTATAAGTAATAGAGCAGTCTGGCTTCCTCATTTGAATGAACTAAGCATGTTTCATTTGGTAAACAGCTAGACCTTGTGGATCAATTTCTAGTGACCTACTAGAAAGTTTGGTTTTAATTCTGGGTGTGGGAAACATTCGGGCAAATATAAGATAGCAAATCCCTCATGTCATTTTGTGAGAACACATACTATTTGTCTTCTATGCTTTGTATGTGCAGAAGGAGTTTGATGCCTCATGACTTTACATATGTATTAAACCCACTAACATGTCGGATCTGGGGGATTGTACTTAGGATGAGGAGTACAGCAGCTTCCAGGAACTCTTGTAGGCTCTCCAAGGTCAACAGGCATTTGGGTAACTTGCAGACTATTTGATTACATGCCTTCTGATGATGTGAGAAAGTAATTTCCAGCTCCTAATTAGAGGCAACTGTTCTTAAAGGCTTAAGGTGGCAATCTCCCGTCGTGATATGAAAATGGTTTTAAATAATAAGGTGCTGTGGGACAGTAACTTGACTTTTTGGAGCAGTGGGACAAAAAGAGTATCTTCTTCATCTACCATAATATTCTTCTTTTTTTGATTGTGTAAAATATATTTTGTGTAGTACGCACTGTAGAAAAATATTGGGCCAAAAATTCTGGTAAGTCATCAATCCCAGAGGCTGTATTTTGCTATTCTAAATCATGGTAGTATCAGTTCTTTTGTAAGATTTAAGTGACTCCAATATTTAACAATTTTTAATTTGGGTTCTTAAATTTAAAAATTGCAACAATTTGCTTGTGAGTAAAGTTGATTTCCTTTCTCCAAGGAATGCTTCCAGCACTACAACTGATGCCACTTTATCACTGTTTGTTGCTTCCCTTTTACTCTTGCATTAATGTAACCCCACAGTAGTAGTGGTTACAGGTTAGTGGTAACAGTTCTCAGATTTATTATTTTGACTGTAAAGACATTTCTAAAACATGAATACCTTCCTTTTTCTTTGCATTCACCAACATTTAGAAAATTAACTTCTCTCCTTTTGTTTCTGTTCTTCAGAGAGTCTCTGATCCAATTTGTCATTGCGTTCAATCTGTCTGTTTAGAATGCCTTTCTGTTTTTTTCATCTGGTGTTACATGAATGTGACTGTGTAACACACAAGAGCTATGTAAATACACACATACCTGTCATATTCATTTTTTATGGTTTTAAAGTGGGGCATTACAAATATCAGGTTTATTTGAAGTTAAAGATTGATTCTGTGTCTTACATTCACATACCACATGTTGGAAATACATTACATAATTCCAGGTGAAAATAACTTCTGAATTTTTCACACGAAGTGGAGACATAGTAAAAGTATATGAGAGTTCTGTATTTGGAGAACCTTGCAGTACACTGATGAAGTACTTACATTGGATTTAACTCTGAATAATTACAAAAAAATTGAAAATAATGAATAGGCATAGCATATGTGACCTTCACTGAAGTTTGTCCTTCTCTGTGAAGTGCAGGACTCAAATCTACAGTAAGGTTTGATCACTCTTTTATTACATTCTTTTTTTATTCCTAGTGTCATTCTTCGTTCAGATGAGGAGTAGTATCTTGAAATGAATGCATGGTTATTACAGCCAGATTGACTGGAATCATTCAAGGGTGTGCATACATACCCTTTGAATTGTGCTTTTCAGCTGTCCTTTCTCTTCTCCCTTCATTTATATTCCTCACTTTCTGGAGTGGAAATGTACATACCTCTGTATCTTCCAAATTAGAAGTGAAGCTTGCATTAACTAGACTGCATAATTGCAAGTATATAAAGTGTACATGGAATCCTGTACTAATTTCTATGTCTTTTTTTAATGTCCAAACTTAATTGTTATTCAATGTGTCGTTGAGGCCTGTTCACATTCTGGAGCGTTTGATATCCATCATGGTTTGAACCTAGACAAGGAACTGTAATGATGTCATCCTCATAAATGTGATTTTGAAATGTTAATATTGTTATGAAATAGAAATTTTTTTACTAGATCTGCGTCTTTGTGACTTCTGCTATTTTCTACCTTTCATGTTTTTACATCCTAAATCTCATTATATGACAGCTTAAGATATTATTACTTTAAAAGAATAGTTTTCTGAGAAGAAATTGCCACAGCTAAGTCCATGGGAGGTTGATAAGGATCTTCTGTGTTCATAAGCCTGACTCATCCCACTGAGAACTGCAGAGAAATTTCCCTCTATGTTGCATGCTAGGTTTTTTTCTGCTGACAGGTGACTGTGTTATCAAGTATATATTCCATAATGGCATCTCAATGTTTTTTAAAAATTCAGTCATAAAATAACATTATCAGCTATGAAAATGGGAAGATCAAATTTTTATGCCTGTGTTTCATTCAACATTCTTCTATTGTCATCTTTTAAATTGAATCAATACTGAAGGTATATTTTTTCTTGAATTGCCTTTCTCCATATAGAATTATTTTTGAAATCTGTGAAAAGCATATGTTAAAAAGGAGGGGAAAAGACCATTGCAGATTTTGAAACCTCATAGCACTACCACTTTGATATGTATTTGATATGTATCTTACGATTGAAATATTTAAATCAGTTGTAAATTTATTCTTTTCTTTGTAAACCCACACAGCATTTGCGAGATCTGATATTATTTATATATATTTTTTTTTCAGTCAGGCTGGTTATTATTAATCTATATTCTGGGTGTTCTAAATATCTAGATTTCTTGATGACTGATGTAACACTTCTGTGATCCAACTGACAGCATTTTCAGGCTAATCACAAGAATCAAATGCACCAGAGTTTTACAGTAATTTGAAAGTTTTGACCTTCACATGAAATAGTGCATTTTCTAAGTGCAAACCTGGACTATTTTGGTAAGACAGGCATACAGACAGACATAAATTGGCCTTCTAGTATCAATTAATGTATCTAGTATCTTTAGCTTGTAGAGTGACCACACATAAAAGAAACTATTTGCTCATGGTGCATACATTGAATTCATGGAATGTTTCTTTAGCTTAATTCAACAGATGTACAACTTTGTTTTCAATAATATTGCAATGGAGATAAGAACTGTCTGTAAATGTGGTGGATTTACCTTGGCCAGCTGTCAGACTCCCATCCAGCTATGCTTTTTGTTCTCCCTCTTCAACAGCACAAGGAAAGAAGATAAGACAAAAAAGTTTGTGAGTTGAAATAAAGATGGGGAGGTTCCTTGCAAGTTACTGGCACTGGCAAAACAGGCACAAACTTGGGGAAAATTTACTTTATTGACATTTAAAAACAGAATAGGATGGCAAGAATTATGCTGCCCCACCCCCCATCCTCAGGCTCAACATCTTCACTCCCAACTCCTGTATCTTCTCCGTGAGTGGTGCAGGGGACATGGAGAATGGCAGTCTGTCCACAATGGTTCCTCCCTGTCACTCCTTTCTCCTCACACTTCTGTGCAGCTGGGTGGGTCCTCTCCACGGTCTGCAGCCCTTCAGGATAAATCTGCTCCAGCATGGGACTTATGTGAACATTAGTTCTTCTAAGGAGAATGTGCTGCAGTGTGAGCTCTCTACAAGTGAGCATTTCTTCCGCAAATATCCAGCTTGCTCTGGAGGGGTCATCTCCATGGGCTTCAGCGAATTGCCTCCTTTATCATGGTGCTTCCTCCCCATGAACTCCTCTCTGTTCCACGCCTGTAGCCCTTCCTTCCTATTCTTCTCTGACCTTAGAATTTCCAGTGTTCTTTCTCACATTTTTTCCCTTTCTTAACTATGCTTTTACAGAAGCACCTGCTTCACTGGTGAGCGCAGATGTGTCCTGCAGTGGGTACATTGCAGAGCAGCCCTGACTGCTTCTTGCTGACTCCATCCCTGCAGCCATCCCCAGAGCCAAAACCTTGTCACCAACACCCAGTGTAGTAAGATGGAGAGAAAGAACATAAGAGATAAAAGACAGGTCCACAAAGACAGAAATTTTTGGCTTTTTTTTTTTTTTTGGTTTGTTGTGTTCCTTACTGTAGTTAACTTCTTTATTTCTTCTAGCATCAGATCAACCACAATGAAGTTAATTTGTGATTATCACTTCTCAAGCAGTTTCAATAGAGCATTTTTATGGAAGACAAAGTGAAGGTATTGTGGGGAGGATGTAGAGTGGTTTTTTTGATCACTAAAAACACATACAGGGAAATCAAGCTTGTATTTTTAAACTTTTGAAAGAAGGAAGGGGGCAAAGAGCAGTGCGGTTGAATGAGTTTTTGTTGTGTATATAGTGTTTAGTTTGCCAAAAATACCTTTCTTACATTAGGGATGTACTTTGCCTTCTCACCCATTATTTTTGAATAATGTAATTTTTAAAATTCTACAAAATTATTTGTTTCCTTTTACCTGTTTACTGAATAACCTTGTTTAGATTCAAAATGTAGTTGAAATTATGGGGAGATCCTCTGTCTGGAATTGAATCTTCTTCATACATATGGGTAATGTTCCCCTAAAAAAAGTCTGTTTGCAAGGTCTTGCATATCTCTACACTCAAATAGTGACAAGAACTGCTTGATTAGTTGTTTATTTATTAATTCATCAGGTGCATAATTTGCTGAACAATGTGAAATGTTTTAGTACCTTTGTTCCTGGGTGGCAAATTGAAGGCCTTGTTTGTACTACAGCCAACAAGTGCATTTAATTTTCAGCTACTAGTGGACATCACTTGGCTGCTTGGGCTACTCTGATATTTGGTGACTATTATTTTTCATATTTTCACCAAGAGACATCTTAAGTCTTTGTGCACTTTCTCATGTAATATCTTACATTGATTAAAATTGGTGCCTTGAAGAATGCTTGGATACTTCTACAGAAGGTATATTATCACCTTGGTCAAAGCTTAACAGGAATACTAAAAAGTATTTTTAATTTATAATTTAGTTATCTATTCAGAAACAGTGAGTTATCTAACTTAGAAACAGTTATATACTTCTCTATGTTATGAATTTAAATGATTGATTTTGAATGGACAAGGCTTAATGTGTCCAGACTTCTTTTAAAATAAAATAATATAATTTTTAAAAATATGAGGAATTCTTAGTTAATAATGAATGAAAATTCAGTTTCATGTGCAGTTTTAAAAACACTGTATTAAAAAATTGGTTTTTTTCTTAATCGGTTATGTTTCCTTTCATAGTGATGGAATAATGTCATTCTCTGAGATGGCTTTTTTTTTTTACTGGTCTTTGGCAGCATAGCAAACTATGGTAATTTAAAATGGAATGATAACAATTTTTTACATGATGTACTAAAGTTAACCTTGTATTTTATTATTTCAGTTGTTCATGGTGGACAATGGAGCAGATGACTGGAGAATAGCCATGACTTATGAACGTATTTTCTTTATCTGCTTGGAAATACTGGTGTGTGCTATACATCCCATACCTGGGAATTACACATTCACATGGACAGCCCGGCTCGCCTTTTCTTACGCTCCATCCACAACAACAGCTGATGTGGATATTATTTTATCTATACCAATGTTCTTAAGACTATATCTTATTGCCAGAGTTATGCTTTTGCATAGCAAACTTTTCACTGATGCCTCATCTAGAAGCATTGGAGCATTAAATAAGATAAACTTCAATACCCGTTTTGTTATGAAGACTCTAATGACAATATGTCCAGGAACTGTACTGTTGGTTTTTAGTATCTCATTATGGATAATTGCTGCATGGACTGTCCGAGCTTGTGAAAGGTAAGGTTGGTTTTTTTTGTTCAGTTCTTTTTGTTTCTGTTTTTCATGTCTGTTTTATTTCTTAAACTTTGAATTCAGGGGACCTAAACATTTTTTAGAATGGAGCTCCCTAGTTCTTGGTAATTTGAGTGTTGGTTGGATTGTATTCTGCGACAGACCTTGTCAGAAGTGATTTGCCTCTTAATCTGAAGGACTTCTGCAAAGATGTCTGTGCCCCACTGTTTACTATAACACAAAAATTTGATTTCAGTGTGTTGATATATTTAACACAGTGGACAGATACCACAAAATGCCTTTAAGAGTAGTTGCTAATATTCTTCATTTATACCAATTTTAATTTATTTTCTTTGTAAGATAAATGTGGTGAGGATAAGGTAGAAAAAATAGCCAGTGAAAATGCTTGGTGGGGGATGTGTAATTTGAGTTTTATTGTGCTGAAAAAAAATAGAGTGCAGAATGCAGTTTAGGAGTTGGCAAGGTCGGTAAAGGGGAACAGGCAGAGCAGTTACAGTAATATAACTCTTTCTTCCAATGAAAATCAGAAATGCTTTTGAGAGTCAGATTTACAACTACTTTTCCAACCTCCCTTTACTACAGACTTCAGTGTAGCTGCAGAATAAATGGTTATCAGTGCTGACAACTTTAAATTGAATTTATCAAACATAGCTTTAACAAAACAAGAAATGGGTTTCTGATTGGATAGGATTGTGTAGGAATATGAGATAGGTTAAGAAGACAATTAGAATGATTCTCTATAAAGATCTAATGCCTCGGACAGCTCTTAGATCCTGGAATTGATTTCTCCTTCCTTAAGCCGGAAAATTGTCAACATATATAAGGCATTTCTGCTGCTCTTTGTTGGCCATTTTATTTTTTCTATTCCTTTCCATGTCTGTCCATTTTAGAGTCAGTTAGAGGAGGTCCTTGTGACAGCTAGATGATTAAAGTCAGCAGTTAAATCAAACACCCTTATGCTTTTTTAAGTTACTTCTTTCATTCCTTTTCAACTTTTTATAAGAAAAACATCTGATCTTATAAAATGACTGTTGAAATCATGTTTTTGTAGTTTTATTGTTAAAATTTCTTTGTATCAATATTGTTTCCTCATATTACAGCTAGACTAATAGTTTAAGAATATTCTGAAAGTACTATGTTGAGAATGACATATTACAGTTTCAGTGTATTCACCATAGTGGCAGTGGAGGAGTATTCTAGATTTTGACTCCATCTATAGTAGCTGTATTTTCATAAGCACGTTCCTATTTCAGATATAACTGGCTTCAGTTAAGTCTCTCTTCTTTATCTCATATTCTTCACTACTCTTCCCACCAGTTTTCTTTCAATACAATTGTTGCTCAGGAATTCTTAAGTGTCCGCTCAGGCGTTTCCCAAACTGTTGCTTTTGAAGTGACTCTGAATAACTTCAGCATCCATTGCTACCATCGTTACATATAACTGGTTGATGATGATGATGGTGATGCTGATGATGGTGGCAATGATGATAAATAATAATTTTTTATCAACTTTTTTATACATGTGCATTCAAAATATGCTAGTACAACTCAGTGAAAATTACTGAAAAATATTTGCTACATCTGATAAATGTCTGTAAAACATACTTGTTTGTTAGTACACAGGTTGCAGGATGAGAATGTATAGTATATAAATAATACTAAAAATAAAAGAAACAATGACCATCTCTCCCATTTTCCTGTCAGGGGAAGTGAACACAACACTCTCATAAAGTTTTGATTTTCTTAGTTTGCTTATTTATGTTTAGAAGGTGACATGCTTCTGCATTACTGTTGTCGTGGGAAGAAGATTATTTGGTTAGGTACGCAGAAGTCAGGGTTGCAAAAAGCTGAATTTTTTTCAACTCTCTGCAAAGTTAGATTGGATTTTCCCCATTTTAATTTGCGGTTGCTGTCCTTGAATAAACAATAATAGTTTGGACAGCAGGCTGAATAGCCAGAGACTCCTCTAAAACTGAAGCATAACGCAATGCAACTAGAAGCAAGTAAAATATAGAAATGAATACTAGGTTAATGTATATCTAGCATAATTGCCTAATTAGCATAATCTCAGTCCAAGATTCATATTTTTTTAAAATTAATGAAGATAATTTTATGTTTCAGAAACATTAAAAGAAATGTATTTTGGCTTTCAGAATTAGATGCTTACATCATTCATGCTAGTTGCACAGCCAGTTTTGTGTGTTTTGCCTCCAGTTTTCCATTGGTGGGATATGTAATTGTTTTGCCAAGCAAGTGATACTGGCCCTGGATTCCAGTTACTAGTCAGCCCATCAAAGCCATTGAGATCCATAGCCCATGTAGAAGTATGTGGTAAGAAAAAGTTCTCAAAAGAAAACTTCAAAACCCCACACATTGGAATCTTCTTAATAGTCTACCATCTGAAGTCAAACATCCCTTTTTCACATAGTTGGAGGCAGATGCAATAGCCATTTATCATGGGAAAGGACGAACATGGCCACTGAATCATTTCTGTTCTGTGTAGAGATCACAGTCCTCAGAAGATATCTCCCAAGGTCTTTATGGCTTTGAATTGCTTAGATATAAGCAATATAAAAATTTAGTTAACACAAATAAGGTATACTTTTTCCCAGCTGCTCTTGATTTTTTTCTTAGTTTTAACTCAAGGGAATTTTTTTTCTAAGTAGACTATTTTATGTACACAAAATTATCCTGAAAGTAAATTCTATCATTAGTGTTTTCTATTCTGCTTGATACTTTACATGAAAACATAATGAATTTTGATACATCTAACAGAAATTAGGAATTAGGCAGCAGCCTGGTAGCCTTGGTTTGATAAAGGGTGATTTATATTAATAAAATTTCATGGTGATAACTGTTTCTTTGCATCACTCTAGCACCATGCTGTAATTTCTGTTACATGGTAGCATTACATAAGATTTTGCATTAGGAATATTTCTTTGGTGTATTAAATAATTTAACTGATCATCCAAATTGGAACAAGATAATGGTGATCAGATAGAATAGATTAAAATATTAAGATGGAGAGGAAAGATTCTCATTCTGTTCCATGTTCTCAGTGAAGAGGGAAATCACAGTAGGCAATGTCCTTTATTGTGGAGTTGTGTGTGCTCAGCAGAAGCTGTTGCTGCTGAATGACAGTCTGATATTCAGATTGTTGTTCTATTCAAAGTTAGGTTTTTATTATTGCGTACGATCCTGGGAATAGGAAGGGAGATTTGAAGCCCGACATTTCATAGTGAGGAAGCATCATTATCCATCTCTCAAAAGATAGCTGTGGAGACAGGTCATGGGTTGAGCTGGGCAAGTTGATTGCCTGAGTAAAGGCTTCACTGCATTAATGGTCATCTGACTGATCACTTGATATACACTGAACTAAGTCAGGACATGTCTTTCTCAGTGCCTTAATGACTGTATAATTAGCTCCCAGAATGCTAATTATAGCAAGTGACTCTTTGGGTTGGTGAGCAATGTATTTTCCACTATTGCAGTTTAAAGTCATGTGTGAGGGCAGATTGTGGTATGGGTAATGGTGGTGGGCAGCCAGCTGAGTACAAATGGATTGCTAGGGCAGAGTAATGTAGATGGGGGAATTGGGAAGGTAAAGGTGGGGAAATCATGAAGTGTTGCTGTGTACATAATATCTGTTTTGAGGGGAAGACTGCATTGCATAGGTTTCAACATCTGCCTTCTTATTGCCAGTAGCAGTATATTGCTGTTTGTCATGTGTAGGCTTCATAATGACAATCTAAAATTTTTATCAGATCTAACTCAAAAGTTATTTGTGTTTATAACATCCCTGAGGCATATTATCTAGAACACTTATGAGTATGTTAGTTTCATATTTGAGTTGTGAACCCTACAAGCAGATTAATTTTTGCAGTTTCTTTTACCTATGTTGTTACTGAAAATAGATGTGTGCATGAACATCAGATGTTTATATAAGTTAAAATAGAAAAGTTTGTTTTTACTGAGTGTCTCTCCTGTGAGAAGTGGACTGCTTTTCTAGGTTGTGCAAAGTAACCACTCTTTATGATCTGTTTTGGGTTTTTTTATGTAAAGGAAGAAACAATACTGTCTTCTGAATACACACATGGGTGTAATGTGCCTTTGTACCCAGCAGTATGAACCATAAATGCCCACATAACACCAGTCTATGTCCAGAACAGACCATATCACATGCCTGGCATTTCTGTGGATTTGCAGAGAACTGAGAACAGAACTGGATTTTTCTTCTGCTGCACAGAGCACTCTTTTGGCATCATTTGTTGTTCTGTTTGTTTGTCTCTTTAACTTCTGGCAATGGAGTCAGTTCAGCTTAAGCAGTTTGTTTTAGTCAGCATTTCTCCCTCTTGTCAGTTCCTGCTCTGTGTTCTCTTCTTGTTTTAGCGAAAACAAACGAAAAACACACACATACGCAAAATCCCATCTGCATGTGATGGTGAATTTTTTTTTCTGATTTCTGCTCATTTTTGTTTTCTACAAAAAATGTCTGCCTTATTTCTTGGAAATGCGATACCATTACCAGTTTCCAGTAAGCAACTCACACATGACAACTGGGAGGCAAATGTTAAGGATTCATTTGATACAAGCTAGTGGATACACTGATACTTTCAGTTGTAATTCATGAAGGAAAAAATGTTTCTTAGCTATCTAATTTCCTCTCAGAATGTATTTCAGTTCTCTGCTTGTCTAGGGGAACATATCTGACATTGTACATTGCATGTTCACAAGGCCACCTTCTAATGGAAAAGGCTTTTTTCATTCTCTGCAGTGCTAGTATGAAAATTCTTAGTTAAAAACCAAACAAACAAACAAAAAAACCAAAACCAAAAAATCCCACAAAAGCCCCAACAAACAAGCAAACAAAACCTACCACCAACAAATCAAGCCTGGCTGTTTAATTTTAAGGCTATTTTTAGGCTCAGAAGGTCAGAGGCAATGGGATATTATTTTTGTTTTTTTGGTCTCATGACTGTCAACAGATCAAATAGTGTTTGTGTATGGACAGTGCTGGCTGTTTATCATGGTTCTTTACCTTCCCTTGGCTCACAGCTCACTGAAACTGGAATGTGCTACTGGCAGTCAGGTTTCTTCAGTGGTGACAAACTTTAAAAGTTAAATATTCAAAACAACAATAAGCAATGATGACCTGTCATCATCCTGACTTGCACCTGTGCTGTGAACGAATGATTCTCTGCCTACTAGTCTTAATTCCTGGTTTTGCACACTGAGTGTAGCATAACTTTCAGTGTTAGGTTACTGTTTTATTATATTTACGTTTCAAAGCAATTAATAACTAAAACTGCATGTAACCATGTGGCTGCATTTTTCTTGCAAAAGGTAGAAACAGACCATCAGATCCATTACTTTATCATACAATGAAGGCAGCAAGGGAATCTATTCCCTGAGGTACACTGGTGAGTGTCTGACATGCATAAACCAGATCCAAAAGAAAGCAACCAATCTAAATAAAATATTCCTTTTCTAGGTGAATCCAGAAGGATTAATAGCTAAATAATGTGGTCTTTTGCTGCTTGAAAACAAAACATTTTTGTGTACTTAGGGGAGGAAGTAGATGCACCTGTTCTAATGCCTATAGAGTTTGCTGTTCTTTTAAATTTATATTTTCCTTCCCTTTGAAAATGCTGTTTGTGTATTCTCAGCAAAAGAAATTTAGGAATATAAGTAAGAATGCTCTTCAGTATTTTTAGGTTATTAGAATTATCCCTATAAATACAGAAAGTGGCAATAACTGATGAAGTGTCACTGGATATAGTAATACTTTTACAAAAATTTGTCAAACCAGAGGAGATCAGTATTTCTGTAGTCCAAAAATACCAGATCCAACTTTGAGTAAGGGAGTGCAGCAGACAAAAAGTTAAAAAACAATTTTAAAAAATCTGCTTGCTGAATGAAAGAAAAAAATATTTGTCTTTCAGATTAACTAGAGCATGAAAACTTTTCTTAGGTTAAATTCCTTTTATTTACAAAGGACTTATATGTATATCAATTGTAGAATAGAATGAAGTGGAAAAGCTCATATTTAGTTCAAAAATGGTGAGCAAAGTGAAAACTATTTCTCTAAACAGAAAAGTCTGAAAAGAATGAAAATAATTGCAGGGCAGTACTTACCTGCTTTCAAGGACTATATTTTTTTTATTATTATTATTAATCTTGAATCTGTAAAATATAATTAGGAGAACAGTCTTTGTTCTGGTCAGCAAGAATAGTTGTATGCTGTCCAAATTCTTTCAGATAACAGAGCAATTTATGGAATTTTTTTATCATTTCATTACTGAATCCAATGTTATCTATTTTGATCCTTTTATTTTTAGATGTGATAATTAAATTTTTCCTCCCTCTTTTGGCTAGTATTTTAAACTATTCAGAATATTTTGCTTCAAAATGAGTAAACAGTATTTGCCATAGTACACCAAAAGCAATCCTTATAAACTAGAGCCATACTGAAGCAAAAATCAATGTCTTGTCACTTCAAAAAAGAATTTTTTGATCCAATTGTTTAACATCTCTGAAGAGTGCATCTGAAGTGTTAATTCAAGCTTTTCTGCTGGTTTTCTTTTGCTTCTTGGGCCAAGTGAGGAGTATAAACCATGATTATCACTTCATTGTGAATAAGCTCCCATTATGGTGATTGAAATCCAGCTTTAGATATTGAAGAGTGGCTTCTATTGGAAATAGACTGGATTCAGTCCTCATTCCAATTTATGAGGTCAGTATGAGGATATAGATAGTGTTGTGGAATTGCCCAGTTCAAGGGATTTAGTGGTTTTATGGCAGGAAACATGAGGAGGTGCTTTTTCAATATTTTATATGTTCTTTATTTTCCTTTTAATTTATTTTAACCTTTTAATTTTTTGTCTCAATAACAGATTTTTCTTACTTGTGTAGATTTTTCTTGAAAATTTCAAAATCAGGTAGAGTTTTTACTGTAACTGTTCTTGAGATAGTAAGTGATTTGCAACATCACTTAAAAGTAGTAAGTATTGGTGTGTATCTTCATTTACACTTATGTTCCCCAAAACAGTGATATTATATTAGTTCAGAGCTCAGGCTGATAACTCTAGAACACTTCTGATTGAGAAGGTAGAACATGAGTCTACTTGCAGTTGTTTTTTCTCTAAACCAGATTGACATCAAATATTTGTTTCTAAGCCTTGTTCTGTGATAAATGGAACCACTGACAAGATTCCTGTGGCTTTCTTCCACAAGAGTGGTTCACTGAATTGAAGTATATTAATTGAACATTTTAGGCATCAGTGCAATGTGAATTGGAAAGTATTTTGAATTATTTAGGTTGCAAGCTTCTGGGTCAGGGGTTGTCTTTGAATTGTGTTTGCACACTACTCAGCACAGTGATGTCCAAGAATAACACTTATATATATGATACTGAAGTACTAATAAATGTAGTAATTTCTAGCGAGGACAAGAGGGAGCTAAACACTTCTAAAGGCTAGTGCTCAGATGAAGATGATGCCTTCATGTGTTGATAGAGCAGTTTAAGCCAAACTGTTCAGTTTTGATGGATGCTGACTGTGCTGACAGCTTGTGCTGAGAACACTGCCCAGGCAGGAACTACATGGTGCTAGCTGGCTTGTTTTCCCTGTGTACTCCCTGCCTCAAGTGGAGAAGCCTGAGGTAAGACTCTCCATGGTTTCACATGCAGAGGGGAATATATATTAAATGTTGGTTTTGTGATGAGACCTCCAAGTGTCCTGTCTGGTGAGGTCAGTGCAGCTGTGTTCCTGCCAGGTGTGTGCAGGCACTGTGCTTAACAGTCTTACCTCAGGCTGGTTGGAACAGCCTGGCACTAAACATAAAGTCTCTGTACTGTACTCCGTGTACAGTGCTTGTGACACAGGGCATAAATGCATCTTCTGTTGCCAAGCTTGACAGCAAAAGGGACTAGTCCCTAATCACTGGGAAGGTGCAATGGAGGTAAAAAGTACTCCAAACATTCCAGAGTAGCAGGTTCCTGAACAGGAGAAGAACACACAGAAATAAGAGGGTGTCAGTGCTGTGGGGCTACAACCCGGTTTGAAACCTGGTGCAGAATCTGCGGAAGCCAGTGGGCTTTCATTAACTTAAAATCCTTTGATGATGAGGCTAAAATGATTGCATCTGCCTGTGTAATCATGCAAATCATGCTAAGTTGTTGGCACAAGCCGTGAGTACAAATTTAAGTCTTGGTATCAGGAATTGTATATACAGGCCTGGAAATTGGTTTTGCAATGTTTTGTTTTTTTAATTTTTTTTTTATTTTGGGTGTTGTTTGTAAAAATTTTATTTATTCCATGAATTAACTAGTTATTTTGAATAACTTTGACTTGCAAACATCTACTTAAAATGTGAAAATAGTAGTAAAAAACAGTGCATGCTGTCTTTAAAACAATAAAACCTATTCTAATACATAAACAAGAATTATTAAATCTGTAACTGCAGAACAGAAGGTTTTGTAATATTAGTGTTAATGTAGTCTTCTATGACAAACGTGGTCAGTTGAAAGTGTAAAAAAAGTATTCACTTAATGTGAAACTGTGGATGGGATTCATATTCAGGTATGCTAGACTTCAAGATTGTGTGCAATGATAGGAGTGCAATGATACATTGTTCACCAGTGCTTATTTTGTTTGATGACATTATAAAGTAGGCCATTGGTCATGTTGAAGAATATCTTAATATTTATAAACTTGAGTAGATACTAATGTAGTTCCATAGCATTTGTTTGTCTCATACACTGACTGTATTAAAAATACCTGGAGTTGTAGGCAGTTTTGGAGCACAAGGCAGAAAGATTTTAAAAACCTGGGACTTGAAAGTTATGTTTAGGACTGGATAAATGAACTTAATTTTTCAAAGATCAGGATTTTCTATGAGGCTGGAATTCTAAAATTGGCTTTTCCACAAGCAGCTGTGCAATCCAAGGGCTTTCACTTACTACACCTCTGCTTCAGTTTTCTTGCCTGTAGTGCTGTGATCCCTCTTTTGTAGCAGATTGTTCATGCATCTCCAACAGGTGCAAAGAGATCCTACAAGCAAGGTATACACAGATTGAAAGTGCAAAGCAGATTTTACTTAGTAGTGCGTAAAATATGCAAAAACTTGAGCTGGAATTTAGTGGACTACTAGACTGAACATTAGGACACTCACTAGCTCATTAAGATGCTGAAGGAGCTTTTGCTAGCCATACAGGAGTGAGCTAGGCAGTAAACCTGTTCTCCAGAGGTTCTGCTCCCTTTGTATTGCTGCATTCCTGCCTTTTGCCATGCTGTTGTGGCATTTTGTCCAGATACATTTTCTCCAGGTGTGGATGGATGATCCTCCCAGCCTCCAGGGAAACCAGCTTGACTGGCCCTCTGTTTTTAATTTTTGTTTTTTTAGGATTTTACCTTTCCACCTTGGGAATGACCTTGAATCCTTGAACTGTATACCATACCTCTCAAGAAGAGCGTATTCCTTTAAAGCAAAAATTAGTTATTATTACCCAAGGCATCGCTAACATGTGCATATCCATTTTAGGATATGATGAAATACTTGTGTCTTGCTGCTTGAGCACAGCAGCTGAACTTTGATTTTATTTCTTTTATCTTTAAATCCTTTTATCTTTGGTTGGGTATTTCTTTCATAGGAAACACCCAACAGCAGACTAGGAATGATAGAAAGGTCAGGGTTTTAAAGTAGTGAGCTTTTGGTCACTTCACAGTAGAGTAAACAGTTGAACAGAAATGTGACTACAAATCTTTAAAACTTTGTAAGTCAGCTGTCAATACCTATATGGTTCAGCCAGTAACCTGGTGATCTCATAAGTTGTTAGCTTCTGCCACAAAAAATCCATGAAGGGGTGCTGATTGAATAACTCTTGATAAATTATTTAGGAGTTAAGAGTTCTGTGATATCAAAGTGTCATTTTTTTTAATAAGACTTTAGCCAGTGCCTTATTATTATCTGTAAAATCTATTATCTTTTTGGTAAACACAAGAGACACCTAGAAGGAGTACCTTGTCTTAGTTTACAAAAAGAGCCATGAGCCAGTCTGTGTTTTAGCAGTCCCATATGGTCTGGGTACTTTCTTAGTGAAACAAAGCATCAAAGAGTCAAAATGCGTTGTTTCTTTAGCTGCTGTATAAAAGTTAAATTGAATAATTTTATGTAGACTTAATGCTGCTTGAGGGAAGAAGAGGATTTTGGCTGAGCATATTTTCCCTTTTTTGGCTGTCACCTCTCTAGTACATACGGGATGTAAGACATGAATTCTAAAGGAGAGAAGCTGCTCCCTTGGTCAACTCTGGCAAAAAGTACAACAGAGCATGGAAGGTATTTTGGTTATAATAAATTGTGCCAGCAGGGTCAGTTGCTTTGTTTTGAATTCAATGGTTGTCTACAATACACCTGAGGGAGAAACGTAACATGTGCCTCACCAACTGCTGGGCTTGCCGTGAGGTGGAAGAATGTGGAGTGTACTCTGGTGCAGGTGCTGTTTTGAAGCCATAAAGCTTCAGACTTGCTTTTGCTGGCTACAGATGCCATTAATCTTTATTCCGTGTTCTTCAGTCACTGCATTCTTTGTTGTTATTGAGTAACCCGAATTTACCAGTTTGAAGACACTCTAATTGGCTCAACCTAACAATTGTCCAGAATATATATGTGACCTTATGACCAGTTCAGGAGCTGGACTATGCATTTTCTGGGCAGTCAGTTAGTACATGTGGAAAACAACTTTGCAAAATACTTACATTAAGTAATAGCCTTCTGATTAAAAAAAGGTATATGTTCACTGCATTTCAGAAAGAAATACTTGATGTTCTAATTCCTTGAGTTAAAGGTCACCTCTTATTATTTTGTACTAAAAAGAATGCAGTGGATGTAATTGGCAAAGCTTCTCGCAGTCTGAAATCAGAGATACAGCATTCCCTAAAATTGAACAGAGATTTCAGATCAAGTATTCATGTCCAAATGTCTTTTCTTTTTGACTCTGTTTTTAATCATTCATCTTTTTAGAAAATCATGATACACCTTCAGACTAATGAGCTTCTAAAATGGTAACCGACTGTTAAACTTTGATGTTAAATTGCAGTCTTTTGCAGTAGATTCTTTCCAAGGTGTTCAAAGGCAAATTATATGTTACATTTAGTTAATTGAACACCTTGATACTTGTCAGCTCTCAGTAATGCCTTCTGCATCAATTTTCTTCCTTTCCCAAGCCTACAAGGATTTAACAAAAAATGTGCATGATAATTCTTAATAATACTGCTTTTAGAGTGGTTCTTTCTCCTTGCAAGCAGATCACATCAGTTGCCTTCCTTGTTCCTTGTGTGCTGGGAGGCAGAAGAGCAGCTGACGCAGTCAGTTTACCTCAGCAGGACACCGTTGTCCTTCAGCGATTGTATTTCTGATGTTGTGGAGTATGATTTCTCTTGATTTTTAGAAAATCACATCTAGTACAGATAATAGGCCAAGAAGCAGATGCTGTGTCCTGATCTAATATCTGCAGGACACACAGCAATCTGTACCAGGAATTACACATTCTATCAGCTTATTTTCCTTTTTTTTTTCAAAGGAAGATAAAAACTTAGGCTACAATAATGTTGGCATTGTTTTAGTAGGATCAACCCTAGCACTGTTCTATTATTGAGGTAAGTAGCAGAAGCATTTTTGGTAGTAGAACACTGGTATGAAGGTCTTAGTATGCCAACACAAGTATGCTAAATATATGCAAATAGTTTGTAAAGTCACAAAAGCAATAAGCAGTGCCTTTTTTTTTTTAGCAGCAAACTGCATTATTTACTGACAAAATAGGTGTTCTGTTTGTTGAAAATAGCATGAGCTAGAGAATCCAACCTACAATTCTGCTGTGACCTTGACCAAAGTCATTGAAGCTCTTTGTGTCTGTCATGCATAGAATTATGCTTATTTGTTATTGCTTGGTGTACTGTCCCTATTGAGCAAAGAATTCTACTAAAGCGTGATTGCAGTGCTGATGTTTGTTTCAAATTATTGTACAGGTAGAGATGCAATTTAGATGTACTCATTCTGAGAACCAGGTGAGAGGTATGAAAATAGAGGAAATGTTGTTAATTCTGCATGTTTACATTTTTCTTTCTCATGCTTTTGGGAAAGATATTTAGAATATGTAAGCCATTCACTACTGAAGTTCTTGTGGCTGTACCTCAGCTCCACACATACTTCTATCAAGACTCCAGAATCTGGAGGACAAGTTGACTGAAACTGTGCCTCATGGAAAAGAAAGACTATAGATCTGATGTGTTTTCCAGGATCTTTAATCCATATAGTTGGAGTTATTTTCCTCTCCCCCTTTAAGGGAGTCGCAACTGAATTTTTGGAACTCAGAGGCAGGGTTTTTTCTTTTAAATATGAAAGATAATTTTTCTTTTAGTCGCATCATTTTTTGAGTTCTCTAAAAGGTAGCACTCAAACGTAGTTGGATTCTTACAGGAATATTTTCTGTGTATACATTTATCTGTGTGTCTATCTATCTGTCATCTAATCTATCAACAACATATGCTTGTTTATAAATTTTTTTGATTAAAGTTTTGTAGCTTCAGAGATACAGCTTAGATATATATAATGTGGCCCATACTCACTCAAATGAGACCAACATCTACAGTTCAGTGTCTAGTTTTTCTTTTCCAAATCAGATATGATGAGATCTCAGACTTGTTTATTCTTTAATGTCATGGACTTTTGCTAATGGAATGAAGTGTCTTTGACCAGCAAGAAAGTTTTCATTACTCATTTAAAATGGAGGCGGGCTAGGGGAGGGCGGTGGCAGGGGAACCTAAATAAATAGTCTCTTTTTGTTAGTTTTTGTGATTCTTTCGAGTTGTAATTTCAGATACTTTTTACGAAGCAAACAGCTGAAACAGTTAAAATAACTGAAAAGTTGCAGCTCTCCAGTCACATTTGGAGTCCTTAAAAATGCTTGTGATTTTTTCTTGTATTTGCGAAGTCTTGCAAGTCAACAAGTGAATGGAGGAGGCTTAATAGCTCTCTGCCTAAGGGCACCATCCTGGCTAGAACTAGACCTGCTTGTGCATATTCCCCTTTCTCTGTATTTGTCCCATCAGTGAACTCATCTCTAGGGCTGAGAGAGCACAGTACATTAGATTTCAAGTTTGTTTAGCATTTCATCTTCCAGCTTGTTGTTGCAATTTAATGCTAATTATGTTGACAGCCTTTATGAAGCATTCAACACTGAATAATGAATAATTAGTAACAGTTAAAATTAAATCCAGTTTTCCTAGCAAGCCACTGTAGTTACAGACAGCAGTCCCAAAGTTGAATGTTTCCATTGTGTACAACCTTAGTTAAGCATGACCCCTGATTATGTGAATACCTGTCTAAATCTTGACCAAGGAACTGATTTGAGGCATGAAAGTCACATAGATAACTCACGTATCTACTGTATGATTCACATAGAATTTGCCAGTGGTGTAGACAACAGGCATTAGATAACTTCTGGTTTATTAAAGGACTCTTCCAACATGTTCTACATGTGGACTTTTAGACATGCTTCAAGTATAGGTAGTGCAAAAGGTAAGTTCTGTTACCACACCATCCAGAGTACTCCCCTCCATTAAAAACAGAGTGAAAATATGTGTTGTTTTTGGTTTTTTTCTAAGAATCTGCTCAAGTTCCTTCAGAGCACAGAATTTCATTCTTTCTCCAGTGTTTCATTGAAAGCAGTTAAAATGCACTCAGAAAGTCTTGAATGAAGGCCGAGATATCAGGAAACAAAATGGTTTTAGTATAAAAATATGTATCAGCAGAAAGTATTCTGTCATGTTCGTTGTCTTTAGAGAGAATAGTACAAAATTCTTTGGTTTTGGTAAATGTTTGTCATTAAAATTAGGATGATCCCTACAAAAGTTATTCTACCCTGAGAGCAAATAAGCTAAAACAAGGTTTTATAAGCTAATAAGCTAATGCAATGTTTTTTTTCCTGATGAGCTGAAAGTCAGATTTTACTCTTTTTAATGACAAAAGCGGGCAGAAAAGTACAAGGTTCAGACTTCATATGATCTCATACTGACAATAAAGCAGAATTTGGTGACAACATGTCAAGGCCTAAAATAGACCAAAGAAAACCATAATTGCATCTAGCACATTTAACATATTATGGTGAAGGTCTCCTAAGCCTTTTCTTTTTGGTTGCATCTAGGTGGGCAACACATCTGTCTTCAAATGTGACACTGCAGAGGTCTGTATAAGCAAATGAGGATGATGTTCCTTTTTTACCATCGCCAGCGTAAAGTACTACATGTAGCTCTATTGCACTTTTTCCTAGCCTATCTGAAATTATGGTATTCTCTCAACTTGCCTTTGCCTTGAGGACCTTGTGGCAGAAGTCTTTCCCGCAGCTGATCTGGGTAAACTCACTGCACTGTAAGACATGGTAACAGAGTCACAAGAATCTCTTCGGTGTACATAACCTTTCTCAATCCCTGTAAACAGACTTCTCTACATTAATCACAAAAATTTACTTCAGAGTATTTTTCTAACCTTCTGATCAGTTTGACAAAGAAAACAAAATTTCAAAAGGGAGAAGTCTGGGGGTTTTTTTCTTAAATATTGAAAATCTCATGCTGAAGTTTCATACATAGAAAGTAAGTGGAAATATTTGTTAAAAGTGCTTTCTTTTCCCATACAGCAATCCATAGTTATATTTTTATACTTGATATTTCAGAGCATTAAATGTAGTCTCCGTTACTTCATTAATGAACTGTTAGTGAGATCTGATACAACTTTCAGCTGACTCTCAAAAGTACACAGACTTTGGGTTTGGAATTGTCTGTAGAAATATTCAGTAAAATCTGTTTAGCTTCAAGCAGTGACTTACAGAAGCTAAACAGTAAATACAGTCATTCCTTTTTATAAAATAAATGAAAATATAATCAACAAGTTCAATTTGGCTGATTTAAATTAAGCATGTAGATGCAGCAGTGTTCCTGATACAGTGTTAAGCTGGTCCCCAATTCTGAGAACTCAATGAAATTTTACTGACTGCAGGCTTCTGTTCTGATCCAAACTAAGTAAATTCTATTTAGATTTTTTAGAATGTTTAGTTGTAAACATTCTGTCCTATTTAAAACAGTTTTATTCTCTAATTTATGCAGAACATACATTTTGATGAATCCAATATTCTGTTTTTCATTTCTAAAGGAAAGGGAGGGAGTGGGCATTTTATTTTATTTTATTTTATATTATTTTATTTTATTTTATTTTATTTTAGTCATCTGTTCCCAATGTCTATTAAATTAGAGAACTTGCATATGTTGGTAAAATTGTTGATATCCTAATTAAATTTGGACAAAAAAACCCCAAAACAGCAGGCTTTATGACTGTGAGCTTGTAATTCCTTTTTGTAGAAGGTAATACAACAGCTACAGAACTAGTAAATTCTGTGATGATAAATTAGTTCCATTAGAGAAAAATTTCTTCGGGATGCTCAATTTGTCAGAAAGTCTTTTTGAAGAATTCAGCATAATCTTTGCTATATAATTTCACCTCCTCTTGTTTTCTTCCCCCATAAAAGGCTAATTTTTACTTAGTTTCCTGGTTTATGCCAGAAAAACAAAACAAAACAAAACAAACAAACAAACAAAAAAAAACCCCAAACAAACAAAACATGTTTCATTTAAAGTCTGGCGCGATTATTTCTATTTCTACTTTCTGAAACTTTTTTTTGAAGTTTTTCTTGTGCCAACTAATTCAGAATCTTTAGATACCAGTTGATTCCGATAATCTCATTTTTTAAAACAATCTTCCTTCTGAGAGAGACTTAGGTATAAAATAGTAACAGGGTATCTCTAGAGGAAATGCAAAATGCAAGATAAGGGAAAATTTTAGAAGAGTTAGAATTAGTGAATATAAAGAATGATTCACAGTAGAGCTCATTAAGAAACTCTTTGATTTTGAATGATTCATATTTCCATCATAGCACAGCTTCAGCCAGTGCTTTTGCGGACCTTGAAAAGTTCAAGCAAACTTTCAAAATAAAATTCCTTCTTATCATATTGACAAATTTTAGTGACTAGACTGTGTAAAAAATATGGCTGTAAGGAAATATGAATGCATATATTTTAAAATAAGATTAGGTAGTACTGATAAATAGTTTTCCCTCAAGCTTGCTTATGTCACTTCAGTTTCCTTCTTTTGTTTTCATGTATTTTAATGTCACATTGACTGCATGTTTATAGTAGTTTATTTTGCAGAACAACTTCTGATAAAGATAATATATGGAACTACAGAAGGAGCAGCTCTTGGATGTTTCAGATTTTATTTCTTATATTCTTTATTTTTTGCAGTCACTGTCCTTTCTGGATTACTTGTTGAGTTTTACTTTCAAAGCAGAGTTAGTGTGTACTCAAAATGGGGCTTGTCAAGGGTTTTAATAGACATATTCCTTTTTCCAGCTTCTGTCTTAAGCTTTTCAGGCAGTACGTCTCTCCACAGAATTAAAGAGTCATTTTAAATTTAATTTTAAATTCAAATAGCTTCAAAAACATATTCTTATATACATTTACAGCCTGTATCCTAACAGGTAGAAGAGTGAGATGAAGATGCTGATGTAAATCAGCTTTGTGCTTAAGAAAAGCCTGACAACAAGTTCTCTCCCCATGGTCAGTGCTCTCCTCACTAAGTTGTTAAAGTAACAGAAGGATATCAACTACTCATTTTTCCTGTGCTTTATGGAAAGCCTAATGGAGTGCTTGTTTTCTAAGAATTTTTTCCTTGTTGCTTCATGTAAGGGTACTGATGCATTTGTAGGCTATTTTGCTTCTTTGGGATGTGCCACTATTTTTGGCAAAATGAAGGATTTCGGTGTTACGTAATTTTTTAATGTCTCATTTAATAATTATTTTTAAACATGCGTGTCATTATAGAGGACTTTGAGTTCATTGGATTTTAGCCAGAGCTTTGGGTAAACAGGCTAATCAAACTGTGAAGCTGAGAGCTCGGAAGGTGAAGGCCACCAAAATGATCACCAGCTGTAACAAAAACCTTCTTAACTCCAAAGAGTCTGTCAAAGAACTATGAAGAATTAAAAAATGGTATTTCATTTCCAAAAATATTAGGCCAAAAATGCTGTGCCGATAAGGTATTTTATGCTGTGATGAGTTGTGCTTTGCATTGGAAAAAATACCAGTGTGTTTTTTGTGAAGACCAAAAAGTGACATATGATCATGGAAATCATGTGGAGCACATTGTAATACATGTACCAAAGTCCATGAATAAGGGTACTTTTTCATACTGTACTCTTTTGGTGCTGGTTGCTACTCCTGATCCAACAACTAATACCAGCCATTAGACCCTGATTTTGCCTCTTAAAGCTTGAGCTATATGAAGCATGCTTAGTTATTCTGCAGTCTGGGAGCGTATATAGGAACTGGGAAAGGTTAGGGAGTTGAGCTTTTAAAATCTAAAGGCGTTCCTTTGAAACGTGCCAACTCTTTTTATTGGTGACAGAATATTATCAAATGTAAAGAAATAGAGCTGAGAAAAGCTGAATTCCTGAATCTGCTCTACAACGTAAAGATAGATCTTTCTGAAGGAGGATGGTCTGAACATAATAAAATGCATTAGTCCAGATTCTTAAGATTAAACAGAATTTTGTACAAAGAATAATGAATGTAACTTTTTGAAATCAGAAGAATCAGTCATGGAACCTTAGTGACAGTTCCTGTTGTTAGTCCCAGCTTTCACCTCTGAGAGACACAGAGGTATTCCTACATACCTTACTTTCTGTTCTGTGCACATTTGTGTTTATTAAATTGAGCCATGTTTAGGCACAGTGAACCTGATTTTTTTTCAGAACAGATTATATGTTTAAAGAACACTTCTGTAGGCAAATCTCATTCAGGTCTCTAGGAGTTAAGGGTTTGTTTGGGACTTTTTGTAGAGGTTTCCAAGAGCTTTAGTCACAGTAAGTCACAACTTCAGTTAAACCACTGCAGGAGCAAAATAGCTTGAAACTGCTGAAAAGAACGCAGTGGGAGTAAGACTATGCCTATACTGGGGGATAAATATGAAAACTGGAATTTGAGGAGAGGTGGGTGTGTTTCTTAACTGAGGCAAGGAAAAGTTCTCCTTAAACTCTCTGAGAACTTTGACAAGACACATTATTGTTTTCACATAGTCAAGACCTTCTAAAGCAGTAGTTACCACTTTATTTGCAGGATTACTTTTTGATACCTTGATACTGAGCTCTGCTATCTTCTTTTTAGTGGATTCTTTTTAGTGGATGGCTGTCAGTTACAGATTTAAAGCTTTCCCAGTTTCCCAATCTGTACAGAATTGATTCAGCAGATTCTCCTTAACATTCTTGACACTACCATTGAAAGCACTAAATTAAAAAAAAATTTAAAATATTTTTTTTTAAAAGTGGGTACTTCTAAGGAGCTTCAACAGCTTTTGCTTGTAACTGAATGGCTTCTCTTGGAAAGATGGAAAATCTTCCCATCTACTACAGCTGCAGATAGCTATACTGATTTAGCACAGCTCTCTACAGCACCATTGAAGACTAGACCTCCACTAGTCGAGGACAAATAAAAACTTGGCACCCTTAGTAAAAATGGCAGTTAATCCTTATTTGTCTACTGGTGGGTTATCTGTTGTTAAAGCATTGATGGATGGGTATCTGACAGTAGCTAGGGGTAATTTTATGTCTTCACCCGAATATTTAAAGCATAATTTATATTAAAAAAATAATGGTAAAATTTCTTAAAACATACTTCCTCACCCTGCTGATTTTGTGTTGATTTTTCTCTCCTATATCCTTTCATTTTCTTTTAGATCATATTTTTCATTCATCTTAGCTAGCATAACTTATGATAACTACATAGAATACTTCACATTTCTTGGTTTTATGAGCTTTCTGTAAATAGCCTGAAAATGCTCTTGGCAGAAAAATCATGAACATTTTTGGCTGTGGTAGAAGCAATACAATCAGCTGACTCTTACCCATTACTTTTGATTGGGTTTACAACTGCTACTGTTGTGAGTCAGTCTGTTTGAAATGCAGGCTATTTTTGTGTTGTTTCATACTTCCATTAAGCAGTTATTGTGACAACAGCATTTTTACTGCTCTTTATAAATATTTGGGGTACATCAACAGATGTGTTAGAAAAAAGATAAGGGGCAGCATACATTTTTCCAAGCTACCCTTCTGATCCTAAGCCCATCATGGCAGGCAGCATTTCTTCTGTTGATTTCATCGTATTTGGAGTCAGCTCCACTGTTCCTTCCATATGCCGTTGTGGATTTCTTTTTCCGTTTCTTTTAAGGGAGGAAGGGAGAAGGAATACAAAGACATCTCTGTTATTGTCATAGGTAAAATTCTGCCAGTACTAACCATCTAAGACTGAAAAGGCAGTTAGTAACAGAATGGTCTGATGCTGTGGGGGAGCTTTAATAGGTGGTTAGATCAATCAGTTTCTCAACAGAGCCCTGACAAATTTCTGATCTAATGGGATAAGACTGTTTGCAGCTGTTAATGGTCTTAAAGATTTTAAAGTTTGACAAGAAAAAACTCAGCCTGAATTGACATTGCCAGGATTTTCTTCATAATTATGGTAAAAGCAGGCCATTTTCTTCTAAAGAAATGGTCATCTTTTCAATCATTTTCAGTTCTTTCCTTGACTTGTTCAAGAAAGCAAAACCAATGATAGCAAAGTTATCAGAGGCTGTTCATGGAGGCCAGAGTAACTGAATTGAGACTGCTGAGTGTGAATTAAGGCACCGGTGGTCAAGCTTAATGTCATCTTTGATCACATTTTATTAACCTCTTTTTAAGATGAATGTCTCTTAGATATCTAGATGTGAATGTGTGATAATTATGTGCAGCTAAGAGGCAGATGCTCTACCAATTAAGTGAAACAACATCACATACGAACAGAAAAGGGAAGCAGTAATGAAAATCATGATACCAACAGTGAAAGCAGGAGAAAGAGACTTCTGTCTGATAAAGACTTTGAAATATTTCTTTGACAAATAAAGGTACTGCAGTATTGTCGCCTGAGGAATATATTTATATTTTTCTGAGATGAGTTGTAAAACTCCCACTCAGTTTGTCTTGAGAAGGAATTGAACCATGCTATTTTTTCACCAATATTATCATTCAGCTATTTTTGGTTTAAATTATAGTGGTGTCAAGACTTATATATGCTGATTGGTGAGAACTGGATGATGGTGTTTCACAGGATGATGATTGCCTGGTGAATAGTGTGTTCCAGCTGCAGCACTGCCTGCTTGCTGACATATCCCTTATTGGAAAAAAAGTGTGATAAATAATTCTTAACGCCTGTGTGACTTCAGCCAATGATGTTTGTACACTGAGGAATACATAGCTTTTCTAAATGACCCTTTATTCTGCAGCTATGAAAGGCTGGATATAATCAAGAAAATCAAACTGTATATAGATGCAGTTTTAGTACTGTTAAATACTTGTTCTTATCTTTGAATGATTCACTGTCTTTTGTATGCAAGTTTTTATTGATTAAGAATAATGGGCTTTACATGTTTACATGAATATATTTGTCATGACTAATTTTAAAAATAAAAAGAAAAAATTCTAAAAATAAGAAGATTTTTATAAATTAGAGTTAATGACAACAGATCTTCCATTTTAAAATTTGGTTAGTAATGACAAGATTCTGCTTTGTGTCAAAGTTGTCACTGAAAGGAAATCTTTGTTTCGTTTTCTTTAAATCTGAACTTTCAGGTTTTCTAGCTTTTTGTGGTAAAGTGTTTTCCTGTTGGTTTTCAGAAATCTCAAATACAGATTGAGTGGTTACTTTAGGAAAACTACAGTTGATTATTGGAATGTGTTGCATCCAAGCTGTCTTTCCTGAATGAGGATATGACTGTAGTGGCGTATGATGACTGATAGTGAGTGAGACAGCTCTGCTCCAGTCCTGGTGTGGTTGGTTTTTCTTGTTTCAGTAATGTCCATTGGAATTGGCTCTACTGTGGATAATCTCAGTAGTGAAGTGAAAAATACAATTGTAGGAATGGTTTTTTTGAGGGCTTCTGGTGACCTCTGGTGCTACACATTAGAGCTACACTTACAGAAAAACATGAGAAAGTTTCACTTTTACTGTGTCCGTTTCACTATTCCCTGCATAAATTGAGAAGTTCAGTCTTTGATAAATTTGAAAGCAAGTCTAAAGGCATTGAGTTGATTTTTTCCCCCTCCTCAAAACAAAACAATTTAGATGCCTCTAGTTTTAATTTTTAGCCATTTCCATGACTGTGCAAATAAGGTTCTTCAATAATACTTTCTTAAGATACTGTTTTTCCTACTTTGATACAGATGTAATATTTTTTTACCTGATTGTGGACACAAGGTAGCAGAAGACTGTCTCGGTTTTACTGGTTCACGCTTGAGATGCGAGTGATAGTGGTGCCTAGTGGCTTAGTAAAGTACTTGGAAATGTATGCTGCGCAACTGTGATCTTATGAAAATCCAAACTGTGTAGACATGTACCAGAACTGCTAACCACAGCGATTCAAAAATTTTAAGTGAGGTTGAAAAAATAATTATACAAGATTAAACCATCTTCTTAAAAATATGGCAAAGAAATTATAGGATTATCATGAGTGTGATACCCTTTTATATTGTCTCAATTTTACTTACAGATTTTTAACTTAAGAAGTCAGCTGTTCAACTGTCCTTGTACAGTCACAAGAGAAAAAGTTTTTTGGTTTTTTTAAATATTAAATTAGGCAAAGTAGGTAATTTGCATGCTTTACAGCAATTTGCATACTTTACAACTGCTTGAGCAGTTGCAGCAATAGGGAGGACACAAAACAGCCTTTGTTTCTTAGTCACAGTAAATGCATTCATAAGTACTGGTGATGATTTTTTAATTAAGTGTGCAACATTTGATTGCTGAACTATAGCCTTAAAATCATAACTAAATTAATTACTCCGAGTAGGAAATCCAAGAGGCCTGAGCTAACAAGATGGAAACATTTAAGTCAGTCCTTGAGTTGTGCTAACAAATAGTGATATAGATGGCTTTGAATAGTTCATCTCGGGAACCTTAATTGTCTCCATATCTCCAATGAAACTTGAATAAACTTTGGATGTGCTTTTTAAAATTTATGTCACTTTTTTAAAAAAACCTATGTATACGTTGGCTTGTATTTTTCTGACATGGATAAAGGAGGGTAAGTGGATAAAGACTCCCATTATCTCTTCCCTGTGTCATTCAAGGCTTAAGAAAGTAATATTGACATTCCTTATGGGTTATTTATTTCTGGAACTTAGTGAGTTGTCTTTGAATGTTCTGTTTTCAGTCATACAAAGCATGGAAATGACCAGGTTCGAAATCTGAAGAGAGACATTAAAGAAATGTATTATAAATATTTATGTGAGCATTTATTAATATTTACCTGAGTTACTAACCTTAGAATGTGTTGTGGCTTTAGTATCCTTCTGTGAAGCTCATCCACACCCTATGGATCATATTTCTTACTTGTACTCTGTAGGGATTAACATAATAGGTACGCAGGCTTTCTTCTTGCCTCCTGGATGGGACAACTGTGTTTCTCTGTCTGCATCCATATATTTCACAGCTATTACTTGCTACGTTTGTTTAGTGTAGACTAAAATCCATATATTTAGTGCAATCTAGAAAAAAATAAACAATGTCAGATTGTGTTTTGCGATAATGCAGAGCTCTGTGGTCGTGGGTTAAGTCTGCTGTTCTGCTTTTTTAACTCCTTTTGCTGTTGTGGTTATCACTGTTTATGTCCTTAGGACCTCCAAACGTGGTCTTTTATTTCATTGTTCTAAGCTTTGTTCTAGGCAAAACAGAAAAACTTGTATAAAGTGTGTGGGGGAGCAGCACTGACACCAGGGGAGAGGAAAATACAGGCAAAGTATGGAGCAGGCTTGACTGGAGTGGTTGCTGTGGTCTCTGGCAGTCAAAGAGCTTTTATGTTGTTGTAATCATCTGAGCATATGTGGGACTTTGAAGATAGTATTTTACAGGCATTTATGGTGAACATCTTACAAGTGTGAGAATGGGGAGTTTCCCGAGAGTGCCTGTGTGCTTGCTCTGCATTCTTGGTCCATCACGGAGACTGCAGTCCGGAAAGGAAGGAAACAGAGGCAGTTATTTCAGTTGTGGGAAGCAGGTTGTTTACGGATTTGTGAACTAATTAAATAAATGGCCTTTTATGACCCTCTGTGAGACATGGATTTAGGGACTGGCTAAAATAATACCCTTGGGGAATCCAACAGCATTTAGTTAACCTGAGGCTTCACAGCAGCTGCAGGGGTGATTGCAACCTTGAGTCTGCAGTGGCTGCTGCAGATATTCTCTGTGGCAGAGCTGCTCTGTCCAGGGAGAAAAATTCCACCTACTTTAGGCTATTAGGTTTTTTTTTTTCCCCACTACAGAATGAGTGGTGACAACAGGTTTTTAAATGTAAAATGTATGTTCACCTTCTATTAGATATATATGTCAGGTGAAGACAAGATTATTAATCTGAACTTGGTGGATTTTGGAAGGGAAAAATGAACATATTCTACTATAATATTGAATCTAAGCCAAGAAATGGCACATCATGAAATTTCATGTAATAGCTGACTTACACTAAAGGGAATTTTTGCTATATTTGAGGTAAACATAAATAAAGTACTTTTTTATTTACCTTGAACTTGTAGAAGGAGAGGTAACACCATCGATTGTCTAGGTCAGCATTTATGTGTTAACTCAGGTTTGGGTTTCTGATCATAGGCTTGCATTTAGGCCAAGGAGATGAAGATATTCTTTACTGTCTGGTTGTGCGTACAACCTTTTCTGACTCTCATATTTGCCTCAGACCGCAGCAACTATGGTAGGCAGGTGTTTTATGCTACTACAGAATATTACCAGAACTTGTTCTCCTGGTGAAGAGATTCTGTTGAAAACACAGAGATTTCTGCTACTTTACAATAATAACCAAACACTGAATTATAAATAATTTCTACTACTGGTGCTATTTTTATACCTTCTGATTCACTACTGCTGATGTTAGTATATATCAGTTATATTTAATTCCTTACAGCTGCTTTTAAAATGAGATTGTATACAAAAATGATTGTATGACCAATTAATGCAATTTTTTCTAAGAGCACAAATGTATTCCTGATAAAGAAATGTTCTTCTTCTTTTCAGATACCATGACCAACAGGATGTTACTAGCAACTTCCTAGGGGCAATGTGGTTGATTTCAATAACTTTTCTATCCATTGGATATGGGGATATGGTACCAAATACATACTGTGGAAAAGGGGTCTGTTTACTTACTGGAATCATGGTGAGTGAATTTTTTAATTGGATATGAGATTACATTTGCTGTTAATTAATTTGAAATTAAGCCCAAAACTTTTGGTAGTCATAAAGAATTATTTATCTGCCTTCTTGTAGAGAGTGTACTTAATCAGTCCATTCCTATAGTCCTTCATTCCTGATAATGAAATGGAGTTTTCTTCTTCTTTAGGCTAAAATTTGGTGGCAGTGTAATGAAATACAGAGAAATAAATTGCACCCTGACATATTTCATAGCTTCAGAAATCTCAGTAAAGCCTTTCATTAAATGTTAAGGTATCATATCATCTTGATTATGTTTGAGCATGTGTAATTGGACCAGTATTAATAATGGATCTTCAGTTCTGACTTTGGTTCCTTAAAATTAATGACAAAGAGACATAGTGGTGGCTAAACTCTTTTGTTTGCACATAGTTTTCCACTGTATTCCCTACAAGTCTAATAACATATTATTCATGGCAGACGATTGCTTTAAGTGGAATTACTTTGTGCAATTTGTGCAGTAAGAGCTTTTGCTACCATTGATACCATGCAGTAATTGTTAGGTCGTGCATGCTCAATATATATTTATTAAGTGTATTCCGTGTCTGGTTTTAATTTTTTGTACTGCACCATTTGGTCAAAGTTGGGCAGGGAATAAGGCAATGTATTTTAGTGCCACGAAAATTTACACATATCTTCAGTAAAATAGATGTAAACAAGTTCTGGGCTCTGCCACTCTTATTTGTATCAACTTCTGTGTAAACGTGAATGAGAAAGGCTGAATGATTGTCATATATGGACTGTATGCAGCAATAAGATACATAATTACTTCTGAATTTTTTGCCATTGATTATAAGAAATACAGTTCCAGTATCTGCCTCTGTTGAAACAGCTGTATTGGGATTGTGACTGAAAGCAAACGATATCAAAGAGTTGCCCCTTTTGAGCAGATAGGTTGATAAAATGTTCATTTATAAGTATCTGTTTTATGTCCAGAGAGTAAAAAAGGCTTTTTTTTTACAAATACTCCAATTTTTTTTAAAATCCTGATAAGTTTCAGTTTATTGACCTTTATTGATAAAAATGTATAAAGACTTCCAGTATATTTTGCAAAAAGGTGGTAAATGCATATCTCCTTAAGTACAGTTTGTAGTGGAGTTGGAAGGTAAAGGCTAAAAGCAGAGGAATGGCTCAGAGGGCTTTTTAAAAGGCCGTTGGCTGAGCTCAAATCTGCCATCTTCTGGGGTATTTGCCTTTACGCCTTTCTGTGTTGGATATTGATACCAGAGAGAATGAAATGTGGTCATAAATTCACTAGGAAAAGGGATGGAGAAGCAGTGTTTATTGCCACCTTGCAGTGCAGGGATTGCAGAATGAGGACAGAACTCCCATATGAAGTCACTTCCACTGCTTCCATGAAAAACTCAAGTATGATTTATACATACCATTTTCACACATTGGCATCTCTTTTTCACAACTGGTATACTTTTAAAATGTATGGATGGTACCTTCAATGTCTCTGATTGGGTTTTTTTAGTGATTGTAAGTTCTGTGGCTGCTTTGGAAGGACAAAGGCTCCATTCAGGATGTCGTGGTAATTTGGGATAAACATCTTCAGAGACAGAAAGCATTCTTAACAAAGAAACAAGCCAAGTAGCTGCTGTGTTATGATAGGTGAAACAATAATGAAAGCCTCATCACTAATTACATTAAAGTAATCTTTGAGATAAAAAAACATGGAGCACTGGGAAAAAGTCAGATGCTGGGATTACTCTGGATTTTTTGGGGCTTGTGTTTTGGTTTGGTTTGGTATTTTGTTTTTTTTTCTATGAAGAATGTGAAGTATGGCACAGTAAATATAAAAATGAACTCTCTCCTAGAAAAAAGCTTACAGGTCTTGAATATAATTCTTTAAAACCAATTATTCTTCTGAAACATGTACAGTAACTAATTAATGTTTGTTGTGGAAAGTGTAAAATCCTGTAAGAACAAAACTAATGATTTTTATTTCAATAGAAGCAATTTATGATCTAATTAAAAGACACACAAGTGTAATTGTTGAATGGATGTAGAAAAAGATAATTGTATATTTGATGTTACGAGATAAAGTGTAATTCCCGAGCATCTGAAGCAGCAAATGCTTTGGATTAATGTGATCAATGCCAAATACCACTGAGTGTTTGCTTTTGGGTAAGGTCCCTATTAAAAAGGATGGAAGGGAGAATAAATAGAAATACTTGTGAATACAAGAGTAGTTACACAGACCGCTGAAGAGTTCATATTGGTTTTGTGGAACTGGTGGTGCCTAAGGAAGCCTTCTTTGGTATCTTAATCCCTATGAAGGAAGAGCCCTGGTGCCATGCCTGTCCTCCTACTTCAACCTCTGGAATTGCTTTCTGTGCAACAGAAATGGAAGTGCTCAGGCTGAACTCTACCTTGTACTCCAGCCTGGGAAGTGGACTTTGTGCCGTCTGCTGGGGGCACCAATTTGTGTTGGCGTTGAAATTGTAGCTGCTGCTCCCTTGGGTCGCTGGTGTCAAGTGACATCTTTTAAACTCTACACATGCACACTGCTGGAAATAGGAAAATCTTTATACATATTCAGATTATACCAAAAGGAAAATGCCTTGAGAATTGTTAAGAGTAAGATAGCAAAGAAGTTCAATTAATATATTAGTGAAACTGGGGAAAAAAAAAACAAAAACAAAATACCCTGTGATCAAAAAAAGCAAACACTGAAAAAACATGAACAATTTAAATTTTGGTCTTGCGAAGCACTTAAATATATGAAACATCCATGAAAATACTGACAGAGCATGTTACAAAGAGGGGTCAATGCAGAGATGTTTTACAGTGAAGCAAGCCTCCATCTCCAATCCGTGTTTTTCCAGTGAAACTTTACTAGACAGCAGTAGTAGGCTGTGGGCCAGGTGGGCTATCAATCGATGGCAGCTCTATCTTCTCCGCCCTGCATTAGGTAGGTCTACAGGAGTGTGATGGATGGATACACGTGCAGCTGCTGTCACTATTCTCAGAACAGGAGAGGACGTAGGGAGACCTGTGGCATCTTTGTCATGCCATGCAACTTGCTGGTGTGCTGTACTTGCGTATGTTTCATGCCTGCTGAAGCTGCCATGCCTGGTTGTCAGTGCCCACCCAAGCAGATGTCTCAGATGCTCCTCAGCAAGGTGATCTCAGCTACATGTAGAACACTTTCCTTGTATGGTTTCTAAGTGGAACTACAGCACTTCCACTTTCTTAATGGCATTTTGCAGCTCAGGCCTTGGAGTGGTGTGCAAATTTTTTCTTGCTTTTTGTTGCTTTTTTGCTTTCTTGCTTCACTTACTTTATAAGGAGAATAATGAAGTTAATAAAAATTTAAAGCAGGTCAGTAGGAATTGGTGTGTGAGAAGGAGTATAAGAAGATATGGAAAGGTACATGATTATGGACTGTGAGATGGATAACTTTTGCAGACCCTTGTAAGCTTTTGCAATTTCACAACATAAAACAATGACAATCAATTCTTCTGACTGCAAATACCTGTTACAATTTTTAAGAACATTTTTGCTTTTAGATCCAGCATCATGTGATGAGGTGGTGCATTTATTGTATGATGCAGAGTTTATCATGCAGAATCTTCCTGCAAAGCCACCCACCAACAGTTAGAAGCCGGCATGTAGGCCAAATCTATGTTGCTACAAATAAAACAGATTAACTTCAATTATCCTATCACAGGATGCAGTTGGTTTGGTATAACTTGCTGAAGTTTGCTTTAAATGAAATAGATGTTATTTCAAAGTGTCTGCTTAGCTAATGTGAAAATTGCACTTTAATTTCTTCTGTAACTGAAATGAACTTCAAAGAGATTGTTAGACCTATGAAAGAACCAAATACATGAGGAAAGTTTCTTAATTGTATGCAATAGCTGTGGACAACATTATAGTTTTTCCTTGGAAAAATTTCACATGGCATCTTTCAGCTACAGTATTCAAAAACTGCTTATGTAGAAGAAGTATTCTTATTAGAGTAGTTGCAATGCAGTCATTGTGTACATTCTGGCTTCAGGAACAATAGTTTTCATTAGTTCCAAATGATGAATCAAAAATTAATAAGATCTCATTTTAAATCTTCTCATGCTGAAGGTTTTAATGTCCTTTGGAAGTCTGTATTTATTTCTAAACAATCATGGTTTCTTTCCTATGAATCATGAGAAGAGTGATGAGGATGAGGTGTTTCTGCTGTAGGAACAGAGAACTCTTCATCTAAGGCTTAATTGTGACGTTTGTGCAAATAGTGATTGTAGACAGCCTGATCTTACCAATAAAAATAGAGAACTATCTGAAAGAGGAATATGGTACTAAAAATAGTCGTTTCTAACTGTTTTACCTTTTGTTGATAGTGTAATCTGAACTCCTTTATTTTTGAAATTTATTAGTTGTTAGATTGTAAGAAAAAGAGGCAAAAAAGAGGCAGATTGTAACTGCAGAGTTAACATTGTCTGCATGTCTTCTGGGATGAGTCTTGAAAAAGAGAAAAATATGGTAAACATGAGATTTGAACAAATATGAAAATTATTTTAAGGAACTTTATGGATAATGTACAAAAAGGTCATAAATTATTGTGCATAATAATGTCTAAAACGTGTGATTTTATGTAAACTTAGGTTCACATTGTTTAATTTTGTGGTGTGTCAGAGAAACCTAATGGTTTATAAAACACAGAAATGTATTTTGAATTACCCTCTAAAAGCTGAAAAGGTATGATCAATTCTAGTTAGAGAACTGTGGTGAATAGTTCTGTGGATAAGAGGATATTTGAAACATCTAGAAGTCTGCTCAGTTTTTACTTCTCTGAGTACAGAAAAGGTGAAAAGCTTTCCATGTGAATTGATAGCATCTCCAGTCCATGTCTCAGATATATGCTAGAATATAATTCAATTGATTGTGATCATTCAGTAATTAATATAAGTGACATCTCGATTTAGAACAGACTGTGTTTGTTCCTTCTAGTGTAGTACAACCTAAGTAGACAATGCATTGAGAAGAAGTTTTATATGGAGAAGATAGTTAATGATACCTGCATTCTTAGAGCTAAAGCTATTAAAAGTTGGGCTGCTGAGAAATTTGTCAGCTCCTCTACTACTGTTGTTCCAGAACACTAGATTGCAAAAATGGAAACTTTTGTAGGGGATAAAGATAGTTTGGGAGTCTTTTACGTCTGTGGCTTGTTGGAATGAAATTTCTAGCTGAAGAATCACGAATTATCAAAATCAAGTTCAGAAGCTTCAAAACATGATCCCTGAAGTAGTGGTAGAGAGGGCAGTATCTGAAGGGTGAGAGAATGGCAGAGGCTGTTTCTTGATTTGAGTAAGCATCTCTTGGAAGGCTTCACCATCTTTCAAAACTAGAAAAATTAAGGGAAAAAAGCTTCTTCAGAAACTATCTAGTTTGTACCGGTAGAGCAGGGATGTTGTGAAGTGTCATAGGTCACAGGAACTGTTTCCCGCTTAAGTCTAGTCATGGATGCATTTCAGTAAATTCAAAGGCAATCAGTTCCTGGCTGGAAAGAGAAGCAGTTGTGTCATACTGTCATTATTTATGTAGGTATGACTGGAGTTGATGACTGTTGCAGGAAAACTTCTGTGTTCTAAGAAAACATAATTTCATTTGGAATGACCCTAAATTTAATACAGCAGTTTTTGTATACTTTTACACATATTCTCATGAAACTTTTGTATTTACAACACAGGTGAAGAACATCACCTGTAGCTTTGTGGCTGAATTATTGAAGTGGTATTTTCTATCAGTCTTATAGGCTGTTAAACCTGCTCATTTAATGAACTTGGACTTCAACCCTTGCTCAGCAAAAAGTTTTTTATGCATTTTGGGATAAACTCTCCAGGGGAGTTTTATCTGTACTGACCACTGATGGTTTACCAGAAACCCAGTCGCCAGAGCATATTCAATTGTCAGGCTTCTGTGCGTTAACACCAGTCATTTATAGGTTCCCCTATAGAAGAGATATGGTCTTCATGTTATAAATCATTATGTCTTGTGCTGTCCCAGATGTCTCTCCTAGTACCCACCTTTCATTTCTCAAGAAGTTTTACTTCACCCTGACTTATGACTGCCCATGCTTATATGTGACAGTATTTAATCAATTTCATATTTATACATAACATTTAATGGTCTTCATTAGTTTTACTTTTGCAACATTGCTAAAAACCTTATGGACTAATTAGAAATAAACAAATCTGTTTGTCTACTCTTATATAGATGAGAAATTTAAGTTTTTCACTAAAATTCTAGATGTAATGCAGACAAACTCCACTGAAGACAATAGTAACCAGGCAAATATTGAATACGTGAAAGTATAAATAGTGCAAAAATATTTTAGATCACCCTTTTGGCTGAGTTAGCATAGTTGATGTCCTATTACTCATTTTGTTTCAGTCTTGCAAGGTTACGCATCTCTCCCAGTAAACAGTGACAAATGAAAACCCACATTTATACAGCACCATTTCCCAAGTCTCCATCTGTCTTGTTTTGGAGAGGGTTTTTTTACTTCAAGCAACATTTTTAAAATTTTTTTCCCCTTCCGTGGTGGTCATATCTGTCCACCTCTGAGAGACCCAAATGAATGAAATGCCTGTTTAAATTCTTACAGGATTTTCATTTTATGCAGAGCAGCAGGAGGAATGTTGTGCCTTTTCTGGTGCAGAGCTAAATTTCCCACCAGAACCATATGTCTGCAAAGCGCACCTTCTCTCTCCCTCAGTGGATCCCAAGGGAAGTGAGCAAGAAATGTGGCAACTGCCTTCTTTCAGCTACAGGCAAGTATAGTAGGACATTTTTGTGACACGTACACCACTAAAGATTGCACTTCACTTCCAGTACAGTAAACCAAAGATACCAGGTGACTTTCAGCAGAGACACTGATAAACAGTGTGGCTTCCCTTCTCACCAACAGCACCCTCCAGGTTGCAGGAGTGACTCCATTCACTGTTGTCTTGTAAAGGTATTTCTAAGCCACAAAGAACCACTTGACAATGCCAGAGGCATTTACTTAGAGGACTGCAGGGTTCCTCTACTGACTCAATGCTGCTTTCAATTCTAACTGAAAATGCAGCCGGTGCTAAGCTTTATTTGCCTCAGAAAAACCTTTGGTTGAAGAGTTGAAAGCACTTCTCTGGCTATCAGTAACACTGGGCCTAACATGAGAATGTTTGATGTACATGCTAGACTGCACTTGAAGTCTGAGCCCTACAGTTTTGTAATCGCTGTCTTGCGGCATTGTGAACCTTCAGTCTAAGCACTTGTGAGTGGTAGTAAAGGCATGCTCTTGATCCAGATTCCATAACCACATTTTCGTTGTGTTCTGTGGGAAGCACCAGCTTTTTACCTCCAGCTGCCCTGACTGTGTCAGCTGTGGTGTACTGTGACATTTAAATTCTCTGTAGTAACTTTTGGTTAGTCAGATTTGGTATGTTGATTCTGCTGATATCAGCAGAAAACTCGGGGTGGGTTGCATAAGTGAAGAGGACAGAGGATTTTGATTGGACTACAAAAGGCATCTCAGCTGGTATATAGTAAGTATATTGATGAATAAGTTTGACAAAGAAGAAAAAGGCAAAGTCTAGTCTAATATGATGTGCACACTATAATTGGGTAATACAGAACTAAGACCTTTATTAATTCTTATTTATACTCCTGCAGCCCTTCAGGATTCCTGATCCTATTGATACCAGTACTGTATAAATAAAATAGAAATACACAGTACAAATTTCTGAAGAGTTTACCATTGCTGTAGAGCAAATGGTATGAGAAACAAGGAGGAATTGCTTAGGATCAGAGCAAGTCATACTGGCATACTTGCATCTGACATACCTTCACTGGTTTTGCTAGGCTTTGTAGTAAGTAAAATCCTAAACAAAAGAAAGGGGAAGGTTTTGAAAGAATACTCTATATTAGATTTATTTGTGTCTAGGGAGCTTTAATGAAGTAAATGGGTGATGCAGAGGATCTTGTCTGAAAGAGCTTATTAGAGCTGAAATCCACAAGGAGTCATTGAATATTACAACTGAGGGCAAATGTTCTGTGTGTGATGCCATAGAGAAGGGAGTACATCAACAGAGAGCATAACACTGCAAGAATGACAGGCAAAGAAAATAACCATTGCAGCAATCTCTGAGGTGTCTAAGACATGGTTTGCTTTGTTAAAGCAGTTGAAAGGAGGCTTGCAATAATTCAGAACGTAGTGCCAAGGGGAGAGACTATGCAGAAGATAGCGAAAGTTGCAATTTATGATGCCAGAAAGTAAAGTGAAAGACAGCACGAAGTAATAGTCATGCTTTTTTCTGAGTGTCATGTTTAAGCATTTTTTTCAGTTGCTATATTTAAAGCATAACTGAAATACAATTAATTTCACCTTTTTTCTCTTTCTTCAAATAGCACAGGCTTGACATCAATGCCTGATTACATTGTTTCCCCCCCTCAATTTAATCCATCCTTCCATTCATTCTTTTAAGGAGTATCAGTCATCATTTAGGCTTACATAGCAGAGAAAATTATGATCTTACCAGTATCTAACACTGCCTAAATATGTATGAGTAAAGTACCAACATACAGTTCCACTTACATTTCTATCAGAGGAGCATGACTTTCACAGACTGTTGCATGCCTGCACGAGCATTTGAACTTTATGTGTCATTCTTTGTCCTTAAGAGGGACAGCATATTTAGAAGTAAAGATACTAAGAATGCCCTCAAGTTGCTTGCAGTCAAATCAAATTGTTTTCATAAGAGACAGCAGCTAAATAGATTGACTATCAAGGCAAGTTCTGTCCTGTGTAAACAGATGTGAACCTTATGCTAAAGGTTGTACTGCTCATAAAAGCAAATTCTACATCCCCATCAGAGATCTGATACCAGTGTGAAGTCCAGAGTTTGTTGATGTGCTCAGCTGGAACACTGTGGAGATGTTTATTTTCAGAGTTCTTGCTTTTACTGTAGACTAATATACTGCCCTTCATATCAAGCAAGAAATACTGTGCATTCAGGATAAAATTCATGTGCTTCATCTTCTGATCCTTGCAAACAGGAAATAGGCTTTGCTTGGCTCATCAGCAGAGTCCTAATCTTGCCTGTTCTTAAATCTGTGGTCTCTAAGGCTTTCATTCAGATTGTACATGCTTTCTGGAAAATAGAAGAATTCAGGTACATCAGCTTTTATAATGGGTGGTTGCTGGCAAATGCTTGATCTCAGAGTTCTTCAATACCATCAAATTAATGGATGGTTAATTCTGTTATTACCTTTTTCCACTAAGTGGAGCAAATGAACAATGTAGTCAAAGCTTAGCCTTGGTTTGATCAATTTGCTTACACTGCATGTGTTGCAATAATTTCTGTCCTAAGTGCCCTTAAAATCAGGCTGCTTACCAAGCCAAAATGCACTGCAATAACTCTGTAATGCAGGAAGGAGATGGTCAGGCTTATTAAGGAGTGTGCATTCCAGATAGAATTGATTAGTACTTTGATACCTGAAAATATGTATGTTCCTGCCTGTTTAATTTTCTTCATCTTACATGTAATTCTCCTGAACAAGAGCTTGAACCAATGACTTATTTTATAGTTTACTTTAAAACTGGATAAAGATAATAATGTTGAAAGTTATAAAATGCAGTAATCAAATATAAGACTTTGTAGAATTTTATTCTCTAGAAAACCCCTCCTGCAGTTGAAATAATTATTAGTACTTAATTTGAGTAATTATAATAAATAATTAGCTGATGTGTTACAGAGTATTGATATAACACACTGGGCATGTAAGTTGGCCTACTGATTTTCCTGTGAATCATCATATTCAAAAAACCTTGCAAATATCATGCACACAATGCTACCATTTTTTAAAGTAACTATATTGCCTCCATTTAATTTCTGCAATTTTGAATCATTTTCATTTTATTAGTATTTTAGGGATGTTGAGCTCTTTAGGGGAACCATGTAATACTGCCCATCATTGTAATTTAAAATATTAATCTACATTATGTAGTTTAAGTGGAATTTTAGGCATTGTTGTAAGCTGCTATGAGTGACTTTTTTTTTCCTTCACACTACTGTGAAATATAAACATGCAGGTAATATAATTCTTCCCACTTCTGGAGAAATGCTAAAAGAGCTCATGTTCATGTGCTGAGATCCCATCATATACCACAAAACCAAGAGTTTTAAACTGAATCTAGAATACCTTGCCATCACAACAAGCTGATCTGGAGATTAGGGAGATAGCAGTGCAAGTTGTCACAGCTTGCCAGTGACAGTATTGTGACGCTGCAGGCAGTAGATTTTATGTGAGACATAAAACTCCTCCTTTTGGCAGCATTTGGCCTTTGCAGCTGCTATGTCACATTGAAAAAGCATGGGAATTAGTCTCAAAGGCTGGAGTGATTTTTCCTCAAACCAAAATCTTTTGCCTGCCACCATTCCTCTAGCCTTTTTGAGGGGGATTTCCAAAGAACTGTCTAGTATTTCTGTCCCCCAGTAAATTGGCTTAAACTGGTGTTTCATGCCAGTGGGGTAAGTATTTATAAGCTCATTTCTGTTTTAGCTTTCTTGCTGTGGGCAGGTAGAGCTCTGGTTGTGTCATTAAATCAACATCTGGCCCTGGTTTTCCTGATATACTCAACCAAAAGATGTCTGCTTTTATCATTTCCTTGCTATTATATGGGGTAATTCATTAATTTATTTGCCTACAGAGAAGTCTTCTGCATATTAGCATTTCCCTTCACAGGAAGAAGACCTGAAGAACACTTTTTGTTTTCTGGGAAGGTGGGACATGTTAGAGCATCTTCTACCTTGTCCTGTTTTCAGAAGGCTCAGTGGCCTTCTGTAGTGCTTAGCCTTAAGCTTTGTGAACTGTATTCTTCCTTTTTAACTGTTAATGGGGTCTGGAGAAGCAAAAGAACTTTTAGCACCATTTTGACTTGTGGAGAGAGCAAAACTTCAAGTAAATTCCCATGAACTTCCATCATCACAAGACTGGACAATAGAGAGAACAGCAAAGACTTAGTATTGAGGACAGGAAAGAAGCAGGAAATGCATTAAAATTATGAGGGACTAATTTGAAGGAATGGTGAGAGCTGTTGAGGATGGAAGATGAGAACTAATTGCAGAAAATGAGGTGCTTGAGAGGAATTAGATGGATTTGTTGGAACAATCTACCAGGGAAATGGAGAAATTATTAATTGAAGGCTTTCACAGAATTCATTGTGCGCCGTAGTAAGTACACAGAGAGACAAGATCCAGTTTTCTAAGGACACTGTGTGGAAAAAGGGTTTTCAATGAGTTAATTTATTTGTCAGTCTCTATGTGTTTGTTAATGGATTTTGTATTTTGCAAGTAAATTCTGAGATTTCTTCTGGATTTTCTGGAGAGGGTAAGGCATTTATAGATGTGGGGGATAGAGAATAAATTTATGGGAGCAGTACAGAATGACTAGAAGAAAGCTCTGTGAGTGCAAAGATGTTAAGCTTCAATGAGAAACAATGAGAGATTGTTTTATATTGGAGAGTAACTGACCCAAGTGCAATAAGAACTAGATTGGAAAGAATCTGCAAGTTAAATGCAGCCTCATATATTTAATGAGATACTTCTACTTTTTTTTTTTTAAGAACCTGTAAAAACTTGTTTATTTTAATAAAATATTAAGACAGCAGAATTTATAGATAATGTAAAGTAAATGATACCTCTAGATGTGCATAAATGACGCTTATTGCCTGGATCATTTTAGCCTCCTTTTTGTTTTACCTGCCCCATAAAGAAGTATTTAGATTTGTGATGCTGATAAAGGCACTACCATTCCAAAGAGACAGGCACTTGTAGAATTAGCCTGTTGAGCACATACATGTAGGTACATGCAGAACAAAATAGAAAATTTGTGTTTTCGCCCTCCAAGTTTTGAAGACATGGTCCTGTGTATGTGTTCTATTTTATATGGCGATAACATAAGCAGAAAAAATATAGGAAAAGATCACTGAAGGACTCAGAACAACAGGAAAATATACTAAAGTGAGTAAATGTTAGTTTTACTATTACTTTTAGGTCTTACAGAAAATCCTAAGAAACTTTTCTTTTGTGTGTGTGTGTGCTAAATACTAATCTAATCTTATTTTCTCTTTAGCAGTTGCTATAACCTTGAGGAAAGTTTTAAGAACAGGGTGCTCTGTTATTAAAATTCTGGGTTTAAAAAGTTGTTTTTATCATCCCCTTTGTTTATGCATTAGAAATGGGATATGTTCCAATTTTCAACCCCTACAGGAAAAAAAAAAAAAAAACAACAGAACTTTTAAATCTACTTACTAATTATTTTGGTGCCTTGATAGTTTACCAGCCTGTAAATACTGACCTTTCATAGTAGTCTGAAGTGAAACAGCTGTAACATGTTCACTGTATTTACCTGAGATCAATCACCTGATGCCTGCCGTACTTTTACAGGAAAGTAAAAACTTCCTTTAAAAACTCTGCAAAATGCAGTAGTAACATCTTGGGGGTTTGTTCTTTTGTTTTCAGGGTGCTGGGTGCACTGCACTGGTGGTAGCTGTGGTGGCAAGGAAGTTAGAACTTACCAAAGCTGAAAAACATGTGCATAATTTCATGATGGACACCCAGCTAACTAAAAGAGTAAGTCACACTTTTTATTCACAACTGGAAAGGAATACTGTGTATTAATTTATTTCTGCATTTTTTTTTAAGTAGTCTCCTGCTTGGTACCTCTGCTGAACTTTATCATGGGTGTTATTTTGAAAGACTAGAAATTGAATGCCTTGAGTTTTTCTCTAAGTTGAAAGCAATTAAAAGTTGTCAGCAAATCTTAAGGATTTGAATATTGTATAGAGGGTCCTTGTTGCTGGAAGGTATTTGGTGCTTATTAGTTAATAGTCTAGTTTCACAGCACTTAACTGCTGTGAAACTAGACTATTGTATTAAACTAAAAGCTTTTGCATGGCATATGCAAAGATATTTTTTTAGGTGAAATGACAGATAAAACCAAGAACTTCAATCTGCAAGAGATATTCATAAGAAAACAACATATTCAGGGTTTGTGGGGGAGACAGTATTTCCGACTGCTTTTTGTACACAATGCATGGTTTATTTAGTGGCACACAGTACTGAAGGACCCTGAAAGATCTTTGTATATGTTATTTTTGGAAGAGACTATTTTTTACAAAATAGAAATCCTTATAGAAATATTTTAATTTTTAAAAAAAGCAGCAAACAAGGCAATATAAATTGCCAATGTGGAGACGAAGGTCCTTATAATCACAACGGGAACTCAGAGATTGGCCAGATTTTGAGACTGGTATTTATTTATACCTTTTCAGGTTTATTTTGTTCATCTATTCTTCATGTAAATCTCAATGTTAGTCTAATACTTTATCCAAGTGGTGCTTTCATAGCTTCAAGCTCATGAAACTCAAAGCATATGAAAAGTGAACCAAGGAAACAAATCTGAGATGTACATTGGATCACAAATCATGCAGATGCTGGGGAGCTTGCTTCACAGCCTGAGGATAGCCATATCTTGTGGAAATGCAAGGGCTACTTTGGGATGGTGAGGAGGTCTGTAAACCATGGTTGTACTTTCAGTGAAGACAGGACAAGGTTCTCCAACGCTTACAGGTGCCAGGTTGGGGGGTTTGTTGTTGGGCCAAGCTATTGCATGATGTTCCTGCAATGTCTTAGCCACTGACACTGCAGTAAAGCTGGAGGGAGAGAAAATTAACACCAATAATTAGGACACAAGTGTCACGGTCCGCACAACAATCTTCGGGCCGACTCTTACAACAAGTAACCTAGTCATTCAGCCATTAATCAATATTGCATTCAAATTATTTGTATGTTTTTAAGCATTCTTGAAAATTTTTGATAGCCTAGAAACAGAGCTGTAGGAACATTTAACTTAACATTTTATGGAAAGCCTCATTAAAAAAAAAGTCGAAGCACTTTTTAACTAGAACTCTATACACATTAATTGACATTAATTGACATTTTTTTTCATCTTCTTGGAGAATGTTAAAAAAGAAAGCATAAAAGTATAAAAACTAAATGCCACCAAAAAAAATGGGGGAAAAAGGAAAAAGTGCTCAAAGAGCTCTGGTAATTTAAAAGACTGTTAAATCCTATGAGAATTAACAAGTGCTAACCATAGAACAAGAAAGAGAGAAATGTTATGGTCCTATTGATACACTTAATTAACTTGCAGATAATGCATTAGTATTTCCTCACTGTAATTTATATTGCCATAACACCAAATGTTCCAACACTTTGAAGAGAGAAAATTATTCCTGGATGCAAAAAGATTTGATCTGACCATCACATCTGTATAAAAAGGAAACTGCTCAGCAGTCCCCTTAATCCAGTTGTTACTGTCTTCCCTCAGGGCTGCACCTTCTTGAGGGACCCACTTCCCACAGCTAAGACCACGTTTCAAAAGCTTTAGGAAAAGTTAATAACAGAAAAGTGAAAACATAACACGATACTACTTTTGTCAGCCTGGTGTTTTTCTTTTATTAAACAGGTGAAAAATGCAGCGGCCAATGTACTCAGGGAAACATGGTTAATTTATAAAAACACAAAGCTGGTTAAAAAAATAGACCATGCAAAAGTAAGGAAACATCAACGCAAATTCTTGCAAGCTATTCATCAGTAAGTATTATTTTGCTTTGTTTTTCCTCTCAAGGTGTTTTCTCTGTCAGTTTCTTTGTCTCTCAGTCACTCTTAGCCCCATCCTTCCCCCTCCCTCCTCTCCCCCCCTCATTCCCTTCCCTTGATAGAAGATTGTTCTGGAGTTTGATTTTCTTTCAGAGTAAGAGAAAGACAAGGTTTTACTGTATTATCTGTTTACAATAAAAGAAAAGGGTACGCTGGCAGTTTATGTCCATATAAACTGGTTAATGTTTTTTAGAAGTTTCCCATGCTTCTTGAATTATCTAAGACTTTTCTTGTTTTTTGCCACTAAGTCTGTCCTTTGTTTTTATGTATTTGCCTCCAGGTAGAAAGATGCAAGCTACAATAGACAAAAGGAAAATAATTTAAAAAACCACATTTTCTTTAAAGTAGATGTTTTAATATTTTAAAATTAGAATGATGTGATAGAAGAGAGTATGTATGTAGAGTTTAATGAAAAGAATATTCATCTAGTATCATTTCATGACCCACCAGCATTTAGTTGCCTCTCTCCACTGTATATTTTCTCAATGCATAAGATGAGCTGTTGGTATGTCAGCTATGGCTCCTGCCATCTGTTCTAGAAAATAGGAGTGTATGCCTATAGTGGAGACCATTAAACAGCTCTGGCGTTATTCAAATGAGTCCTTGCCCTCTACTTGAGGGTCTGAAAACAAGCCTGAAATTTTAAACGGTTTGTTAATACTAGTAGTAGGATTAAGCTGTGCCATACTATTGCCAAACTACAAGTATTTATCTAATATTTGCAGAATGTATTTGTCAAAAAGTGCCTCGAAATGAGAAGAATTGCACAATGGTTACTATTCCTTGAACTACATGTGAGGAAAAAAACGCAGAGTTTTGTCCTCAGGAACCAGAATTCTTTTGAGAAATGGTCAGGATCTGTTTATCTGTTCTATTTGTTATCCCAATCCAGCCTGAGGCAGCCAATGAAGATAGTTCCCATGAGTTACAGGGAAGAAGTAGATAAATTAAGTTTAATTTCAGACTGATGGATTAATGACTTTGAGTGTAGGTCTGTGCCTGAGACAACCAGTGTACAGATCTGAAGGAAGCATCCATTATGAAAATGTCTATGTAGCATCTTCCAGGAAAGACAGGAAGGAAAGGCCAGGTTTATTCATTTTCTATTAGTAAATTTAGACTAACAATCATTCTCTCTTTCACAGCAATGTTTTGAAGCAATAGTAGCTAAGCTTAAGTTATTAAGTATACTGTAAACCTTGATAACTGTATTACATTTAGCAAACTTGCAGGATTAAATGTTACTGTGTCATTGTGGAAATACTTTGAGGCATGAAAAGATAGCAGAAGTTGAGGTATTTTTATATGAATATAAAAAGTATATTTTTATGTAGTAGTTTGGCCATCCTGCTTAGCTTAAAGGATTGGGAGGTGGAGGGGAGTGGCAGGGGTTCTGGGGAGAGGATGGCATGTCATGTGCATCCTTACTGGACTTGAATCCTTGATTGCAAAGATTGTTCCTTAACATTTTAACTTTACTATTTATTTTGTGTGTGTGTGTTTGAGTGTCTGCGTGTGTATGAGCACATATGTTCAGAAAAGAATCTAAAAAAGCACAGCAGGCTCGATCTCCAACTTCTTATATCATTCAAGCTCAGAAGAACTTTGCAGGACATAAAGTGGGTTCTGCATCTCCCTCAAAAATTATTAATCAGGTGGAGTGAAGAAGGTGACATCAGTAATTTTTTTCATAGGTGTTATAGCTAGATTGCACAGCTACCTTGATCATTTCTCTCTATCTTTTGCCACTTCACCCACTTTGGGGAGCACTACTGCCCCAAAACTTTTGTATTCAGGAAGACAAACAAAAGATAATTTTTTCAATATGCTGAAGAATGCACCATGGATGAAAACATTTCGCTTGCAATTTGCTTTCTTCCAATAGCTGAGTAGATGGATACAAAATAATTTTTCATCCCTTTGCATCTTTGCACTTGTTCTCAAGAGAGTTACAGTTTTCCATCTTTCCAGAGTGTTAAGTTTTGTTTGGTCCCCCTCCTTCACCTTCCAACCATTTCACTGGAGAAAAAAAATCAAAACAGTGGCATTTCAAGGCCAATTTCATAAAAGAAACCAGACTAGATCGTGGTAACAGTCATGGTCACAGCTCTCAAATGTGTTCAGCTGGTCTGGTTGTTCTGCTTCTCATGCATACTAGATAAGATGGAGGTGAAATAATAAAAAGGCATGTTATGTATTGTATGAGTAAGAAAATCTACAGATGATAGTTAATGGGAAGGCTTGAAGATGCTGCAGATTCCTTCATCATGAATGCAAGTGAGTTAGACTCCTCCTCAGGCAGCTTCTGATCAAAAGTAGCAACTCCTTAGGACTTTCCACCTACTGAATCAAGCCCACTGTGCTCATTTGGTTGCTTTAGTATATTTTACACTTTGTTTTCTTTTGTTTTGTCTTTTTTTCACCAAAATGAAACTAGAGCTCGGAAGTAAGTTGTATAAGCTGTTCCTTTCTAAATTTGCAGAATTTACCACTGTCTGCATGCAAAAAGTAGAGTTTTTATTTGTGAACTTCAGTGGTCTGATTGCTGCCATGGAAACGCGATCCAGAGTCATGATCTTTTTCTGTGATAAGTGAAGTTCATAAAATCAAAATTTTATCTTAATGAATTATACTATGAAAGTCTGTTGGTTTTCTTTAAATCCGGCTGCTGCAGCTAAAGACTTGCCATATCTATACATTCTTACAGCCTGTGGTAGGTCTTGGGTTGGTTATTATGAAGAATTATCGTGTTGGTGTTAACTGGTACTTGTGCTACTACAGTAATAATGAACTTCCTGGAATTTTAAAATTAAAATACTGATTATCAAACAGATGAGTCAATGAATCTTAAGAAAAGCAGAAAACACATATTCTGAAAATTACTGAGAGAATGGTCACCAAAACACTGGTGTTGTCATTCTCCAGTGAAATAATTTCCTTTTAATAATTATTCTATTCTGACACTGATGATACAATTCTGTACCTTGGAGACTCCTTCATATTTTTTGTTTTAGAAAAATTCCACCTTGTAGCCTCTGAAAACACCACTCCTACAGTCCTACATACATTTATGTTGTGCTCTGAAAGAAGCTTCCAGGGGAAGAAGGGCATATGACATTCCAGTAACAAGCTCCTGGAATGCCAGTTTTATGTGATCAGTTCATTTCTACCTTAACAGAGTTATTTCCATTTTTGATTGAGGGATACTTCTAAATATTTCACTCTCCACAACTTACTTACTCATATCAGTTAACTGAGATGTGAAAGGAAACACTTGTAAACTAAAGAGATGAAAGAAACTTTCTGCTTTTGGAATATCTTCAAAAAGGTTTTCTTTAAACTAGCTTTCTGAGTAATACCATCACTGAGAAATGGGCAGAGAATGCATTAGCAACCCACCTGTCACAAAATGCTGCCAAACTTACTTCCATTTGACAGCTAACCAAATTATTATCTTGGTCAGCCCTTGACACACTGTTAGACTGAAGCGATATCTTATCACACATTGTAAATTGATACCTTGGTTTTGCAAAACTGTATTTTCTACTCTGGAGCTGCCAGAAAATTCATTGAAAGTCCAAGTATGGATCTATTATGAGATGTTGAACAAATGAATCCTTCTTCAGGGAGAAATTTCCTGCTGGTGAAAATCAAGTCTACAAACTACTCCTCTAGCAGTTAATCTGGAAAACATGGAGTCAGTATTAGAGAATGTATGAAAAGGGTCATTTTTATCTTGCAAAAAATTTGCATAACCAGCAATAATGCAGATAGATGCACATCAAAGAAAAAAGAAATGTACCCTTGTTGCTTCTTTCATAGTTTCTCAGTGCTACAGTTTAAATAGTGCTTTGAAAAAGAATTATGTAAATTTAAAATGTAATCATATTTAGATTCACAAATTATCTAAGAAAACCAAATGTATTGGCAAGCATGTTGGTTATTTAGCTGCTGGTCAGATGGAAGTTCTGTTTCAAGTAAGGAGAAACTCACTTATCACTGTATGTTCATCAGGTTACAACACCTGCTAACCCAATCCATTTCCGACAGAACAGGGCTAATTCCTGTATCTAGTCATGTAGGCATGGGAAGATTCTTGTTTACTGCAACAATAATGATAAAAAACTGTTGTTCTATGTTTCTTCCTATATCTACTTGTCACGATACTGAGGCTTTGAGGAATGTTTTGGCTTTCTTTCATGTAGTCTGGATAAATTGTTATCTTCCTTTTTGAATTCAACTTTGACCATGGCCAATGGTATTCTCAAGGACATCACATTTCCTTGCTCTTTCCTTTTTTGCGGTGTTGAAGAAGCATGCTTCTCATTGTAGCAGACACATGACCGATTCTGACTCTACACAAAGTAGTCAAGGCATTGTCCATGCAGTTATTTGCTCTTGTAAGTTTTGTGCATGCTCTATAGAAATCCTCATATGACCTCATACAAAAAAAAAAATCTGACTTAGAATTTCACTTTTTAGATTAAGAAGTGTAAAAATGGAACAAAGGAAACTGAATGATCAAGCCAACACTTTGGTGGACCTGGCAAAGGTTAGTCAGCAGTTACTGTTGTTTCAACATTCATCCTTTCAAAATGAAGAGTTTTTGAGTGTCAATGTTATGCATTATATGTGTAAATTTTGTTAACAAGGTTGTTATTTGTAGCAAACAAAAATATTTGTGTGTTTTGTGGTAGCACCTACTGAAAGAAAAAAAGCCTGATGAAAGTTTGAATGTACCATATTTATTTATTTTTTTGTACATTTGAAAAAGACTTCACAATTGAGAGGCTGATCCTGAGAGCTCCTGAGGTGACTGCAGTGCTCATGGTAAATGCTGAACTGTGAGTGAGCTGTAGTGGTGTAGTGCTGTGTAGTAAGAAGATTTGCCATGTGGTGATAGTGACTGTGCCATGACAGACAGATTTACTATTTACATAGTAAATAGCCTCTAGACTGGAGTTAGAGGTTCTGGTTTCCTGTTGCAGTTGTCTTACGGAGCAGTAACTTTGGACTAGTAAATTTAGATCTGCATTTACTTAAGTTTTTATAATGAATAATAGCTGCCTATTTTGCCAATATATTATAAGGCTTTTTAAATCTTTTTTAAACCATTTGAGTTGAGGTAAAAGAAGCTATTGAGTTGTGAGCTGCTTGTTTATTGTTGCTAGACTTTGTCATAAATATATCATAACTAGAAAGCTAGAGGTCTGAGCTGATAGCATTCTGGATTTCTCATTAGATCTTAGTATTTAACAGTTACTGTGAGCTTAATTTGAGCCTACATTAAAAGCATTAATGGGCTTTTCCTAAGGGTTTCTTGTGCACCTCTTCATTTACCTCAAAATCCTCCTCAATTTCAAGTGCATCAAAGCAAAGATTAAACTCTTCAGTGTTCATTCACCTCTTGCTTTATAGAATCACCTGATAACTTTGGATGAAAATACAATTCAGTCTACTGCTTCTAGCAACTAACTAAAGGACTTTTAATATACTGTTTTGTGTAGACCACTTTAAAGGGTTATGCTAACATCCTGAAATAGGAGGCAGAACAATGTGTTACAACACACCTGATACTGAAGGTTTTCTATGCTACAGGCAGTCATTCAGTTAATTTTCCTTTCCTTTGGATGGTTCATAAATTTCAGCCGGGTTTTCTACTGAATTGTATCCCATTTTGACTCTAGTTTTAATAATCTGAAGCCTCAGTCCATAAGAGGCAGCCATTTTTTTTAACCAAGTCTGTATGAAGTAATACATTTCAGATTACATTTTTACTGACCATTGTGTCATTTTAAAGTGCACTCTATCTATTTGCTGTATTCAAGCAGTGTTTTGTAGCAATCAATTGGAGAGTGCAAAATTAGAAAAGCATACAATTGAACTTTTACTCCTTGCACTACTTTTCAAAAATGATCCACTCAACTCCTCTTACTGCCAGTTCAAGAAAATCTGCTCAGTTTAAGGAGCAAGCCAGTGTACAACATTTGTGCCCTGCTTAGAAGAATGAAGGTATTTAAAACCACAATCAAGGACAGTTGAGGATGGAGAACATCAGTGGAGCATTCAGTGCCCTGGTGGCTTACACTGGCTGTTCAAAAAGCATAGCCTGGTGCACTCCCGAGCACCAGAATTTCCAAAAAAGGTCTGGTCTTTAATTGATTTCAAATTTGGCATCTAAAGCAGCACTAAAAGACGCTACATTTCTGCTTAAGAAATTTAGTAGAAAATCTGTAATTTAGTCTACAGGGGAAATTATTTCAGAAGACTAGATATTGTTACAATACTCATATCCTCTTTTGCAAACCCTTGTAGAGTTGTGGTACTTGTTACAATACTTGTAAGATCTCTCTAAACCTTTACTTACGTCCTTCTACTTTCAGACTCAAAACATCATGTATGACATGATTTCTGACTTAAATGAAAGAAGTGAAGATTTTGAGAAGAGAATTGTTACTCTGGAAACTAAACTGGAAACTTTAATTGGTAGCATTCAAGCCCTTCCTGGACTGATTAGCCAGACAATCAGCCAGCAACAGAGGGAATTCCTCGAGGCTCAGATACAAAATTACGATAAGCATGTCGCCTACAGTGCTGAACGATCACGATCTTTGTCAAGAAGAAGGAGATCATCCTCCACAGCACCACCAACTTCATCAGAGAGTAGCTAGAAGAGAATAAGTTATCTGCAAAATAAAGACTTTTTGCCATCATATGGTCAATATTTTAGCTTTTATTGTAAAGCCCTATGGTTCTAGCCAGCGTTGTCTGGGTTCTGATATCAGAATCCTGGAAACCTGAACACATTTTAGGCCAAAATGAGTGAAAACTCTTCTTTTTTTCCCCCCTCCTCCTCTCAGATGCACAGTGAATGCACCTAGTATTGCTATGTTAGATTGTTCTTCCTGTAATTTCACTTTTTATTCATGCACTTCAAACAAGCTTTACTACTATAATGCATAATCTAATATAATGAAAACATTAATTTCTGCACATAGTTAATTGATTACTTTGACCTAACAACCAAAAAAAAATCACAATCAAAAGACCTAATATGAACTCTTCAGAAACTAAATTTAATCTTAATAATTATTTCTAAATATGAAAGCTAACTGTCTAAACTTTGCTTGCAGTGGAGGGGGAAAAAAACCAATATTAATCTAACAGTGTGCTGTATATGTATAGTCATTTTAAAAGGTCACGGTGAATTTGATTTTTGAAGTGATTAGTTAAAAATATAGTTTATCCTAGAAAAGAAGTCTTGAAGTAAGCTATGGGTTTTTAAAATATTGTTAGGGCTTTTATTTAACATGCATTGGTAGACACACACACACACACATAGATAATATATATATACATATGTATTTATGTATATAAAATTATTTATGCAATGCCCATAGCAATGATCTTTTAAACTGACTATTCGTAAAGCTACTGGCATGCAAAAAGCGCAGGCAAAGTCCTGTTTATTTATTCAGAGTCTCACAACAATGCCAGGTTTGTCCAGATCAAAAGCATCACTTTCACCCAGAAGTCTCCTAATAATGCTATCTGGGTTTTGAAAGTGTTAGGTTGCTACTTTCTCCACTCCTTTCTTTGTGTTTCTGGAGTGAATGACTGACACACAGACTCAGAGTATACACGGTTGTGTGATAGCAGCACAGTGTTCTGTATACATTATGTTTGGGCAATCCCCATGGTTCCTGCTATGCAGTCAAGCTTAGCAAAACACTTCTAGCAATATTTCCAAAATCTCCTGTAAAAAGCCAGCTGTAGACTGGAGTTGCAACAGTAGGGTATCTATAATACTTTATTTTCATGCATAAAAATAAGGTCTCCTACTTTATTAAAGAAAAGAAACAAACAAACAAACAAAAAAACCTAAAAAGCAAAAACACATCACAAAGCATAGTCACCAGTAGGCACTGGTGAAAAGGTTTTGACTGACATTTCTCCTGGTTTATGCTCCAGAGTAGCAAAGCTAAGTTTAAATGCTCAGTTCATGCAACTTCCATTCGCAATTCCTAGTTATAAACAGGAAATTATTTGACTTTATGAGACATTTTTTAGAACTTACTATTTACAAAATATGCCAGTCCAGTCTGCCTCTCCCCCAGTTTACAGACAGGGGTGACATCTGTAGCCAAACAAGTTAGCCATGGCCGACTGTTTCTAAGTAATACTATGTCTGCCTAGAGGTAACCAGTTTGAAGGAAATGCACATTGCTCCATGAAACACTGTGACTTCTGGTCAGCAAGGACAGGCAGGAAAGAGTAATGCAGGAAGTCAGGGCAGACCCTTCTGGGCAAGACAGAAGAGCTGTTCTTTCCAGCAACCAGAATTCCCCAAACCAAATACATAATCTGAAAAACAGCAGACACTTTAGGCCTATTCAAATTAAAGGATCTTCCTTTTCTGGTGTTACGAATGTATAAATTATGAATGTATAAGTGACATCCAGAGGTATTGCATGCTTATTAAAAGGTCAAGAATTTCTCCAACTTTTAAAGTCCTTGAGAAAGATGATGACTTTACAGTATTTTTCCCCCTAGAGCAGGACAGTTGCATGCCTTTGGCGTGCCTTATTTACAGGCTGTGGTATTTTGTGACTGGAAATAACAAGCAGTATGCATAGTATTTGCAGTTCTGCTTTTGTTTTTATGGAGTTCATTTCCAAAGGAAGAGGTGGATATTATATAGTGCAGTCCTTAACTAGATGAGATTGTGAGTGGTCATAAGGCCAGTAGTGATTATTAATATTGAAATTTACTAGTCAAGTTTTAGAATTCTTTTTTCTCCTTTTTTGCATTTAGTTTAGAATACTTTTCTTGACATTGAATGTGAAATACACTTTCTGTAGCTTGAATACATTCCTTTTTCTCCTGTCAGCTTGAACTAGCTCTTTCATTGTTTACATCTTTTTAATATGTGTATAACACCCATTTTTTGCACAACTGGGTTTTTAAAGAACTGTAGCTCCACTTTGAAAATTCTTGTCAATCTGTCAATTTTAATTAAGATCCAGCTGTAAGTATTGAGCTGACTATTTCTGTTGTGAAAGAGCAGCTGTCAATCTTTGACCTCTTCATTTCTTTTACTCACTAGGACTCAGAAGCCTGAACTTACTATTATTGCCACAGTTTTATGCAATGGTGAGATGCATCAGGATTATTTCCATCAGTATCATTCTGTAACAACCTGCCAAATTATTTTGGATTCCTTTCTTTCTTTGTAAAGCAAAAAGCAAATGTTATAATGTAATACTCCAGTTCTATGTCTTAATGCACCTTCAAGCTCACTACAGATATTTTATCTGCATTTTCAGCACATATGACTTTATTCTTGTAATACCTGATTTCAGCACTAAGGTGCTGCATGGGGATATACTACATGAAAGGAAATATATAAACTTCTATTCAGGAGAGCACAAAGCACTCTTGGTTTGATTTTCTTACTCCTGACACTAAACTCCTTTTAGTCTTCCCTTGTCTGACTTTTGTAGTACCACAAATTCCATTACCAACTTTTAGTTCCAAAACTTTAACTCTATTGTTGTCAACATATATGATCATCAAAAGAAAAACATATCGTTATGATAGATCGTGGAAACTGTATATTTAAATGTAGACTTTTCTTAGAAAGATTGTTTACAAATGACAAGGAGTCTTTCTCAATTCATATGGCATATTTACCATATTACAATTGTAAAGCTTCATGCACCTCTTGCCTTAGTTTCACCAGTAGGAAAATTCTGCTTTCAGTTGCTATTAAACTCCTCCTTTTCACTACATTCCAGACACTGATTCCATCTATATGTTTCTTGGGAGTCTTGTTGCTAGTCTGCTTTTTTAAAGACACTGAGCAAAGGATACCTTGCTCGGAAGGACTGAAATGTAAGATCACAAATAGACCTGTTCACTACGCTTAAAATTGAATGCATTGATTTAAACAGTACTTTTTACTTACATTTAGGTTTTTTGCAGAATCAGAATAATACATTCATATGTTTTATGCTTGCAAATGCTCTGCAATTCTTGATTCTGTAAATCATTATGTATTTTAAGCCTGCAGATCTTTCCAGACAGATTTGTGCAACTCAGCTTTTCTTTACCTCCTGCTACTCCATAAGGATGTATCTAATACGGAAAGAGATTTACCATCTAAAAGTTTGGCATCCTGCTTAGGAGCTCTAAATGCCTTCTGGAGGTGCATATCTTGTGAGCTATTTCAAAACTATGGCTCCCCAGACTGAGTTGGAATCACTGTCATCATTAGAGCAAAGATAAATGATAAGCATACTGTTTTACAAATTGTAAGACTCTTTCCATGTCAGATCATATGTAAACATTCAAGTTGATATGCTATGCGTTAAGAGCATATCTAAGCATAAAAGAATAAAAGGTGTTCAATGTGTCTAAAATTCAGAATAAAATCTGTAACCCTTATCAATACTGAAACTTAAAATTGTTTGAAAACTCTTTTCCCCTAAGTAAGTTACGAGAAACTCTCACTAAGTTTTATCCACAGGTTTTCTGATTAGTAAGTTTGTTCTCTCCATCTGCCAAACTTTTTGTTCATATCCATTCTTTTTTAAAATCAAAGTCCTTAAAGTCTTTTTGCCCTTTTATTAATAATTATCAAAGGTTGACAAAATAGCTATTAAGGGGTGACAAGCAATGAAATTGAGGGGAAGGTAGGAAGGAGGTAACACTTACTTAAGTGTGTCGTTTTCAGAGCTCCACCTCTGCATCAGCATACCTAAATGCTGAGGTAGAAACAGACACAAATTTTAGCCAGCAATCCTGGCTACCCAGATTTGAGCCAGCCCTAGCCTGGGAAGAGCACTGCCGTATCTGAACAGTTCTGAGGTGGAGCTTACACACACTCAAAGCCAACCATTTATATGTGTGGAAATTTATGTACACAGAACCCTACATGTGCATAATAAAATTAACCTACATCTGTCAATTAGGGCTTATTAATGTGGTTCTGTATCTGTTGGCACAAGAGAAAACTAAGCTGTCATGTATATTAGCCTTTTTATTCTGAACCTTTTAAGGGGTATCTATAAGTTCTAAACTCTCTCCATGACTGAGAGAATAAAGAACAAGAAATGCTTAGAAGATGCTGTTCAGTCAGGTGTGCATAGGGTTAGCTCTGACTTGCCTGAGTGCCTCACTGTACATCAGCTTTGGTCCAGGAACCACAGGGTTTTATTCACTCCAGAAAGAGCAGGTTTCTCTCACTATAGAGTGAGTTAGCACAGCAGTGAGCGAATAAGTCCCGTCTCTCACGAGCAGCCTGGTGTGCAAGATGATTGTAATAAATAGGAGAGGAGGATTGTGTTAATTTATGCAGTTCTGCTCAAGACTTATGGCTTAGCATAGCATCAAGTCCAATGCAGACACTTGATTCCCTGCCAAGAATTGCTTGCAGCTGGACAGTACAGCACATGGTTGGAGCAGGTGCAGCGTGGTCTGGGCTGGGGTATGTAGACAGCCTAAACTGGAGGCAGTTACCAGAATTAGCATCACCATACTGCCATATATTAGACTTTGTTACAGTGATATAGCTGAAGATCTATTAGATCAGTAATTTTCTGACCTTTATATGCAGAAGGTTCTCCTGCAGAGGTGTGCAAAGCTTTTCTGCATATTGAAGGATATGCAACACAGTGTCAGTGAAAGAAAAAACATAAGCCACAATCTTGAAACCTGTTGCGAACTAGCGTGGCAAGTAACAAAATCACATGGAGAACTGAGACTTTGTGCTGGCTTCCCTTTCATTCAGATTCACTTAAATCCATTAGTATCTTCAAATATTTAGGAGAATCTATACTGTTTTCAATTATACATGAAGTGAGCTACAAGCTTTTAGTTAGATTAAAAGGTTCTACTTTAAGACTATGCCTATTCTGACCTGCTGTTCCCTTTCTAACCTGAATTTCAAAGTACTTTGAGTGTAAAGAGGGCATGCATATTCTATGTGGATTACAGCAAAGTAGGTCTCTGAACAAAAAGGCATATCCAGTCCTGGTAAATGACCAACTATCATATAGCACCAGGAATAATAATGGAGTTAAAACATTTGAGTAGACAAATTGACCAGCTATAGATTTCAGAGCTTAGAAAAGGTATAAGTGAAGCCTCACTCTAGATATGAAGTTCATGGGTATCAATGAAATGTAAGAGACTGTGCAATTATATTTCCTGACAATGAATTACAGGGACACACTGTAAATGTTTCATGCCAGCTGATCAACTTATATGGAGAAGTTCTCAAAATGTGAGTACAGTAATTTCATGATTATAAGTCGCACCATTTTGATTAAAATTTTGCTCCCACCCCGGAAATGCGGCTTACACTCAGGAGCAGCTAATATGTGAAAAATTCTCTGAAATTTCCAACCCCGGAAGTGCCAGCCAGGGTGCCGAGCCAAGCACCTGCTGGTAAAACCCGGGATTGCGCGATTGTTACAAATTGGTTACTCTGTTGTGTGGCGGGTGCAGGCGGGCTCCGTGCTGGCAGTGTGGGGGGGGAGGGAGGCAGGGGCTCCGTGCTGCCATCCCCACAGCCCGGGGCAGAGACAGGGGGCTCCCACCCCCACCTGCCACCACCGCCGCCGGAGCAGGCAGGCTCCTTCCCCTCCTACCGCCGCCGCCATGGGTGCCAGCGGGCTCCATCCCCTCCTGCCACCACCGCCGTGGGTGCCGGCGGGCTCCATCCCTGCCTGCCACCACTGCTGCGGGTGCCGGCGGGCTCCAGCCCCGCCTGCCGCCGCGGGGCAGCGCCAGGCCGGGGCGAGCAAGCCCGGCAGCAGCGGCGGCCAGCCCCGAGCGGCCCCACCGAGCGGCCCTGCCAAGCTGGGCCACCTGGCCCCGTCGGCGGCCCCATGCCCACATGACTCGAGCCAAGCCAGTAAACTCCGCCATCCCGCAATTCTGTTACTAATTGGCAACTTTGTTGCACGCGGGTCCTCACTGCGAACGACAGAGCGGCTTATAATCGGGTGTGCCTTATGTATGGACAAAGAACGAAATGTTGTCGACACCAGGAGATATGGCTTATAGTCAGTGCGGCTTGTAATCGTGAAATTACTGTAATATGAAGGCTGATCATCACACAGAAATAAAGCAGAATTTTTTTAACAAAGAACTTCAAACTCTAATAGAAATGTGGAGAGGATCTGAACGAGATTGTGTGAGACTATTCTCTCAAATGACAGGCATCTAGCCTCAACAGGCTAATATAAATTGGAAGAGATGAGGTTTCAAGTGGTTTCAAGCAAAAATCAAACAAAACGTAAATCTCAGGAACAGTTTGGAACTTACAAAACATCACTGTGTTTTTACTTAGTACCACAAATCTGCACACAATGAAATGTGGCAGATCAGTTTTCCTGATGGAGAAGGTAGAAAATCACAAAAACACTACACATGTGTAGAAGAACAAGAAATCTATCTTGGAACCACTCTTTAAATTAATGTGCAGTTTCAAGTCTTGTGTCACCCTAGGTAATGTAATAGTAACAATCAGAGATCCAAATTTATTTTTTTATTTTGCAAACACTACTTAGCGCAAACGAATACACTTTGGGTAAGAGGCCTCTGAAGGGTGCATGGCACTCCCTCCATTGTTCCAGCACACCCTCAACTCTTTGCTCTGCGTTTGTTCCTCCAGCAGCTGCTGAGCACTGGGAACTGTGGTTGAATCTGTCAGCATCCCTGGTACAATCTGAAAGGAGGTGGCCCTGGGGCACTGAAGAGGCCACTGGCCAGTGGCTGTAACTGGAGAGAACAGAGAGCAGCACCCAACCTGAAGGTGGCCATGGCCCCTCAGTGGGGCAGCAGCGTGGAGCCTCTGTTCTTCTTCCCACACCCCTAAATCACTACATTCTTCTGTTTCTTAAATGATCTAATAGACTGAAAAATCCATTTTTTATCACATCTGGAACATTATAGGATATCACTCTTTGTGACAGTCTGTACTACCACTGTGAAGAAAGCACAGGGTCTGCTTCTCCACTGTAGGCAAGGACAATGCTGTGCCACTCTTTCAGACAATGACCTGCTTTCAAGATAGAGACCAGCAACAATCCACCAGCACCAGTTACCAGGATCCAAGGGAAATAAACCTTAGAAAAGTGTTTTGGCTTGACCATAAGATTTGGGATCTCGGCTTCTCGGTAGTTAAACATTAAATCTACTTTAAGAAAAAAAATTAAAATAGAGAGGGGGAAAAATGGCACAAGAAGAGATATCCATTAGCCCAGTTTGTTGGCAGGATTTCAGTCTCATTTTGCTGCATGACTGTGAGACAAAAGACCTGTAGATTGACTCCTAACCACGCAAGTTCAGAAAACAGTCCTAAGGCCTAAATGTGCTACCAAACCGCCTAGTTTCACCGGCTTTCTTTGAAACAAAAAAGATCTATCAGTCAGTGTGGCTAGTAATGGTGGATCAAACACATCACAGTTCTGGTGGTTTCAACAAGTTTGAAAGCACCTCTTGATGCAGAGCTCAGTACCTTTGTACTGACTTGAGGCTGCTCAGCTGGCACTGCTGCCCAGCCAGTTCCACAGACATGACAGAAAACATCTATGCCCATTGAATTCACCTGGTCAGCCCCATTGTAACACCTTCCACTGAGCTCAGGACATCACCCCCAGCCAGGTCTGCAAAGAAGCTTTTTCATGATTTCCCAAGCTACTTTGGAAAATAATGGAAGAACTACTGGAAGAGTTTCTTTCCTTTCAGACTTTTTGGTTGCAATCTACACACAGAGGAAGCTGTTTAGTTATTGAGAGCACAGTGGTAAGAATTTAGGTCATATTTTTTTCACTTATCAGGTGCATAAAAATGAACACAGAAATTGAACATAAGAAATGGATTGCTTTTCCAGAACTTATATATTGAGGGTTATATTTCCTGCCTTTCTACCCTGCTTTATCCAGCCTTTAAAATGCATTTAGTAATTCAGCTGTACTTATTTTCAATTTGAAGCAATTACTGTAATACAGCAGCATGAATATATGCATTTCCAGAATTGAAAATACTCTTTGCAGTTGAAGGGAAACAGAAGAAAGATGAGCAGAAAGCAGGTAGGCTTTTCAAATAATTTTTGCAATGAATTTCAGAGAGGGAGAAATAGGACAAAGAGGGTTTGATCCTCAGCACCTCTATTAGTGGAGTATGAATACATCTGAGTTGTCCCTTGAAGGCTGTGCTCATGTCTACTGTGGAGATGAAATAGGCCATATCTGCAGACAGGGCAACAGAGTCTGGTGTCTGCTAGCAACACAAGGGCATCTCTTTGTTGCCCACACTTCAGTCATGTGAACCCCTACTTCCCCATCAGCTTTCTGCTCAAAGATCTGCAGCTGTAGTATACAATATTCAAAAAGGAATGCACACCAGGAAAAAAAAAAATCACTGAAGAACGTATCTTATATGTGTATGAAATGGCCAGAGACTCGCTGGTGGTACTTGAATGCACAGTTCAGAATACAAAGTTCTACCGCGTGTGACTCATGCAATTTGCCCTTCAAGGAGCTGCAGAGTAGCACACCTCACACTTCTCAAGTTTCAGGTTTTTTAGCAGTTCTGGCTCAGTTCAGCTGAGGTCATAACAAATGCAAAAGGCTGAACAACATGACTGGGTACAAAGCAGCTGCACAAATGAGCCCAGCAAAGAGTGGGGTGATTTGATTTTTGTGAATGAAGAAACATTTTCCCACCACTCTGTTTAATTCACTTAAACAGAGCCAGAAACTTCCCTGAATGTCTATTATTGTTCCAAATAACTTCCAAGATGACTGACAGAAAATCTTGATAGAAATAAATTGTTTATGTTGTAAGCCCTGGCATTTCTGCTAGATAACTCTCATATGGAATGGAAGTCTCTGGGAACAGTGAAGTTATTTATCCAAAGTAATTATAGGAAATATCACTCTTTTCACTGAGATTTGATTTCTTACCCATCAGGGATGGATCACCCACACCTGTAAATAGACATTTCATTTTATTTTCAGGCAGGTGAGGGGGGAGGAACATTTAAATTAACCCCACAACAGGGTAGCAATGACATTTGTAGGAAAAAGACACTTTTCATTTATGGAAGATTTAGCTGCCTAATTTTCTCTGTGTCCTCAGAGGATTGAAATATAAAGATACTCAGAGCAAGCACCAGCAAGCAGATTTCTTCCCCTGCTCCTTTCCAGGTTCATGCTGTAATAGCTACCCATTTATCAACTTCATTCTTTCAGTGACAGGATACTCTCCCTGGGAAAGCAGGAAAACTGGAGATCCCTGTAGGAAGTAGCATGTACATACTTTCCTACAGCCTCTTTCTTGTCTTATTGTCTGGGAAGAACCCTGGATAGCTTGGTGCTGAGATTCTTCCTCTGTATGTCAGAGACAGTCTGAATTTCTGCAATCACACAACGCTGTACAAGTGTAACATTACCAAAAAAACATGAAGCTGTTTCTGGTGGGGCTTGAAAGCAAACCAGAGAGAGAGCAAGTCAATCATGCAAGTGCCAGACATAGTCTGAGAACTAATGCCATTGTTAAATACCTCATGTGAAGTTAGTCCTGGACTCTTTCTGTCCCCAGTCTGGTTTTTTGGGAAAGAAAGGTGCTAAAAAAAAAAGGCAACAGCATTTTTAAAATAGGGAGAAAAAAGATAATTACTTTAAAAATTCTTCTATAATATAAAGAATGAACAAACGAAAATCTTTTTCTGGAAATAATGGAATCATTGTGCACTTTGGAGACTAATCCTATAAGGAGCCAGAATTAAAGATGAGCAGTTTCACCAGTTTCCCTATCAAGTTCTATGCTTTTGTTTTCTGATATTTAAGTACAACTTACTTTTTTCCCTTAATATAGTTTTTTTCTTTATTTAGTGTAAGGTATTTATACATTATTCATTCTTTTCCTTCATTTCAGTAAGAGAAGAGTACTTCTCTGTACTTTCTTTAAGGTGTACAAAATCACATTTGTTTACACAAAAATGTTAATCTTTGCAGTTACTTTGGTCACTCTCCTTCAAACTATGTGACATCTACCAGAGAGTTGAACAGAAGGTAGCAAAACAAAGCGACAGGGTCTTGAAATCAATAGGTGCCCTACATCATCCTCTGTTTTCTTTTCTTTCTTACTAGTATCGTGGATGATCTGTAATGACTGTAAGCCAAAATAAATTTACTCTGGTTAGAAAAGATTAGGGTTGGCTTGTGTTTACGGTGTCATTGAACACAGTGAGACAAGTCCTACACTCTCTCAAATGCATTTCAGTCTATACAAGTTTAAAAGCATGGGGGAAACTCATCCACCAAGTTTGTCACATGAAACAATCATGGAATTTCAAGGTTTCAATGTAGACTGGACTCCTAAGCTCATAGGCCACCTGCTGCTCTACCAGTATTTCTACCAGCAATCTCTTGGCAGCTCTCTCCTAAGCATGTGGAATCTGCATCATATTTCAAAAAGACATAACCTTTCAGATACATTGCCTACAAATCCTTGACACATACCCTTGGCAGTCAGGGTCACACAGGATAAACAAGGAAGTGCACAACTCTCACATAACCAAAGCTTTTGTCATGACAGTTCCTACCTTTCTTCTTTCTTGTTTGTTTTTTTTGGAGGTTGTTTTTTTTCCTACCTTTCTTCTTTCTTGTTTGTTTTTTTGGAGGTTGTTTTTGGTATTTTGTTTTTTATTTTTTGGTTTTTTTTCGTGGGGGAGTTGGGTTGTTTTGGGGTTTTTTATTGAAAAAGGTTGATATGTCAGTGTATTGGTTTTATTAATACAGTTTTTACACTATATTGATATAGTGCCTTTGGCCCAAGATATCTTTTGTCCAAGGTAGCCTCTTCAACTGTATCAAGTTATAGTGCAAAAAATCTGAAAAAAAATTATCAAGACTTTGGATTTCTGTGCTCCTCTTTATGTAGTTTTCCTTTCACTTTCCTTATGATATTGGTTGCAAGGTTTGAGGTTTCTCCATAAATCCACTGTAACTTCCTTGGCCACAGCAACTGACGTGGATGGTTACCAAACACCATAAAAATGTGAAGGCTGTTCTCTATGTAACATTAAGAAAGCTAAATAAAAAGCTAATACTATAGACAACTTTTTTGCAAGATTTAAGATGAAAAAATGTTTTCTAAAATGGATTTACCTGAATATTTAATCTTTGCTATTTTTCTTCTGTTCCTAAATTCCTGAGAGTTTCTGCAATTTTTCAATTTGCTTTGGAACTCTCACCCAAGAAGTTATTTCCCCCTAAGAGAAGGAGACAGAGACCAAACAAGTGGCAAATTTCCCTGGAGAATTCCACAGAGGCAAATAAAAAAATGCTTGTAGCAAGAGATGAAGCTTGAAAAGGAAAGAGAGGAGTCCATGTTGATTAAAATTATATTACCACTTAGACAAGAATAATATTGGGAAACCCTTCCCTACAAGTACTTGCAAGTTTTGCTATAGCTGTGAGACAAAAAAGAGGGGGGTTTCTGGCCATAGCTGGGTCTTGCAGATTAGTGGATTCTGAATGTCAGCTTCATCAAGTGGGAGCTCTCATGATTGTCTCTAAACCTCTGCACTCTTTTGGCTCATGCATAGTTGGATCTGCACAACTGGTAACTTTACGAAGCTTCAGAGAGTTGTTTTTAACTTGCTTGTTACAAACTGGTCTAAAGGACTAAAATGTGTCTTCTGCTGCAAGAAAGTTGGTGCAATATTCCAAAACAGCCAGGATGATCCCACCACATTCTTAAAGGGAAAAAAAAAAAAAAAAACAAACAAAAAAGAAAGAGAAAAATCCCAAACCCAAATCCTCTATGAAGCCAATTGAAAAACTGACAACAAAACCCCAAACTCAAGTATCATACTGCAAAATAAATACCAACTGCAGTCTCTCTTGCAGAGAGTAACCCTCTACTTCTCATAGGAAGCATTACTTTGGCAGCTGGAGAGCAAGATGCAAGGCTGACTACAACCAAGAATTAATGTGAAGATCCTTTGATGGCAAACAAAACATGGAACAACTGTGCTTGTTTCTCTTTTGGCCTCCTATCCCCTGGTATACTTGTGTCACAGGCAGCTTCAGCCAGGTTCATGAATCTCTAAAGACATCAGCTTGTGCTCTTTAGCGCCTGACACCAGTATAGAATATGGCATCCTAGACTTATTTCTTTCAAAATTGTGTGAATTCAACCAAAAACGTCTTCTAAATTTAAATTAATCCCATTTAAAATTTAAAGCAGTGTATTTTTAGTTCCTAAACTCTTTGCTTCAAGAAGAGCTATGGACCAAAATCTTTAAGGAAGTGTTCCTTTTCCTTTATGCTTCCTATATGAGACAACGAAGAAAAAGGTAACTGAGTGCTTTCAGACATGAGACCTTGAAGAAGGAGGAGGCAGGGAGAAGAAAGAGAACAAAACCAAAGGAGTTTCATATTAGCACTACAATTCTTAACTTGCACCTCAAAAAGTATGGGTCAGAAATATATTTCTTACACAGGTGCAAAGATCAGATATTTTAAAATATATACTTTATTACTAAATGCTATTCTATCTTCCTAAACAAATAACTACCTTAGTCTAAACTTTTCTGAGCAATGATATTTCTCACCATGATGTCACTGAAATAAAAATTCATTTCTGGCTCCACTGGCAGTGAATTCCTTTGGGAACTGTCTTCTAGCATAAACTAGATTTCCCCCCCCCCCCCACCCCAGTGTCACTAAATAGTGGAAGATCCCTTTGAAGTGTTAAGCCTTCACAGCAGGCAGCTAGATTAGGAAATACATAGAGTCTATTCTTTTTTAGCACAAAGCAGAAATATAGTCTCAGCCCTTTGCAATTATATCTTGCTGCTTTAAAGATCTGATCAGAGGCTGATGTGAGTAAGGGCTTTGTTTTAGACTTTTTTCTGCCATAAAGACAATGTTCAGCAGTCTGCAGGGATGCTGTGTGCCACTTGCGGAAGTGCCCAATGACAACTGGGTGTGTGGGAGGGACAAATGAAGAATGTAACTGGATTTTGTTCTCTTGGATGATAGCTGTATTTCTGGCATGATCTGCATCTTCACAGGAAGATGCAGTAGTTCTCCACAGCTGTGGGATTTCAGTGAACACCCTTGTTGAACAATTCTGGTACTGGGGTTACCTAATGAACATGAATTCCACACGGGTGAGCTGCCTTGTACTGATATAAGCAGCAGCTTCACATCAACAACAAAGAAACCGACTGAAAAACAGACCTCAGGAGTGAGTAGTACATCTTGATCCTTTACCTCTGGCCATGTCGTGGTACTGAGACAAAACCTTCAAGTTTTGTTTTGGCTACAGCTCTCAGCATCCTTTTGCTCAAAAGTCACAGAAGTAGAATTAAGGACCATCTGGCTGGACAATTAGTGAAAATTCTCTAGACTATCAAGACTTTGCTGGTTACCATTAAACCACTGATAGCAGACATTTGATGCTGTGAATGTGGAAGCACTCAAGAAAATTGAATAAAACAGCCTGGCTGCTGCTTTCAGTCAGAAAACTGAGGAGTTGAAAATATAAAAAATTTTAAATAAAATTTTTCAAATAAAATTATTTATTTTTGCACACAAGATACTGAACAATCTGGAATTTTTTGTTTTGCCACCTAAAAGGTCTTTTATAAGTTTGTGGAGAGTCCATGAAAATCTCCTGTTTTGTGATTGAGGTCATCAAATGTCAACATGATTTATTTTTCTGAAACTATGGTCAGAGCTGGAAAGGGCTGTTGAAAAGATAAGGGAGATGGAGAGGCTCATTAACAAAATGCAGATGATGGTCTTGTGACCACCTTCTGAACTGTCTTCAATCTGTGACACCAAATCCTGTTGACCAAGTATTATTTTATCTTTTCTTTTACCTACAGGCAACTTTTGTGTTGTGTACAATGTAAGACTTGAGAATACAAGCATAGAATCTGAAAATACCTATACCAAGGAAGCCTAACTCTTTTGTAATGAATTTTGGGGAGTGCAGAGGTGGACATGAATAGTGAGGGGATGTTCATAATCATAAAGTGCAAGAACTTTGCCTGCTACTCAGAGCACAGTATATAAAAATAACTTTTAACTTCACAAATCCAATGTCCTGCAGCACACATTTATTTCTGCCAATAGACTGAAATTACATGAGCAGTTGAACATGAGCAAACTTATTATTGAGACCACAAGGTTGTCTTCCATCAGCTTCTTGAAAACCACTTACAACAGTCTTCTAGACTAGGAAACTGAGTCTGGTGGGATATCCAAGTACTTCTTTAAACTTAGCATTAACAACATAGCCATTTGGGGAAGGGAAAACTTAAATTAGGTTGCTATAAATACTGTCAATCCCAGTGTCATAAGAGGAAGTTCAATTATCTTAGACTGGTCCCAAATTCATATTCTGAAAATGAAATGATGAAACACCATTTTGTGGTTTTTTATTTTTTAATTAGCCATTCTGTCAGTCGCTCTGAGGGAAAGCTCAACAGCATAAGAAAGCAAGAGTCTTCTGTTAAAATGCAGCAGCTGTTTGTAAGGGCTTGTTGAAATCACCATGAAACTTGAACTGTATTGGAGGCAAGACTGTGAAACAAAATAGCCTGTAATGAGCAGCTGTGCCTGAGGAGTTCAGCTTCAGTGTTTTTAAACTGCCAGTTCCTCGCAGAGAGCTTTTTCTAGGCTCAAGAACTAATTCTCTTGATGCAAGGGTCAGAGGAATTTTTAAAACTTTCTGGGTCAGAGAGCTCATTTATCTCTTGATTTCTTGCTAACCCACCAGACTTTCAAGCACTGATAACATCCCTCTCACCGGTAAGGGACTGAAGCAGCCAACTCAATAACTATCAGGGAGACAACACTTGATCTATTTTTAAAAATCTAGGATTGCTTACAATGCAAGTTAAACCATCTTGTATTTCATTCCCTCTGCTACAGAGGACGGTCAAGAAATTCCCCAAATGTTGCTTTTCCCCAGTGAGTTGAAAATAGGCACCTACATACATCACAAAAGGATTGCCAGATTCTGAGCATATTTTTTTTCTGGTTGCTGCTGCAAAAGAGTCACACAAAATCAGAGCATGCAACACTTTTCCAAAATTTTCAGATACATGATTACTACAAATATGAAAATTTTTACTCATAGACCATAATATTGGCTTTGTAATACTGGCAAGAAATTCAATTTTATAAAAGACTGTTCAAAATCTAAACTGGAGGACTGAGGAAAGGAGGTGAGAACTCCTCAACAAGGCATCTGTAGAGGCACTATGCACCCAGATGTCAGGAAGAGCCACACAAGGACAGCTGTTGCACTCTGAACTGTAGCTAGCTCATCTGACATGGCTTCTCTCTTCTGTTACTACTGGCACATATAGAGCAAGTGGACCTGCATAACCTACTTTAAAAAAACCACTTAGAGAATATAAGCCGTTTATAGTCCAAACAACAAATTTTTCTGCAGCAAAAAAATATCATGTGAGCATAAAAGACCTGCACGGATCTTGCCATATTTGTAAAAGTGGATTTAGCTGTGTTTGGGTAGGGCAAATTGTCAGTTTTGGGCCTAACCCAAATTTGGTGTCCTCAAGAGGACAGCACTTAAAAGGAATATGAACAAACTGCTGTAGGTCTGCACAGCCCCCATGACTCTAGCGTTAATCCTTCCTCTACCCTTTTCCATCTTGTAACTCAAAACTGCAGCTCACAATTGGAGCAGAGAGCACGGAAACACTTGGAGGGTGCTTAGCTCTCCCCTTGTATCTCTCATAAGCTCTCCAGCCTTTTTGTCCCTCCAGAAGGAGGGCACCCAACCAGACCTGCAGAATTCCCCAGGGAAAGGTTGGCCTGCTGTCTGCATCCATGCTCAGGCAGTCTTACACCTGTCATTTGTCACAAGACATGACAGGACATGAGCTGGCTCACCAACACAAGAGTTGCTTCGGCTCCTGGGTGGATTTATGGGAAGAAGTCACTTTAGGCAGGCCTGTAGAACCCAGACTTGCTTCACCACAGAACTCAAAGCTAAAAAAATGACAATTGAATCATATTAGGCAGCACATTTGAAAAAGGAAAAGAGGGATATTTTTTTTTGACCAGTTCAATTCAAATCTGAGTTCATGGCTACAAACTCAGAGCAGTCAGTGTAGTACCTTTCTTAACCCTGACTTTTCTACATTCTTGGTTATTTTGGTACTACATAAGGTCGAAAAGTGAGGGGAGGAGAGAGGAAAATGAAAATGGGAGTTCACCCTGTCAAGATCTTGGAGCATAACTTAAGGAGGGGTTTTCTCCATTTACAAGATGTCTCATCCAAACAATTCACAGCATTTCACACTCAGTTCTCACAATATTGCACTTTTCTGCGAGTGTGGGTGTCTCAAACTCACATGGTACCAAACTGAGTTAATATGATAGCACAGCATTAGGGCCAAGGGAAAGCATTGCCTCTTTCACATAGCCCCATAAAGCCTCCACCCTCATCACTGCAGCTGCTCTGTTTCATCCCTTTCTGTTGTTTGATTTGCTGGAATAAGTAGTGCCAGAAGGAGGTATGAAAGGGAAGGTTTCGGAGGAAGACTATGTGGCTGCCACATTCATTTTTGGAACTGGAGAAAAGACTCAGCAGGAATGGGGACAGGCAATCAAAGATCTCCACTGGTGGCATGTTATACTGGGATCAAGGCAGCCAGCCAAGACAAGGTTAAGAGTTTTCCATTTCTAATCCTTTCTGCAGTTGTAATGTTCTGTTGAGAATGTAATTTCATTACATGTGTTTGTTTTGCTTAATCCTAATTGAACTTTTGAAAGAAATGAACCTTAATAGCCTGCCTGATACATTGCTATTTGCAGTATGTTTTCCTAGTCCATAATCTAAAGTCCAGTTGGTGGAAAGACGATTATAAAAGAGAACACATGAAATATCATATTAAGAGTTCCATGATCCTGGAGTTATTTAAATTTTAAAATTAACTGAGACAAAGTTGTTATTTTTTAATGCTGTAGGATGCCAGGGCCCTGTGAGGAGGGGACACTGTAATCTCCCATGCTGCTTGTCAGGGTTTAGATGCCTGTGTCTATGGTTGTCTCTGTCACAGTACAATCTTGAGTGAAATTCCTGTGTTAACAATTTTGTTGTGAGAAAGAGCTGTGTGATCACTCTTGGAGCACCCATCACCCCTTGGCTCAGGAGACACGTTAAAGCTCAGGGTCCTACTCCTTGGCCATTGCTTAAGCCATTGTGCAGATAACACATTTCACTCTCCTGCCTTTGTCAGCAGCTGATCCTTGACTGTCTTGAAAACAAAGCAACTTTTGAACCAGAGGTGTATCAAGTATTAGCATCACAAATTTATCTGGAGGATGCACTAAGCTACTCCTTCTGCAGTTGATTTTCTGCTTTCTTTCAGGGATACCCACCCCAGAACGTCCTGAGCAGCTCTTCTCCTGCCCTCCCTGCCTGTTTTCTTTTGCAAGGCTAAGCCTGGGTGCCAGGGACATAAAGCAAGAAAGTCTGATGGCTTTCAGAATTTGTTCAAGTGGGAGTGGCAGGTGGGGAAATCCATGAAGAACATATATATCTTCTCACTCAACCTGTAAAACTGCATGCCAATCATCCTGTGCAGTCTGCATGGGATTACAGGTGTGTTCAAAAACAGAAATGAGGACATATTGGAGGATGTATAATTCACATATTATATCTGCTTCAGATATATATATTTATGTAAATGTATATATATGAAATATATCTGCTTAAGTGGTACTCCTTCTTACATATTTGTTCAGCTCTGCTGCACTGCAACCCCTAGGCATCAAATTATTGTAATTTCAGATCTGTTTTCAGAACGTGTCAGAAATCTCTGGAAACACTCACTGAGAAATGCTTGCAATCATTCCAGTGAATTAAGTGCCCATATGGGGACTTTCATTTTTTCAGCTTCTGAGGTTTGTCTAGGAAGGAGGGTTAGGCTAATCTGGAGCACTTTCCAAGTGCTGTTGATTTGGAGCAGACATTTGCTGCTTTGCTGGTCACTTTCATATAGCACAACAGAAAAATCAAATGTTATCTGGGACAAAGGTTCTTTGCCCTTTTGTTGTGACATGAAGAAATAGTGTTTTTGCTGAATGAGAGGACTAGAAAACTCTCATTCCTCTTCTTTCATCCAACAGCTTATTAAGATATTGGGAATTACTTCTTTAAAAAATCTCCCAAAAAATCTTTACAAATACATAATATCATATCACCAATTGGTGGGAGTTTCTTGAGCAAGTTACTATGTATCATTTTAGCATGTGAACTACGTAGCAAAAAAACTTTCCATAGCAAGCGTCTAAGTTTTTTGCTTGTTAAAAATGTGGCTCTGTATTTTATAATACACAAATTTCTGCAAGTTCCTGACATATAAATGCAGCTACTGTGAGCTGTCTCATGTTTCAAATTAAACCTTCTATTTTACTCTAATTTCTATCAGGAATAGAAATTTTTACCATGCAATTCTCAATTTTCAAACAATGCAGCTCTTTATGTATAAATAGAAAGTTGTCCACACACCACTCACACTTGCATTCCAGAAGGAAACAGTTGTTAGGATTATACTAGTTTAATAGTACACATGTTACAATCTGGTTCTATCATACATTTCAAATATTTCACATGTTTTGGGCAAGGTTCTGTTTGCAAAATCTGAGGAATCCAGCTGCCAGCAGCACTGGAGTCTGAGGTCTGCCACTACTGCACCTTATCCAGTGTTATTAAAAGCCGTCCTTAGTGTGATAGTTTCTGTATTAGTTCCCACACCGGCATATCCATTTTTCTCTGATAAAATCATCTCATCATCTCTCATACCATACTCTGCCCCAACTGACCTCCCTTCTCAGCAAATTGCTCTAAAAAGCACCCACTATTGCAAAAATGAACCAAAAATTCCTTTCCTCGCCACTGCCATCAACTCTTCCACATGCTGTATTGACCACATTAATTTTTCTTTGATAAGGAAGAGTTACTCTGCAGGTGTTTTTAAAACATCACAGTGATTACAGAGCCATTGACTTTGGCATTGCTCATAGCCCAAACCTTTGTAGCTAAAAAATTAGCTTCTTGAATGTGTTTCCAAGCAGTCATGAGGATTTTTCGAGACTGCACATTTCAGCTTCATAGAAATTCAGAAACACAAAATCAGATCCATCAAAAAAAATTATCCAAAAGGCCAAGACAACAACCAGAAAATCAGCATGATTTTTAATATGGCTGAGCACATGTTTTATACAGCCTTCTCAAACTCATTCTGAGAATTTTTGTTGCAATCCAAGGTTAGTTGAATGGCTAGAGGACTGAATCAAATATTACCCCTCTACTACATTAAAACATTGCTTTTCCTCACTTTAAGTAGTTGCAAAACTTTCATTAAAGGCAAGACGCATAGCATCTAGAATTAAAACTACTGATAAAGTTTATTCAGCATGCAAATAAAACAAAGTTGAATATAGCATGAAAAATGTGAAGGAAACAAGCATTTAAGAAACGCTTTTCCTTCCCTCAACCTATGCTTTTAAAAAAAGGAGACAAAGAAGATCCAGGGATTTATTTTTTTTTGTTTTGATGATATTGTTTTTTGTGCATTTTTGTTTGTTTTTGTTTTTGTTTTCTTCAAGTGCTGTACATAGAATGTGGTGGCAGTGAGCTAATTATTGGGGCCATTCTGGGGCATTTTTCCATTACTTTCTACAGATTTAATAGATTATGCAGCACCTCAAAACCACTGAGAGTCTATTTTTCTGATAAAACATAGAGTACATGTGGATATACATGCCAAAAGGAATCAGAAACCTGTAAGTTTGTAGGGAAAGAATTTCTAGGTGCAAATAATGTAGGCATATATTTTTTTCCTTGGATCTCCGTTAACTTTGGATCTGCTTTAACTTGGATACCCTTTAACTTTGAAATCTGCTCAATCAATCTTCTTCCCCAGTAGGAAAAAAAAAATTAAAAAAGACAAAAAGCAAACAACAAGGAAAGGAAAAAGAAAAACAAAAAACAATTCAGATGTTCTTTTTTCCATCCCTATACATTTAGTTTCTGGTTGTTTTTTGGCATACTCACTACTCTTCTTCTTTGTAATTATAATTTATTATTGTTATTTCTATCAGAAACTACTATTGCCTTTTAAGAACAAAATCCCCTGGGAGACAGGTAAAAGCAAGCCCCATACTGAGTTTCATCAATTTAACAGGAAACAAGCCCAAGGCTTAGGTCCTTATCACGCACCTCTATATGGTCTGCTCTTTATAAAGCAGCTGTTTGCTGGCTCTGAGAGGCATGCCCCTCAGAGGGAGATTGCTGGTCACAAGCCCACTGTGGTCCAGGAATGCTCAAAGGGGCCCCATTTTGGACCTGTTTTTAGGGTCACAAGAGAATGGGCTAGTCACAACAACATTTCATCTCAGCCACAGTTTATTGGCACCTTCTTTGAAAGTGTGAGAATTGGCATGTCACACCATTCAGGCCAGAAGATTATTTTCCAAGGCTTGTCATAGGAAAAAACAGGAATCTTTTAGCAATTCCTGGGAGCAGACAGTGTTTGTGATAAGCTTGGAAAGAGCTGAGCCCAGGTGCTGTTCTCAAGGCCAAGGCCTAACAAGAATTTCTCAAATCACACTGCTGCCTGGAAAGGGGCAGGGGACAACCAACCACTACTGAAGTATGAATGCCAAAACAGATGAACTCTGCACTGCAGGATATTTCCTGCTCACTACCTTCAGGCATATGAAAACTAACAGTTTTTTCCTCGGCCTGGACTTTTGCTGTGCTTGAAGACAACTTAGATCATGAGCAGAGTTTTCCAGTCCACTCTGAAAGGTGTCTTTACTATTGCATGCTACGCTGCTTGCAGCTTACAAAAAATGTCTAAGAGTAGCTCAAACACAAGGTATTTTTCACACTGAGATTCAGTCATTTCAAAAAAAGACCAAACATGCTATGTTAGGTTCATGTGTCACAGCAGGAAACCATCCTACATCATGCTTTCAGATTAAGGATTTCAAAGAGTTTTGCAATCTTACATAATTCAGAGAACATCTTAAAATAAAAATAAAGAATGAAAGCAATGCATTCTTTAAAAACAAATTCACACTAGTGAAATAGAGGCAGTCCACTTTATAACTCCATGGGAACAAAATTCCACCTCTTTTCTAAATACACTTCCCATTTGCACAAGAGTCAATACGTTTTCAAAGTGAAATAAAATTAATGTGTGAATATAAGGTTGGAGTGAGACAATCAAGATGAGATTCTGGTGGCAGTGAATCCATGGATAACATAGGTATTTACATTGCAACTCCAGGAACACAGTGCCTTTAGCTCTTGAACTCCCAGTGCCAAAGCAGAAGCTGCAGCCATGAAGTGCACAGTCCTGTGGTGGTATAAATCATTGTGGGTAGATCACATTCTTACAAAAAGATCAGTTTTACATAGGCTTTGGGCTGGTTTTATCCTGGCTAATAAATGGAAGACAAGGTTTTGCCTGTTCTAATTACTTTACCACATCATTTGACAAGTTCTACAGAGGTGTGGTCCCCATGTCATGCCCAATTCAGATTTTCCTCCATGACTGTGCCCATTCTGTTTTATGATTGTAGAAGCAGCATTCAAAAATCGAATAGATGTTCATAAGATAATGAACCTTACATTCACAAGTAAATTCTGTTCCAGGTGTAGCACATGCTAAGATATTGGGAGATAAACAGCTCTAACATCTTCATTAAATATCTTTCCACTGTTTTTTTGTTTTTGTAACTGTATCAGTTCTTTTTTCCTGAGCCTTCTGCTTTAATATTAGTTAACCCAAGACTGTTATTTTTACTGAGGGGAAGCTAAGCACAGCTTCATGGCCTAGCACTGTTAAAATCAATGTCTCAAATGCTGTCCCCCTCTGCCACAAGTGTTTAGATGCCTGCATTCAGGATCATCTCTGCCATGGTGCAACATTGAATGGAACTGCTGGGAAAACACGGTGTTTTCCCAGAGAGAAAGAACTGTGCAATGACTGGCTAACCACCTCCACCTTCCTGGCTTGAGAGCTGCACGACAGCTCAGGCAGACCCTGGCCATCTTTGACCTGCTGGCTTGGCTTCCTGGCTGTGCCTGGAGCATTCTCCTCAGTGGTGCAGCTGTGATGGTCACACAGGAATCCCTTGGCCATCCCTGATCACTCTGCCCAGCCCTATGCCAGTCTTTTGTTGGGATGCAATGGGTCTGTATGTGGGCTGATATGGGCACAGTCCTTCTTAACATCCTCAAACTTCCTCCTGGCTCTTAAAAGAGAGCTAGCTCCCTGATGATATCCTAGACTTTTCAATCTCCTCTTTTACCCCAGAGTTAAGCAGTGGTGCTCATTTTATTTCAGCTATTTTCAGCTTTGAGACTGTGTCCTCCTACTGCTCTTTTTAATCTACGTTCCAGAAGTCTCAGGGGAGATTATCTCATTTTATTAGAAGTTCTCAGTAAATTAGCATTTCACACTACTTACAATAGTAGTAGTAGACTATGTAAAGTCAATTTTCTCTAGTTAGGGAGATAACAAAATATTTTTGTACTAAAACTTTTTTCCTCTCTAATTGGAACCTGACAGTCAGTCACCTAGAGAAAAGAATAAATTTATGGTTCCCAGTTAATTTTTTTCATGGAGAACACTGAATTTCTGGATTTTTCCTACACCATCCTGATTATTTACGACAGTTTTTAATCTCTCTGATGACAATTTGCCTTTGCATGTCATGACCTTCAACATACAGTAAATTCAGGTATCATAAAGGAAAACACTAACTCAAGTACCTGAAATGTCTCTGTTTTTCCAGTGCTGCAGCCTGAAAATGAGCACCATTCAAATCCCACAGTATAATTCAGCTCTAGGTGTTATCTCTTCCCTTTAAGTGTTCATTTAGTGCTTCTAGCAATTTTCTCACAACGCTTAAATTTTTTTTGCTGTTTTCCAGTCTTCCATTATCACTCGTATAGGGTTACTCTTCTTTCCGTGGCAACCATGTCACCAGTACCACTGGTCTTGTCTCATGGAATAGCCAGTAGCCTCAAGAATAGTCAGTGCTTGATAAGAAAGCTAAGCACTTTAGAAAGTGATACTAACCAGCTTTTCCAAAGTATTCAGTACAGAATTGAGTACATCTCTATGACTTTTATTCTGTTTTTTATCATCATAAACAAGTCAATTGTGGAACAATTCTGTGAGCCGACTTTTATTTTTATTTATTCAGTAAGTTATTTTTTATTGTGCATTATTTTGGGAGAAATGGCTCTGATACAGTTGCATTTTGATACTTCAATGAACACGACATAAAGAAAATTACCTTTGCTATCTCTCCATTCAGGAAGGCAAGAGGCTAGGTGGGTGATGGAGAATTCTCCAAATCAGAAGATATTTTTCCTTTTTTTAAACTTATCTCGTACCACACTATTATTTTTATCCACATAGGAGTTGAATTTCCTTTAAAGCTCACCATACAGCACAGGTTAGGAAACAGCAGTACTGAAATTTAGGACCCAGAATTTAAGTGCTGAAATTGTAGAGCTCATTTTCATGGCTCAACAGTGATACAGGGGTTGTAGGAAGATCTGAGAAATGTCACCTTGACCTTTGTACATAACAATAAAACGAACATAACTGAAATATGGCAGCAGCCAAAATGAAAAGATATTCCTTTTTCCATTCACGTCTTTAAAGATGCAAGGGAAGCACAGAAGGAGTTAGATGGTCCCACACACCATGATGCTTATTTAAAAGGTATACTGATGCCTTCTCAACACCTGCTCTTGTAACCTTACAGGTACTCAACTCATTCAGATCTTCACTTGTGCAAGCTGGCTCTGCAGCCATGAGTTAAGGTCTTAAAAACTGTTCCTGTGTGTTCTTTTAAGGGCTTTGGCTATCCCTTTGCACTGGATGCTTACCTGAGAGGACTTTTATTGGCCATAAGGTGCAGCCAGCTGGAGATGACAGTTCCTCAAGATACAGCTGATTCCAATTCACTTTCCTCTTTGCTCAGCTTCCCTTCTACCCCATACATTTCCTATCCCTGACATTGTCTAGCTGAGTAACATGCTAACTTAAATTTTACTTCACTTTAAATTTGCTGTTTCATAAGGCATATATGATGAAAAATGTTTTTCTATGCCCTGCCTTTGCCATCTGATTTAACTGATTATTTTAAGGCCATATTTCTATTTACAAACAATTCTTTCCACCCTGTCCATGCCACCATTTTTTTGCCATAAATTTCACAAATCTCAGAAAGAAATTGTCTTGCTATTTGAAGTGCTTACATAGAGTCTAGCAGGGTTTTTCCACATTCTTACACCCCTTTTTTCTCATGTGTAGATTTAAACCCCTTCTTAGCGAGATGTTAGAAACATCACCTTGATGACCTAATGAGTCAATATTTCCTTTATTTATGACACCAGTTCACAAACCATCACAAGTTCATATTACAAAACTCTGTAACTCTTTCCTTGTCTACTAACACAGCAGCTGATATACTGATCTTATTCAATATCACATCTCACAGCTTCATTATAAAAACCTTGTGTTGTTTTGTTCCTACCTGGAACTCTGGATCTGGATTCATAAAGACTCCATGTTTTGACCAATGTGTAGGACAACATTGTAGAGAAACAGATTCCTGATGAAACAAAAGCCTCAAATTGTTGGTATTATTGTAGAATAAGATTTCTTTAAGGTTTTGTTTCAATCCATCAGCAATAGAAAATGCTCACGAATATCAATTAAGATCTTTAGGATATATTTGGCTATGATACCTTTGGCTACATAAAAATAAGATTAAACTCTGAGAACATGTAAGCATCTAAGAAAGGGAAATGAACAAAATTACTGAGGTAGGAAGTCTTCACCACACAGAAACAAGGAGTACAAAGAATGATTGAACATAAAAGTATTTTATTTACTTTTTAAAAACAATAGGGCCTTTATTCTCACATAAAGACTACTGGAAGTTCAAGAGACACATCCATGAAGAAAATTTTCAGATGTTTGTTTCAGTTTTTTAATGTATTTAGTCAAATCACATGTCTGTAAAAACTGGGAAGGTAGAAAATAAGAATTTCAAAATAGTCATGATATTTCTGGATAGTTCTGGAAGACTTACCAGGCTGGAGCCCAAGGAATAGTGGAAGAAGAATTTCTGTAAATTAAAGACTACAGGCATGAAATTGTTTTCCTTGCTACTTATAATAAGAAAACTTTTCTTGATAAGGTACAGGAAAAGAAATGTTGAAAAGTCAGGAGAACCTCAGCAGTTAAACAGCTAAAAGATTTATTTTGTCAGCAATGGTAAATTGTAAATGCATGCTCGTGCAAGGCCATGGGTTATTATAAAAAGGAACAGCACAGTTTCCATTTCCATACAGAGGAAAAGGAAGTAACAAATTCCAACTAAGCAGATTTACTATGGCTGTATGCAAAACAGAGCATTTATTTCTAGGATACTCCCTTACAGGGAAATAGAGACAAACTGGAGCAAATAAGAAGGAAGAACAAAAGGACAGGTTTAGCAAGAACTTTGGGCAAATTTGATCTAACAATAAAATAAGAAAGAACTGATCCTGAAATGTCCGTGTCTGATCATGCAGATATTGAGACAGGGTGCAGGCTTCAGAGCCAGCCACACTGCTAAAAAAAGCACATTCCTCTGCCATTTTCCTTCCACCCTTTTTAAAAGAGTACTATTGTAACAAAATTGAGAAGCACCTAGGTGTTTGTTCTGCACTGTCATTTCCTTGGCAGCTGCTACAGCAGAGAGTTCAGGACTTGGTGCTCAGACAGGGAGGCAGAAAGGAGGAAACACAGCCCTCATCTATCTTGTCCCACAGGTTAAGTCACATGCTCAGATCCAAGTTCCTCTCTCTCTCCTCCTCCATATGCTTTCTCATTCCTGCAGACTCCTCCTTCTCTTAAATTTAGCTGCCATAAACATCTCCTTCAGCATTTCAGTTTTCAGCCTATTTCTCATGTTGCAGGCTCACGTTACATAGGACTCTATGTATGAAACACCCATACAAGGCTAATATCTTGCAGCTCCTTCTTCTGCTCCCCTTATTTACTACAAATTCTCGAGGGATCCACAGAGTAGTTTGCTTCTCCCTGTACCTTCATGCCAGTTGTGAGCAATGTCACAACAGACTGGGCCCTTCCAGTGGCTGCAACCAGGCAGAGCTCAGGGCTGGGATGAGGAGAAAGAAAAACATCCAGCTGCTTGGAGTAGGGGATATGTGGAAAGGCACATACAGAAAACTCAAGGAAGGTCTGACAGCTGCAGAGATTGCAAGATTCAGGATAGAGAAGAGACTTGTGCTGCTCCAAGGTTCTAGCATGTCTGAAAGAATGGCCCAAACCACAGCCTGCATCATTCAGTGTGGTGCCTCTTCCTCAGGATATACTCTACTGCTTCTTCTACTACTACTACTACTACTACTAGTACTAGTAGTAGTAGTAGTAATAATAATAATAATAATAATAATAATAATAATAATAATAATAATAATTCTGAGAAACTGAGAAGAGTGTAGCTGACTTGCACAAGATGATCCATGCAAATATTAGCATACTTCTGCATATCATTTCTATGTAAATGTTTCCCTTCAAATATGAGGAGATTCCCTTATTTATTATTTTTCTTTAGATGATGAAGAATTGGACCATAGAAGTGACAACTGATGGTGGGCATATCCCAAGTCATACAGCAGTAAAAGAGGAATGTGTTGTCCTATGCTCAGGATTTAAAATTAGTTTGTACAGAGCGTTACTTAAACTACTTAAGCACTACTACTAAAAAAAATTGTACTACCAGGTTAATAAATTAATAACTTCTAAAATCTTTCTCCCGAATTTACTATTATCTTTTGATCTCTTTCTTCAAACACCTAGTCTTTGATGTGCTCAACAGGTAACACAATAAGTTGGGAAAAAATAGAATAGGCTTAGGAAGCATATCGCTACATAACCAGTGTTCTGTTGCTGGTTTGATGTCACTAGGGGTTTCAAAGAAATCCTTAATACAGGAGGAAATCATTAAACTAAAAGGCAACATTCATTATATTTTCCATTCAAAGTTACATGACAAAATAGTCAGAGGACCAATCTTATTTTTCTTTAAATGCAAGGTCCTGAAGGAAGGAAGTGAATTTGAAGCTTTAGTTTTGTGTGCTGGAAAGAGAATACATAGTGTATAACCAATTAAGCCTCCAACATTTTTAAGGAAGAACTGAAAGATTGTTATCCTAGAAGTCAATGTGTGAGTTCACACCAAAGCCAAAAAGGCCCTCCTGGACACCCAACAAGACATGTCTTGCAAGACTGGCACTAAAATATTGCACATGCATCTTCCATAGCAGATTAAATGCCATAAGGAATCTTTCAGCTGGTTTTTTCTTTTTTTTTTTTTGAGATAATTTATACTGGGAAAATATTCCACTTCCAGGTTGAAAGCCCCTGTGATAGGAGCCTTTTACAAATCTGCCATTAAAGCTTATTTTTGTGCTTAACAGAAGTTTACAGCATAGCTTCTTCATTTCCTCTTCAAGACTATGTCACATCTCCAACTATTTTTGTGAAGAAGACCCCCAAATCTTGTTTCTAATGCATTTAAGGACAATTTCTAGTACACAGCCATAGCTACTTGTTACTTAAAGGAAAGTATGTGCTCTGCTGCCAGCTGGTTTTGCTCTGTCTCCTACAGTGACTTATCTCAGCAGGCTGAGGGGCACAGGCAGGCTCTGCACAACAACATCTGGCACTGGAACCACAGGCTCCATGCACACAATCACAATCCCTCAAAATGCTCAGGTGACTGTCTATGGAGACTCTTCACTCCTGATCCAGTGTACTCTGCTTTCAAATGAGAAACCCAAAGACCTCCAATGTGTATTTAGATTACGAAGGAGAGTTGTGTTCTTATAGCAGGTTCAAGACATAGCAGGAAAGTCTTGAAAAGTCTCAGTTATCAAACATCCTATTCAAAGAATTTATTATGCAGAAAAACCCTAAGCCTCTCAAATTCTTACAGCATGTAATATTTTGATTATCCTATGTACCCTAGTAGGATAAATAACTAAGAAAGACCAGAAAAGTTTTTATTCTCTATTAGATCAAAAGAATATATTTTTCAAAAATCTTCATTCACACACTTATTTATAAAACGAACCATAACCTCCTACTCAGAAAAGGAAAACATATTTAAAAATTAGATATTTTTGTATTTTAAATAACAGGGGAATAAAAGGCATCTTTTTCTTAACCACTTTGTTCTCAGAAGTTATGACTGTAAATCAAGTTTCCATCTGTCAGACTTTTGCTACTTAGGTTGCAAACAATAATTCAATATATCAAGAGAGCAGTTTTATAAAGAAACTGTAGACTCAGAATGAAGTTCTTTTACTCACCTGAGACAAAAGAATAAAAATTTCCAGTTTGTTTGAGAAGTATCTTACTCAGACTATGAAAGTCTGAGAGCTGTGGAGGTTAATCATATTTAACCAGGTGCTTCTAGAACTGAGCACATCCATTAACCACAACTACTAGAAGTTAATTATTTTAAATAGGTATAAGGCAGATAAGGTTCTGCATCTCAAATTTGCATCATTTCCATAAGAAAGGAAAAAAAATTCTCCACAGTGTCATAAAATGAGGTCATTTCCTCATCCAGAAGACTTTAGTGTGATACAGCTGTACTGAAAATTCTATATCTCTAGACATAAAAACATGCTTTACATTTACAGTGGTAAAATAAAGGGTATTAATTATAATTTTTAGCCATTCACTCAAACAGAAGTGTATTTGTACTTTGATAGGACTCTAGATATTCATGCATTGCTGAAAATTGCTGTCACAGACTAATCCTTGCATTTGCCCCTGATTTTTCCTCAGATAAGGAACAAAACAAAGTCTAGTCTCTGTGATTAGTTAGAGCTTACTCAGCATTGTTTTCACTCATGAGCAGCTGTATCCTGGCCCTTTCTGCCTTTTTTGATTACAAGCAATTACTTGAATACATAGGTGCTTGGCTGTCATCCCTTGTACCCAGAAATATACTTACCATTAAGACCATGGTGAGAGGGAGATATATACATATACATATATATATATATATATATATATATATATATATATATATGGATAGATAAATAAATAGATAAGGCATAATAAGGTAAAGTGGAGTAATTTCTTGATACCCTGTTTATCAGAGTAGAGTACAATAGGTGATATATTTCTTGTGATATTATAGGTATTCAAAGTTTGTAAGTGTTCATGTAGAAGCTGATGAGGACTAATTTGAATTATTTGCAAAAAAACACTGCTCAGATACCACAAATAAATTCCAAGACTGTATTGTACATGCAGAAACTTAAATCAAACTGGACATTTTTAATGCAGAATTAATTTCTAAGCTGATTATCAGAACACTTTAGCCATTAATTTATTGTAATTAAAAAAGAGATCTTGAGATTGACCCTATTACTTTATACTCAGAAAATCTAAAAAACATTATTGTGGATGGTAACAAAACAGTTCTAAAGAAAAATTCTCTGAAAATCATAATAAAATTTGCTTTTAAAATCACCTGGAGGTTAAAAATATTCAGTGCAGAAAAAGCCCTGCTGTCCTTCATTTGTCATTGAGAGGGGAGAAGAAATGAAGGATGAGCCAGATATTGACAAAGCCTTTTTTTTGAAGACTTTTCTTATGTTATTAAAAACTGCAGTTTCAACCTAGATGTGTGCTTGATGAGAGTGCTTTAATGTATGTCTGTATCCTGCCAAGTCATGGTTGGCAGCTGCAGAGAGGCACGGTGCTCCACTCTGCCATGCCAGGGAAACACTGCAGCGAGAGCAGGGAGGGCTCTCCTTGTCTGAATGAGGAGTGAGGAAGAGCCTGCAGTCTGTGCTACACCACCCTGGACCGTGTTGCTGAATGGTTTCTATTAGACAGACACGGTCTGCTGGGCATTTTCCACTGGTTGTGCTCTAATTCCCAAATGAGAATGGCTTCAAGGTATTTTATGAATAAATCCTATTCAAAAGGTTATGCTTATGTCATGGGGATATTGCACTACTGTTCATTTTGCTGTAAAAAGCTCAGTTCAATGAAGTTAAAAAGACAGAGCTTTCATGTGTGGACTGTTTCTTTGAGGGTGATAAGGTTCACAGTCTTTTACTTGTTCACTGATGTTTCACTTGGAGTTTGGATACCCTAAATCCTACATCACTATTTTTCAGTTCAATGACAGTGATTTTTCTTCTTGTAGTAACTAGAAGGCATCTGACAGTCATCCTTTTCCATTTCTTTCTCTCTTTCTCACCTGAAGAACCCTAATAAATCCTTTCTGTTACAAAGCAACTCCATGTTCCTCTCCTTAGCCACTTCAGCTAAGCCTTCCTTTGTAGGGGATACTAAAACCCACTGCTGGTATCAGTGGGATTCCCAGCCTCCTGATGCAGGCTGTGTTGCCAAGACAGGGCAGAACAGCAGTAGTTTCAGCAAGCCAGGTCTGAGCTAAAAATAGAATATCATATCTATATTTTGAATTGAGCAGTTTCCAAAATCACACCAAAAAAAAAAAAAAAAAAAAAAAATTAAAAAAATTTAAAAAAAGCAGATTTGGTAAAGATACCAAATATGCTTAAGATAAGGCTTATTTTCTGTTAAAAGAAAGGAGCTCTCTTTGTCTTCAACAGCTACAAATACAGCAAACCACGTTATATGTACATCTAATAGTCCAGGCTGTCAAGTGACCGGAGTGAACATCAGACATGTGTAACAGCAGAATCATGTTGGTCTAACACCAGCTGAGCTTTCTGATTCTTTCGCCAGTTAGCTTCTTGGTGAGTATTGTGGAAGGGGCATCTGATCCTTGCCCATTTTGGTCTCAAGAACATTATGACTTAAAGGGATAGATTTGACAGGGAAGGGAACCACTTTATATGATTAGGAAATTGCACTTGAATTCACTTCTTGTCCTCTTGGTCCTGGATGCCTCTGGTGCATTTCCACTGGTGTTTTCGCCTTTCTTGTAAGTGCTCAGGTCCATTTTAATTGTTACTGTATAACATCCTAAGGAGATACACGGAGGGGCAGATTATCCATATGTTTTATCTTATAATTTACCATTTGATTCTGTCCAACTGCTGCCAAATTGATTATTGCTATTCTGTTTTTACATAAATTTTTATATGTATTTGTAGCTATGTAGCCTAATATTATATAATGACATAGATTCATAGCTAGCATTTCACCTACTCTTTTAGATAGAAAGGCAAAATACATTGCTAAAGCCTCCAATATTAATCTCACTTCCTCTGGGAACCAAGGCTAAAGCAGCTTCTTGAGACACTTTTTCATAAACAAAGTTTAGTTAGTATCTAAAGGGAGAGCTTTAGAGAAGAGTTGAACCAAAGGGGAATTACCTCATCACCTGTGTCTCTAACTGGGGATTCTTGTCAATTATGCTAATTTGTTAAACATATAAAGTTGTGCCTGCTTTATGTTACGGTGTGCATCCTTGGCGCATTTTTGGTGTGTATTTCAGTGTGTTGTGGACCATAAAGGATCTTTTATAAAGATAACTGCATTTTATTACCCAACTGTGTCTGGCTCCTGATTTTAGGACCAGGAAAAGCCATCATAACCATGTTTACACTGAAACTATTGCAGATGTTTTGCATTGTAATATGAATCTTTAGTTGCTATTACATACTTTTCTGGATGTGACTAGAATTAAATGTGAAAATAATTAAAAATGAATAATTGTCTATGATTTTTCTCAGAGATCAAGTTATCAGAGATCAAAATAATATTTAACTTTATCCAGAAATTATAAAGTGCAACACATTTATCCCCAGCATATAGTTGTGGTTTGGGTTAGATTCCTTTTTTTAATGTAAGTGTATTATAAAAATAGTACATTAAATATGCCTAATATATATGTTCATTATTGTTCCAAAGGAATCATTCAGCTGAATCACTGCTGAGTCAAAGTATAACAGTTATAACTCTAAAAATATAGAGGCATTCAAGTTAGTTATATATATATATATATATATATATATAACCACCTATAACTATCAAGGTTTTATAAAATACAACATGTGAAAATAGTGAATTTATATTTACTAGAAAATTATAGAAATAACCACAGAACTGGGTAAAAGGTTTGCTTTAAAATAAAATTCTCTAGATCTTGTTATTAAGAATTAAGAACTTTGGTAATTCTCCATGCCCATTTTTTGTTTCACCAGTCAGGCATCTCTGAGTAGGCTTCTGTGCACTGCAGCTGAACAGCTGGGATAATAACAGCAAGACACATACAGCCTCTGCTATAATTCTGCTATGCATACTGTAGGTTGAGCTTGGCTCACTAATGTCAAACTTCCTCGGTGAAATGTAAAAATAATTTCAGTGGAAAATTCCTACGTTACATAACATACCTTAACATACCTATCCACCCTGAAAGGTGTCCTTACACACTGCTACTTTTATAAGGTAATGTTTAATTTGAACTGCAATATTACATAGGAACTTAGCTGTGGGTTAGATCCTACCACACTTGCCACTGATAACCATAGATGCAGAAATAATCTGGCCCAAGGGATTTTAAAGATAAGGGTTTTTCACTATATTCATGGGCAAAGTTGCCATGTTTCCTCTATCTTCTTACCTGAGAATTTCTTAGCTTGAAAAAATGGACATGAAATTAGAACAGTATAGAGAGATATAATTCCAGAATATTAGCTCAAATGGTATAAGGGTATAAGGGTATGAGGCATACAAAGGAGAGCTTATGACAATTCATCACCTTTCATGTGGAATGCAATCCCAAGAAAAAATGGTAGATCTTCAAAACAAAAAAAACCCCAGAACACAGGATAACAAACTGTGCAAAACCAGCTACAGATTCCAATTATATTCTCTGCTTTTGTAGGTAATTTCATCTCCAGAGTCTTGATTTTTCTATTTTCTATTTATGGTAATATTTATGGTAATTTCAATTCATCAGCAAAAACAGACAGTGGACATAAGCCAGTAAATTCAAAACCATACTTTTACATAGAGAAAGACTGTGAGATGCCCATGGTCTCTTTCCAAAAGAAAGATGTTAATACCAAAAGAAAACGATAAATGTATATACAACCTACAACTGAGCAGTGACATATAAAAGAATATGTACCAGCCCTATACTGTGTGTAATGATAAGTCATATAGATGATATATTGGTTAAAGAAAACTAAGAATTTAAAAGGCATAGCTTGAAGCTCAGAAACCCTATTCAAATGTCTGAGCATGGTCATTTCTTGGGTCTGTCAGATAATATTTATCACAGAAATAGAAAAAGGATTTTTCGTCAAAACCTTTCTGTTGAGTGATTAAAGGTATTTAGAAATTAAAGGTTGTCCTTATTTATTTTGGGGGAAAAAAACCCAAAACAATCAATAGTATGATATGTATTTTCTTTGTCAGGACTCTTAAAGGTTTTTCCAAAGGCATTTCATACAATAGATAGAAGTACCTTTATAAACCCTTCTTTTTCAGCAACTGAAGGCATCCAGAAATTCAGTAAAAGCAAGGGATTGCTCTTCCTGCACTTGTATATGTCAAGTTAGGGCTTATGTATGCTGCAGATGGAGATCAAGAAGAAAAGCATTATTAATGGAAATTACCCACAGAACACTTACCTTGCAGGGACCACAGTTCCTGCCTATGTGAGTGCAGTCCTTTGGTGATATTTATGGAGTTCATGTGCCATATTTGCATGACACAAGACTGCAAACTTTAAAAAAACAAACAACCTAACAACACAATGATGTATAGCAAATCAAACTCTTGTTAACTAAAATACAATTCTCTGAGAAATCTGATGCCTTAATGCCTACATACATACTTGCTATATGTTATGTTCATACAGATGACTATTCTGCACATATCAAAAGTGCTAAAATTTGTTTTTAGCAACTAGTGGCATACTAATTTCATACAATTTATTATGCAAAAATGTGAGTAACTAAGAAAACCAGCAAAGCTGAGTTTTATGTGGTGACTGTGCAGCACACAAGAGGGTCATATTGAATTTTGCAGATGCCGTAATTAATTTAGTTAGGTTTTGAGCTGCATACTTAAATTAAACTACATATGATGGAAGGGTACACTACTTCAGGCTGTCATTTTTGACGAGGCCTCCCCCAGCACTGAATGCCATTAGCAATTTCATTAATGTTAGTAAGAATCATCAATTTGGAAATACCCCAACAGAGAATGAATTAGTCCACTAAGATACTTTTATTGTTGTAAGTGAATGCAATATTTATTAGCATTAGCAGATGTAATACTCTACACAAGACAGGAAAAACAGTGAGCATTAAGTAATTAGATTGCATTAAAAATAGAAATGAGCTTGAACTGAAAATCTGACATTTAGCAACCAAAATATTAGCAATGTTTAGCTGCCAGACTTTGGGTTCATTTTTTAATAAGGGGTTGTTTTAGCAACATTTTGTGGTACTTTTTGATTCGAATAATTGACAATGTCTTACACTGAGGAGATGACCCGAAAAACAGATGGGTAAGGACAGCTGTGTTCATATTATAATATTTGAAGTATAGTTCAGTCTACATCTATTCCTAAGGGTGTCACTGAGGTGATGTCCTGCTAGGAAAGTCTGTGTTGTAACATATTTGTTGTTACCTTTCAGCCTCCTGAAGATTTGGAACTGTTCACCTCAGGCTTCAGACTGGTGAAATAACTTCATAGCAGCTTACATTATGCCTATAGTTCCCAGTGAAAGTTTTGTTCCAGATCTCATATTTGTGAAGTAATGTGATACACTCATAGATTTAAATTATTTCTAAATATTTTATTGAATTCTCAAGGAAGTATTGAAGGTAGATATATTAGATAATATATTTAACTTCTAGCTGAGTTGTTTATCAGTGAGGGTGTTATCTGGGGATTCCCCAGGTCTAAATATCATTTTGAGGTTTGCAGGGCACAAATTTCAGTCCCTGGTCATGGTCATATTGCCACAGCCTGGTCATCTAGCCTGCTGCTTTTGGAAAGTTATGCCAGGACTATTGAAGAGAAAAAAATTGTACCATGCATCAATCTACTAATGTCTTCCTTAATTCTTTGGAAATTTTCTCTTCTAGTGTTTATTCAGAGTTCGTTTGGTACCCTTGTGAAAGCAAGGTAATTCAATACAAGGCAGAGAGCAGAATATGTTTTTTCCTTAATTAAATATTTACTACTAACATCTGTGACTATGGTATAACTCCTGTTGTGTCTTTTTTAAAGTCTACCTCATAAATCATATCTTCACTTTGGCTCAGAAAATTACAACCAATTTCTACTGCAAGTGAAATAGTTCTATAACTAAAATCAAATGTTCACTTATTTCTTCAAAGCTGCTTTGCATAGAGAAGATTTAGGTTCAGAGTCAGACTGCTGAGGAGTAAAGAGGATGTTCTTTGCAATGGTGACCAGGTAATTGTTCTTTACTGGCTTTCCTCAAATGGAAATAGAAGCCATTCACAGATTAAAATGAAAAATGTGTGTCTTGTTTCCAAGGCATGCAGGAATGTTCATGATCAATATAAAAAGAGTTATGAAATATGGGAAGTACAAAATTTTTCAAGGAAATTTTCAAGAGAAAAGGATTTCACAACATGTATCTTCTGCTGTCCAAAAGGCATATACTCAGAATACTATTTTCTTTCTGTTTCAGACAGAAATTGTGAAGTAAACTCTTGCTCTACTAAATGTATAAAATTCTTATAGGTACTTCGAAAATTTTTGCCGATTTCTACAAGTTTTTTTGTTTTTCTATTTCTTTTCCCTATGAATAAATCTTTATTTACCTTTATTTTGAAGTACAAAATACAAATTAACCTTCATAGGGTTTTTCAAAGTAAAATAGGTCTTGCTTATTTATTATTCAGGAAGATATTCCCCTAAAACAGTTGGTTAATGCAAAGATTCAAAAATAAAGATTGTTTGACTTATTACCCAACACTGCAAAATAATGACTGTACAGGGAAAAAGAGGAAGAAAAGACTACAGTTTTCAGAATGTAAAAAGTCAGTGATTGCCCTGTGCAGAGGACTGCCAGTGTTTCAATGGCAGTGAGGGCTGTGTATAAGAAGTGAACCAGCACCTTTTTTGAGAATTCAGAGTATTGACTGTCCAACTCAACCAAACAATCTATGTAAACAGAATTTTTGTTTTATAGATGATTTTAAAAATAGAAAACCGTAGTCTGTTTTTCTACAAATGCGGTGACTTTAGAAGAATGATGGGAAAATATTGATTTCAAATGTTTAATGTTGTTGAAAAAATTTTGTCAGAAACAATGATTAATGTTTTCAGAATTTTCTCTGCAGGATGTATTCTGCTTTAAATGAAAGAAATCAGACCTGTTGAGAGATTGTCTCTGTGGATTGCACATGAAGAAGGTTTCCTACCTACTGTTGCATGAAATTACTGTAAATTGTTCTTCAGTTGGTGGTGGCTTCAACTATTACAAATCATTTAGAAAGTATGGTCCACACATTCAGTGGGGCTATTGTCTAGCAAGCAAAGAGAAAATAAAGAGATGAAACGGGCAGAAATTATCACAGAATATGCTGAGTTGGAAGGGACCCACAAGGATCACCAGGTCCAGCTCCTGGCCCTGCACAGCACCATCCCCAAGAGTCTCAGCATGTGGCTGAGAACATTTTCCAAATGTCCTTTGAGCTCTGTCAGGCTGCTGCTGTGACCACTGCCCTGGAGAGCCTGCTCCAGCTGCCCTCTAGAAGAACAACATTTCCTAATATCCAATCAAAATTTTTCTTGACTCAGCCTCTGTCCATTTCATCATGTTCTGTCACTGACACCACAGAGCAGGGATCAGTGCCTGCCCCTCCTGTTCCCCTCACAAGGAAGTTGTGACTGCACTGAGGTCTCCCCTCAGTCTCCTCCAGGCTGAGCAGACCAAGTGCCCTCAGCCACTCCTCACACGGCTTCCCCTCCAAACCCTTCACCATCCTCATGGCCAGGTGGTAGAGGTAGAAAGCAGTGTAAGGCAAAGCCCCACATGTGAGGCTGAGGGGGAGCTGCTGTGCCATTGAAAAGAGACCCCAACAGTGTCACTGACAGGTAGCAGAAGATTTAACTTTGAAATCAGGGAACCAGAATGACTGAGTGATTCCTGCTTCCCACTAGCAGCCCTAGTAAGCACTGTCAGGTAGAACACAGTTGTGGCCTTGCTCACACTCCCAGCTCTGAAGAAATCTCTCCTACAAAATTTCCTGTATTGAACAGCACCCTTGAGCTTTCACCATCTCATGACTGCTTGTATGAGCTTCCAGATATAGTATCTGATGGTGAGAAGGCACATGAGAAGAAAGGAAAATTTAAGAAGAAAGAAAAAAAAAAATAAGAGGTTACAGTGCATTTCAAGAGGGCAATTTCAGTCATGAAGCTGGAAGTTCTTCAGAGTTGAAGCAGTCCAAGGGAATACATGTCCTCCAGAAACCCACTTTCAAAAAAATTAAAATTAAAGAGAAACCCAAAAATGAAATGCATGCAGAAGGCAAACATAAGGAAGGCAAACATAAAGAGTTAAAAGATGTAATTGCAGTAGACATTGTAATACAGTGAGAAAAAAAGCAAGCAAAGAGCAACAAGTCAAGACATTGACAAGAAAGGAAAGAAATTCCATCTTGATCAGGATCCTCGTCTATTCATAAAATCAACTGAACTGTGAAAATTGCTGCAATTTGAATCAAACTGCACAAATTACTGCTGGCTGTGTAGATTCTGTAAAGAAACCTTTATTCTAAGGCTAGAGAGTTTAATATTTGTGTCTTCTACACATGGGACTCAGGGGAGTTTAGAGAGCCCAGAAGAGTTTTCAGTGACTTTCAGATTATTTCAAGACTGCTTTTCTCCAGGTGATTTAGTAGCAGTTTTATTTCAAACCGAATTAATTATTTACATTATGATACTTGCCTTGCTGTGAGTTTGTAGGAGAGGTTTTAAGTTACATTGAAAGCACCTGAATTTTAAAACGCTTTTGATGCATAATCTTTTTCTTCCGTTCTCACTGACCATTACTAATTTCCTGATTGAGACACTTTCTTAATTTCCAAAACGTGGTTACTAGCACTGTTTCTTTTTAAACCTCTTTTGGCTGGTGTTGTTTGTTAAATAAATTAATCAACACTACACTGTGCAGATTACCCGGAAGTCACCATGCAACACGAAAGAAAATTGTCCATTCTGTGCATGCTTTCAACCTTTAAGCCAAGGTTGCATGGGAGAAAAGAGGAAAATAGGTGATGGTGTATCAGGCACTTTTTGTGGAATTATTGACATCTAATTGTTTGTGTGGGCTTTTCTTGGTACAGCAACATACAGAACTTTAATTACTCACTTTTACACATGCTATGTACAGCTTGGTCTTCATAATTGTACACAATTGTAACTTTTTGTGTTCTATTTGAAGTAAGGGAAAAAAATTAGTTTCCCTCTCTAGATTGCTACCTTCTGATTCCCTTTTAGTGAAGAAGGTTTAAGGAGAAAAATTAGAAAAATTTCACGTTTATATAGTGAAGTCGCTTTAAAAGTGTATGAACTTGGCACCAATACTCATGTTTGATGATGAAGGTCAATATCTGATTTCATTTGCTGAGAAGCAGTTATCAAATTTCATCAGACACCCATCAGGCTTGTAATATTTGCATCCTTCCAAGCACAAGACATCATCCCAGAGAGCATTTGTTAAAGTGAGTCTCATGGGTTGGGAAATCTCAACCTGCCTCTCCACTCACACACATTTCACAACTACAGAGGCCTCCAAAAAGCAGGATTTTATGAGAGGAGACACCAAATCATTTTAAAACAGTGAAAAAAACCAGATGTTTCTGGAGCTCATCTCTGCAGTTTCCAGCCATGCCCAACAGACTTCGGAGGAAGTAAATGGCAGCAAATTAATTACGCAGGTAGCTGAGAAGTGAAGCACAATATTATGACTAGATATAAACTTCTTTAAGGTTATTCTATGATCACTAAATGCAAATGAGAGGAGTTGCTGCAATAAGCAGTGGTCTGAAACTAGACAATTGTTTAGCTCCTAAAAAATAATACACATTCATAAGTAGCATTTCCACCGACATTGATTATTATAGTTTGAGTAGTAACCTAAATTTAAAAATATGAAAGACTGAAACCTTTGTTGAGCTGAAGATAGTATTCAGGTCAAGAGGTACACACAGATACGACACACCTGGATTAAGTATATACACTTTTAAAATATTACTTACTTTCCTTGAATCTGCCATATGTCTTATGTCTTCCATATTTTCCACCTTAAATATCACGCACGTAGGAATGTCTTCAGACAGGCTGGGATTTGGGGGTATGTGGGCAGGGGGAAGCTGACATTAAAGAACAAAAACAGAGCACCCCATGCTAGAAACTGCAATTCCAAGTAAAGGTAGCATATGGCATACATGAATTATTCTAACTGAAGTCCTTTCTTGTTTCTACAACTGTAGAATGCCCTTCATGGCAAATTGGAGGGTAACCTTAAATGAATTACCTGGTTTTGGCAACAAGCAGGATGCCTTTCTGAGTCCAGATAACAAGCACATTTAAATAAGTTAATTAAATTCCTTATGGCTTTTTTGTAAAAAGAAAAATAGGCAACACCTAAACACTATAAAGTCAGAAAGTGAATACGAAAAAGCAAAAACACTACAAGGCTTTCATGAGAAATCTGGAGAAATCTAATGTTGATTTTATTGTACTGAAGGGAAGAAGACTAGAGACACAGTCTGGGAAATTACATTGCCTAGGCAATCATAGACTTAAGTAATTTGTTTTAAAAAGTCTAATTATAAGGATCTCTAGGCCTATTGTTATATTCTTGGTAGTTGAGTGACATCAGTTTAAAACATGTACCACTCAGAAGAGCATTTTAAATGTGTTTAACTTTAAACACGTGAACCCTTTAATTGTAATCAGTGGAATTACTGAATGCTTACTGCCAGGCAGATGTTCAAGTCCCATGTTGAATCAGTTCTCTCATTCTGTTCACTAGATTGCAGAGACCAGAATTTTTAAGAGAAAATTCAACAAAACCCAATTGCATGTGGAGTTTAAAACAATGGAAATTACAGTTGCCAGTGACATGGCGACTCTTAATACTTGAAACGAGAATACCATGGGAATGTTAGTGTTTGCCAATAATTCCTAGGCAGCCAGGTATAGCACTTAAGAGCCTATTCAGATTACAGGAAACTCAGCTTAGTAAATGATTATAAGGAAAGGAATACACTCATATTCAGAGTTTTGGATTAATCTTAGTTATAATGCTTGACCAAATTACAGAAAAAATTGAGGTAGCCAAATGAAAACTTAGAACCACAAAATCTCAGAATCCATTAGTTTGGAAGGGACACAATATCACTGAGTCCAACTATACACCTGATAATGCCAAGTCTTCCACTAAATTATATCCTTAAGCACAGGTCTTTCAAATACCACTTTCCAGGCAGGAACATTTAATCAGTTAAAAGTGTAAAATGGGAAGAAAAGCTCTAAAACTGAGGAATGTGCCTCAAAATAAAGAGGGGAAATTTGTAAAGAAACACTTTCAAAATATCTTTCTCTTCAATACTAATCCTAAAGAGATCCAACGAGCCCAGGAAGCTAAGGCTGATCTGAATCAGAATTACTTTGAATCTAACAACCACAACACATTAAAGTCTTCACCCTAAATACATCTCACAGCCTTCTATATCAATATACTGTACAGCAAGATTACAGCATTTGCTTGCTTTATCTGTCACACGTTCAGCATTGTGTGATGGCCAGCAGGTAATTGATGGCAATGATGGCCATCAAGTTACAGTTTTATAATGCATAGCCTCAGAATCTAAAATACTTATTTTCCACGATTTCTATATAGACTACCTCAAGACAGAAATGAGGTAGAAGCATTAATAAGAACATTACTTGTAAAACAAAGTAACATCCTTACTTGGTATACTCATATGCTAACCTACTGTTTCAAAAATCTTCCCTGCTGTTTCATGTGCCTATAAAGCAAACATCTGAATGTTTATTTCCTGTTCCACAGTAGCTGGTGAGTAGACAATCTACCTTCAGCAACACTTTCTCTCAGCAGGAAACAAAGGAAGGAGGAAAAAACTTCAGGAAGTGCTTCCACTCACTACGCAAGGATTTACATCTGCCAGCAAAAAGCAAAGCAGAGAAAAGGGATAGATGACACCAAAGAAGCAAAAAGTGATAATGAATCCATAGGTTTTTAGAGTTTTTGTATTTTCACTTTTCCTCTGGAAGCAGAGGGTACTATCAATTACAGGCTGCTAGTGTTGCTTCATAAATCCAGCTCACACAGGTAAAATATCTACCGTGGTGTATATGTTACAAAAGCAAACCACTTAGACAGATTTCCACTTAGCTTTAAGTGAGGAAGACTTCTCTAATGGACTCTACAATTCTATAATTTTTAATTTCTTCAAAGAAAATTCCTGATGACAGAGGTGTAAGTCTGAGTATAATAAGAATACTGTTATAAAAAATACAGGCAATCAAGAAAATTACTTCTGAAGTCTCAGGATTCTTAAAGTCCCAAATAAAAGTGTTGTTAAGGACAACGACATAGTCTAAACTGTACTCATAGGTGTTTCTATTTCCATTATGTGACTGGTGGCAAGTAATGCAACACCTTAATATGTAAGTAATGATATGTAATTGCTGGATAGCTCTGTGACATATAGAAATCTAAAACTAAGAAGTGATATAGTAAAACGGTAGAGATGTGTTATATCTATATCAAAATACTAAGCTACAAAAAGGAAGTGAAAAGAAAGTGAATGAATAAGCAGCTTTTACCAAATGATCAGTGGTCAAACCTGATTACTTTTTCGTTATTTTGTGATAATACAAATGTTATTGTACAAAACATTTTTTAACCAGTAATACCAAGTCTGAGTCTAGTAGCATTGTGAGTGATGGTCTAGAATCTGCCTGGGGACCACATGAACCTCCTAGACACAGGAAAATTTACCTTCTCAAAGTTGCTTCTTGGTCCTGATAGGAGATCATTGATTTCCGAGAAAAAAACACTTTCACCAAGTAACTTCATTAAGAACCAAGCTGTTTGTCTCATGGAAGGCACCAAGCAGTAATAGCCCAGTCATTTAAAGTTTGCATACAAATTGTTTTAGAACAACATCAAAAGCTATCTGTAGGAAAATAATATGGAAATAATAGAACTGGAAAGCTATGGTTACTTCTCCTGTTTTACAAGGTACTTATATTTACTTTTACTTCCATTACTTCACTCTTTTCAGAGTTCTCTGTCTTCCACTTGTTATATGTAGCTGTTTAGGAAGAGGTTCACTAGTAAAGTGTGGACGAAGCACCTTCTATTCCACCTGTGTTCAGACTGAAGCCATCCCCTGTGCAGAGGCTATGTAGCTACACCAGTGGCTGAACCTTTTCTGATGACCACACTGTGACCATGACAAACACTGCCAGCAAGCCAGTTGAGTTACCCAGTTTCCAGGCAGGGCTGGACTTGCCCATGCAGCACAGGAATGGTAGCAGTTCAATATTCTCTCACACACACCAAAAGCTGGCTCCTCTGCCTTTCTTCCTCGGGCACCTCTAAAAAACTGATTTTTCAAGTGACAAGTGCTTCTGCACACCTCTAATACAGCTCTGTAGAGATTTGCTTTAGGCAGCCCTATAGTTTTGGTATACCTGCCCTCTACCAAAAGAAATTAGTGTACGTTTGAGCCATGGGTAAATTTTGTTTGGTTTTTTTTGCCTTAAGTCACTCCTATACATAAAAAAAGAAAACTCTACACTTAGATAGCCTATTGAATCTGTATTACGCTATTTCATCCATAGATAAAATATCTTTTAACAGAGGGAGAATAGGACCAAAGTAAAACAAAGAGTTTGCATGACACTTTTCAGCTACTTACCTGTTCATGGCTATTTCAGGATGAAATTAATTTTAAATGTCCAGAGGAACTTTTGATTGCAAGACTGATACAAAAAAATTTCCTGATCTCATCAAAAGGCTATTTACCTTCTCATCTTTCCCTGCTTCGCCTCTAGCCCTTAGTATGTTAAAATTTCTCTTGTGCTTGGAAGAATGCCTGCACCAATCAAAATGATTGGCCTGCACTGTATTTGCACTGCTCCTTGGGGAAGGAATTTGATCATACTCTTGCTGTAGACATCTAGTTACTACCTCTGCTGTCATGATCTGCTAATAAAATCAAAACAATCTTTATGTCAGAAAGCTTTGAAGTTACATCAAGATTAAACAGACCCTTACCAATGTCTCCAAATTAAATTTTCACATCATAATTCTTTAGCCCCAGACCATTCCCTAGTAAATTTACTGGGCCAAATTAAATTTCTGCTCAGATTTGGTTTTTTTGCTGTCATAAATATTAATTCTTTTATTCCTCATGCCAAGTCTAAAACACTACACCAAAAAGTATAAAGTATGTTTCAGCTCATCTATTGTTTATAACAGAAAATTATGTAAAAATACAACAGAAAAGGTACCGTAAAGCACATAGTAAAACATCTGTTGTACAAAAAGTCCTCTTTATAACAAGAGAATAGGGTGCACAACAAGTAATTATGTATTTCTGAAGTGAAATGAGGTGAAGAAACCATGCTTAGAGAAGTCACATGGCAAAGATTAAGCAGTTCTGTTATAAAAGCACATGCTCTTTGCAGCCTGTGGTGGTGGTAAACTGATATCAAAACCCAGCCAAAAAACCCAGCCACAGCTCTGTCAACCATTTTTAAGAAGAATAAATCACGATGTAAGAAATACTGAAACCAGCATCACAATTCAGTAGAAATTGTCCAATGTCAAAAAGAGAAGTTTCAGGAAAAGAGCAACATATTTCAAATGAAAATTGGATGCCACATTTGTGGAAAAAAAATTAGTTTCTTAGGGTGAAAAAAGGAGCTGAAACAAAATATATGAGTTTCTAGTATCTTGGGAGAGAAATATAATTTGAAGGGCAGGAAAAGCTGGAATAACAGTCCTATGTTAACTAATATGGAATTAGTCCGCAAAGCTGGAATGAAAGTTCTAGTTAGAGCAACTATGTAACCATTTCCTTTAAAAAGATTTGTACTGACCTAAGGTGTGGCTTATCCTTGTCTCCTTAGCCAATCACTCCTCCTCCCTTTTCACCCTCCCACCAAACTGCAAACAAGAGGAAGTACAGTAGTTATCTGGAATTTCTACAAATACTTGTATGGCAGCTCCTGTCACTTTTCATTCATAGTTCAAGGACTGAAATCAAAAGTACTGAAAATCAAAAGAACTGATGGAAGATTTTCAGGTTCATCTTCCCCTACTGAAACAAATCTATTAACAGAGATTGACAAAGCATTTCAATTTGCCTTCTTATGCAGCAAGGACTGTTAAATGTGTTTATGAAGTGCCTCAGATGTCATGAGCTTCTGAGTTCCCTTTCAGGATACACCACAATTACTAATATCTGGGAAAAGTGAGCTAATGGTAGCTGCAGTACAACCTGTGCTCATCTCCTCTCCGTAAACTCTCTTTCAAGGAAGTAAAAAAAAAATAAGAAAAAGAGCAAGTTTTGGGCTGATATTTCCCTTCTTGGAATTTCAAGCAGGCTCTCTGCAGAAAGTGATGGACTGCCTGTGTGACAAGGCCAGGGGGGAGCTGGCTTGGTCCTAGTGACACCTCTGCTCTCCATGACTGCAATAAGCACACTGTGCTTTTCATGACTTGACAGTAGCTGTCAGGAGGACAAATAAGTTTATTGTTCTGGCTCTACAGTCTTTCTCTACATGTAAAAGTTCCCAGTTTTACTAACATCCACTTCTAAAGATAGAAATATTGCCTTTACAGCTTTTAAGAACCAGTTCTTCTCTGGCGTCACCCTTAAGCAGTACTGAATATGGAACAGAATATTAGACTGGTTTCGGCGGGGGTGTAAGATCCAGTTTCCTACAAACATAAAATACTGAAAGTAATGAGAAATTCACATTTGTGAATTTCAATGCGTACTCCTCTGCAAAATGCATACAAGCATGCCCATTAATTCCCAATTAGACCTTTTAAGGCAAGAGCACAAGGTGTAACAACATTAAATTCAATACATAAAATTACAGGGAAGTGAGCACAGAAACAAAAGATGTACAGAGATTTTTTTCCTTTGGCAAAAAAGAATCGCTACCTACATTGCCCTAAGGAAGCATTTATTTCCTTAAAATCAGCATGTGTTCTTCTATTTCATTTGGTTGTATTTTTGGCATATCTAACCTGCCTTCTGACTTTCCCTCATAGTACTTTTGTGTGAGAACTTACAGATCTTTATTTTTTCACTTAGCCTTTTCAAAATGGGCCTTCTTTAGCAGACCTGTATTCTGTAAGTGTTCATATTCTTAAAAAATATTTTTCTAGGACCTTCACATCAACAGATTATCATGTTTTAGGATATACTGACACAGAGCAGCAGTGTTAATCATCCTTATTTCCACAATGTTTTACCTTCACTTGTTGCTCTTTAAGTCACTGTTTAGCTATCATCTGAAACAAAACAGCTCCGTATCCGACTATATACAAAAACTGTTTTCTGTATACAAAAAGAACTAGAGAGAAAGTGGAGAAAACAGTGATAGAAATATGTTTAACACAATTCTAACTTTTATTAAAAGATTCTGCAGGAAACTATTTCAATGTGCATAGAACTACTTCCACTATAAGCTTCTCTTCCTTTTCTATTGCATCTTTCTCCAGACAATCCCAGAACAGCAACTTCATTAAATACAAAGACATACTTAAAACTTTCTTACTACTTTCCATCTGGAATTCAGTCCCAATTCAATACACAGGAACATTGCATAATCATTAATTGTGTCTGCAGAGTAGCGTTCTGTAGTAGGGATGCTAGTCTCTGCACAGGATATGTATAACTCATGTTAATTTACACTTAGGAACCACTCTAAGAAAGGAATATGTAACCCTTGGGTCTCCTTCCACTTTCCTCTGTTATTGCAATTTCACATTAGGCTCTTTCTAGATGCGCACTTTCACACCTATCCAAAGAGAACAACTATTTTTCCTTTGAAAGCACTTGCAATTACAGGATGATGAACGGTAACACAGAGCTATTAGGTTTTTGGAGGGGAAAAATAAGCATTTTCTGTACTGCAATACATTGCTCCACAGGAATCCAGGTCCTTTCCTGCTCATCTCTCCTTACCTGTGATTATGGCTGAACACCCCCAGCAAGGAAACTTTGCAATGTTTGTAATAATAGTAATTAGTCGACATTTAACACTTGAACAGCACTTCTCACCCCTAAGTGTTGTTCAAAAGATGCAGGTGCAAGCTTGTACAAGCCTGGGGCTGACACCCAGCTTAGGTGAAAATCAAGATGCTGGGTGCTTACCTTTGGGCAGCTCTAAGTCTCTCACTATGTCTATACCACTAGATGAAAGAGGGGTAAGCACTGCTCACTGGTGCTGAGGCCAAGTGTCAAGTGGTGCTAAAGCCAGTTCGATGTTGCTGTAGCACTTGGAAGAGATTTTCTGTGACTGACCCGATTTTAGTTGTTCAAAACAGAGCCAGTGGGGCAATTAACAACGAAATTCTGTGGATAATGACAGCACCAGTGCTGCAACTGGATTGCTTGAACTTCTTCATTAGTGGTGTTGATGCATTATCTTCTGATGTTTTTCAGTTGGTATAACTGTTCTTACTGATGATCTGCAAGCCTACTTGTCTGTACTGATAATCTCCAGACCCCAAACAACAAAACCACTTATCCACTGATCATAATTTACTGTAAAGATAAAAGAAAAATTTTTCTCACTTCTTAAGTGCCTTTCCAGTCTTGTATTCCTTGTCTGGGAAAAACTCATCTCTGCTGTTATATAAGAAGACAGTAATCAAATAACATTAAAAAAATAAACAGTAAAAAATTTCACCAAGGGGAAAGAAATAAAAATATTCCAAACTGTTAAAGAATTTTCAACATCTTAATGAAGTCACTCTCTAACAAAATGCAGAGAATTCTGAGGTGCTCCTATTACATCACATGATAAGAAGTTTTGTTAAATCTATTATGACAGATATTTAGAAAAAAAAATGCACTGTTAAATTCAGGAGCTCTTTCCAAGGATGTCATGAGCCACACATGAGGATGAACATATTGCTTATTATTATTTTGTTTACTTTCTTAGTAAAGCAATTAGCTCCATTTCTAAATGCAGTAACAACCATGAAATTATTTACTCCTTTGTCCTCTGTTTCACTAGATTATACACCATGTTTGTTTCTCTTTACCAGAACACTGCCATTTTGTATATCAACCTTCATTTTTCTTGCTGAATTTACAGTAAGGAAACTATCAACAATAAATTCTTCTGTTCTGATAAATGCAGGTGCTGTTCTAATGACCCTATACCTCATCTCTCATAGCAATAAGTCAGACTTGTAAGTTTATCAATCAAATTCATTAATGAAGCAAAGCCAAAGGCAAACCCAAAGGAGGATTACAGCCACTGCTTGTGGCTGTTGTGAAACAGGTCAAATCTCCACTAGTGGTATACACTTTGTAGCACATTGTGTAGTATTGCAATCCGTAAACTCTGTCTGGTATTAGGTTAAATCTACTCATAAAGCAATTCAAAGACATTTTATAAACTGTAGCTGGTAGTTTCCTTCCATAACAGGATAGATTCTGAAGCCTGATTAAGACAGTCTTCATTTGGTAGATATATATACATATACATACACACACACGCACATATATAGACAAATATATTATACATAATACGTAATAATACCATATAAAACATAATTTCACTATTTTTCTGGAGCCAGCTGGATGCCACTTCTGCAGCTGTTACTTCAAGGGGTGATCTGATGGGAGACCTGGCTCACAAATAGCTATAGGTGTTCAAGAGATTTATGAAACCTGATACTGCTTCACTGCACAGCATGGTGACATGTCTTTAAAATTGACTTTGACTTACTTGGAGGTTAAACATCCCACCTATCTTTCAAAAGAGAGTAGAGAAGTTGTAACCAAGAGAAAAAGAGGAAAAATTAACAATCGTGTTGTCATTATGTTAGTTTGTTTATCTCTTGTCCGATCAGTGGCAATGATTTGTTTCCTTAGAACAACCTAGAAAAGATGAAGAGGCAGAGGAAATCAACACATTTCCCTGCTCAGGGACTGAGTACTCAGAAGGAGCGTGGACATCAGCATCATGTGGTGGTGGTCTGATGCACAGGAAATGCAACTCTGAGAAAGTGCAGCTCATGCACAAAGAGGGTAATTCAGGGCTTGCTTTTTGTGCTCCCCAGGTTCGGGTTTTGTAAGAAATTTCTTGTTCTTTTCTCCATTTAGAGAGAAATAAATCACCATTTGTTACCGTAAGTCCATTTTGATATCTCTGCATATGGTACCAGTTTCAGACATTGTGTATGAGAGACAGTGGATGACAGGTATAGTACTGCTAGCTTTGCGGACTAAAAAAACCCTTCATATTCCACAAAGAAGTCTGACTGTTTAATATTCTGCTCCAGTCCTTAGTCTGCTGTTAGCTACAGGGAGTCGCTATTAACTGTTTTCACACATAGAAGAAAGTAATTTAAATTACAAAGATTTTTGGCATTGCTACAGTTGGTACAAAGTAAATGCAGAGTTTCTTTATTTCTCCTTTTCTTTTCTAGAAATTAAAGAGAGAACATTTGTAAAAATGCATGTTTCTGCTGAGCTGCTCCTGAAAGCAACCTGGAGAAAATATCAAGATTTAATGGTTATTAGTATGAATTTATATTCTTAAGTAGATAAAGGACTGAGAAAAAAAGCTATTCAACAATTTCCAAAATACTTTGCATAATCACAACTACTTCTTTAGTAAAAGGTAAACTTTGAAAGATTTTCCCATTACTAAACCCACTCAAATTCAAACTTCTTGCTCTTAAGAACAATTTTTTTTTTTCTGTAACATTACATTCAGCTTTCTAATGCTTCGCTGTATAGTGCAACAAGTCTATTTCTTCTGTTGACACTTATTGACTATTAAATCCAACTGATTTGGGGTTTCTTTTTCAGATGAGCTGCCTTTAAAATGTATATAAGTGCTTTTAGTTTGAAAGAGATCCCAAGCTGGAAAAACTTCAATATTGTTATTTTGGTGGTTTTTTCCTTGTCTGTTGTTTTGTTTCTTTTTGGATTTTTGTTTTTTTGTTTTGTTTTCTTTATTTTTTCTTTTTCTTTTTTTTTAAACATCCCTTCATTTACTAGCATAATAACATTCATTTTGATTTTTCTTATTATCCAGTTGGGCACACTTACCTGCTTCCTGCAGAATCATCTAGTGAAAAGAAGCAGCTGCATTTTAGAGATCAATGAAAGGGAAAATGTAAAAGTCAGGTAAAACAATTAAATGTTCAGATCTCATGAGTCTACAAACACGGTGAGAGATTTTAAAAGAAAATGAGTTTTGACACCTTTGAGATTTCAAATATAATTAGATTATTTATGTTTCACCTGAACTCTAAAAGCAGATTAAACTTTGTTCCTTTTTTATTTTATACTAAATATTTTGAGTCTTGGTCAGAAAGATCTTCTTAGTATTTGATAATTTGATAGCATTCATTTCTGTGTAATAGTGATGATGCAGTGGATGAAACTATGCACACAGTTGTAACAAAGAGTAGAATTATTATGGAATTCTTCAAATCATTATGAAATGAAGGCAAAAATCTTTTATCAGTTGTTGGCAAATGACTATCAAGAACCAACTCTTCCATAAAATGGAAACTGATATAATAAAAAGGAGTTGTAACACAACCAAAGCAGTTGATACGGGTTCCCATTTAAATGAGTCTGTGAGACCAGGAACACAGAATGCAGTCAGTAATTTTGTGGGTAAAAGATATTAATAACTTTCCTCTGACAACAGACAGCATCTGTCTTCTACACAGCCCACCTAATCAAAGAAAAAAAGTGGTAGTGGGCTTGGAAATATACAAAAACACTCATTATTGTTAATTTTCTGTATTAAAATGATAGAGTTCTCCAAAGTCATCTTAACCCTGGCTAGAGCTAAACAGCTTTGAGTTTTGCACAGAAATACAGACTCAGAGAAACAAACTAGAGACTGGTTTGAGTTGGAAGGGCCCCTTAAAGGTCCTCTAGTCCAAACCTGCTGCAGTGACATTTTCAAGTAGATCATGTTGCTCAGAGCTGCATCCAACATGTCCTTGAATGCTGCCTAGTGTGGGGCTCCTCCCAACTCTCCGGGAAACCTGTGCCGGCGATTCAGCACTCTCCTGGTAAAGAGTTTCTGCCTCTGAGCCTATCTGAATCTAACATCTTGTAATTTAAAACTAGTACCACTTTTCCTAACACTACCAGCTCTTCTTCAGAACAACCTCAGCTCTCTCAGCCCTTCCCTCCTAGGAGAGGTACCTCAGCCTTCTGATCACTTTCATGGTTCTCCTCGGGACCTGCTCCAAGAGATCCGTATCTTTCTTGTTTTGGGGGCCCCAAAGCTGGATCCAGGTGGGGTCTCATGAGAGTAGAGCAGAAAAGCAAAATCCCCTCCATTTCCCTGCTGTCCACTCTGCTTTGGATGCAGCCCTGGATGCAGTTAGTTTTCTGGGCTGTGCTCATATCCACATTGCTGGCTCATACCCAGGCAGTAAGAGCATCCCTCACCCAACAAGTGTTACCGTTCTGTGGGTTTGCAAGCCCTGCAGGGCCACTGGGGAGGACTCACTGGCATCATTATCAAAGACATCAGCTGCACTGGCATATTCTTCCACTTCACTCCCTGGATTAAAACCAGTTTGGGACCATTCTGCTGCCTGTGTCTCAGGCACTGATGGATTTGAGGGGCAGAAACCATTCTCCTTCCTGCCTTGAGTCACTGTAGATTAAAATCACAATGCTGTTAACTACTGTGCCTACAAATGCTCACTCTGGCAGTCAGCCTCACTGCTTCCACCCCACACATTTTGCAATTTAGCCTAGGGAGCCCCAGCCAACTTGATGCACCAGCTGAGTCTGTTCAACCAACAACGAGAATCTGGAAAAAGGGAGAGGTTGGAGGCCAGATATTATAAAGACCAATAAATCTCCATGCAATCCCTGCTATTTCAGTCCCCATTTTTATTACAGAAATGCATTTTTTAAGGTAACAGTAACATATATTCAATGAATCTACATGAAAAGTCCTATCTTGTTTAGGTGCAACCATAGCCTTAGCACAAGTACCAAGAAAATTAGCTCTATCACAGCTACTCTGAGCCCTTGGTTAGTTTTTCTGAAAGCGCCAGCACCTCTGGGAAGGATTTGTTGGTGGAGTTCTGACTGCTGGGTTCTGTGATTAGGGATGCAAGGAATAAAATGTGGCTGAGAAATTCAGAATATCTGCTGGTGTCCACAGTGCTGTGTTGTCTCCAGATCCTGTAATAGCATGTCCACCAGACTCTGAAATCTTCAGTCTCTCATTTATAGCTGTTCAAGGCCTCCAAGAGTGCATGTGTCTCTGATGATCCCTGTTGTTGAATCAAAAAACTTCTTGTCTGATCCTGGAAATGCCAAGGAAAGGAACTGTGAAGCTCTGACTGATCAGACATTACTTTTGCTTGTTATTCTAACTTCTAACCCTGACTTCCTACCCCTAACTGCTTGCTGGATCAGGCAAAAGTTCTCAGAACAGAGCTGATTCCCAGGAAAAAGATTGAATTAAACATAATTCAACAAAAGAACTTGATGATATATAATCTTTTGGGTCAAAAGCTTACAAGAAAGATAACAGAGCTACTGAGTCCAAGTTACTCCATTACATCTCTTTGTATTTTGGCAAACTGACTGAGAAGATAAGTTTGAAGTACATGTATATATATGGGTCATTATGCATATTGGAGAATAGTAGGGTGAATAAAAAGGAGGAAAAATTTTGTAGATGGTTTTCTGACACTGTAGGAGCCAACAAAGGTGTATGTAAAAAAAACAAAACTTTGTCATACATTGATACAAACCTGAGACACTTCTCATTTCAGACATAAAATTACTTCTGTTTGAACAGTCCTTCATTCTCATTAACTACTTAATCTATTTTTCAACATCCTTGTTTATTTTGTATCTTATAGAGCTTGTTTCCTCTTTTGTATGCAACAGTAATCTACTTGAAAACAAATTAAACAAGAAGCTACAAAAGTTAAATTAATTCTCGTATCCCATCAGCTCTACTCTCACCACTTCTGTAACATCAAGATTAGGGAAGCATTAGATAGGATTAATGATTCTTGGAGCTGCATCCCATTTCATAAGGAACAGCTAACTATGCAATACTGCGATATTACATTTATTGTTTTCTTACTATATTCCTTTTTCCCTCTTTCTAGCCCAACAGTGGTATTCAGCTTATACATATGAAACAACTGGTGGGGCAAGTCACTCTTCTAGCAGAAAATACTGTCAAACTCTTTGCAAGACAAGATCTCTTTTCTTAGGACTGCCTACAACTATTGCAACACACACCCTTCCACAAACAATATCTGCAATGTACTAGAAGAATAATTGCCGATAAAATCTCTAGGTATTTCATTCACATTAATGTGAATATGTAAATGGTCACATTGTGCTAAGTCAATTAATGTCTTCAGCGGTGGCCATAGAAAAATACAAAAGATCAAAGTTTGATATTTCGCTACAGATTTTTACATTTGAAATACATTGCAGGCAACCACTTAAGGGGTACAGGTTAAGAATATTGTCACGTTACTCTCAATTGGAATGTTTGACTGAGAAAAATGGTATGTCAGACTCTCTTCTACCAGAAAGTAAGCCCTACCAGTATTACATTTATAGCCTAAATTCTTTTAAATCATTGTAAAATATGTTCTGCCATTTTAAAAATTGTTTCCAGTATCCTAGTGTGCTGAACACTTACAGAATATAAGAAGCCTTTATGAGTCAGATTTCTTGGAACAATCTATGCTGAGCATACAAAACCTGTGAGAAGCAGGTTTTCCATATATTTTCAGAAAACTAGGCTCATGAAGATCTAGTTGAAGCAGTGTTTCTGAAACAAATTAATTCACTTCATCACAGTTTAAAACATTTTTTTCCAGTGTTAGGTGCTTTCTAATACACATTTCAAGAAATACTGGAAATGCAAAGCATTTGCATTAAAGAATACATTCTAACAGGGATATTTATCCATTCTACTTGGTTTTGAAATTAATAAAAACAGGCAAAAAGAATTTTAATTGGTGATATACAATTTTGATACATAATACATGCAATTAAGACTTAGATTTATTAAGGCTCTATAAGAAATAGACTTCATCAAACCCTAGTGTCAGTTTTGTGCTGAAGTGATTACCAGGACACAGCTAGTAAGGGCTGTTGAAATAGGCTCCAGATTCTGGCTTTCATTATGGTTATGTTTAAAAATGGGAAAAGCAAATGAGGTGCACTTATTTAAAATTGTTAAAGAGATCAGGGTAGATGTCAAAATGCATGCATCTTACATTTGTGGTGTTTTTGTGTTTAGGAATTACTGAACTAAACTTCAAAGCAGGACTGAGTTTGGGATCCCAGGAATACCACAAACTACCCATAGACAGCTTCCTATTAAAACTTCCTATAGAAAAGGAAACATTCATAGGTTTCGTGGGCTGAAGAATTCAAGCTAAGATTCAATCTACTGCCTAGGAGAAACTGAGTTTAAAGATTTAGTACAAATGAATTAGAAAGAAATTCCAAAGAACTTGTGTCCATTAGACCCTTTCATCCCCAGTGGAACTGTAACCTGAAAAACTTTGTCTGTAGGTCTGTATCTCTGATCCCCTCTGTCACTGTGGTCTAGAAACACCTTTCAGTGTAAGATGAAAGCAAACTCGCAAGCCTAAGCTTCCTTTAAACCCCTTTCCTATCTATTTCTCAAACATCCTTCTGCGTAATGTGGTATTCTGTGACGCCCCAGATTTAGCTCCCTCCAAGACTGCATTTAAACTTCAGTCTTTGCTGAAGTCAGTGAGGAAAACTAAAAACTACCAAAAATATGTTAAAAGCCCATAATGGCTTTTTCATGTCTCCCGACCTAATTGGTAACCTTGTTCAAGGTTACAAACTTATTCCAATGTGACTTCAGAAGAGCTGTGTCAGCCTGTACAATGTGTCTAAGCAAACTACTGCTTTTTGGAACAAATATGAGTGTTTGGCATACTTCTTGAAGAGATCAGGACTGGCATCAGTCCTTGTTTTCTATCCAACACAGGTGAGGGGAATGGGCACTGCTTGTCTCCAGAGCGTGCAGACAAGTTTTGGTATTCCTATAAACAAAGGCCATGTGTTTACATTTAAACTGCTTGGAGAACATAAGAAACAGGTTTGGACAAAACATAGAAAAAAGAGAAAAGCTTTCAAAATGCTAAAGCTATATTATTTTTTCTTAGTTTACTATCACAAAATGACAATTAAAATTTTATTTCTCAAGCTGCTTGGAAAGTTGCGGTTTTTTTATAATAACAACGAATTCTGTTACAATTAAAAGTTTACCTGCTTCTTTTCCACTTGTATTACTCCAATTGATCTTCACAGATACACCAAAACTGCACCTTGACAGCATTTTCCATGCTGTCAGAATCTCATGTTGCTTAAACTGACTGTATTTCTTGTACTCTTCACTGTGTGAAAAACTAATTAGTTTCAAAGAAAAATGGCATGGAAATTAACAAGAACTGGGCAATCCTAATGGAAACAGTAGCCAACTATTCAATTTAATAGTATAAAACTAGCTTTTAAAAAAATGTATGATTATGCAGAAGTCAAAGGAGGCTGACAGATGCACAATGCTACTCTAATATTTTTATTATTTGGCAACTGTGTTGATATGGACTAAGAGGCTTTTTAATTTTGTGAATGTAACTGGCACCAGAGAGATGGGCTTTTGTTGGAATTAACTAATTGTCCCTGAGTTACCAGGGGATTATATAAAGTCCAATTGGGTCAATAAATTTCTGAAATCCTAAGCACAGCATATAAAGACTTGCCTTTTAAAGAGAAGCAGATTATAAAATAATCAAGAAAATAAACCACTAGTACTGTCTGCTACAATGTTAATTATGTCTTTAAAAAATTTATTACTAACAGACACAATGATAAAAAATAACTTTTGACACAACATACTGTTAAGAAGCCACAGTAAGATAGGAGCATTATAGCTTGTAGCACTGCCAAAACACAGAGAAATAGTTTCAGTCTCATGGTTTATATTTTATAGTGGGATATTTATAATACCACAAGAATTATATATAGCATTATAAGCAGATAACTAGCAATCTGCTTTTTAGAGGATTTGAGTTACCCCAAACACTTTTTATGTAATCAGTAATCTAGACAGACTCCATTTCACACAACTACAGATCTACCAATCCACTGGACAACTGCTATGTTTTTCCCCTTGGAATGAGCTTCACTCAGACTCAACCACACTGAGCACAGAAAAAAAGTGTATGCAGTCAGTTACTAGGAAAAAAACATTTTAATCCAATTTCTTGCTTCAGAATGTTTCACCTCTAGGGTAAAGAGAGATTTAACCACTCGGACAATAAGGTTGAATTCCAATTAAAAGCTGCATTGAATTCACAACTAGATGTAAGATTATGTCATCAATTCTGACTTGCTTTAGTTTTGAAATGCTTTATTCATGAATTAAAGAAAAAGGATAATTAAAAAGTCATTTTACAGTGCTTTCTTGTGCTCGAACTACATAGGAATAGACCTTTTCAACTCAGTAGAAAAATAAATCTGTTAATTCATCTCTACAAACAACCTGCAATTATATTTAAGTAATTCTTCAGAGAGGGAAATCCAGATCTGAAATATAAGAGCCACAGCGTGGGTCTATCAACCCAGGTCCTGTGTAAGTCTGTGAGGATTGCCATCAAAACCAGAGAGTTACACAAAAACCCAGCAGTGACTAAGTCATCTGAGTGTTCCAGTTTTACTGACCAAATCAGAAGAGGTCCCAGCCTACAAAGTATGCTAAGCATCTGCCTTCTCAGTGCATATCCTTTTAAAAACTCAGGCTGGGTCTTCCCACAAGAATTTTTAAAAATCTTTCTTCTAAAATGGTTTCAGTTGTGCTAGATCTAGCTACAACATGTATAATATTCCATGTAACTATTTATGGAGTTTCTTCTTCTAGTTGTTGCTTCAGGCTCTCTTTCTGATGTATAGTCTCCTCTGTGAGCTACCACACATCCTGTATGCCCCAGATAAACTTACAGTAAATTCACGAATACAAGCCGCACTGAATATAAGCCGCATCTCTGGGTGTTGGCAAACATTTCGGTTTTTGTCCATAGATAAGCCGCACCCGAATATAAGCCGCTTTGTCGTTCGCAGCGAGGACCTGCGTGCAATTATTAACAGAACCGCGGGAGGGCGGGGTTTACTGGTTGAGCTAAGGCTGTGCAGGCTCGGCCCGCTAGGGGCCGCTGACAGGGCCAGATGGCCCAGCCCGGTGCTGCCGCTCGGGGCCGGCCGCCGCTGCCACTGGGCTCGGTCACCCTGGGTCGGCGCTGCCCTGCGGTGGCAGGTAGGGACGGAGCTTCCCCTGCTCCTACGGCAGCGGCGGCGGGCGGGGACGGAGCTTTCCCGCGCCCGTGGCGCCGGCGGCGGGCAGGGACGGAGTTTCCCCGCTCCTACCGCGGCGGCGGCGGGCGGGGACAAAGCACCCCGTCGGCTCCCCGAGCCGCGGCAATGGCTGCGCGGGGCTCCCGTCGGCTCCCCGGGCCACAGCAATGGCGGCGCGCGCTTCCCCCCCCCTCCCCGGGCCGCAGCAATGGCGGCGCGCGCTTCCCCCCCCTCCCTGGGCCACGGCAATGGCTGCGCGGGGCTCCCGTCGGCTCCCCGAGCCGCAGCAATGGCGGCGCGTGCTTCCCCCCTGCTCCCCGGGCCACGGCAATGGCTGCGCGGGGCTCCCGTCGGCTCCCCGGGCCACGGCAATGGCTGCGCGGGGCTCCCGTCGGCTCCCCGGGCCACAGCAATGGCGGCGCGGGCTTCCCCCCCCCTCCCCGGGCCGCAGCAATGGCGGCGCCGGCTTCTCCCCCCCCCCCCGGGCCGCGGTAGGGGCGGCCCGGGTCCCCCCTCTCCTCCCCAGGCCACGGCAATGGCGGCGCCGGGCCCCCCCCCCGTCTCTCCCCTGGGCTGTGGCAGAGGAGGAAAGAGAGCTCTCCCGCCTCTCTCCCCGCCCCCCGTGCTGCCTACAGGGAGCCAGGCTCCACCCGCGGTGCAACAAAGTAGCGATTTGTAACAATCGCAAAATGCCGACTTCGCAGCTGCTCGGCTCAGCACTCTGGCAGGCACTTCTGAGGTTGTATTAGCCGCTCCTGATTATTAGCCGCATTTCCGGTTTAGGAGCAAAATCTTAGTCAAATTGGTGCGGCTTGTATTCGTGAAATTACTGTAATTTTTAGACGATGTTCAGTGCAGAAAGTGGCTCAAACCAAAGTGATGTTAGAAGCATCCACACATTTGTGTTCCAAGTTTGCAGTTTGCTTTCAGTTAATTTTTTTATAACCCTTTTGACTGGCAATTTCCATGTTTTCTGTTTATGCTATTGGTATTCCTGCTTTGTTTCCTTATGCAGAATTTTCCTAGCTTTAGCGGGGTTATTCAAACAATCACATGCATTTCCTGGTGCTATTTGGCAGCATGTCAAACCAACCCAGTGGTATGGAGTATCTGAAGTTAAAACTCCAGATTTCCACTACTTGGCTGAACTTACTTCTCTTTGTCATTAAACCTAGTTGGTCCTCCACCCCACAATATCAGAAAAAATGCATCAGTAATTTTGTGTAACTTCTTAAGAGAATAACTATAAACAACTGCATATTTGAGGTGTCAGTAATGGGTCATTATGCATTCTGTGTAAGCATCATTAGATGCAGATGAAACTCACCTCAAGGAGCCAGCACATAGGCTTATTAACATGGACAATGGGTTTTAAACTGTACACAGATAGTGTGCTCCTTCTCAGCTCAGAGGTGAATTTTATTTTCATATCTCTCCCGGAATGCAAAAGCCTACTTTCCTGAGCTCATGTCCTAGGCACACAAATGAAAATCATTTCAAACCATATTAATGCAATGTAGAACTCATAAAAATGCATATTTTTTATTTGCTTGGTTCTATGTTTAAGGCATTGCTTCATTTACTATATAAGTAGGGTAATAATATTGCTGAAGTAGTTACATAAGTAATGTGTTACTATAATATATAACAATAATATGACTATTGTAAGTCTCTTAATTCTTGCTATTTAGGAAATCAACTAGAATTTAATTCAAGAGTCTATCTATCTAAGTGAAAATGAAACATGAAAAGTCTAAATATGGAAAAAACTCTCAACAGTTTGATACAAGCAGTTCTAACTCTTGGAAGAAATACTCTCCAAGGCTCCATCTCCTATGAATCAAACACCTAATTTTAACAACTAGGAAATGCAGAGGTTAAAAAGAAACTAAATATGATTGTTCTCTAAACCCAAAGGAGAGTCAGAACCTAAAAGCTTGTGTTTCAATGACTACTGGTCTTGATCTAAGCCAAGATATTTATTACCTCTTGCAAACCATGACTTCCCAAGAGCCAAAATATTTCTGAAGTGAGAGACCTTCATATGCTAACAGGCAATGCTGGACAAGCCAGCACAGAACTTTACCTAAGCAGTAACCTAAATCAATATTTTGTCAGATTAGGAGAATATTAAACTTCAGTGGAAAAAAAAACCAAACAACCTACATATGTTCACGATTTTGTTTAGGCTATTTTTTCCTGCAAATTGCTTCTATTAGGAAACATGTTTTTCCAAGGAGATTACTAGTTGATGATCAAGTGAATGTACTCTCAGAGTTAGCAGGAATGGTTTTATGGGCCAATTTATTCTAAGACAAGACTGAAATTAACAACTGCCATTAGTATAGAGTGCTGTTGTACTTTGTAGTTCTCAGCTCCTTCCTCTATTTTTTTTTACTATGTTTTGCGTTTGTGTGAGTGTGTGAGCAAATGAAGAGTTATGTATGAATTGGAAAATTATACTTTAAAAAGTTTACAAGAGATGTTTCATAATAACAGGTTACTTAAATATGACTTGTTGCTACACTCTCCATGTTTTATTGTTTGGTTAATCAAGTAGTTGCAAATGTTGCTGATTTTTTTTCTACTCATCACTTTTTCTGCACCCACAAACAGAAGTAACAATTGGCTTACAAATACCTTGATATGAGGCAGAACTTTAAAAACAATGTAACTCCATCTTCAGTCAATATAAACCACTACTTGTAAGAAAAGAAAGAGAATTCTCCAAGTTTGGAGACAAAATACCTGAAAAGTTTTTAAGATGAAATGCTATTACAAAGCAGTTGTATAATATGCTGGACATAGATTAAGATAGAATCACCAAGCAGAAATGAAGGATGATTTGTGGTTTGAATAAAAGCTCAAAACTCCGTGCAATTTCCATAAATATCTTGCAGATTTTGCAGAAGGGAGGGTTGATGTAAGTTATTGTATCTTCATTACCATATTTCCATTTATACAGTGATGTGGTTGTATTGAAAGAATGACAATGCTAATTTACTTGATGGTGAGCTGCTTTTTCTGAAGCTTAAATAATTTCTTACAAATTACTGCAAATACTGGGGCTTTTTTAGTGGCTAGATTGTCCAGTTAAGTATTTTTTAAACCAAACAAAATCTCATTTCTTCTGTAATTACATGAATTTGCAAGTCTCCTTTTTCTGAGAATAATGTTAGCTCTCGCTGTCTAACTTTTGCTATCCTTGTTAATAATTAATTTAATTTGATATTTCACTTCATCTTTTGTCATTATTAACATTTCTACCATCTAGCTAACACATGCTGCACCTTCTTCAAAATGAGAGGTGAAGTCCTCAGGAATAGTGTGCATGCCCATGTAAAATTAGTGCAAGGAACTAAAATATTTTTTAATTCTATTAAGCATGTACTTAGTAATAAAGCAAGTAAAGCAGACAAGATAAAGGAACTCCATCTTCAGAAGAACTGTATTAAAATCCCACAGGGATAGTCCTTGTGTAGCATCACAGTTGAAAAAGGTAACACCAAACAAGAGTTGGACAGTCATGTGACCAAGACTAAATTCTTGAGGAGGGTCTCAAAATCAAATAATAATAATAATGAGATGGCATTTCCTTGGAAGACTCCAGTGTAGGATAAGGGGAATAGGCTATGTTGTAAAGTTTGGCGGAAAATCAAAGACAAACCTGCCTTTAATGGAAATACTATTTGTGGATCAAAGAAAGATTCAGACAGTGACAGTGTCCTTAATCTTTGATCCTGCTCTGCAATAAATACTCACCAAGATACTTTCACGTCTCGACAAATGAGTGTCAAAGAAGGAAAGGAACCATGACAAGCAGACACTATGGAATTTTACTTTCTATGTATTATCTAGGCTCCAATGTTAGATGAGGAAAGGGAAAAAGTTGAGGAAGAAAGCAAAAATGACAGTAGATGAGAAACAAAATAGTCCTTTGCACTGAGGCCTGCAGAAAGGAGTTAAACCAATGCCCATGCAGCATTTGTCAGTGACTTGACAATGCCTTTACACAGCTCACAACAATTGGTTAATATTTTTCGACCTGTCTTGAAAATTCAGCCTCAGTTGTGAAGGTCAAGTTGGGCTTTTTCCCTCTGACATCACAGCTCACAAGAAAGTGTTCAGATGCAGCACTCACACATTCGTACAGGTATTACCTTCAAGTTGCACTGGTATGTCCTTACCCACATGTTGCTGTCTGATTTTTCAAAGGACCACTTCAATCCATGGCTAAAAAGAAGAAATAGATTCCCGAACACTTTGCCTTGGGACAAATCTTAAAAAATAAAAAGAAGAAAATGAAGAAAAAAAGAATGATGCCAGGCAGGACTCTGGAGACACACATACACAAACAAGCATGCACAAGCACACTGATATGTATGTGTTCCATTTCACTTCAGATCCATACATATAGCCATTCCTTAGTGCACACTTGCACAGTAGTGACCTCAGTTCTTCCAGTAGATTTTTGCTACACAGCATGGCAATATTTTTAAATTATTGCTTCACCATTATGTAGTGCAGCTTCTCTCCCCTCCAAAACTGGAATTTAAGTACCTTGATGAAGACAATCTTTTCATAGCCAGGTTGTGAGTGTGTGTTTGTGGGTGTGCACCTCTATCTTCTGTCCATAAAATGGTTAAATTTCTCTGGATTGCTGAATACTCCTTATGTCTCCAGTATATAAATAAAAACAAAGTACAATATATGCATCATTTTAACTACAACAGCAAATCAAGAACAGATATTGACTCTGCAATAAAGGCATATTAGCATTTCTTTGAATCAGCAAAATCTTTGAATCCAAAATAGAAATTTAGCATGTTTGAATCATTGAATCACAGAATGGTTTGGATGGGAAGGGGCCTCAAACATCTAGTTCCAAACCCTATGCTTTATCTTCTGATACGGCTCTATGTTAGCCATAGCTTTAAGAAAAGGTTGCACCTCTTTCTGAACTGGACTGAACTGAAAAGATCTTTGAAACTTTAATGTTGTTTCATTAGAATGGATGAGCTTTAACTAGGGGGAGCCTTAGAATTTTTTTGCCCAGTGGAACAAACTAATAAAGTAACTAAAAAACCTTACTTTGCCCACTCTGTCCATTTTACACAACTACAGAACCATTTAGGTTGCAAAAGCCTCTAAGATAATCAAGTCTAGCCTTTGACCAGACAGGTCACCTAGGCCATGACATTAAATGCTACACCAAATTTTTCCTTGAACACTTCTAGGGATGGTGCCTCTATCTCCCTGTGGAGATTGTTCCAGCGTTTACCCACATTTACATGAAGAAATTCCTTCTAATGTCCAGTCTGAACCTTCCCTGGAGCAGCATGAGGGTGTCTCCTCTTGTCCTGTCACTTGTCTGGGAGAAGAGGTTGACCCCCACCTGGATACAACTTCCTTTTAGGGATTTGAAGACAGCTGTCAATTCACCCTCGGAGCCTCCTTTGCTCCAGGCTAAAATACCCCATCTCCCTCAGCTGCTTCTGACAGGACTTCTGTTCCAAAACCTACCCCAGCTCAGCTGCCCTTTCCTGGACAGAGTCCAGCACCTCAATGTCTTTCTTTGAGTAGCCCAAATCCAAACACAGGACTGAAAGTGTGACCTCACTATTCTGAGTATCTGGGGACAGCCACTGATGTGATTCTGTTGGTCACACTACTGCTCATGTAAGCCAGGATGCCCCTGGCCTTTTTGGCCACCTCAGCAAGTGCTGGCTTGTGTGCAGCCACGCCTGACCAGCACTCCTGGTCCTTTACTGCTGAACCACTTTCCAGTGACATTCCCCAGCCTAGAGCACTACATGGAATTGTGGAATATTTGCAGGACCCAGCACCTGGCCTTGTTGAACCTCGTTCAGTTGGCCTCAGCTCATTTATCCAGCTTGTCCAGATCCATCTGCAGAGCCCTCCCACCATCCAGCAGACCAATGCTTCCACCCAGATTAGTGTCAATTGCAGGACACTGAGACTGTCCTCAATCCTTTTTACCAGATTTGCAATAAAGTTATTAAACAGTCCCAACACTGAGCCTTGGGGATCACACAATGAGAATCCACCAACGGGATGCAGCACAATTCCCCAGTTCTCTCTGGGCCTGGCTGTCCAGCCAGATTTTTACTCAGTGAACAGTGGCCATGACAGCTTCTACAGGACAATGCCTTGGTAAAGAGTAACATTTGTGCTTTATCCCAGTCCAGCATGTTCCTTTGACTTTCTCAACTGCTACAAACTTTCTGAACTTCCTTCTTTCCACTCTGATATTTGCCTTCCTGTCTGCTCTCTGTTTCTCTCAAGCGGTCTGGGCTAGATCTTCAGCTGCATCACGACTGCACCTCTCTTCACCTGGCTTAACCCTGAACACTAAAAAGATGCTCCCAGCTGAAAACATTCAGATTTTTCACATGGCCCAGCACACAATAGCCAAGACAAGACTGCCCAAAACCACATTCTCACTGAAGAGTAATGCCTAGCCTGCATGCATATCGGAAAACAAAGAGAATCATTCTTTCTGTCAAAATCTGTCCTAGCAATTCAATGCTAGATGTAAGGTTCATCAAATCTAAGGGGTACTCATTGCAGTGCCAGGAGACACATTCAGAGAATGAGTCTTCAGTTCTCTATACATGTAATGAGATTTTCATTTTGAGGGAAGCAACATTTTTACAAGGTTGCAGGCTTCACTTTGTTTTCAGAGACCTAAATTTGTCTTCCAGGCACCTTAAAGTCTTTCTCAAAATGCACCCAGAGCTGCTAGACTTGCCATCTCCCAGAGGGTATGCATATCTGTGCCTACAGGATCATTCAGTAAACATGCACATTCACAGTATTAATATTCAGGAATGATAATTAATTATTCACTAAACTGTCATCACTTTTCTGTATACTTTATCACAGCTAGACTTTCCACTCTTGTTTTTGTAGTTTTAGTGCAGGTCAAATAGCAAAATTTCTGAGAGAAGGAGGGGATACATATGGAATAACTAAAGCAATGGTGAGACTAAATATATATTTTGTGAAAATTCTCTGGATATTCTGAGATTTTTTGAGCCTCAGTGCTACAAGGATTGGTCCTCCCATAGTAGCATAAGCCTTAAATGCTTTCAAAATTCTACCTCATAGTTTGGTAAGTGCTGAGGCAATCTGCATGTTGTGTATTGCAAACTATAAATTACATAAATCAAAGCTGACAATCTAAAAACTATCGCTGAAGCACTTAAAATCCATAATGGTCTAATTTAGATGCCTCAATGCAACCCCTTCCAGATTTTACTGAAAGTCTTCTTTATCACTCTATGGCTTCAGTTTGAAAAGCCAATGCATTATGGTAGCTCTGATGGGATGTGATTATTGTTGTTAAGAGTGTATCAGCATCTATTAGGGCAAACACTGTGTATCCATCCAGGCTCATCAAATTGCCCATTATCAAATGATTCAGACTTTCCAATTATGTTTGAGTTTGCAATATCATGTGCTAACCTCTCTGATATTTCTTTAGAATTTACTTGGTCTCTGAAAAATGAAAAGGCTGAACAGTCATGTTGAGGAAAAATTGAAGAAGTTATGCACAAAATTGTGTGTTAGAAATAGTAGAATGCTGTCCCCTAACAAAAATGTTCTTGTTTGAGATGTCTCATCTTTGTCTGCAAATGCACCACGTAGTTGAAACACTGTCCTCTGATAATGCTGCATTTTCAGTCAGCCACAACTAATGGCCCATCTGCTACAACTGAACAAATTACCATGAGAATTGGTATTGTCAAGAAATGTATCCTGTTTGATTTAGGCAGTTGGTGTACCCTTCTGCTGTGGACTCTGCCCTCTCATCCTATTCTGTGAACAGAAGCAAAAAGACTTACTGCACCTGAAACATACTTGCCTTGAAAAAAGCGAGACTGTTAAACATGTTGAGAATTGAATGCTGATGCTAGTATATGTGTTAAAGGAATTTAACAGAAAAGGAAGAGATTAGGTCACTGGAGTAAACGAAAATTACCTTAAAAAAAGATACCTGCGGAAACCCGATAGCAAGCACTAAAGCAATCTTAAGAAGGAGCCAACTGAGGTGATTTGTATGGCCAGAGACACGGTGAATTTACTGTGGATTGCCATGAAATAAGAAAATATTGGCATAAATTAAAAATGCAGAAACAAACACGGACACACAACATTTTGCTAATCATTGTCTTGTTAATACCCTGTAGTTCAGGGTTAATGACTTCCTGCAGAATCCGTTCAGATCTCTCTGAACTTCCTGATATATGAGCTATCCATTTCCAGAGGAGCAGTCTCAACATACAAAGCTGAGTGTTCGGAAAATAATGGCCTCTGAGAATAACATTTCTGAACATCAAAGCTTTACTTAAATATATGAAAATTTAAATAAAAAGCATCATAAAATCTGTGATTCATGAATGTATCATTTTAAAACATTATGAAGAAACTTATTTAACATCAATGACCATGCTACATGTATTTTCCTTCCGGGACCCTGCAAACAGTCCATAAGAAAGTTTATTTCAGGTCACAATTCCCATATGAAAGTTGGATCAAAGCTGAATACTGCTGTGCTGGATTATTATATACCATTAGTAGATGGTTGAAATTTGAAGATCAACTTCTATTTCAGGTTTGCTGAAAATACATGTCTGCAATAAAAATTTCTTCGAATATTTATACTGTATGTCCTTTGAACTGATCTGTTTTTCTCATACATTTTTAAAGTTTTAAAATTTATATTTCAGTGTCATTTTACTACAATATGGGAGTTCTGATTTAAGCTTGTTTTGTCCCTCTCTCCAGAAAAAATTAAGACTGTTTTCTATGTTCTTTGAATTAGACATTTGACTTTGCTGTCTAGGCAAGTTGTGTTAGGAAGTGTCTGTGTTTTGAACCAAAATTAATGGAATCTGTGGATTTTCTAATTAATGGAATAAATGCTCAAATATTTCAAACCAGTTCCAGCTGAGAACTCTGGGTATGACACCCTTAGGAGATTTCTGATCTTTTGCCATGTGGATTCTCTGTTGTAGTACAACCTAGTCAAGTTTGTACAAATGTTTAAAATAGAAGCACCAAGCTTTGAATGGTTTTATTTTATAAAATAAGTGGCAGTCAGGTCTATGTGTCATTTTATTATACTCATCCAATAGAAAAGTGGCTTTAGAAAACAGGATGAATTTCAGAATTGTTTTGATGCGCTGTTCAGTGATGGGAGTAAATTCGCAATAGTTCTCTATTATTTTCAAAATATTAATGATTGTTATGGCACAGTAATATCATGACTCCTTCTCTTTAGAATATTATTTTGGTTTTATACCTTAGAGTGGATGAATCTACTCCAACATATCCTTAAAGTACATAAACCAAGTTCTTGTATGCCATGGAATCAGCTGGATGCTACTTTACAGTACTGCAGTTTTGTAATACTCCATTGAGATTGATACTGTGGTAGAGAAGAGCATGTGAGAACACTACACTTAGCGAAAACATGTAACAGAGAAAACTAGAATGAAAAAAAAAAATGTAATTCCCCATATTTTCATATTAAATAGACAAAGGATTAAGACAAAGGAATATAAGACCAAAAAGACTTCATTTGCCTGGTTTCAGTTAATATGAGAGGAATAACTTTTGACTATATTATGTTATCTCAACCAAATTTACAAGCCTATTTCAGAACAAATGTAATAGGATGTATTCAGAAAGAAACATAGCCTCCTGCTTTTATATATGCAAAAGCTACCAATGAACTTCTACAAATAAATGCACTTCTGCTGGAAAATAAACTGTGTCATTATCATTCTGAGTACCTCAGCACTTCAAAGTTTCTCTATAGCAAAATTTTTCCAAATAAAAAAAATTCAGGAGGCAAATTTTCATATTTTCTGGGAAAAAAACAGTATGCTGAGTCCTTACTGTTTCCAACCACCTTGAAATTTTCTTTTAAAAAGGGAATGGAGACTCAAATGTTTCTCTAGACATTGCAATAACTATTCCAGGCTAACTTATTATGAATAGTGAATTTTTTGTTATTTTGTCTTTAGAAGAAGTTGAAATTGTGTTTAAAGTAAGCATAAATTTGCAAGCAGCGTAGGGGCTACTGGTATCAGAAGGGCAGAGCAAGACTCTCAGTGCCAAGCAAAAGCAATACGGAACAGGACGTGGTGAAATGTCCTTGTGATTTATTAGTGTAGAACATACTTCATAGATAAAAACACTTCAAGTTCTGAGCAATGCTGGCTAAGTTTCAAACAGTGAAGGCCAGCTTGAGCAGCAGCTGAGGTTATTTTTGTGTGTGTTTATATGGTCTTAAAATTCAGACAATTTGGGGCTCTCCAGTTGTGTAATATTTAAGCTGCAGCATAAGTTCATGGTTTGATTTTTCATTGGCACCACATCTAAATCCTGTCCGTTAGTGGACTTTAGATAATATTTTTACTGATTATTTTATTATACATATATTACATATTAAAGATTATATAATTCTTATTAAAGACTTTTTTCTTATTACAGATTATTTTATCTTCTCCTTAAACTACAGACAACTTTTTCCTGTGACAGAACAAGGGTACCTTCATGCCTGCTTGGGATCTATTGCCAGGCTAACATTAAACCAGTAAATTAATAAAAACTGATAGGAAAAGTATCAACAGATTCAGCCAGGATACCCACAAAATTGACCAGAGATATTGAATCTTATTATTTTACTGTTCTTGTGTGCACTACCTCACCAAATTAATCAACAGAAGAGCTGGTATGTTGCTGTATTACACCTCAGTAATTCACTTGCAATAAAATCTCAGATTCTGTCTCTAGTATCAACATACAACATTCTGCAGCCCTTAGTGCCTCTTCATCTTCTTAGGATGACAGATTTGAAACAGCTTGTATAAACCTGAAGCTTGAAAAGGATTCTTCCTCTCTGCAAGTGGAATGCAAAAATAATATTTAACATTTTGAACTGAAGAGACATTTTTTGCCATTGATCAGAAATGTTAGAGGAAACATTTACTCAGTTGAATTGTTTAAAGTACTAATATATGAATATATTAATATATTAATAGTGTTGAAGCACTTTCTTTCAATCTGCATTGGTTTTCTGAGTTTCCATTTAAAATATTGTCCTTTAAAATGTTAGCTATAAAGAAGAAAGAAGATAAATGTGATGAATGAAAATTTACACACTCTGTGCCTACCCCAAAAACAGCAGAGATTTTTTTAGTTCAGTCACACTCTTGAAAATTCAAAATATATAGTTCCATACCTAATCTGCAAGTACACTGACCAAGGCCATGTGCTTCTAATACATAATCATATTTAGAAGTCACTACTTGGTATTGGTGTTTTTCTTTTTTCCAGAGATAACTGACTCATTAGTTGCAATTTCCTCACTGCTCAAAAGAGTCTGAATACTTATATATAAGGAGCTTGCTAAGTTCCTTCAAGAGTTTGTATGACCTGATTGCCCAAAATAGGAGGGTGAGCCGAGTCAGTGGTGCGGGAAAGCTCTCTCAGTTCAATGTCTCTAAGTGTTCAAGCTCTGTGACCTTCATAAGACTTTGAGAAAAGCTTAAAGTTATATGCCCTTTGAGGCATTGCTGTCTAAGTGCTATAAAGGTTGCGTAATGGTCTATTTCCCAAGTGGCATCTCAGAACTATTACATTAGTGATGGGTAGTATGCTTTGCAAGAATGATACATTTATCTGAAGAACCTCTTAAGATAGCTAGAAAATTAATGACTATATTATTATTATTATTAACATTTATTTTAAAGGAGTACCATAGAATACAAGTAAAATGGGGAATGGATTGCTTGGGCAGAGAGGGGTAGTGTAACCATGGCTCCTGTGGTTTGCCTTAGCAGCAGGTACCTGAGATTGTATTTCTTGGCACCCCTGCTGAGAGTAGAAATTGGACCGTAACTTCCCACTAGTTTTATATTTTCAAGATTTTGAAATTTTAAATTTGAATTTTTAAAAACCAACAGAAAAACACCATAAACAAATAAATAAACAAATAAATAAAAACAAAACCAAAATCTGTTATTGAAAAGGAGGAGGACCCCGAAATTCCAACACCCTAGCAATAAGTGCCAGGTCACTGGCCTGCCTCCTTATGTCTTGGGGGCCACCGGTCCCATGGCATATAATGGTGTCTTTCAGAGGAGGAGATGTGCCCAACCCACCCCTTTCCAAAAAAAGGGTCTTTCAATCTCTTATCTTGTGATGCTTCAAGCACAAGAACAGCTCAAAGAAACTCAGTACATCAGAGCAGCTTTCAGGTGATCTAACAATGTTTTGTGTAGGATAAAGGCATGTAATTAATGAGAAAGCCAAATTTTTAATTCACACCACCCCAGCTGTCAGTGCTCTGCCTTCTTAGAGGCTTTTCTTTCTGATGCCATACTGTGGTGTATCACCCCAGCTACTTTGGTCAGGCCTGTAGTGTTTGGCATTTGTTTAAAGTAAGTCTCGTGAGTTCATAGCTGTTGCCAATGTATGATAACTACTGAGAGGCTCACAGACCGTATCTACTAACACGTATTTTTACATGCATTGCTTCCTGAGTATAACCTAAATAAAAATGTGTAGGGATCAATCCTTTAAATTTTCTTTATTAATGCTTAGTAAAGAGTACAGATTACCTAAATTCTTAAAAATATTGTCATTCCTCTAATTGAAAACAATGGGAAAATCAGTGACCATCATAGTATCACAGAACAGTTTGGTTTAGAAGCACCCTTAAATATCACCTAGTTCCAACACCCCCTGCAATGGAAGAAAATATCACATAATTTCAAATCTTACTTAAACATTCACTTTTACAAAAAACTATGATTTATTAAGTGGTCTGTGATAGGTGTTCATATCATAAGGTCTGAAAAAGAATAAGAATGATAAAGAAGGAGGTGAATAAGGACAGTCAGGAGGAGAGTCAGACATTGAGAGATACTACTGGGCTGCAGAGGAATATGTGTGATAATACTGAGCAGCAAACAACATTGGCAAGAACTTATTCCAATATGAAAAGGAAACAAGTTTTGGAGTGTTGAAATCAGACAAAAATGGACAGAAAACGATGGGAAGACCAGCCAGAGAGTAGTGGCAGAGTTATTTAGTAAGAACATTTAGCTCAGACAGAAAGTAGGAAAATATCGTTCTCAATTTCCAAATTAGGGAAATTTTAGAAAATGAAAAAGTGCAAGTTTTTAATATAATTGCATACATCTGCTTATGAAAGATGCAGATGATACAGGTCTTTATTTAATAATTTAAGAAGTAGGCCCTGGAAAAACTCAAAGATCATGCTCTTTCAAAATACTGTTTAGTAGAAATTACTTCAGATATTTGCTTTCATTATACAAACAAAGAAAACAGAAGGAGAAAATCTCATCCTCTCTTTATACAAGGCTAGACCAAGAACATCTCCAGGACAATCCATGGAATCACATTCACGCAAAACTGACAGTATCATATTCTGAATCTTTGGTTGTTATGATGTTATGTGGATTATTTCACTTCAGTGTGAAATTTTTCAGTGATGATTTCAGTGCTGCACTGTAGAAAGCTATCAGGATAAGTTATATATATATATACAGTGAGTATCCATTTCAGTGAAACAGAAGGCAGAGGAGAAATATATCATTCCCAGATCTAAAGTCAGAAATGCCCTTCCCAGAGGATTAGAGAAAAATCTACTTCCTCACCACCAAAATTTTCTATCATACATCAGATCCCAAATTCAAACATATATACACACATACATATATATATATGTATATATATAAATATGAAGATAATAAAATTTCAATCTGTGAACCCAGAAGCAACAGATTCTATTTTTCTTTCAAGCAACTTCTCCAAAGCAATTAAACAATAGAAAGATCTGCTGAGTTATGAAAATGGAAGATTTTAGGCGTTTTGAATACCAGGTATTTTGGTTTTCAAATCAACCTCTTATGATTTCCTATTCTGCCAGGTGATTGCAGCTGTATTATCTGACAATTAGCCACAGAGACAGACTAATTAAGATTAACTTGAATTCAATGCATTCTCTTCTACTCTGGTTTGTGCACTTCCACAACTTTCAGGCTATCCTCGATCTGTCCTGTATATTTGCCCAAATTAATACATGTGTAAAATGCTACTCTGAACAAAAAACAGTGCAGGTCTGTGAGCTTTGCAGTTATTTCTAGGTGATAGAGCAGTGTCTGCAGCTGTTTTGCAAATATAGATTGGTAAAACACAAACAAATATAGACAGCTTTCATTTTGTAGTAGAAAAGGCCAAATAGTTTTCCAATGCCGGATACAATAGTCCTAACACTTTGTTTCTAATTAGTAAGCCTGTTTTACAGAGTAAAACAATAGACTTATGATACTTAATTCTGCTCTGATAACAGCTACAAATATATTCTTTATTTTAGGAAGAAAAATGGCATTTACAGACTCTATCAATAGCAAATGCATACAGAAGCCAAGTGCTTTAACTATTTGTTTTCTTTATCCACTGGCTTTACCTGACTTTGGCAAAAAGATAAAGGTTGAGTCTGTCATGCCTGTGGGATGGTATGCTGTTGGAAAGTAGTGAAATTCTCTGTAAAACAAGCCCATTACTCCTACACTATCAGCAGATTTCCTTCACCCTCACAAACTGATTGAACTGCAGACTAGAAAGTCCCTTTTGTTCTTCCCAATACAGCTGCAACTAGAAGTCAATGTTTTATTAACTTCATAATGCTTTAGGACTCATAATTCACAATTGAAAATCTTCAGAATGAGGTTACCTTTTTTCCTTTTTTAATAGGAAAATAATTACAGCAAATTGTATACTAGATATACTTCTAATTAAAAAATAAAAACAAGCAAACACAAAACAAACAAACAAAAAAACCAAACGAAAAACCCTCAGAAGTTTGTACTCCTAGAGGTCTGCTTTAGAATATTTTTCTCTTGGATCCACAGTGCTCATTTCAAAGTTTTCAACTAATTTCACAATGTAAAATTTAAATTGAACTGTGCAAGAGGGGAGAAGAAAATGGAAATTCTGAAGATTGCTTTGACCCCTTGAATCAAATAATTTTTTAAAAAGCATTTTCCATTTGAGATGAATATAACTCACCAGTGCATGCATTTTATGTCTCCTTTGCCACACTTGGCTCATAAAGGCCATACTCCCTATTTATTTCAAGCAGATAAGACACACATTCAGTTTCCCAGATCTCTTTGACCAGCCTGCAGTGTTCAGCAAAACAATGGCTGTCCCTGAAAAATGGTTGATGACAACAGACAGTCCAAGCCCAGGTATGAAATCTTTGCAGGCTCAGAGAGAACTGCCTGCCTTCACACATCAGTAACTACTCAGTTACACAGGAGTCTGTGCTCCTGTTCATCCTCTGGTCTGCCAGTTTGTTAAGGAAACAAGGGGTACTGAACAGCAACAACTCATTCTGATCACTCTGGATGGCTTTGGTTTAAACTTGATGCCCATAAAGACAAACAACAAACATAGTAAAATGGACTGATGTCCAATTACCCAACACTGTTGTTTTCGTATCTCAGCAATTTAAAAGGAGACCACAAAAAGTGATGCTTGAAATAAAATTAGATTAATACCTATTTAGACGCTCAAGTAGGTACAGAATACTAGAGCTCAGCAATTTCATTACTCTGGGCTTGAACTCTAAATTGTTTTCTACATTGGTGAGTATGACACAGTGGATAAGATCTCTTTACAAAAATAGTTCATTGCAAGGGGATGAGGCATAGATGAAATACTGGTAGCTTGCTAAAATGGGAAGAGAGCCATGAAAGCAAGTAGGCGCATGTTTCCCACACAGTATGAGAGGCAAAATCTAGCTGTAAGTTTACTGTAGTCTCCTCCAGTGCAAATTTTCCCCTGTCCCCAATTATTCATCAACTGCCATACATACCACCCAGACATATTTGTTGTGTCAATTTAAAGAGTCTTTAAAGACAATACTGGGTAAAAGTACTGCTCCATTTTGTTTACACTATCTGTATGAAATAATTTGAATTTCTTTTATGAAAACAAGGGGTATAGTTGGTTGTTATTCAGGGAAAACTCAATTTTTCTCCATATTGTTTCAGTTTTATAGCAGCATAGAACAAATGACAACAGTAGAACTCCCTTAGCATAAAACTGGCAGTGGAAATATGAATTAACCCATTAGACAGCTTCATCTGTATGGAAATGATAATAGTTGCTCTGTCATCTCTCAGAGGAGAACGAGGTTGGATTTCTTCTACTGAAGGTCTTATTTCCACCTGCAAATCTCTATTCCCATTAAAGGTTATATAGTAACATTACCACTTTCTATTCTTATTTCACCTCATCACTGTTGGACACAGCTTCCTGCAGTGCAGCCACGTTTAGCTTTGAAGTTGAAAACTGTGCATGCAAAAACCTCTGAATCCACACCAAATAACTACTGCTGACTGCCACTCAAGATCTGGATACTGTTTTCAGGATAATTACCTATCTAGAATATGGCAAGTCTGTAGTCAGGTGCAAAAATAGCACTGAAGAAAGTGAATACCACTCAGGCTTCTAAAATGCTTCAGAAGGCTAAGGACAAAGCACATCACAGCTTGCATGTACAATTTATGAGCTGCATAAATTGAATTTCCACAAAAAAAAAAAGACCACTCTTTTGTCCATAGGCTCAAAAGCCTGGGACCATCATACCTGTCACAGAAGATTTTAAGCTGGTTTTCAAAGACCTTTCCCTAGGAAAGATAGTAGGAGACCACAGTGCCTCTGGAAGCAACTGCTGAAAGATGTTGAACTCATGAAACTCTGCTTTTCTACGCTAACCTCTTCTAATTCTCACCCTCATTTCAGCTGTACATGAGATTCTTCAGAAAGCACTCTAATCAATATGAATTACATCTACCACACACTTCTTTACTCTATCTTCTCACATTGCTGTTAAAAAAAAAAAAAAAAAAAAAAGTGAGAAAAAACACATTCGGGGGGTAATGTGCAGAAACCTTAGAAGCAACTCTTGCTCTTGTGAAGTTTGAAAAAAGAAAAAATGTAATTGTTTTCTTTTGGGTTTGTCAAAGACAGGTCAAATACTGATGAAAATGAAGCTGTTATACAAAGGAATACATAATCATACAACTGCAGTGAGTAAAATTTACAGGATTTCTTATATTTAAAATGCTAGTCATGAAGACCCACAGAATGCTAGGAATTTTTTTTAAAGAAGAAATTGCCCCAAAAACATTCATTCAGCATTCAAATACTGTAAAGACAAACAATGCACTACAGAGTATTAATTTATAAAGAGCTTTCAGACATGCTGTGCACACTGACATGATTCTGAGTTGCTTCACTTTGCTGACATAATTTCCATTTAAAAAAGGCATAAAAGGAGAAAGAACAGTAGCGATTCTTCTAGGGAGAAAAAACGTTTGATCTTGGATTTTACAGAGCTTGTTCATTTGGGAGCAAAGCATGTATTTGTGGATGAGAATGGTAGCAGAGTAATAATCTATAAATATTTATCTATAAATAATAAAATTTTTAAAGAAAAGAGGTGAAAATGAACTTTAGAGAGACAAGTCTGACTTTAGAAAGTATTTATTCAAAAATTGAATGTATTTGTAAACATTACTTCCGTGACCTGGTCTAAAAAAATTTCTCTCACTAGAAAAATTAAATTCAGAAGGTCTTGCTCTAAATTTGGACTGAGACATCAGACTTCAGAAATACATTTTTCCTTTTCATTTGAAGCTTGTTTCCACAAAAATAAAGTGCACCATTCTTCTCTTAGATACCTTCCTACTTCACTGTTATCACCTGCAATCTGTAGAAATTCAGAAGTTTAAGATGCTGATTCTTCCCGCATGTAGAAGAATATGTTTGAAATTAAAATCAGTAGGTTTCCCATTTTCAAAAGACAGTTTTCCAAATAGGAATAAAGAGTGAGTTCCCTTCTCCATAATTCATAGCAGTAGCAAACTCCCCTTAGTTTCTGCAAGGCTTGCCTCAGAAAAAAATGCACTTGCCAGGCCAAGCACTTTTCAGATAAGATGCCTGACTTGCAGCCAAGGAAGATGTCACTTTGGATATGCTGCAAAAAACAACAGACAGCCCAACATAGCAATGCAGCTCATTTGAATAATCAGAGGTCTCTGTCTCTTAAAGAGGAAGATTCATTCTCTATGGCAACAGCAATTCCAACACAAATGTTCGACAGAATTTGCCACACAGCAAAAACAGAGCAATAAATCATAGAAACATGTGATTTTATGTTACTTAAAGAAACTATAGTCCTTGTTATTACTAAACATCTTCAAAAGTCCTCTGAAGCTGAATAGAATATCCCTGTAGAGTTCTAGATTATCTGAGTAATTATTTGCAGGAAAAAAACAAAACAACATCAACAACAAACAAACAAACATAAAAAATCAATACCTTATCTGAAACTCCAAGAGAAAGGATTAGCAAAGAGTAAAAACCCAGTCACTGCTAAAATCCTCTTCAAAATTATTTTCCCTTCTAAGCTTTATGGATACCAATAAAAATGCATCATTAACATCGTAGACAGGATGTTAGAATCCAATTATAGATAACCCTTATTTTTGCCATGCATATTACTAGAAAAAAATCCTAGAAAGTGTGAAGATTAATGTGGTTTATTTAAGATATTAAATAATAATAAGACATTAAATAATATTAAGATAGTATATAAAAATATTAAGACATTTCTCTGTTTTACTTTTCCTGGAGATCTTTCTGAAGCTATTCCCTTTCTTCCTAAATATGTCAAAAGTTTATAGAGTCGGCCTTCTGGAAACTTAAGGGCTTCTATTTTCCTCCACTACTGACTATACTTATGTGTGTTTCAAGTGATAAAATGAATACAGATTTTCTCCTCCTTGATCCTGTTGGACCTGTCAGAATTTTTAAAGACATGTCTCCAAGGTCTGACTTGAGAGGGCATTGCTGGAAGGCTACCAAAGCCATCTTTGCACCTAAGTGACAATTCAAGCTTATTTACAGAATTTATTAACAGAAGAGAAACTAACAAACCATTCAAATGTATGATGAAAAGAAAAAAAAATCAGTCTGTTCTCAACTGCCTTTCAGTCCTTTCTTTCCTTCATAACCATTACTGTAGTTCTTCCATCACCATTTATTCTTAACTTGCATTAATCATTAATGTATGTAGAAAAAGTCATCTTGAGAGACTGCTCAAGCCTGCAGTTTGTATTGTAAGGAAGTATTAATGAATATAAGCCATTTTTCAATTTTTTCCCTAATATTTTCATGAAAGGAAAATATTAAGAGCTATTTAATGCCACAGAAAGTAATGGTCTGAAAACTCCAGAATAAAACTTATTTATAATAATGCTGGAAATTTTAAAATAAGGTTATTTTCAGCATTTCCAGTAGTCTTCATCTAGGTTACAGCTGGATTTATAGCAACAGTTGACAGCACACCAAAATCTTCACAGAAACCTTACTGATTTCCTGATGTAACCAAACACTGAGAAGACCACACGGATTAACTTCTAGTGGGAAACCCTATCCATCAGCCTTGGCATCTAAATTAGGGCAAAAACCAGAAAGCTGCTTGAGGCATAAGAGCTGGGGAAAAGTGGAAGTGCAAAGTGCCTCTGCCAAAGCTGTAACAGTGGCAGCTCCTCTGCTAACTGCCATCCCTCCACATGACTGCACTCATGATATAAACAAATGGAGAGTTGTGGAATAAACTGATTTAGACAAAGGATATGAGCTAGGAAGGACACCTACATCATTCAGGAGGATAACATTAACAGAACAGACTGACCAGCTGAGTAGGAGATTGCGTACCCCAGACAAATCACTTCTTAAATGGCCAAGTTCACTTCAGAGTTGGAACTTGACCCTTGCAGAATAATCTGTGATTCTGTGCTTCTGTGAAGAGGAAAAAGAGGGAATATAGAAGGAGATAAATTAGACCATCAGGAAATGTTTCATGAAAATGTATCTTTGCAATACCTGTCATTACTTCTCATGGAAATCAAAAAAGACATGCTAGTATTTTCTGGGAACAAATCATGTTACAGAAGTCACATGTTCCCAAATGGCATTTGACTCGCTGCAACCACAGACTTCTCTCACAGAAATTCTCAGGGTTTTCTGTTGAAGTAAGCCTCTGTGTCCACATGTGCCCCAGTGAAAGTCATAGAATCTGGGGAGGAACTCTGCTTTTCTTGGGAGCAAAGGTTAGAAAGCAATTCTGAAATACTAACTCTGTTTTGGTGCAGCACTTGCTGGGAGGGCCTTGAAAGCAGCCTGAAACATTTACCTTCCATGTGTCCACTCTATGTATCATGTGTGTTTTACTTCCCAATTCAGAGACAGGCACCATTAGCTTCATTACCTAGCAAGTGAAATTTTCGAGAAACTACTGTCCTATTAGTGGTGGAATAAGATCAATGGTATGAAGCTTTGCTGCTGCTACTGCAGTTTAATAGAAACAGGAATACCTACTAATGAATGCAAACTTCTTTCCTTTTGGAGTAAGGTAGAATGTGAAGTATGGAAACAGGTATTTAGCATGTCCACATTCTTTCAGAGAAAGCCAAATACCACTCTTGCAAAGCAGTAAACTATGCCAATTCTATTGGTATTAAACCAGCTACTCATTCCCTGTAACTGCATATTTAACAGTATATTTATTAGCACTTGGTAGTCTTAGCACAGAATTCAAACCAGTTTGCTTCTTTCTCTTACTGCCTAGTCTTGTCATGTGTAGTTCTCTGTTGGGCTGCTGCCCAAGGAGTCCTTAGTTAATTGAAAATAATTATTCTGCATCCTACTTTCAAATGCTAATGCAGTTTCACCTCTCCTTGTAACACAATACAGATGAGAGCCCCAACTGTTGTCTGGTACATGTAATTCTTTCCTCTTCAATACATTCACCTCCATAATAAAGCAGCAGTTTGCTGGGTGTTGTTGATCTTTAAGTATAATGTACAATGATGACTGAATTAGTAATGAAAGGTAGTTAAAAGTATTAAAACGCAGACAGTTCTTCACTGAAAGATGAATTTTATAAGCATTCAGCACTACTCTTTCTGTCATTACTCATTAATAAATTAACAAGGCAGTCAATTAACATGTTAATCTTCACCTGAGATTGACAAGCTGTAGAAAGCAGGGAGGATGCAGAGGATGCTTTTTCACTGAGAGAGAGTCCTCGAATATCAATAAACGTCTGTCAGGGCTGAGAGAGCTCTTAATCAGTTTGGAACATCTAGATGGCCAGTTAGTATTGCATTGCCTCCAAAGAGGTCTGCTGTGTCATTTTAAAAGAAGTAGAGTTTGGGGTTTTCTTTTAGTGCTGGTATGTCTGCTATTTTGGTTTGATTTTGTGACTTTTTTTCTAACCACACTTTAAGACTTGTTTCAACTTAGAAACTTAAACCAATTATTTAATGGTGCTTTGCAAGATTATGCCACAAGATTATGCCCCCACACATAAATTAATAGATTTGGGTAGCAAAATGGTCTGTGTTCTTTTATATTTATTTTCTTTAGTCTGGTGCAAGACATATTGAGATTTCAAGAGAAAAATTATTCTACTTTGAGATTTAAAATCAAAAAGGCACCCCTTTTTTTTTTCTTTCTTTTTTTCGTGAAACACTTTTCCAAGCAGTACTCCTATGGATCCTTGAAAGGCTTCTTCTAAAGAACAGTTCTTTCAAAATACATTTGAAAATGGAAAAGCAAGTTTTCAAGACTGTTATTCTAAAAATGCTCTGCTGAACACTTGAAATAATTTTTTGATAAAGTCTGTCATTTTGAAAAAATAAACAAGTGTGTTATTATTCAGTGCAAAAAATATTTGATTTAAAATATTATGAGTAGTTCTGCCGACAAAGAAATCCTTGTGACGATCTGTGCTGTGGACAATACTGGGGAAGATATTGATTTAAAAATAACTAACAGAAATGGAAGAGTTCTTGTCAAATGTACCTAATTCAAGATTTTGGGGAATAACTGGGAAAGGCTTCTGCCAACTTAGAAATGCCTAAATGCATTAAAGCCATTTTTATTCCTCTTTCTTAGTCATTTTAAAATCTAGCCTTCTTGTAGATGTTATTGTAAATATTAAAATGTTTCAGCACTGGGTCAATATTTTAACATGGAATACTGTCTCATCACAGCCTACTGTCTTAACTGTTTCACTACTTGGTATAGAAAAATGTTGGCATATGCTGCCAGTGGCCTTGCAAATGATGGAGCCTCAAGACAATGTGCTTGACATTCCCGTGTCAGACAGGGTTTTTTAATTATCCAATCTTCCACTCCAAAAGTGTTTCCTGAGTGTGAAGTATTCAGCATTTACCTAACAAAGTTTTTCTATTGTTTTGGTTTTCCAGCAGGTTGTTTCAGTTGGGTAAAATTATGACAGGAGAAGTCAAGGTGTCAATCCCTGAGCATAGGCTTCAGCCCATGGCAGCTGGTTCAGTGGACTTTGCCAGAAATCTGAGGAAGTACAGATTAAATCATTCTTACAAGATAATTTCAGATATAACAGTTCAGTGAAATAACAGTAAAATTTCTGAGTTAATGTTCAGATCTTGCACTTTACACTTAAATAAAAGAAGTAGCTAGGCTCATTTTTGTTTTGATAATCTGGAGTTACAGATTCAACTCCCACCGTCAATTTTGCATCATGTATCTCATAAGTCTCTTTAATAAAGACAAAAAAATAAGTTTCCAGCACATCTGCACATAGATTCTGTGATAAAATAGGATAAACAGCTGTGGCTTCTATATAAATAATCAATAGGCACTTAATACAACCATTCATAACATCAGTGAGAGAAGACTAGTGCATAGTCTAGTAAATTCTAGTAATTTCATTTGAGCAGTTTCCTTTCTGGACATCACTACAGGTCTGTGGTGATATCAAACTCTCCTACTTTATCACTCCACAGACATGTAGCCTGCCTTCTAGCCTTAGTTCTACAATGGACATCAACCAAAATCATAAAATAATCTGTATTATTAGAATAAACTGTATCACTCACAGCCAAGAGGTCTGCTCCTCTTTCATTGATCATTACACTTAAGTGTTAATTTACAGTAATTTCATGATTACAAGCTGCACCATTTTGACTAAAATTTTGATCCCAACCCGGAAACACGGCTTACATTCAGGAGCGACCAATATACAAAAAAAGTTCTGAAATTTCCCAACGCAGAAGTGCAAGCTGAGGTGCCAAACCGAGCACCTGTCAGTAAAACCCGGGATTGCATGATTGTTACAAATTGGTGACTCTGTTGCATGGTGGGTGGAAGTGGGCTCTGTGCTGGCAGCGCTGGGGGGGAGGCGGGGGACTCCATGCTGCCGGCCCTGCAGCCCAGGGGGAAGGTAGGGGGGGCTCCATGCCTCCCTCCTGCCGCCACCGCGGGTGCAGGCAGGCTCCATCCCCACCCACCACCGCCGCTGCGCGTGCCAGTGGGCTCCGTCCCCGCTTGCTGCTGTCACCACAGGTGCCGGCAGGGTCCGTCCCTGCCTGCTGCTGCAAGGCAGTGCCGGGCCGGGGCAAACGAGCTGAGCAGCAGCGGTGGCCGACCCCCAGCGGGCTGAACCCGCCCAGTCCCGAGCCAAGCCAGTAAATCCCACGATCCCACAATTCTGTTACTAATTGGCAACTTTGTTGCACGTGGGTCCTCACTACAAACGACGGTGTCGCTTATAATCAGGTGTGGCTTATACATGTACAAAGACCTAAAGGTTGCTGACACCCAGAGCTGCAGTTTATGATCAGGTGCGGCTTGTAATCATGAAATTACTGTATTTTTATTTGGATTAAGACAGTATTTAATGTGTGTCTCCAAACCCCTCAGCCTGATAAGGAAATATGCTGGATGGCTTCAAAGTCATAGTGACTAGACAGAACTGCAGGAGGCTGAAAACCCAAATCCTTTTCTCTTTGCATCTTTGTCTTTGCAAAGCACATACAGAAATGTGTGATGGCAGAAATTCAATCCATACAAAATAAATACCATTTTCCTGAAGAGTTTCTTCCCCATTTGTGGGAAAAAGAGATATGGCTTAAACACTATTGAGTTATTTAGTCCTGCTGTCTTCTTCTTTTGCAGTTGTCTTTTCCAAATGGTGTACTGGCCAAGTAGAGGATTCTTGAGATCATTAATCATGGATTCCTCATGCCCAGAATAAGTTCTCTTTGCTAACAAGTTTATAAAACTTGCACCTATTTATGTCTAAGGAATGCTATCTCACTGAGATCTGTCATTTTTTGGTTCCTTTCCCAAACTTATGGTCTTATGAATATTCCATTAATTGGAACATATTGCAAACTGGGGGAAGCAGGCAGCTTAGAGTTGCTCATGTTTCCCTGTGTCCCATTTTGTTTTGGTGTGGATGCTTTTATCACTTTTGTGGGTTTTTTTCTGATTTTGATAAGATTTTTAAAAGTTATTTTCACCGTAATTTCTTATGATTGAGTCAAAATGATGGGGAATACTGATGAGAAAAAGTAGGTTCTGTAACAGCAGTAAGAGCTTATTACTGGTTACTGCCTGCCAGAAACTGCAATTACAAGAAGGCTGCTGTTGCACTGCATGTGTGGAAAACAGAACACGAAGAAACACTGTAGATAAAAAATTATTCACTTGCTAACTAACATCAATAATAGTCAGCCACCAATCTTATGGAATGATAACATATATATTTGTTATTAAGTTCAGTAATAACAGCAGTTCTTAAAATTACTCCAAATTAAAAGCACAGACATGATATTGTAATTGCTGACCATTTCCTTGAGGAATTAGATGGCTAGCCATGGAGAGCATGTATTCATTGCGCTGTTGGCACTCTGTCAGGTGATGCAAACTAGGGATGCCACATATAGACACGAATCAGTTTTGTGACAAAATTTGAACCATTGCTTGAACAATCAGTTTACACTAAGAGTAAGCAAATTTTGATGCAGATGGTGAGGATCTTTATAGTTCCTTTGCAGTATTCTTTAACAAAGTTTACAATAGAAATTAAGTTAAAACAGCACCCTATGAACTGAAGCTTCTGATGCCTTGTCTCACATTTCTTTCAGTCTCATTAACTTGGTCTGATGACTATTATCCAGACAACTGTGCATGCAAATATTGAGAGCAGTTCCTTAATAGCACACCATCTTGACTTAGGTGGTGCTTTAATATGGAGCTTGATGGCCATTTGGTGAAAAGGGCTTTAAACTAAAGTACTGCTGATATCTGAACTGGTAATGAAAGAGGGATACAGCAGCTCAAGTTTCAACAACGCAAAACACACTGTATGTGCAGCTTTTCAGTTGCTTATGCAATTAACTGTGCCAAGAAATCACCTTCTACTGTTCTAATGCTGTTCTGCACCATGACCACTACCATTCTTCAGTCCCTGGAAAGAGACTTGAAGGAATGATTCAGAGATATTACTTTATGCAATTTTTAAACTGCATTCACTTTCACAATTACAACAAGCCTCACTTTGTAAACATTGTAGAGTTTGTCTGCCACCTGTTTCACCACCTTTATCACGGGTAGGATGGAAAGTGGAAAACTTCCTATTTATGTCGTGATTTGAATGTTTATGATTACATACATGTTTAGACAAATGTAGGCCTGGAAGGAACATTTAAATCCATTATCTGCTTCAAGATAGGAACAAGCATGTATCGAACACTGACACTTCTTTGCTGTTCTGGAAAAAAATTTAGTAGTATTGATTCAACAGCTTTCCTAAGCAGCAGATTCCATTGTGTTACTATGCTGTTACTAAGACGTATCCAATATTTAGCCTCAGCCTTTTTCCTTAATTTTAATGCTGTTTTCTCCTGTCCTAATAGACTGCTTCCCCATTCTAACCTAGACAAGCTGTAAGTTTTCAGCTTCCTTGGTTTTGCTGTGCTCCTCTAAATGCACTGACCTACTTATTCTTGAAATGCAGATCGTATTCAAGATGCCACTTCAGCAGCAAAGAGTAGAACAGCTCATACCTGGAATTGCTAAAACAGAGGAAATTTCTGGAATATTACAAACCAAAAATCACTGAAGGTCTCTACTATGCTTCTGCCAATAATAATTTTCTCCCAAGGATCTAAGAACTGGCAAAATATATTTCTGATATGATGATCAAATCCTGTCCAAACAGAAATCTCCAATGTCCAGCACGCAGGAAGATTCAAGCACTAGGTCTTAACATTTCCAAATTCCTCTCTTTGGAGGATCTATTTTGATTGCCATTCTCTAGTGTTAAATTTCTCCTCAGTAACCCGCTTGCAGCAGAGACCTGACCAGAAAATAACAGTTCAAAACACTGAGGTCTTCTAGACCTGGCAGATCTTAAAACAGACAATGGGAAAACCTTAGGTAATTTTACCACAGACCGTTCAAAACCATATTTGCTTAGTTTTTATAAAAACTGTAATTATTTTTGTCCTGATATGTATGCAGAAAAAGAAAGAAATCTGTCTGAAATTTGAAAGCAAATCAACAAGCAAACATAGAAAAAATAAGACAGAATATATCTTGGCTTTAATTAAAGAGTTTTCTCTGAATTTATATAAGACAGTGGAAGCCTGAGCCAGCAATTTATTTTGGATAATTAAATCTGTTTCCTTCCTTCACATTTTGTTGTAGCAAAGAATATTTATGCCAATCTTTTTCAGAAAATGTAATGTATTTGGAAATAGTTGAATAAATTTCTCTCAGTAATGACAGATTAGAAGTCCAAATCTGTGCTTTGAAAATGTATTGAAGGATGAAAAGGTTAAGCAGAAAAGAAAACTGATTATTGGCGCACTAGAATGCCAGTAACACTGGGCAGCAAAACCAAGCTGAGGTAGTCAATCATGCACTTAAGAAAACTGTACCTGATCAAAATAATCAGGACACAGGTAATTTCAATAGAGTACTTGAAACAAAAACAGAGAGAGACTGGTGTTAAGTCTCCTAGGAATTTCTATTGACAGCTCTGGGTAATGACTCATGCAGGGTGAGCTAATAAAAGCATTACTATGTGTGGTTTAAGATTTCAAGTCTGTAGTTGTTACTTATTTTTACAACAAATAGCACTTACAGAGTGACAATACAGAGCACTACTATCTTACCCAAAGTGGGGCCTTTTACGTTTAAACAGCAAATGTTTAATACTTAGCAATAAGTACTCTCATCTTCCTACATCTGCCACTATGTTTTTATAAAAATGAACTCATAAATTTTCATCTTCAAAATCCAAAATCCAAAATTATTCCAGAGCTGGTCTGGAATTTTGCAATTTCTTGAAACTATAGTTTAAATGAAACATACAGTGACTTTGCACTCTGTGGGGGTGAGTGTGGAGGAGGTTAGGAATGAAAACTTGGAAGCAAGCTCTTCTTCAAGTGATCGTTGTTTGTGTAATGGAGATCAGACTCACCAACTTCATAGGGAATTTACTGCAGAACAGTGATGGAGTTTGCACTATTTCATCTGGCTTACCTACTCTTCTGATGATGACAGTTTCTACAGTGCCTTGGAATCTGCATAACACAACTGTTCTTTCAGTGGAGAGGCTGATTGAGGCAGTGTGTTACTGGAGCAAGGAAGAAATACCGGGTAAAAAAAAGGGCAATAGGCTCCAGCTTCAGGAGGCAGGGGAAAAAATTACTGGCAAAGATGGAGAAATTGTCCTCACTTTAGGAAATAAGACAGTGCTCTTCCCAAGAGGAGCCCAAATCAGTGACACAGTAGATTTGCCATTCTTTAGCTGCTGGAGGGTAACAAAGGGCAGTAAAATTCTAGTGTCAACTGGAGGGTCCCTAACATCTGCTTAAATTTTTTATAAATAGTCCAATATGGGGTATTTGTATGGGTGTGTGTTGAGGGGGAAGAGTCCTCCCTAATCCCTCAAGCTGTATGGAAGCCCTAAGACTGCTTTAAAAATCCTTTGGCTTAAAACCTAAGTTGATTATGAAATACAAAATAGCAAAGAGCTGGGTTGTTAGTTTCCAGCTGTGAATCTCTCAAAGCTTGTGAGGAAATTCTGTAGAGTCACAACAGTCAGTAAGACCATCGTTCTGAGCAGGACCTCTGCAATAAAACCTTTCTTTAACATGGCTGCAGCAGTTACACCTATCACTCAATAACTCTTCCCAGACACTTCATTTCATAGTAGGAACTACGATGTTAATTTGAGAATGATGTCAGTTGGAGAACGAGGTACAATTTTTAGCATTAAAAAGGGGATGTGAAAAAGAATAATATGGAAGTCACTTTATTTCCACCTTCTATTGACCTTATTTTTTCAGATCATGAAAACATATGGACATTCTGGATTTCTTCATTGATTTTTCTATTGTCCTCTGAGGACACAAAGGCATGAAGTTATATCATGCCCAAAATACCAACCAGAACTTTATGTCACTAGTAAAGGCACAGGATTTTCCTCCGTTTCAGAGGAATATAAGTCAGCAGGGTTAGGAAAACCATTTTGTTTTGGCTGTGATTCACTGGGAGCAAATCACTGGAAATGACATCAACATTTTGTAGTTGTGGCCAGATTTTTCAACTTCATTCTGCAGCTAACACTGTAGATAGAAAAGATTTTTTGTTCTGCAGCCCCATAAACTGAGTGAAGAACTTCAAAAGGATTTGTAGGTTTCCTGCCACAGACTTAATAGCTAATTTTTACAGAGGAAAATTTTTAGGAAATTTTTGCAGGAAATTTTAAGTGTTTGGCTACAATTTACCAACAAGATTTAAAAATCGAAGATTACAGTCTAAATGAAGGAAGACTTATTAAAACCAAATGCTCATGCCTTTATTTATTAGGAAACTCAAACACTTTTTTCAGATGTCCATTATGTGAGAGATTTAATGTGAAAACTATTATAAACAAGCCCACATTATCCATGTGACCATAGAATTCTCTGTTCGTGATTTGGATGTATTCAATTCAGGAAGATACAATGACTTATGGTTGATGCTAAATGAAATTAAATACTTGTGAACTTCATGATTCAGACATTTTTATTAATTCAATATTTGTGCAACAAAGTCTAGGATCCTCTCCTCTTTCTGACTTACTTTTTCTTTACACTTGCAAGCAACCAATAAAATGCCTTATTTAGCAGGGAAGAGCCATTAATGAGACCATCCCTGAAAATCACATCAGAAAATCTGTACAGTAATTTCATGATTATAAGCCGCACCATTTTGACTAAAATTTTGGTCCGAACCCGGAAGTGCGGCTTATAATCAGGTGAGGCTAGTATACTGATGAGGTTCAGAAATTTGCCAACCTGGAAGTGCAAGCCCGCCTAGCCCCAAGCCAAGCCGGAGCCTGCCCAGCCCCGGTGGGGGAAAAGAGGGGCCAATCCGAGCCCGCATGGTCCTGAGCTGAGCCAGTAAACCCTGTGACCTGTGATTCTGTTACTAATTGGCAACTTCGTGAAAGTTGTGCAAGCATCCTCGCTGCGAACGAAAGTGCAGCTTATAATCAGGTGCAGCGCTTATATGGACGAAGACTTAAACATTCCCAGCACCCGGACGTGCAGCTTATAATCGGGTGCGGCTTATAATTGTGAAATTACTGTATTATTTTTCTCTGGATTCTTGTTTACAAGAAACATAGCATCGTAAGAATTTATGTCAGTGAAAAAAATGCATTAAAACATATTAAAGTAGAAAAATATTAAGGTTGTGCCTCATGAACTTTCTAGGTGGAACTGTTTCCTGGGTTTTTTTTGTATACCGAGCATTGCCTGAGGTTAGAGCATGGCAAGTTTTTGTACCAAAGCTAACTAAGGGGGATAATGGTATAGCTCATTGCAAAATCATTGAAAAACCCTTAAACCATGTACTATCCCATCAGACAACTTGTGCTAAGACTGAATTAAGTCAGGAAACTCTTTTGACACTGTAGTTTTTTGTTAGGGAAAGAAATCAAAAAAATCCATGAAGATTAAATTTTTCATCATTCGACACCACTAAATTGTCTAGAAAATTGTTTAAAAATGGATTTATTGAATCCATTACTAATGCTATGATGGACTTGTCTGGAATTATATAATATTTTACCAGCATCAGCCACTCTGGAGAAAAATTATGTTCAGTCTTTTGAGAAATTTGTCATGTTCTGACCCTTTCATTCATTAGCCATTGCAATTCTTCTGACAAGACCACAGGGAAAAATATTTGGAACTTTATTTGTATATGATTTCAGATTGTCCCTTTCAGGTCAGGATTTTGTTGCTGTTTTAAATTTTTTCTAAAAAGAAACAAAAAATTATAAATCCCTACAGGACAAAGCAAATCAAACTATCATTAATATTATTTTACCCAAATCCAGGCTACAGCTCTAGGCTTTTATTATTAACACATTTCTCAAGGCAGCTTCTATTTTTATTTTTTTACCTTCTTTCCAAAATAAATACCACATAAATTCATAAAGACAGTTTCTGTACGTCTATATTGTTTTATAGTTCAAAAAAATCTTTTAGGCTGATGGACAATTACTGTATTTTCCTACACTTAGGCTGACAGAGACAAAAGATTAGTATCTACTTGTAAATATTAAAATCATTGTGTCTGTCAAAGACAAGCTGGTTGGAACAGCAAAATAGGCTGAGGTCAAGAAAAAATTATCTACTGAGTAGACAGTGCTTTATTTAAATTCAATTATGCTGTAAGATTTGTTTATTAAAAAACTTTTAGTCTAGAATATATAGCTATATTAGGAGTATTCCAAAGTGCAGTAAAAATGTATATACTCTGGAATGAAGACATTAGGAAGAAATTCTTCGCTGTGAGGTTGGTCAGGCTCTGGCACAGGCTGTCTGGAGAAGCTGTCAGTGCTCTAGCCCTGGAAGTGTCCAAGGCCAGGCTGGATGGGGCTCTGAGTAACCTGATCTAGTGCAAGGCATGACCATGGCATGAGGGTTGGAAATAGGGCTTTTAGGTCCCCCCCAGTCCTAAAAATTCTAAGATATTATGTGCCTATGTTAGTTATCTCCCACCTATCTGCCTTACCTACACTACAAATGCTCTTCTTCTTATTCTTGTCCATTTAGGACGTTCTCCTAAGTAATTACTATTGCTGAAAGGTTGAATGAAAGACAAATGGGTTCTAGTACCTTCTGTAATACACAGCCACTATTGTGTTTTTTATAAAACTAGTTTCAGTAATAAATGCAAGATAAAAACAAACAAAAAACCAACTATATAAATGTCACCGTGACTGTTGCCTTATATATCTCCTTACCTATATTCGTTCAATGAGCCATGACTGTGTAGCAGCATCTCAGAACAAACTTAAGTTTCAGAAACTCGTGAACAAGAGTGAAGCACTGTCTGTCTGTGAGAAGACTACACAATTTGCTGTCTTATGGATTCGTGAAATTCAAGAGAAATAGTGTTGCAATGTGAAAATGTCTCCTCAAAGTGATTGGTCTCTGCTTGCAAAGTGTCAACATTCAAAGCTTGATTTAAAAATATTTCTTTAAGTTGATAATTTATTTTTCTATCTAGATTGGACATAAGTTAAAACTTAATTTTTGAGCATCAGTTGTTAAAAAAAAAAAAAGCATTTATGCTTAGTTAGTTCATCAATATGTCAGACAGCGTGACTGAATAACAAGGCTGCAATAAGACTGACTCAAATGTGCTCCTAGGAGCACCAGGACAGGATGGAACCTTCCTAAAAGTCATAAAGAACTGTTTCCACCATAATAACTTTTTCTAAATTGAAAGGCTTAAAGATCACCTCTAGGGTAGTTATGCCATTTTCCTGCTTCTTTTGGGAAGCCCAGAAGCTTTGATCTGATCTGGTTTCTACTTCATCTCTAGCAGGACATATATAGAGAAATCAGACTGCACAGAAATCAGACTTCCTCTCTGCCTTAATGTAAAAGAATGCAAACTTCATGCTTTTTGAGTTGTTCCATAGATCACCCACATATACCTGATGCGTTTATTTCAGTTTGAGCCAGGAAATGTCTCTGAGACTCCCAGTGAGCTTTAGTCTGGTGGTCTTGTGCAAAGAAGTTCATGTTATCTTTTTCTGTTGAAAGTCACATACCTAACACTTTACATTTATTTTTCTCAAAATAGAGTCAAATTACAGTCTTTCCATTGTGATTGAATTCACTGAGTCCAGTACATTTTCCTTTGCTTTCAATGAAAAAAACTCAACTACACTGTTACTATTGACACCTGATTAGAGGCAATTTTGCATTTTGGGTATTTGCATTTCCAACCCACATTCTGCCATTCCAGTTATTAAGCAGATTCAATCTTAAACATATGAAATATTTTACATATCTTGAACCCTCAAAGGTTGCCAAGAGCCTTCTGTCACACAAAGTCCACATCCAGTGTAAATAGGAGCTCCCCTGGTTTACAGACCCTGGCCTGCATTCTCCTAGTCCAGACCATATTGCATAAGGGATATCCTTGGAAAGACTAAATAGGTTAATGAGTAAAGTCAGTGATCTCAGATTATAGATCAAACCTCACCTGGTACATCTCAGATTGTACATATAGTTGCAGTGACAAATATTAATGCAATGAAATCAGATAATAAGCTCATCATGTAGTCCCCATCCCTCACTTTGAGGCAGGCTCACAGATCAGACAGCCAAGGTCCAAGTGCTGAGGATCACATCCACAGTACACAGAATGAACTGTGCATAACCATCCTTTGGAGGTGTCTGCTGCAAGGCAAAGTAGCCTGGACAAAGAGAATGTGATGTCGTATCTACCTAGACCCAGAGTGGAAACTAAATACTGCCACCTCATGACATGACAGGGGAACCATCAGGGTGGGAGTTACAGTGAGGAGTCCCCAAGGGGCACCTGCCCCTGACGGAGGCTTCCGTGAGTCTCCCATGCCCAGGGCTCCCAAAGACAGCTTTTCCTATCCATCACAGCTTTATATGAAGGTGCCTCCCAGTCTGCTTTCAGATACAGGATAAGCAATATATCCATTGCCTCCAAAGAGGTCTTACCTGCGGGTTTTGCAGGAAGGTTATACTCGTGAATAACCTTGATTAGCCCAGACTGAATTACAGAATCATAGATATGCTGAGTTGGAAATGATCCACACAACCTCTCCCCTAGAGTCATACCATTTGCTGAGAGCATTGTCCAAACACTTCTTGAACTCTGTCAGGCTGGTGCTGTGACAGTTTCCCTGGGGAGCCTGTTCAGTGCCCAATCAACCTCTGGGTGGAGAACCTTTTCCTAATACCCAATGTAAACTTCCCTGACACAACTTCAGGCCACTCCCTCAGTCCTGTCACTGCTCACCACAGAGCAGGGGTCAGTGCCTGCCCCTCCTGCTCCCCTCACAAGGAAGTTGTGACTGCACTGAGGTCTCCCCTCAGTCTCCTCCAGGCTGAGCAGACCAAGTGCCCTCAGTCACTCCTCACACGGCTTCCCCTCCAAACCCTTCACCATCCTCATGGCCCTGCTTTGGACGCTCTCTGACAGCTCAATGTCTTTTTTGTGTTGTGGCACCCAGACCTGCCCCCAGCACTGGAGGTAAGGCTGCCCCAGCTCAGAGCAGAGCAGGACAGTCCCCTCCCTTGCCCGGCTGTGATGCTGTGCCTGATGCAGGACAGGGGTGACCCTCCTGGCTGCCAGGACACTGTTGGCACATGTTCAACTTGCCAATTGAACCGGATACCCAGGTCCCCTTCCGTGCTCTGTTCTCCAGCCTCCCTTTCCCCATTCTAGGGCTGCCCATCCCAGATGCAGAATCCAGCACTTTCCCTTGTTGAATTTCATGTGGTTGGTGCCTGCCTCAGTCCTGTCAAGGTCTTTCTGCAGGTCCTCCCTGCCCTGGAGGAAGTCAACTGCTCCTCCCAGTTATGTACCATCTGCAAACTTGCCTAATATCCTGGCCAATCATGTGTCCAAGCCATTTACGAAGAGCACAGGGCTGAGGATAGAGCCCTGTGGAACCCCCCTAGTGACAGGTCACTAGTCTGGTGTCACCCCATTCACTGAAACCTTTGTGCCTGACCCCCGAGTGAGTTGCTCACCCCTTGCATGCTGTGTTTATCCAGCTGAGTATTGGATATTTTATCCAGAAGGATACTGAGAGAGTATCGAAATCTCTGATGAAATCTAAAAGGATTACCTCCACTGCCTTCCCTTGGAAAGCTAGGTGGGTTACCTTGTCATAAAAGGGAATCAGGTTTGATAGGCAGGACTTTCCTCCCATTGACTGTGACCAATAAAGTGGTATTTGCCTCCTTTGTAACCCTATTTAGAAGGGAAAAAAGTGCTTTTACCTAGTTCTGGTGCAGTCTTATCCTCCCCTTCACAGAGCAAGCAACATCTTGCAGTAATAAGCAGTGGCAAGCAACCTGCAGAACTCTGGCCAGGCTGACACACTCACAATTTCCCCTGGGCATGGGTTTGTGCATTTTTGTGAACTAAGAGATGAAGGTAAAAGCAAGAAAAACTACTCATCTGATTCATATAGTCCTTAATTAAAAGTTTTGGTATCAACCACCTATAAGTGATGCAGCAGGAAAAAGGGTATTGTTTGCACATGGAAAACATGTGACTGAACCAAATTTACAGCATTGCTTTTGATTACTGCTGTGTGTGCAAGCATGACATAAACATCAGATTAAATCCATCTGTAGCACAAATGGGTCTGTCTCAGAAAGTTAGTCATAGGAGTGTGAAGTCTTCAGAAAGCACACACCATTTTGGAAAGGCTTTAAAGATTATATTTTTTTAGTGGCAAGTCAGTGGTGACTTATTAGGTGCTAATGCTGGCCCTGCCAGTTTCCTACAGACTAGAGCTATAATTGAATTATCAGTTCACTTGCACTTTGCATACTCCTAAGTGTTCTAGGTTCCCTGTGATAAGGCAAATTCAAACAAATGGGCTTGTCTATTTCCGTCCTAAAATTGAAGTCCTTGGTGAAATTAGGGACATAAATGTAAAATATGAAAAAATTATCTATGGTTTCTATAATATAGAAGCAGTTAAGGATGAACATAAATCTACTGTAGATATATTTTTCTAACCTGAAAATTAGGTACAGATTTCTGAATTTACATTTGAAATGAAAAATAAAATATTTTTTTTAAAAAGTGAAAGTTATCTTAAATCATGCAGAATTCCATTGGATGCTTAAAAATAATCTGTGTCAGTTGCAGGATAATGAAGGTGTGCAAGAAAGGCCCCAACCAGTCACTTGCTATCTGCAAACATTGACATTTGAAAAATGCAAGATACCAAAGGCTTTATTCCATCAAATATTTAATCCAAGCCTTAACTTCACATGGAGATATTTACAAATATATCTACAAACATAATGCCTATGTCTACAACTAAGGAAAAACTGTACTGTAGAATAAATGTTACATAAAGGGAATTGTTCTGCAGAAGTTGACCTTCTGTGGAGAACGTTGTTTGAGATTCTTTCTGTAACTCATATTAAGCAATTTGAAAGTCAATCAGTCTTTGTCCATTGTGTATCATAGAATCACAAGATGTCATAGAATCATAGAATGGTTGCAGTTTGAAGAGACCTCACCCTGGCTTAGAACATTTCCAGGGATGGGGCATCCACAGCTTCTCTGGGCAACCTGCTCCCATGCCTTACTACCTTACCACAGTCAAAAAAATTCTTCCAAATAGTTGATCTAAATATGCCCTCTTTCAGTTTAAATCCATTCTCCCTTGTCTTGTTGCTATATGCCTTTGTAAAAAGTCCCTCAAGCTTTGACATCCACTGCAGAAGACCATGCAAAAATGCTTAAAACCCTGAGGCTGAGCATTTGTGCAGCGTGTCATGTGTCCTAGGATGTGACTGGGCACTTGTGTGGGGTGGGAGGTGCAAACATTGGTAGAATGGATATGAATTCTCAGCTGGTAGCTATGTTGTGACTGGTAAAAGTAATCTGAGAGATACACAATACCCAAAAATGGTGATGCAAGTTAGTGGATGCTCTGGGCCTCTTGTGATCCCCTGTGAAGCAGAAAACCCGGATACAAAGAGAGCACTACTCCAACCAAACAACTTTAATGGTAAATATCAACATTTGAAAATTGTAGCAACCATGTTGCTGTAATGACAGCACCAAACTGAACTATTAGCCCATAATAAGGTTTCTTGATAATTTTGAGATGTTTAGATGTTGCTCAACTTTACACTTGACGTGACAGGGAAATACATAAACTAAAATTCTTCCTAACTTCTTAAAAAAGTGCTGTCTATTATTCAATTAATTTCCTTGATCCTTTTGAAATAATTTATGACTTTTATTGCCCTATTTTTGAATGCTCTTCTGATTAATTTGAAAGCCCTGGAGGGTCGAACACCAGTCATAGCTCTCCTGAATATAATACAAAATAGTGCATAGGTCAACAGATATTCCTAGCCATCTATCTAAAACAACTTTGTAGAGAAGTGTTAATGGGTCCCATGGTGTGAGTTATTCAGATATATACATTTTATTTCTTTGTACTTTGCTTGAATTAATTTTATAGCTCGAGCCTGTATCTGTTGCAGTAAATTCCCCTTACTCATTAATTCTGTATTTCACACAAATTAAAAAGCGGTGAAGTAATTTGAAATGGGAGTTTTCTAAAAAAAGACCTTTTCTTAGAAAGAAAAAAAAAGAAAATAAACCATAATCTAAGTCTAAATATTTCAACAGAACAAGTGTTTCCTCCCAAGACCTACTAAATCTACCACAAAGCTGAATAATATTTTAAATGGCATATGCATCTTAGAGAAATTAGAATTGTAGTTAAAAGTTAGAAGAAACTGGGTTTGAAATAGTTATTTGAAACTTAAAAAAATAATTGCCTGTCATTTTATGTTTGCTCAGCCATGCTTGCAATGGGAAAAGATAAAACTAGTAAGTAGTCCAAAGAAATGTGAACAATGCAACCAGAAACTTATTCTTCTTTGGAAAATTTTCCCCAAAAGCCATTTGTATTGTCATTAATAGAAAAGGTCAAGAGTTCAGGGTGAGGAAGACTCATCTTACTTCCTCTTTTTAAGACCCCCTCCCCACAAAAATGACCCTAGACTTAATTCAAGAAGCCAACCACGCATGCTTAATAGCCATTCAAGCTAATTACCATAGGAAGCAAGGGATGAGAGGGGCTGGTATTATATTTGTTTGAACCTTTTGTCAATAAATAGACTCTGTGATCACCGGTGATTTTGCAGTGTGTGTTAGGGGGCTACCCCACACTGCTGCCCAGCGCTGAATAAACATACCCTTTCTAACTTTAAATTGTTAGAGAGTCTTTTGTCCATCACAGTTGAGTATTGGTACTAGACCAATACTCATGTTTTCGTAAATCATGCAGACATCACAGATTTCTCATCCCTTCTTTACACTTGGCAGAACTTGAACGGTATTTAATGCACCAAGATACCCTTTAGAATTGTTACCCTTTAGGTTGTTTTTCCAAATTAGTATCAAATAACAATAGCGGCTATAAAATAAAATTGGCAAAATAATTTGCTAAAAATTTCGTAATAAAGAATAATATCAGTGAATGTTACAGTTTTTGCTGTATGATTCATGGTCATATAAAAACATGAATTGCCAAGCCACTTAACAGCAAAAGTCTCACCTGTTCCTAGGTAAACTTCAAAACAATAAATATTGTGTGTGTACCAACAGAAGAATGATAGAATTTAAAATTAATTTGGTAAATCCCATCTTTAAGTCTTTCATTTCTGGCAATACAGACTTCTTAGTAGATTTACTACATCTTCTCTGAGGGGCAAAGAAAAGAAGCTTAGTTTTTGACAGTTTTTTCCTACTATGTTAGCAAATAATTCTGCAGTACAGTAGACACAAAGTTAGCCTCCTCTATCTATTTACTAAAATGTAAGAAAATGTGATCATAGGAAGAAAAACAGCATTTCTATGGCACAGAAATGCTATTTCAGTCATATTAGTTTTGGGGTTTTAAAATGCAATATCTCTGATTTCAGGTATGAATGAACCATTAACTTCAAAATTGTCTTAAAACCATCATGATGGAACACTTAATTTATGAGAGAGTTTTACTTCCACAGGTTCTGGAAACAACCTATTTTTTTTTCTTCTGTGGCTGTTTACAGTCAGTTAAATTGGACCACTGACATGCAGTGACAAGTTGTGAATTGTCTGGGGGAGTTCTCCTATCAGTAGCAAAAGAACAGCAAAGTCAGGGAGCTTTTACCTACAGAGTGGCTGTGCCACTCACAGTACAGAGAGCAGTACACAAGTACTTCTGTCACTCTCGCTTCAATAGCTGTGCCTTTGAAGAAATACTGTAAAGTTACAGAGGCTTCAATCGGCAAAATATTTGTGCTCCTCTCATGTAAAGCACATGTATGTGCTTGCAGAGTCAGAGTATTTGCTGCATTCTGGTGTGCAGTGTTAAGTTTTAATTAGTGCGCCATAAAATACTGATCTAATTATTACATGTGTTTTCATAATGCCTGAATGCTCAAACCAGGGGTCAGTGATGAAGGGTACTAGTCGTTAGACAGAAATTTTTGATTCAGGCCAGAGTTGCCTTATATATTATCAGGGTAGATTATTATCTATATCGATAGGTAATACAAGAGTAGAATGAAGATTATTTAGGTCACCTCTGCACTTTTCAGTATTCACCTCATTTTTATGTTGAATCTCATATTTAGACTTTAAGATTTGCAAGGCTTAGTCTGTCTTGTGTCTTGTGCTTTGGTTCAATTGTAGAGCCCTTTTAATGCCCTTCTGATAACATTATTTGATTTCTCTATCCCTTTTGACTAATGACTTCACAGATCAGTGGCCGACCTTTTCTTTCTTATTCCACCAAGACTCTGAACATTTTCTTCCCACTTGATTCTCCCTTTGGCTGATTGTTCTTGTGCAGAATCCTGACTTTAAAAGCTGTGAATTTCTTGTTTGGTGAAGTGCTTACTGGACCTTCTTTAACTAGAGTTTAACTGTTTCTCTGATATTGGTGGGGTTTTTTTTCTTTCTCTGCATACAAAAAGATTTCCTTACAAAGCATCAACATGGAAATTCTAATGGTGAATGCCCTTGTGATTTTGTTGATATAGCTGGTTTTTGTTTACAGCTTACTCTTTTAGTCAGGTGATTAAAGAATAATCTTAGATTCTTCTAATTTGTACTAAGAATTTGTAAGAATTAAGAATTCTTAAATCTCAACAAAACCCAGCCAGCAGCTAGTGAAATATATCTCTATATATTTTGAAATCTTGGGTTGTTCTCCAGACTATACACCTTTAAAATAGCTGGGTGAGTAATGCTGAATCCGTGGACAACACGATGCCTTCAGTACAACAACTGGAACAAAACACAGGAAATACTACAGTGGGAGGATTTCTGCCATGTAATCCAAAAATATCTGCAAAATTCTTTATTTCTTTCCAAGAGAAGGAAAGTCGATAGCCCCAGGTGAAACTTCCTATCCCCACATGGGATAAGCCTTTAATTTCATGACCAAGATACCTCACAGAGACTTCAGACAGTATTTATTCCTGTCTTTTCTGAAGAGAACCTTTGATGCATAGTCTGAAAACTGCATTGCAGTTCTTTTATTTCACAGGCACTCTCTAGTTATGTTGTTTCTTAACAGTGTTTTTCCAAGCCCTGCACAAATGAACTTGCTTGTCACAAAAGCTGGTTCTTTCCCGATTTTTCTTTTTCTCCCTGGGCTTTGAACCTGGCAGCACATTTGGAGAGCAGGCTGGGGCACCTGCAGCAGCTGTACCACCCACTGTCCAGAAGCACCAGTTGTTTAGCGAATCTCAGACATATTGTGCTGAAGATTGGCTTCATTATTCTTCTGCCAAGGATGACTTTCAGTTTGTCAATCAATCTGATTGTGAATGGATGGGAGGTTTAAGAAACAGTGGTAGCTCAGCTGGAACACCCAGCATTCCCAGCAACAGAAGCAGAGGGGCAAGGGCAGGAAGGCAGGTGGTTTTCATGCACACATTCCGGCCACTAAGTTCACAGTTCTGTTTCCTGGGTTTGTAAGGAGAGTCCAATTAAGCTGTTATCTACTTCCAGCTCAAACTGGATGGACAAAAATGGATTTGCTTAGAGAGGTAGCATGAATGGGGGCAGAACCAGTTTCCACCCACCTCTGAGCTGTAACATATGTATTCAGGAGCAACAGGAGACCTTTCCTGCATCTAAAAATTCTCATTTATGTCTTTCCCTTTGTTACTGTAGTAGGAGGCTCTTTGTGACTTGTTTATAAAAGAAAGAAAGGCTTTTGCAATCGCAAGGCTGCTTGGTTGTATTTTTCCACCTACCTGAAATAATGGCTCAAAAAGAAAGCCTGTTAGTTGTTCCGCAGCAAACTGTGAGAACTTTACAGTAATTACATGGCATCATTTAGAAACAGCAGAGTTATCAAGTTAATCAGCTTGAACTCCACCTTGATTTTAAACCGTAAGTTGCTACAGCACACAAATACTATGGATGAGCATTTCTTTTTCAGTAATGTCTCTCCTCTGAGGTTTTGGGGTTGGTCTCTTTCACTAGGCAACAACTGACAAAACAAAAGGACACAGTCTCAAGCTGCACCAGGGGAGATACAGGTTGAATATTAGGAAAAAGTTTTTCACTAAAGGAGTGATAAAGTACTGGAATGGTCTGCCCAGGGAGGTGGTGGAGACACCATCCATGGATGTGTTTAAAAAAAGACTGGATGTGGTGCTTGGTGCCATGGTCTAGTTGAGGTGTTAGGACATGGGTTGGACTTGACGATCTTGAAAGTCTCTCCCAACCTAGTCATTCTGTGAATTCTGTGAATTCTCATGCAACAATAGATCAGGCTCTCCCTACACACAGACGGGAATCTGTGGAGATAAGGCAGTTCATGGCACAGCCAGGATATATCCTTGATGTGTAATGTACTACTCAGTACTCGCGAATGAGATGTGTAATTATGATTGTTTTTCTAGCTCTGTGGATGTAGAACAGATAGATGTATTCACTCACATGTCACCCTGAGATGAGATACCAGGGGACTGACTCAACAGTATGAGCTAGGATGGCTGGCTCTGCTAACCTCTCGCTCCATACTTCTGGTCTTTGCTGGTGCTGACGGATGGTGAATTACTAGCAGAACCAAGACAACGCTTTATGTCAGTCCTAAACTAACAGCTAATTTTAAAAAAAGCAGTACCTATGATAGAGATAGAAACAGATTTGGTCTAACTTGTTCTCCCACAAGAGTCTGAAGGCCTAAATGTAGACGTTAGATACCACTTCCCTAGCAGAATATTAAAAAAAAAGACTCAGAAGGGTAAGCCCCAGGAACTAAAAAAAGGAGATGTTCAGCATTTTCCTGAAAGGACACTCAAACAATTCACAGAAGAATCATTCCTATTTTAGGTAATAACAGGGCATGTCTTTTAAATCAAATGAAAGATGTATTTTTCCTGCTAGTCACACTGACTGGATGATGTCAGTAGATCAGCCTGTAAGGACATCAACATAATTCTGTGTTTTCCAGTATACACTTCAGTGAAACCTCTATATTATAGAAGCAGATTTTAAAGCCGTTGTTTATTGGACTTGCTGTCAATAAGGGAGTGTCTCATTTGTGAATGAGTGTAAATATATCCACCACTACTGCAGTGACAAAAAAGCTTAGTAGTAGAACTTTTAGAGCTCCTTTCTGTTGTATAATCATCATTATACCAGACAGTACAAACCCATTCAGATTAATCAGCTGATGAATTCCTATTAATTTCCATGTTTCTTTCAAAAAGAATGAAGAGGGGTCTCCTGTTCTTCAGTCTGAATTAAACATACATTAATAAGAGTCACAGAAGTCATAAATCAGTAATGATTCCTTCCTTAGTTAGAAGAATTTTTTATTCTCATGTTACTTAACTGATGTTTAAATTTCCATGATTAAGTTGGTGAAATACTTTCTGCTTTCTTCATGGCACTTCTTCAGGAGTTCAGGAGTTATGATGTAAGAAATCTCAGGGGAAAAATTGCCATAAAATTAATGGGCATGTATTTGAAGTTTCAGTAGATATATGACTGTTGTGTTGTCAGATACTAAGTTGGAATGTTTGCAAGAAAAGATGCTTTAAATTATACATTAGAGACAACACCACCAGTAATGACTCATATTGCCAGGATGAGGAAGAAGGAAGTTAGAGGAAATAAAATGGCCAATACTCACCAACACAATGATATCTTAGCAACCCTAGCTGCCTCTCTACTGAGTTATCAAACCATCATTTAAAATGTTAAATATTGACTTATTATTGGCAACTGATGTAAGTCAAGGCAGTAAAGGCTTGTAAATATTCTTCATCTACCCAAGGAATTAAAAATACTGTTTCTAAAAACAAAAACAATCCTGGCAACTGCTAAAAGTACTTTCCTGCAACTTGCTCAAACAAGACAGTGCTCTGAAAGTTAGGATTCATTTTCAAGTGAGTTTTGAGTGCTGATACTTTGTTTAATGCAAGTAGTTACTGAGCTTTGCACAAAAGACTTGAGTACTTTTTTCTTTTAAATTCCTCTGTGTTCTGGTGTCATGTCATTGTTTTCCAGAGAAAATCAGAGATTGTTTTTCATTGTAAGAGTCCTTAAATAACATCCTGTTTCAACCCCTAAGAGATCTAATAAAAAATTGCAAGGTAATCACGTATGTGTGACAATAAGATAGAAGTCAAGTCATACGAGGTCTAGGATTACACTTACGCTTTTGGGTTTCTTTTATACAAATGTGAACTTCCCACAAGTACATCTACTTGTTAATTACTTTTATTACATCCAAGTGTCATTTTGATTTTGCAGACACACACACATATATACACATATAATGTCAACTTCCATTAATTGCCTCTGACTTCAGAGCAACTCAGCAGAGATTACAAATTATCGTGCAATACAAATCCAATATTCATTATAGCCTTTCTTGTTTTACAGCTGAGTTTTCACTGAAATTTGCAGACAAGTGCTCTCTTGTGTGTTCTTTTAGGATTCATATCTTCATTTATTGTATTTTTGAGGAATCAGAAGAGTGGTAGCCTCAGTAAGTCACCTGAAGATTAGCCAAGTTCATCAATAATTTTGTTCTTTGCCCTATTAACACTTAATCAAATGAACAGAGAGAGCCAAATTTCAAAACTGTGTGTGTCTATCTATACAGTTGATTATTGACATCATTTGGCTACTTACTAAAAGCCAAAATTGAATATGAACTCGAATCACCAGGAAGACTCCTGTTCATGCAGTGATGGTGTAGTATAGAGGATCTCTGTCTCTGCAGAAGTGGAAAGAGGATTAGTATTTGGGAACCACTGGTTCAGATTGCCCATTACTGTAGGCTGGTCACCTTTCTCTTCACCTTGGGAGTGGCTCCTCAACCCTCAGGAGAGGTGCTCGGTTTGCTGCCTATTGCTGAACTTAATGGGTTTTATGCTGCTGGGAGGTGATCAACAAGGTCTTGGGATTCTGGGGGCTCTTCTTGTCAAAACCCTGGAAAGGTACACTTTTATGCCTCTTATGGCATTCTATTAATGACTTGCTAAATAGAAACAAACTAACTTTCATAGCATTAATTGAAACACTGTTTTTATCATTATCCTTTCACTGGTTACTGAGAATATGTATTGCCTATTTTTAAGCTTATTGAGATCTACCACACAAAAAACAGCTTTAAGCTTTAAGCTTAAAAAAAAAGAAAAAAAGAAAAAAATGGGGCTTAAGCTTAAAAATTACCAATGAAAACTAAAACTGAGTAACAGCAGAAGCAACAAATTAGTAAGAATGATCTAATCCTGAGAATGAAAGATGCAACCAGGACAGGAGACTAGAATAAAGAGTTCTACCAGTGAAACAGACAGACTTCATAGCATAAGCAAAACCATTTTCCCTCTAAGATTTAGATCTCTACTTGGATCTTTGTCAAATGCTTTGCACCTGTGCCGTGCATGCTTTCTCAATTTTGATGCTTATAACCTGGTCAGGTCAATATTTCCATCTCATCTCATGGCCAGTTTAAAAAACAGAAGTGTTTTACTAGGGATGAAAACTCCACCAGTGCCAGCAATAATATGCTGCTCACTGAATGAAAAAAATAAAAGAAAGCATTTGTATCAAAAACAAACACATTAAAAACTATTTTGCTTTAACTACCTGCACTTTGCAGAGTAATTTAGATATGTGTGAGGAGGTGTTAAACTTTCTATGTACCATGAGGTACAGAATTTCAAGTCTGTTTTTAATATGTGTGTCATTGACCATAAAAACACAGAAAAATAGAAAACTAGTGAAGAAGCACAACTCCCCTAATTTAATTTTCATCTTTCCTTCAAAGCTATTTTATACTAAACTGTTCAAGATTTATTCTGAACTATGTCTGGACTAAGTCTTGCTTTTTTTCTCATCCACTTTCAAAAGAAAATAAAATACCTATACTGTCCTAAAATAGGGCAGTTCATTCTCAGATCTTGCTCTTAGATTGTGTTGTACTGGGGCTTCTACCCTGATGTCAAAAGAATAAGAAAAACTGACATTTCAACCAGCTTGCCTATGCAACAAAAATTTCTCTCAGGTGATGACTGGTTATGAATAAAGAAGAGAGCATTACTCAACACAGTAGAGGAAAAGTGAGCAGTGGCTGCTGCAACAGTGTGAAGAGGGAAAACAGCATTATCAGACTTGTCTGATACATTCTTCCAAATGCATTAAGCCTTTTCGTTATGGATTTTGTTCTTTTCTCTTCCACCAATACATTGCACAGCTTCCCTACCAGTAGCACAAAGCCAGGTATTTGTTACTGGCATAGCTTCTGTCACTGTTATTTAAAGATCAGCTGTCAGCTCATTTTAGGTGTTAAAATTACAAGAAAACTTAAAACAGTTACTGAAATGACAAAGTTTTATTCCTACCAGTGCTGAAAACAGGAATGGAAGGTTCTCAGTAGCTCAAAAAAAGTTCTTGGGTGCTCTGAAATAGGCTGGAGGGTAACCAGTGTGCACAACTGTTATGTGAGCCTAGAAACAGGCAAGGGCTGGAAAATAAATATTTGCTTCATAAAGGTTATCTGAAATTTCCATCACTTTCACAACAGTCTACTACTATAGGTTAATTAGGGTTCCAGGGCACACTGAAGTTTAAATTGCTTTCAAAGAGTTTTAGGTCAGAACAGGTTGCCATCAGATGATGTGTGAGGTTAGCTATATCAGAAGCAGAAATTTCTCTTAAAGAGTCTTTCTCCTTTGAGAGATTTTACAAGATGCTGTCAATCACTGCACTATTCAAACACTGTCCAAGGACACCATATATTCAAAGCACTTGAAAAGCCAGCCTTCGTTCTGAACAGTATTTCCAACCTATTAATAAAACAGTATGTTTAAGGTAAGAGGCACTTCACTCTTTCCCACATCAAATACCAATAAAAAGAGTTTTTAAATTCATTTTTCAAAAGTAAATTGCTTTCATGTAAAACAAAATCCCTAACATTCTCTCTTTCTTTTTCAATCTTCTGCCCTTCTGCAAAGTGGGCATGCTTTAGATTTCTTTGCAATTTATTAGTGGGGATGATTTCTCAACAAGAAAATATTAATACTAAATATAAATTAATATATAAAATAAATACCAGTACATATCATGTTATTGATAAATATACTAACATTAAATAATTACTAGATAAATAGTTGTAAAATCTGCTATTATTAATAAATGCAAATACACATAAATACACATTTGTAACATTAACAAGTGGGAATTCTTAAACCTTTGTAATGTCTTAGCAAGAATATACCCTTATTATGTATACTTTAAGAGATTTTCTCAATTTCCCAGCCATTTTTCATTATAAACTTCCAGAAACCCAGAATAATTAGCTTCTGATTCCTAGTGCTGGTTTTAGTTCTCAAGACCTGCCATGATCACAAAGATCATTTACTAATCTTGTAAACCCTTTCATTTATTTTCTGTATCTTGGGGTCTTTTATTTTTCCACAGAAAAAGCAAAGCTGAGCATATTTCTCAACAGTGACTTTTGCCTGTCATTTGCACACAATAGTGTTGTGACTGCTGTTCCTACTGCTTTGAATCTATCAGCTGAAGGGAGCAAGAGAAATCATATTATCGTGCTATATGAATGAGAAACATATAAATGTTTTACCTATAACGGTGTTATATACCTTTTTTATGCCTCTATCACAGAAAATCTAAACCTAAACCAGATTCTAAACATAAACTTGTAGCAGAGAAAAAATCATCTTCATACTTATGGAAAAGGTGTGACATAAAGAGTTTAAAACCAAATGTTTGAAACACACATGTGTTTTTGTAGGAGAATGTGAAATCTGAATTCAAAGTAGTAATCTCCCACAAGAATGAAATTTGAATGTTACAACAAGCTACAACAAGCAGACAAATGTACTTTAAAGCCCTCTGTTAGTGCGTCAGCATGTCTCACCTGGCATGCCAGAGCACCAGACCTCTGACCAAACAACATAGACCAAACATATCATAAAATGTTATTTTAAATTTCTTGCAGAAGGACAGTTTACTCTGTCAATCTCAAAATACCATGAATGGTTTACTTAATGATACCATTCACGCAAGTAACTTAAATGAATCCATCTTGCTCTCTGCCACTGTAGATACAGTAACATTGAAACCTCTCACACATCAAAATCCTTAAATAAAAGTTAATCTTTTATAGCATTGTAGAGTAATTGAGTGAAGGCCATAATTCCTTAGTGCTGCTCTGTTTACACTAAATTTCCTAAAGAAAAGCAGCCTTATCTGTAGGGACACTGAATTCTTGACGCTTCATCAGCATACGATATAGTTTTATACCATAAAAGGGAAATACACAGACAATAACACACCATCTTCGTTATAGTTTATGTAATAACACAGTTTTCAGATGGAAAACAATTATGGCAATTTTTGCCAAATAGGACTACAACACACACACACATATATAAGACTTTAGAATAAAAAAAGTCTCATTGGTGCCCTCCCTCTTACTGACAAAATGGACAAGAAAAGACATCTACAAATTTCAATCTGCTCCAGAAAGGATAAGACCACACCTGAGAAGTGACAATATATTGTGATAATATATTAGTTCATTGTGTACTGAAGTCAGCAATTTCAGGCAAAAGCAGCATTTTCCAAATAATGAATTCCGAATTCCAGCTTAAGCAGTCTTGGAGGAGTCAGAAAAATGGGTAGGCAATGTATGGTATAAAGTATCCAAGACACTCCTGTTGTAACTGGGAAATATCTTGTAGAAATTATGGTAGAAACAGATTCTGAGACTGTGTTCTTTGCTTTTTCACTAGATCTTTCAGAGGAGAAGATGGATCAAATTACAGCTCCTAGTAATGTATTCCAACAGAGACATTTTAGGGCCCAGTATACTTACTATACTTACTCAGCAAATGGCAGAGCTAATTCATTACATTCTCATACTTTTTTCTTAAGGACACAGAAAAAAAAATTGAAGTTACAAATATCAGTCTGTCCTTCAGATTGCAAAAACTTGGCTTCTAACTTTATTCTTCATTTAGCAGACAGGTGCCTCAGGCAAAAATGCTAGAGGTGTGGTTGAAAGTCTATTATAGTTTAAATAAAATTGAATGGCTTGTCATTTTTTTATGTGGAATATATATAATTATATGGATTTTTTTTTTAAATCCACAGATATTAAATATGCAAGATCAATCAAATATTTCCAGATATGCCTGTTACCTGAGTAATGACAGATTCTTCTGCATTGCTTTAAGAGGCACCAGCCTAATGGCAACACACACTAGACTGGAGCCCTATAATATCTGCAGTGTGAATCCTTATTGCATATTCTGCCCTAGTTCCGCATGTCTCATTGATACGAGTGAGCTCCATGGATGGAGCTAGGCCAGAATGCACAATAGAAAACTGCTTTTGCAGAGCAGAAGCACTCTGCAGGTCAGGTGTGCTAATAGTGCCTTCCAACAAGCAATGCACCCATGTTAGGGGTTGAATTCATCATTCTTTAATGCTTGGTCATCCAGGATGTGTCATTTTGCCTATTTGTTTAGACAACATACTAAATGACCCAGGGATATTATCTTCCTCTATGCTTAACAGAGAATTCATTTATATACTAGAGAACGGGAATTTCAACAATAATATGAATGAAGAACAGAAACTTCTGTCTCAGTTTGCTGTTTGTTCACAGCATTTTTAAATCACCAGCATCTACAATGTATAAAGGACAGATGGAGCTAAAACTGCCTAGTCATGAAGTTGGTAAGGTTTGCTCTCAGTTTATTACAGACTGTGCTAACACAAAAATAGAATCTTCAATTAAACAAGACTCATTCCTTTGCTTTTTGATGCTACAGAAATCATGTTTAAAACCATAGTCACATAAAACAAAGAATCATAGAAGAGGGGAGTTGGAAAGGAACTTTTAAAGATCATCTGGTCCAGGTCCCTTCTATAAGCTGGCCTATCTTCAACTAGATCACATTGCCTAAAGCCCCATCCAGCCCGACCTTGAATGTTTCCCCAGATGGGGTACCTACCAGCTCTCTGGGCAACCTGCACCAATGTTTCACTACTCTTATAGAAAAATACATATCTAACCTAAACATACCCTTCTTACACTTAATCATTTGTATTGAATGTTGGAAAAGTTATCAATGGTCCTACAGCACCAGCAGTTTTCCTTGTGAAGAGCACAGTACAACAGGCAATGGAGATTTGGTGGTTCTGGGCAAGCCTCCATAAAGCAGAATGAGTGACTGCAAAACCTACTCAATGTTAACTTCAAATGTGTTGCAGCCATTTAAACTCTACCCTGACTTGAGGAGGAAATGGGGTGGAATGTGGCTCAACGATCTGGCACTTTGTAGAGAGCATATACTGGCCAGAAACTTTGTTAGGTAAAAGATGTGTCTCTTAGTAATCAGGTGGTGCTACTTCTCAGTTCTCAAAAAGAGTATTAAGAGGACTCAACACAGGACAAGTCAAGCAGAAAGTCCACTGAATTTCAAACGACTTTTAAACCAATGGAAAAGCAAGACACAATCATCAGAAATCAGTCTTGACCTTAAATAATAGTTGGAGCTTCAGAGCGAGGCAAATCTAGAAATGAACACACTTTAGCAATGAGAACTGCTCTTGCAAACTACAACTGGATCCCAGATTAAGGGAGATTAAATCTGTTGAATACTTTTTTCATTTCTGTGATGCTTCTAGCTTCCATTTTTCACTTCCTTTAAAATGCAATGTTCCAAAGCTTGCTTCCAAATCTTTGCTAAATACAACCTCTTTTATTTCTTAAAAATATTTATCAGAAATTACATTATTTTTATATTTCTTAATAAAAGGACACTGGATGGCATTCTGGTCTTTGAGAGTTGTCCATTGAACTTTTAAATCTTACTTTGTGTATTTACTATCTAGCTCCTTGTAATTACTTATCCCCACAAAATAGCAGTGCCACCATATAAAGCTCAAGATGGTGTCAATTTAGAAACACCTCTGCAGATATTGCACCTGTGTCTGAGTTATTTTCTCCTTATATTTTTGCTACAAGAACCTTAGCTTTCTGTAACCTATCCCTCAGGTGAAAATCATCATAATTGTATTTCTGTGATGTTATCACAAAGAAGGATCTAGGCAATATAAAACAGGGTGCAAACCAAAGCAGATAAGCCTTAATGTCATAAAGATTTTTTTCCCCAGTAATATTTTTAGGCAAAGAAAATCAAACAGATTTGTCCTGTTGATGTTATGAATAAGACTGAGGAACAAATAGTTTTCTAAATAAAATAGTTTTCTGGATCTGCCAGGTCTGTTGATAAGCTAAGTAAACCTCATATAACACTACCTTTCAGCTTGTAAAAGGTTAGGTTGTGAATGATTTATGTTTTGTACATTGTATTTGATTATGGCTTACCTTCTCTTTTGTACAACTTCATGTACCTACACACAAATGTGCACGCACACAAATATATATTCTCCCCCTCTACTCTGCTCTCATGAGACCTGGATACTATGTCCAGCTTTGCAGCCTGCAAGAGGAAGGACGTGGATGTATTTGAGCAAGTCCGACAAGGAACGTGAAAATGATCCAAGGGCTGGAGGACCTCTGTCCTCAAAGACAGGCTGAGAGAATTAGGGTTGCTGAGCCTGGAGAGGCAAAGAATCCAAGGATATCTTAGAGCACCTTTCAGTAAGGTGCTAAGTGAGGTGGGTGCTACAAGATGGCTGAGAGGGACTTTTCACAAGGGCATGGTGTGATAGAATAAGCAGAAATGGCTTTAAACTGGAAGAGGGTGGGCTTAGATTAGATTTTAGGAAGAAATTCTTTACTGTGAGGGTAGTGAGGCACCGGAACAGGTTGTCCAGAGAAGTTGTGGTTGCCCCATCCCTGGAAGTGTTCAAGGTTGGATGTACCTCTGAGCAACTTGGTCTAATGCAAAATGTCCCTGTCCATGGCAGGAAGGTTCATACAGAATGATCTTTAAGGTCCCTTCCAATACAAACTATTCCATGCAGCAATAAAACACACAAATGGATGTGTTCAATAAAACCCACAGAGTAATATGCTCAGTTTTCCCTTAGCAAAAATAACAGCCATAATAATCCCTTAGCTTCCACAGTACATTTTACATCTTATGGAAGTAAGTGATCTTTACAGAGCCACTGTTCATCATATGACAGCTTTGGTAGGACAGCTGTTTCTTTTGCATCCTCAATCTGAAAGTACTAATACCTTTAAAAATATTCACCAGAACACATCAAAGGGTCAAGAAGATAAATCTTTCTGCTCAGATAACAGTGAAAATGTCAAAGCAACTGAAATAATTAGAATTTAAAATATACCTGAGAAAAACAAAGTGTTGACATTTTTAATTTCCAGCACATTGCTGTTTAATTTCCAAACCATTTTGTTGTTACTGTTGTAAAGGATGAGACCTATGCAACAGTTTTAGTTTTAAAAATTCCAAAGGTAAATGTGCTTCAGACAAAAAATGTGGTTTGAGCCATAAGATAGGTAATATTTGGATTTTGAATACAGATCTTGTTTAGTTTTCCCGTGTGCATATCCAGTTCTTTTCTGGGATTTTGGTAAAGGGCCACTTCTAATATATCAAAATAAAATATTATGAAAGTTTAAATAAAGGTTTTCTACTGTATAACTATTTGCACTAGAAAAAAATTAATCACTGCATTATTTTTTGTATGTATGTGATAACATCAAGAATTAAATACAATTATTCAATTTATGAGATTTCATCTGTCTCTTGCCCTACTATAAAAATTGAAGCAGAGATAAAATTAAAGGCTTTTGTAAAAAAAAAAAATGTGTAAAGGAAGCAGGACAAATACTGCGTAAGTATAAAATCATATACCTAAAAATCTGTAATTATTTTTAAAACTGTACCACAATAGTGAGGGCTATATGCCAAAATACATTGCTTCAATAATACACTGAAAGAGATTCAGACTTTGCGAATTGACCCATGCTTGCATCATAATATCCACCGAAGAATACTGAATTGGCAGTGAAAATCCATTTTGTCTCTATACGGATATCAGTTATTCTAATGTAGATGCATTTTTACACGGTCAATAAGCTCAGCCTATAACCACTAACAATGAATGGCCCCAGTGAATGTTTATTCCCATACTCTGCCTCTAACAACAGTGATAACTGAAGCACAGGGCATAACTAAGAGTAATGATCTGGTAAGGCAAATGGTCACCGGCCTACCTGCGAGGCCATTCATCTCAGGGAAATATTTCTCACTTTAATTACTACGGCATGACTGGTAAAAAATTTATCTATACTAAACAGGGATGCCTTTTCATCAGCCTTATGTAGCAGTGCTGTCCATCAACAAAGTTCTGCCCACAGTTTATTAAAGGAAAAAAAAAACAACAAAAAACCTCCCAACAACTGGACTCTAAAACTACAGAAACCAGAATATTTTGCTCATTTTCCTCAGGTGAGCCACTACCAGATGCTGCCTCTGAGCATCCAGTCCTCCTTCAGCCTCATACTTGGCTCACTCTTTTTGTGGACAGGGTTCATGCCACTCCCTGAGGTTTTGTTATGATCCAATGAAAATATTCTGGAATGGGCAAACATCTGTCTCCACTGTAGGAAATATTTTTGTTTAGCTTTAGCTCATTTGCTGATCTAGGTCTCAAGTATTATCTACTCATTCTGTCTCTGACTTCTCTTTTGTCCTCCCTAAAACACTTTCACTTTCTACTTTTTATTCCCACAGTGCTGTGTTGAAACTTACTCTTCTTTCTCACCACAATTAATATTTCTTTCCTAGATATAAATTTTAGCTACTTTTTGTTTTCACTTATCCTCATCCAAAGCAGATGAAAAGCATTGAACAATCAGTATGGTGATATTTTACACTAAGTTTGCGAGAAAGTACAAATGGCTACAGAGGATCCATGACCAGTAAATATCCAGATGCTTTTAAGAAATAAGCAAAGATGGCAGAACTTTGTCCACAGTATCCTCTTCTGTGATGTTATTGGGGCTGAGGAGCACGACTGGATTTGAAAACCTTGCTCATTTTGGGGGGGCAAATCATTGGAGATATTAACTCAGAACACATGTGTAAGTGGGTAAATTATGAGATACTCTCCTATCTTCTGGCACCTATAACTTATTAACTTGCTGAGCCAGAGGCTGTGTTTGAGCATCATTATTAGAAGGCAAGGAATGTAATTGCTTGAATCTGTTTCTTTAAATGTATTTTGCCATTAGCCCTTTGGAGCTATGGCAGCTGCAAGATTCATTGCCTCAACCTGTGGGGAATGAGTACGGTAAAAAACCATCTACACAGAGAAGGAAATTGTTTCATTCAACCACATATTCTAAAACTGATGTATCTAGGCTATTTATCTAGACTCTCTCTGTAGTCACCACCCAGAAAAAGCTGCCTCCAGGTAATAATTTACACTGTGTGTTTTCACTGCCTTTCCTCATATGGGAAAGATCATACATTTGAAGTAGTGACTTTATCACAATGGATTTTGGTTGTTTGTTATACTAGAAACCTCCCAATTTTAGGCAACAGGGTAGATGAATTTACCTCCAAGTGAAGTCTCCACAGATCACCTCATCCTGATGGCCTTTTTGCATTGTGCAATACAGAGGAATGGGGAAGAATTTGGACCATTTATATGGGCGATTAATAATTTGTATGGCACATTATCTTGTATGTTATGCTAAAGAACAGACCTATCAAATTAATCCGCTCTCTTTGGATATATCCAGAGACACAGGAGTGGCAGAATGGCAATCCTCATTGTACAAAATCCAGTATACAGTAATTTCACGATTACAAGCCGCACCATTTTGACTAAAATTTTGCTTCCGCACCGGCTTACACTCAGGAACAGCTAATACGTGAATAATTTTCTGACATTTCCAACCCCAGAAGTGCAAACTGAGATGCCGAGTTGAGCAACCTGCCAGTAAAACCCGGCTTTATGCAATTGTTACAAATTGGTTACTCTGTTGCGTGGCGGGTGGAGCCGGGCTCCATACAGGCAGCGCAGGGTTGGGGCGGGGGGGAAGGAGGGGGAGCTCTCTCCTTCAGGCAGCGCAGCCCGGGGGAGGTGGGGGACTCCCTCCTGCTGGCCCTGCAGATCGGGGGGAGGCAGGGGCTCCCATCCCTGCCTGCCGCCACTGTGGGTGCCAGTGGGCTCCATCCCCGCCTCCCACCACTGCCATGGGTGCCGGCGGGCTCCGTGCCCCCACTGCTACGGCAGCACAGTGCCAGGCCGGGGAGTGCGAGCCCAGTGGCCGCGGCAGCCAGCCCCGAGCAGCCCTGCCGAGCAGCAGCGCCGAGCTGGGCCACCCGGTCCCGTCAGCAGCCCTGAGCCCTCACGGCCCGAGTCGAGCCAGTAAACCCCACCCTGCCATGATTCTGTTATTATTTGGCAACTTTGTTGCACGCAGGTCCTCGCTGCAAACGACAGAGCGGCTTATAATTGGGTGTGGCTTGTGTATGGACAAAGAACGAAATGTTTGCCAACACCCGGCTTATAGTTAGTGCAGCTTGTAATCGTGAAATTATTGTAATTTAAAATTTTTATGGACTAGGAAATAACTAACAGGAAAATTAGCACATGCTCAGTGATTTCCACAATGATAAAATCTAAATTTTTACTCCTGATGATATTATAGTTATAATCTCTCAGTGTAGGTAAAAGACTACCTCAAGTGGCCGCAACAAAATCAAATCAAAATCATGGCACACACCAGCAAGGAAATATGATCCAAAAGCAAAACTTAAAAGAGGCACAAATCAATAAACTGCTAACAATGATTGCATTCCACTCTCAGCAAAAGCTGCAAATTTCTGGGCAGCATTCTTCCTGTTACTGGGTGAGAACAACTTCAGCTCCCCCATTCACCTCAACTTAGCAGTTCTTAATTTGGTGTCATGGCCTGAGACAAGTTCATGACAATTCCAGCTGATGTTCAGAAGTCCAGATAGAAATCCAAACATTCACATGGATATTTGGAGCTACCAGCTCAAGAGATAGAGAGTAACATCTTAGAAAAGTTACAAACTTCTAGCCTTACAGCATGTATGAAAAGAAAGAAACAACAAGAAATAAACTGAGAACAAGTTTTACAAGTTACTCAACAGCAGAAGGATACTTTAAATTAATGAGAAGTGTGTGTTTTATCCCAAGGGCATATTTCAAGGCACAAAATACATACATTTATACATAGAGATGCACAAACACAAAATACTGCACAAAGAAAACGTTAGGTTGATTTGTGTTCTATTTATGGTCTAATCCAAGAGTAACTCTGCAGTCGATAGCAAAACCAGTATTTACTCCCAGAGGTGCAGGTCAGAATTGCACAGGGTAACAGCTGTTACTGCTTGCTGGGTTTGCACAGCAGTGTTTTGGTAACAGGGAGATGCAGCAGCAGTTTTGTGAGAAGCTGCCATAGGTTTCCTTGGTGTCCAATGATTCTAATGCCCCCTGGTTCCTAGACAGACCTGCCACTGGCCAAGGCTCAGCTCCTCAACATTCCTGAAGGACTGCACCCTGTGGCGTGGAACCACACTGGAGTAAACCATTCCTGGAGGACTGCACTGTGTGAGAGGGACTCATATTGGACAAGTTCACAGACTTCTGTCCCCTGTGGGACAGACCACAGTCTGGGAAAGAGTGTGAGAAGCCCTTCCCCTGTAGATGTAGGAGCGGCAGAAACAAAGTATGATGAAATGACCATAGCCCACCCCACCATCCACTGGAGGGGAGGAGGGACTGAATCTGGGGTAAAGTTAAGCCCAGGAGAGAGGGAGGGATGGGTGGAAGATGTTTTTAAGATTTGGCTTTATTTCTCATTATTCTACTCTAATTTGTGTAGTAATAAGTTAAACTAATTTACCAGAGTCTGTTATGACTGTGAAGGTAATTGGTGAGTGTTCTCTTCCTGTCCTTATGAGTACACATGAGCCTCTTGCTGTATTTTCTTTCCCCTGCCCAGCTGAGGATCAGATCAAAGCAACAGAGGAGTTTTGGCAGACAGCTGCCATCTAGCCAGACAGTTTACCACACACTCTCAATGAGAGTGAAATAATGCACACAGAGACCTGCCAAGTCTCTTGCACTGAGGCTGGGTTTCAGCTTAACACACCTAATAACCAGTACCTACACCCAGAGCCCCAAACTTTTTTGGTAGTATGACATCTTTCTGTGAGGAGCACATACATCATTCCCCTACATCTGATGCTCCCAGCACGCTCCAGAGGTTAGCAGACAAGAGCATCAGGAATTTGATACTGAGAAACATAGCAACAAAGACATCCAGCTGTGCTGGGCACTGTGTGTGACTGAAAGTACAGGACTGAGATTTAGGTCAGTCTACACTGATGTGAAATTATCAAAAAACATCTTACTGCACTTGTGCCTTTGGTGTTCGTGATTTGAGGCCAGAGTACAAATTGGAGCTTTAGGTGTGACAGTGTATCACTTGTAGACCTGATATAAGAAGCTCTGATTTAGATAGATTTCAAATTGCACATATTAAAACACATATTAGAATAATTTCATTCCAATTGAAAATTAAGAATAAAACATGAAGAACCTTGATTTGACACCTCACAACCATCACTGAATTATGCAGACTGGAAAACTGAGGTCAAGAGAAAAGTTTGCTTTATCTTTTTAAACTATAAGAGCATTTACAAAGGCTTTTTCTAGCATGGTGTGGGTTAAAGAAACAAAGTTTAATCTGAGAATCCCACTAAAACTTCAAAACATTAGATAAAAACTCCCTGGTATATTATGGTAATAATGCCTTTATAACATTGTTCTGAAATGTACAGTCTAATGCTTTTCCATGCCTTCAAGTTCATTAGAATCTGAATTTTCATATGGTCTCAGATATTCATAAATATTTTCTGACATATTTGTTACTGAAAAGAAGGGGGATTTATGTGATTTCAAAACCACATTTAGGAACCACTTGAGCACCACTCTACAGTAATTTCACAATTATAAGGTGCATCCTTTTGACTAAAATTTTGCCCTGAACCTGGAAGTGCACCTTATAGTCCAGTGCGCCTTATATGATGTACAAAGTTGTGGCATTTGCCGAACCAGAAGTGCGAGCCGCAATGGGGAGGCGGTACTGTGGGAGCACCGAGTCGCAAGGTGGGGACTCACTGGCCAGCCCCCTCCACGCAGGCTGGGCGTCACCGGCCAGCCCCCAGCCAGCCCCCTCTGCACGGGCTAGGCAGCGCCGGCCAGCCTTAGGCCAGCAACAGCCACACAGGGAGAGGAGAAGCGGCGAGCCCCCAGCCAGCCCCCGCAGCGTGGGCTGGGTGGCGCTGGCCAGACACCGGCCAGCCCCCGGCCGGCCCCCGCCACACGGGCTGGGTGGCGCCAGCAAGCCTTAGGCCAGCAGCAGCCGCACAGGGAGACAGGGAGCAGCCAGCCCCCAGCCAGCTCCCGCAGCGTGGGCTTGGCAGCACCAGCCTGGCATCAGCCAGCCCCCGGCCAGCAGGAGCTGCATAGGGAGAGAGGGAGGAGGCAGCACCGCGCCGCTCCGAGCCGCGAATGGTCCTGAGCTGCCCTGAACCACAGCAATCTCGAGGTGTGAGCCGTGGCCGCCCCGAGCCACGCCTCACCAGCTGGGGGCAGACAGGAGTGCCAGGTCCCGAGCACGGGGAGGGCGCTTGGGACTGCATTTAAAGGCTGCACCAATCTGTGAAAAATGTTTGCAAATTGAGCAGTAAACTCCACAATTGCAGGATTCCGTTACTAATTCGTTACTTTGTTGCGCACGGCACGGATCTTCGAGGTAAAAAAAAAGTGCACCTTAGAGTCCGGCGTGCCTTATATGATCTACAAAGTTGCGAAATTTGCCAGGTCCCGGGGGCTGCGCCTTATAGTCCGGTGCTCCTTATGGTCATGAAATTACTGTAATTATGGTGTGCCTGAAGATTGGACAGAAACAAAGCATATTGTGATAGGTTTGTGCACACACAGAGGCTATCTTAGAAAGTCAAGGCGACTACTTAAAACATAGGTTAACATAAACAATAAACCCTTCATGTCTATTTTTAAAAACATGTTAGAAACAGCAACTTGTTCATGTCACTTCCTTGTACATCACTTGGAGCAAATCTATCATAAAACTCAATGTCTCACTGAACACATTTGGAAACACATAGAGGATTTACCAGCAGTGGAGATAATTTATCTGATTATACTCCTCATTTTTCAATTTGTTTAAAATAGACTGGTTTTACCTGGAAGCAGTGGGCAGTATAAAGGCATACAATGAAAAACAACTGGACCCAACTTTGCATTAGGTACTCATCTGACAGGGAACATCATACTTCATCTAGAACTACTTGGCACTTCTGACAGTACATTCAACTAGGTTACACCTAAATCCCTTTGCAGGTATTTTGAGAGCTCATGAAAACTTGAAGTAGTGTAGACTTAAAAAAACTATATGCTATTTATTTGATGTATTATTAGTTATGGAGAGCCTAGATGCTTTCCTCAAGAAGGAAATATATTATGGTGTACTAGAATACAGTGCCATCAAGTATAAAAACTATTAACCCAAAAGGTATTCTGGGCTGCCTATGTGTTTCCTAGAGGAAGGAAAGTCAGAGGAAAAAGGTCACTTATATAAAATATACTCTAGGTGAAGCACTGTGGAAGAAATACTGTTAGAGTTACCATTGGATTACAGGAAAGCTGCTCAAAACATTTCCCTAACATCACTATTAATGTTGCAAAATCTACAGTAACTTCTCTCCATGTAGTTAGAAGTTTTTAGTTGTAGTTAGATGCTTCTCTTCGCTCCCCCAACACAGATCTGAGCATTTTTACTGCAAATGTTCCTAGCATGTCCAGAAGCTTCAAAATGTTTGGAAATAAAATAATTTTTTCAAGTCCATTGTGAAAAAATGCATAATTTATGAAATAATTTGCATACCATCTTATTTGGAAGCCAGAAAGATTTAAAATGAGATTTTGATTAATATCTCCACAGTAGATAAGTAGATAATAGGGTAAATATGCATGTGTTCCCAGCCCTCAAATGGCAGCTCACAGATAAGAATCATTGTTTTTATATCAAGTTTGTTAAACAATGGGAGCTTATGAGGAGAGTACAGTAAATTCACGAATACAAGCCGCACTGACTATAAGCCGCATCTCTGGGTGTTGGCAAATATTTTGGTTTTTGTCCATAGATAAGCCGCACACGAATATAAGCCGCTCTGTCGTTCGCAGCGAGGACCCGCGTGCAATTAGTAACAGAACCGCGGCAGGGCGGGGTTTACTGGCTGAGCTAAGGTTGTGCAGGCTCGGCCCGCTAGGGGCCGCTGACGGGGCCAGGTGGGCCAGCACGGTGCTGCAGCTCGGGGCCGGCCGCCGCTGCCACTGGGCTCGGTCACCCCGGGTCGGCGCTGCCCTGCAGTGGCAGGCAGGGACGGAGCTTCCCCTGCTCCTACGGCAGCGGCGGCGGGCAGGGACGAAGCACCCCGTCGGCTCCCCGAGCCGCGGCAATGGCTGCGCGGGGCTCCCGTCGGCTCCCCGGCCCGCAGCAATGGCTTGCGCGGGGCTCCTGTCGGCTCCCCGAGCCGCAGCAATGGCGGCGCCGGCTTCCCCCCCCCCCCCGGGCCGCAGCAATGGCGGCGCCGGCTTCCCCCCCCCTCCCCGGGCCGCGGTAGGGGCGGCCCGGGTCCCCCCTCTCCTCCCCGGGCCGCGGCAATGGCGGCTCCGGGCCCCCCCCCCGTCTCTCCCCTGGGCTGTGGCAGAGGAGGAAAGAGAGCTCTCCTGCCTCTCTCCCCGCCCCCCGTGCTGCCTGCAGGGAGAGCCAGGCTCCACCCGCGGTGCAACAAAGTAGCGATTTGTAACAATCGCAAAATGCCGACTTTGCAGCTGCTCGGCTCAGCACTCCGGCAGGCACTTCTGAGGTTGTATTAGCCGCTCCTGATTATTAGCCGCATTTCCGGTTTAGGAGCAAAATCTTAGTCAAATTGGTGCGGCTTGTATTCGTGAAATTACTGTAACTGCAAATTATAAGACTTTATTTTTTCCTTATGCCTCCCTCTATTTTGTAGTGTGTGAGCCTGGCCAATTTTTGTCCACAGCCTTTTTCATTACATCTGTAAAGCACCATGGATACACATGGATAGATATTAGTCATGTCATTATTTATACAGAGTGTAAATATGTTCAAAAATCTTGTTTGGAAAATTATGTTTATGTATGACAAGGCAAACACCAAGTCAGTTTTGTTTTTTTCAATGACATCTCTTAAAATTCCTTGTATGCCAATTCTACAGTAGCTTCACAGACAACATGAGTCATTTACATCAAAAACTTGCACAGTAAAGGCTCAGCTTCTAATTATAGAAATAAGCTAGATTCATCATTGTCACTAAGTTTTAGAACAATGTTCAGCACCCTGCTTGGCCAAAGTATTTTGTCAAAAACATTAACCACCCAAAGCAAGATTGCTGTTGAATAGTTGCAAAAAACCAAAAGAAATCACATTGTTTAGCACTCCAAAGCACGTTATCTGGTTATTATATCCTTTCAGTGATATTGTTGTCCAAAATGCAGGCTCATTATCCAGTGCATAATGCTAATTCACACTGCAGAGAGGGGTATTTCTAATTTTTATTCTACTATGAGCAAAGTAGGGAGCTAGGTGGTAAAACTCTGGCTCCCTGACCAACAAAATTTTACACTATTTATCCATTTTAACAAAGGCATCAGCATTCTCTGGTTACAGACTACGGAACTATTTCATTAGTTAGTACTCAAACCCTTACTTGTTACAGCTCTGACTTCGCATGCTAATTAATCCACATGAGCAGTTCTTCCCTCCATTTGAGTCTGGGGTCTATTTTGTGCAGCCAATGTCTTGCTGGACATGATCTCCCAATGTCTGAAATATCTTAGCTCGGTTCTGCTGACTTCACTCCTGATGGCTTTCATCCAGATAGCCCATTCATCTTGGGATTGCCTTCCCTTTTACCTAAAACAATAGATTAGCCAAGCATACAATGTTCGCAATGGAATTGCTTAGTCATAACTGCCTAGCTAGTGATTAACTCGAAAAAAATTGCAAAGTTTGTTTCAAGTCTTGAGGGGCTCAAATCCTGAGGGCCTCAATGTCAATGTAACTCCACACAGATTTTCCCAGTTGTCAAAGGTAATATAGTTGATGATCTTAAAGTGATAGTTTTAGAAGCAAGATTGCTCCAGCCTTGAACCACAGCATTCCTTTAAATATCTGTTGATTCAGGGTCTAAGTGAGTGTTTCAGAAAAAGCAGGTTACCTGTAGCAAAAAGCATTGCCAGTAAGTCAGGAATTCCTGCTATACAATATTCATCAAGCCTGATGTGTTTCACGAGACCTGAGGGAACATCCTTAAAGAACATTTCAGAGAAATACTCCCATAGTACACTCTCAGGGAGAATTTGCTTGCTAAGCTCCACCTTCAAAATTTTTACAAATTATTCTTTGGACTCCTGGACAGACCATTCATATTGTGTGTTTCTGTATGTAGGAATTAAGACAGTAAATTATCTTCTTGTATGATATTCTCTACCATTGCTACACAGAGGAATGCCCATACATGTAACAATTGCCTGATATTCTTGGTCCTAATTAAGTTTTATACCACATTAGATGGATGGAATTAGTAAAGAATCTAACCTCACTGGGTGGCACTGTCCCAAAACCTAATCCTAATTCTACCGCATTGGGAAGAAAGCTGTGATATTATAGCAAAAATAAGCCAAAAGTCATTACAAAGTTGCAACTACCTAGAAGTTTCACAAATGTATTTATTAATACAAATTAGATCAAATAGATCCTGTGGTCTGAGTATGAATTATATTGTTTAGGAGGAAGTGTACAAAGATTTTTGTTTTCACAATTGCTATTTCATGGGTAACTGAACTGCACCACTGGATTGGATTCAAATGCAAGTGCATAAAAGGCACAAGTAGGCATATCAAAATTACAACCCTGATCAGTCTTCATTAGAAGAGGGTAAATGCAGAAGGGTACAGCTGCAACAAGAAATTTATTCTCCTGAGAGCTGCTCTGATTCAAGTTATGAGAAACATGAATGATTCAGGATAGATTATCATGACATATTGTCTTTTTACAGTAAATCGTGAAAAAGTGATGAACTTGTGATGCCTTAGGATTTTAGCTTTTATATTTTTCATACCCTGTACTGCATTAGTGCATAACTCTGAACTCCATATGGAGTGTTAGCTGCCTGTCTTCACATTTTGGTCAGACAAAACAACCCTAGGCATGAAATTCAGGACATCCTGGTGCCTCAGGCCCCAAAAAGAACAAACAAAAGTGAATTGGATTGGGAAGCAATATTACTTCATTACCTGAAGCCGTAATTGGAGGATTAACCCCTGATATAGACCAAACTTTAATCTGTCTGAAAAACTCATGACCACTGTCCATCTTGGAGGCTTTTGACTGCCCAAGGTGTATCTATTGAAAGCTTTAATAAATACCTATTTTATTCTCTTAACCTTGGCTAGCCTCTGGTCTAGCCAAGGCATCACTAGAATTCTTCTAACAAAATATTATCCTTTGCAGATCTCCTTTGCAAACTATTAAAAATATTAAAGAGTTTCACTGTACATCTAATATTGAAGTGTACAATCTGATATCAGCAGTTCAAAGGGATTCTAGACAGTCACAGAGTATCTACATTTTGAAAGAGAGCTTGGACATTCCTTCATATAAATCAATCATTGTCTCTACCCTTCTCCTCACATTACAATTCATCTTTAAATCAGCCCTGGTTTTGCTGTAATTCACACAGGAACTGGAGCACTTAGTAAATCCTTTCTCCATCTCCATTTTCATGCTGTAGCTGTATTCCTATTAGCATGCCTACCACACTTTATATCACATGAAAAAGAAAGATTCCTATGCCCAAGTAAACTGTATTTACTTACAGTGTATACAATACATGTGGTCTATTTATGTACACACTGGAAGCATTGCCACTGTTTTAGAAATATTTTAAAAACACACAACAACTCAACAGCTACTTTAAAGGAAAAATACTAAATATTTATGGTTTTCAGTAAAGTAAGCTAATCTTCAACAGTAGAAAGACCAATAATGCTCTCTCTGTTCTACTGAATTCTTCCCTTCTAACTCCAATTCTAAACTTGTTTTGTTTGTCAAGACACTGTGAGATTTGATGTAGGTGCCATTGTTTACAGATTGAGCCTCACTAATCTCATCTTTCTCACTTGCTTTGTTGTGTCAGCCTTTTTGCTCTTTAACTTTGTGTTTCTGTTGGTCTCTTACACTTTCAGTTCCCTTGGAAATTAGACAGCAAAAATGTTTAAAAAAAAATAAAGCTTTTCGTTTACTGACAAGAGTACAATTGATATGAGAATTAACTAGAAAACAGTAACACACAGCATCCTATGACAACAGCTTTTACTGTTTTTCATGGGCTGACAGTGCATGCTCCTGACAGTGCAATTTAATAATGCTTAAACCATTATCCCTGGAAGTTTCTACCTCAAATTGAATGACTGACCTTACCATATTGCAAATATGGAGTGAGAATATTGCCTCTGACTTCATAATTAATAAACCACTATTAATAAGGACAAATATCTTTTAGGATATGAAAAACAGAAATCCAAGCTCTCTGGGTAGTGACCCAAAAAAGTAAATCTTGCTGCCATTGAAATTGGAGGCAAATCAGCTTTGGAGGTTAACCAGACAAAGGTTGTAATAAATGAAATTGGTGAGCTCTGTTGTAGAAAAAGCATTAAGGTACCAAGAGAGACAGACAGAAAAGCTTATCCATAAAACAATATAAAACACAAAGAAGGCTTTCATACTGGGCATTAGACTAGAACTTTGACTTACAAATGAGATATAAATAAGATGTAGGAAAAATAAAGCAGAAATTCTCATCATTTTCAGTATTTTTTTTAGCTTTGGGGCTCATTTGTGCATAAATGTGGTAGGAGTTGTAGGCTGTCTAAAAGTATTAGGCTAGAGTTTTGTCCAGATATTTCAATGAATTTTTAGTGTACAGTGGTAATCCTGTATTTTTACAAGGACTTCTACAATATAAATATGTCATCAGCTATTTAGCAGTGATTTTCCCAGTCTGAAATGCAGCACACATAAAAATACTCACTATTTTCATGTCTCACAGATTTCATAATGTCTAATTCCTTATCATCAGAAGCAGCTGTTAGATATTTCAACTAGGTAGGTTTCTATTGATCTTTTCTTTTTCTAATTATACCTTCCTTACAAGTTGGATGACTGCATCAGTAATTTGACATCAAGTGGAAGTAATTTGAAAAGTACAGTAATTTCACTATTATAAACCGCACCTGATTACAAGCCGCGCTTCCGGGTTCGGACCAAAATTTTAGTCAAAATGGTGCGACTTATAATCGTGAAATTACTTGTGACTGGTTGCAAGATGCAAAAATGCTTTCAATTATTCTTTTGCAGTCCTTTGAGATGCTGACTGCTACCCAACTGCTCTTAAAACTCTGCATATTTGTAAGTTTAAGGACACCACATGTGGAAAACCCATGAAAGACAATTTGAGGTGCCCCATACATATCTGGTAAAACTAATCAGGATATATGATCACGCAATTTCAAACAGTTTTGATATAGTTTATCTTTAGGACAGTGTGAGGCTCAGATAAGTCTTAAAAGAGGAGACCCAACTCTTGCAATGTATGAGGCGAAGTTATTTTTTTAAGCACACAAGATTTTTGTTTACTTAACCTGCTCAGCAACAGAACTGGGGATTTGTCCATATGTTACAGCTGAATGGCAATCATTTTTGCTTGTCTTACCAGGGCTACAACTTGCCAAGGCAAATCAATAATTGTTGGCAGAACAGAAATTATGTAACAGAAGCAGATAGAGATTCTTGACTGCCATTAATGATGCTCTGGTGAAAAAAAAAAGGACTTTGAAAAATTTAATTCTTGTATTGAAATTATGCACAACAAACAAGCGTGGATTAATTTAATTTGTAATATTTAATATGACACATTATAAAGTAAAAGCTATACATATTTTTGACTACTGTATGCAAGCATCACTTTCAATCATTTCAGAATAAGTGAGGCACACTGCACTTATCAAAGGTATATTTACTAAACTTCAGAGAAATCAGATTCAGCTGATGAGAATTCAATGTTTATATCAATTTTCCCTGGTTGTTTGTTTTAAATTGCTATTTAGTCATCACATCTCTTAAAGAGGATAAAAGAAGTGGTACTCATGATTGTGTACAAAAAGAAAGGGAGAGAAATTCTTAACATACTGCATTTATTGCCTAGATAACTTGTAAATATCCCCTTTTTCCTAAGTTTTTGTCTTTAAACTTCTGAACAATTTTGAGTTTTACCTTAAGGATTGCTTTTTGAGAAGGCTGGTAAAGAGTCTAAATATTTGAAAAGTCAGGCGTTACTTTGATCTTGAGTGTCAAGAGTCATACATAATGACAAGAGGCTTTTCAGACTTTTGGCCAAAACTTCAAGCACCATGCTTGATCAGTTAAGCCTCTGTGTCTGGACAACAAATGCTTATAGCATGTAGGTACCTGAGTCTTTCCATTGAACACAAAAGAGAAGATACAAATAATTTCAGTGTGTAAGTTATTACTGTTTAAACAGCAATATTATCAGTAATATTTAAACTTTGTTTAAAGTTGTGATTCATAATTAGTTTGCAAATAAAATCAAAATACAGAATCTGCACTAAATAGTTATCCATACATTCTGTACTAATTAGCTGTCCATACAGAAGTTGTAGATGTCCATTACTGCAAATGTTCAAAGAACGTTTGGATGGGATTTTAATAACCTCATATAATGGAAGATGCCCCTGCCCATGGCAGGGAGATTAGATTAGACAATCATTAAAGGTCCTTTTCAACTCAAACTGTTCCATGATTCTGTGATTCCATGGTGATTCATTTGCTTTAGAGGTAATGTACATATTTCCTAAAAGTGTGGAATTGCAGTATAATTTAAAAATGTATCTCATTAAAAAAAAAAAAAAGGCAAAACCCAGTAATGATTAATTTACTAGAATAATGCAAATTATATCACTGTCTTGAATATTTTTGACAGTCTTCTTCCATAAGGTGAAGCTAGAATTTAAATACTCTATAAAAAGAATATGGTATAGCAACAGACCAAATGCTGTGATGGTGGTCACTAAAGAGTAGGAAAAAGAATAGGCACCGTCAATCCCCCAGGGAGATCTCCTGCAGTACACTCATGGAATTTCTCATGATCCTTACCCTTGGGACTTAACAAGCCTATAATTTTTGAATTCTTCTGGCACTCTAGTACCTCACTATCCCTCAACATAAAGTTCCATAACTTGATAACTACTTGTGCAAAGTAGTTATCTGATACAAACTGATACTTCTTCAGTTTGTTTAAATGAACTACCTTCTAGCTTTATCTGATGACCTATAGATCTGTAATTGGCAGTGAAAATTCTTCCCCTTTAACCACTCCTGTCCTTTTCATGATCTATCAAACTCTCTGTCACATTCCCCTCTCAATCATCTTTTCCAGACTACATATCTACGTAATGTCTTTTTGTTCTAGAAGCCTGACTACCCTTCTATATTGCTTTTCTTTTATCTTATCAAATCTTAATAAGTCCTTTGGAGGTAAGGAGTGGAGAGAAGAGAATACAGATGCACCTATAGCACTTATGATAGCAACTTATTATAGCAATTATGAACTGCACTGAGTCCTTACAGAGTAGCATAGTTTTCTGGTTTGTTCTCTACTCTTATCCTAATAATTTTCACTACTTAATTTTTTTGGCATAAGCACTAGCAAGTTTTAGATTTCATCCATTCCTATTATGAATTTTTATATATAAGAACGTAATGCAAGGCTATCTACACACTATTTAAATATGTATGTTAATCCTTGTTCCCTAAACAGATATGTGCATATGTGTACTTAGAAATCCAAGTAATGCATGACTGTAAGAAAAAAGAGCATAAATTATGATTTAGATAGATTCTAAATATCTGAAAGGTACTGTCTTGTCATGTTTCTGATAGTGGCATCACATTTTGTTGTAGTCTATAAGCAAGTATTTTCCTATATATTGAAATTAATGCGTTTTTGTTTCCCTTAGCATATGGCTCACAGAGACAACTGAAAACCACACATCTCAACTAAAACCCTTCCCATTGTTAGAGCTTTGACAAAACTGATTCACTCCTAGATTCCTTCAGTTGTGCTCACATGCAAGCTCCAATGTTCCCTTTTCTTTTCATAAAAATTCCGGCGCAGTCTTTTGCTCTACCCTGTATTCATTTTAGGAAATTAATATTTTGAGACTTGTAGGTCCCTGATGGAATCAGTTGAAAATTCACCACTTCATAACGTAATTCAAACACTTGAAAATGATGTCTCAAAGAAGCTTATTTTTATAGAGAGTTTACAGTTTCCTCTTGAGCTTGGTGGGTTGGTGTTTTCTTCTTCATGCTGCAGTACTTGAATTGGGACACAAAAACCTTTTGTTTACCTGTAGGTTGCCGGCTAAGTGCTTATACAGAAACAGAAAGCAGCACACTCTTTAATGTATGACCCAAGGGGCCAATTCTCATTAAAACAAACTACATCACACATCTCTGTGTAACTGGGGCAGAAATCTACTTTTTTACTATGCACACTGTTACAAAGATCGAGCTTGTACAAAGCCGGAAACACGTTTCAGATGAAAACTGATGTGCAGAGCAGCTATTCAGATGAAAAAACTCTGGAAAAGTCTAGGAACTGAGCAGGTCACTTCTGCTCTCAGTCCAATAATTTGGAAGAATAGGTGGTTTTCACAATACAAACATCTAGAGGTTATAGCATCCCTAAAATAAGAAGGATGTGTCCTTCCAGAAGAGGTGATAACAGATGCTGATTTCTGATACAACACCCTGGCCCTGCCCCACTCCTCAAATTCTCTGCAGAGCTGGCCTGGGGTGCTATCATGTAGAACAGATGAGATATTAGATAGGCTCTTAATCTCAGCAGTTTAATTCTTAGGATTCCATGAGGGCAGAGCAGGAGAAAAAGAGACAGAGATAAATGGTTCAGGGGTTTTTCAAGGGTCAGGAAAGGGGGAGGGGATATTTGGCTTCTTGCCAATTTCTTCGCAGGGGTCAGTCCATAGATTTTGCAGGGGTTATAGGGTTAAAGGGACATACCATTCTTAAAGCATCAGGGTATAGGGTTACAACAGATTTCTAAGCAATGCTTTCTATCTCTATGAGCAGTATGTTTCCATGGGAATTCCTGTTTCCTCTTCCAGCACATATTTGCCCTGGGCTTTGCAAACTGTTTGTTTTGAAATATTTTTGAAGGTTTTTGTGGCTGGTGAAATCCTTATTCCTTCTTCATACATACTAGTCTTTTCCTTAAGATTTTTATTACTTCTGCAGAGGTCTCATCACTTCTTGTAAATTTTAAATAGCTTTAAATATTAATTTTTTTTCTTTATTTGGAACCTATGACAAGTTTGTTTAGATTTCTTCTTTCAAAGAAAAATAACTTATCATTCATAATTAAGAAGCAAAAGAAACATGGCTGCTTACACAAGATTACTTTTGAGCAAGTCTGATTGTACTTGTTGTACTGAAACAAATATTGAAACTTTCAAAAGAAGAAGAAGAAAAGTTTTAGAACACTAACTTTTTCAGGTCAGACACCACACACCCATATTTTGTCAATATTTGCTACGAGTTTTGGATATTTTGTGTTTGATTTTCATCCAGATATATTATAATATTGGAGTTTTCTTATTTTCCTATTGAGATCTGAAGGCAGTCCAAAAGCCAACACTTCTCTCTTTATGTCAGTCAGATTGGGTAGAGATCTGGTATGGTGACATAGTTACTGGGTCACTCTCAGCTTTAGTATGTTTTGTAAAATTTTTAGTTTTCAGTTTTGCGTACCTCAGGTGGAACAGTAATTTCACAATCATAAGGTCTACCGGACTATAAGGCGCACCCCGCAGGAGTCGGCAACTTTCGTAACTTTGTTGATCATATAAGGCGCACCGGACTACAAGGCGCACTACTTACTTGCAGCGAGGAGCCGCATGATGCACAACAAAGTAATGAATTACTCGCAGGTGCTCAATTTGCAAACATGTTTAAAAGATCGGTGTAGCCTTTAAGTGCAGCCCCAGGCACCCTCCCTGTGCAACAGGCCCCGGTACTCCCGCCTGCCTCCGGCATTGGTTGGCATGGCGCACGGCGCCTGGCTCCCACCGCACGGACACGCTGTGTCCTGGCTTCCCCTCAGCCGGTGGCGGTGGCGCTTCTCAGCGTTTTCCCGCAGCGCTTTTTTGCTGCTTTTCGGTGCTTTCCCGGGGCGCTTTTTCACCACTTTTTCGCCACTTTCCCGGGGCGCTTTTTCACCATTTTTCAGCACTTTCCCACAGCGCTTCTTGGCGCTTCTCTGCAGCCGCACCACTTCCCCCTGCTTCTCCCCGGCTGGTGACTGCGCTGGTTCCCAGTTTCCCCCTCCCAGCGGCCGCGGTTTCTGCGGCTCCTGACTCCCCCCGCACGGCCACAGCTCCCAAGGGTCCCGGCTCAGCTCGCAGATCGCACTTCCAGGTTCACAAATTTCCGAACTTTGTACATCAGATAAGGCGCACCGGACTATAAGGCACACTTCTGGGTTCAGGAGAAAATTTTAGTCAAAAGGCTGCGCCTTATAGTCATGAAATTACTGTAATTACTTCTGACAGCAGTTACATATCTGTGCCTAACAGACAGAGCCAAGACTGTAATGCAGACCTACTCTACTACACAAACTGTTTTCTGTCATCAAATACTCCTTGAAGCAACCTTCTCAAGGTCTGTACTCACAGCAACAGAATTGTCAGTCACCAAAATCGGTAAAAACGTGACTTTATGGGGGAAAAAAAAGATGAAAAAATGGTGACATAGATGCAAACCTTTATTGTTTCTTCTGTAACTAAACATTGCATGATAGGCTCATTTAATAATGTTAAGAACAAGATTGAGAAAAACAACTGGGAAAAATATGAGAAATTTTCTTGCTGTCAGTGTTGCAACAGCTCACATTAAACTCCTGAAAGCAGGAAGATAATCTAATAAAGATATAGTAAGCAATCTGTGGGAATTGTGTCACTTCTCATGCAGTTATTTTCTTTCATCCAGAGCTATGATATACATTTGAATATTAGGTCAAAGGATCTGAAGAATTTTTTTATCATTTTTCAGTTTCGATAGTATTACTTCCTGCTTTTTACAGATCTCTTCTGCAAAAGTAGCTTTTACCAACCGTGGTTAGTTATTTTTCGAAATATTTATTATTTTCTCTCTCCAAAATAACTATGTCCTACTCCAGTCCTCACTGATACAAAAAAGGCAGCTATTGAGCACATGTCCATTGATATTTTATTTGCTAATACTATTGTTAAAACCTAGCCTTCTAGTATGTAATATCTAAGCAGATTTCTGCTTTCTCTGAGTACACTCCTCTGTTTTTTGAAGAGCAGTCCAAGCTGCATCTTCTGCCCTGGTGCTGTCCAGGGAGCCGCAGAAGATTTTCATCCTTCTTACGCACTTGTCCATATCTTGATCACACAGGCTATGACCCAAAAAGCAGGAAGTGGAAGTGATTCAGATTAACAGTAAAGTCAAGGTTTGAAAAGTATTTAGCAGGCAGGTGATGGGGAGATGGCACAACCCTCAGTTCGCTGTTCCACCCAAACCACCCATTGCCTACAAGATGTTCAAAGCTCTCCAAAGGGCAAGAGAAAAAGACAAAAGCAATCATGAAACATACTTTAAGAAACCCACTGCCAAGGACATCAAATACCATCAGAACAAAACTAAAAAAAAAAAAGAGAGAGAGAAAGAAAAAAATTCTAAGCAAGCATATATAAAAAAAGACTGTGCATAAAGAAATCTAGAACCTGTTTCCTCTACACTTATAACTCAGTGATAAGAAAAATACTAACAAATTAGAAATTACTCTGCTATTTTAACTGCAACTTTAAACTCAATGGCAAAGTGACCTTTTAGAAACCAAAAATATTATACAGCAGTTCTAGTGTATTGCACTATCAGATACTGAGAGATCTGAGACAAATTCTCTATCTCTTCCCCAGTTAGGAGATCAGCCTCTGTGTATTCTTTACTTAAAGTAGAGTTAAATTGAGTACATTCTTCCTCTTCTCTGCCTCTTCTCTGCTGAACTTCTCACATTCAAAACCTCAAGCTTTTTCCATTATCTCTCTTACAGAGTTGTTCTCTCAATCACCCACCCCTTTCAAGAACAGCTGCAAATATGTTTTTCCTGTTGTTACATTTTAAATTGAAAACCTAAATGGCTTCCAACAATGGTGCAATATATAGCTAAACAGATGTTTCTCACTCTATTTCCTCAGGATGAGTAACCTAAATTGTTAAAATAGCGGTGACATACACAAGTAACAGTACTAATGTCCTTGCTGATGACAATTCAATAAAAAAGCAAATTAGACACTGTGGCATGAGTGAAGTGTTGCGCATTTCCTTTTCCTTTTAGGCTTTCTTTAAAATGCAGTGATGGTCTCCCCTTTATTTAATTTCATTAACCTGAGTATAATAATTTTGAGTCCAAAACTTCAAGTATTGACTTGGTATTTGCAGACAGACATATGATCAGAGAAGTCTGTAATTTAGCATTCATAGGACAGTTATTCCCTCTCAGTGTTTGTACAAAATTATTCTGGTAGGATGGGTCTAGAAAAATCTAAGTAAGGAACCAGTGTAAGCTGTAGAAACACGTCGATTTGACACAGGCCTTCCACTGCACTAATCTCACCTTTCAGTAATGATTTAGCTAGATGCCTACTGCATGTAAAATGCTGTTAGGTTGAAAAAGTTTTCCTGGGTTTGCCCTGCTTGGAAGTGCTTCCTTTTCCCTCATTTCCTCTGTGTATATGTGCTTGCACGCATGTCCCTGCCAGTTTCTGAATTAAGCAGCTGATTTCAGTCCAGGTTTGTCCAAATAAGGATGGTAAAGATTTCTTCTGGTGACTCATAACTCCTTTCTTCCAAACAGCCCCTTAACTGGACCAATAAAGTGGCCAATGTTGCTGGTTTAGCTCCCAGACAGACCCTCTTGCTGGGATGGTTTAAATATGCACTGGTTCCCAGAGCTTGTTTAATGTCCCATGCTGTCCTTGCCAGTAGCTAAACTAGCACAACTAGTCTTGAATGAGTAGTATGGAATTGTATAAAAGAATGGAGGGCAGCTGCTAATGTCCTAAATTTCTGCACTGTTAATGAAAGTAGGTAGCTGGGTAGAAGATACAGACCCCTTTAACACTCTGAACAAAGGAAACAATTCCATATGTGAATACTTTTCACTGGACATGAGAAGTGAAGAAACCCAGTTTGTTTCTCAACCTAGGTATTACTATGGGGGTTTACCTGTTCAGAATTTCAGCACTCAAATTGTTGTTTGCCTGTTAGGACATTCTTTCAGGTACATTGCAACTAGAAAACTGAACGTGAACTGGCTGGGTAAATGGGCTGGAAAGGATGCTAAAGGCCTTCTGTAAAATTAAAAAAATAATAATTGTTTCTCTTATACCTGCTCAGAAGTTCTGCTGAAAGTTTTCTCAAACACAGAATAATGTGGAGCATTACATGCAAGTGAGATTCTGTGTTGTCACCTCGGATTGGCAATGAAGTGGTAAAGAGTGGCAAACAGAGCAGCAATCGGAGCTTACACTTAACACATTTCTTGCAAACACTGAATTTCCATGCACTGGATGCTTCCTTCCTAGGTGTTGCAGGTATTCTCAGCCATGCAGAGAGGAAGTTAGAAAGAACCAACAATGGAGCTGGATCATGCATTACCTGACTCCCAAGGATAAGTACAGCCTTGCTTAATTTCTGCAGGTCTAAGGGACGGTTTTTGTCATGCCATTACCTATTCTTTAGCAGCTGAAACACAGAGCGCATGTGCTTGGTCAAAATATGAATGACCGAGTCTGAATTTACATTTCATAGGCAAAATGGCTTTCTGGATTCCCTTTCCTTACAGATGTATATGAGGCATATACAATGCTGAGAAAGAGAGTTTGGCATGCAAACAAATGAAGAAAAGACCTTTGAACCTCTGCTGTTGGAAGAGCACTAAACACACTTCTAACAGGTTGACAGCTGCCAGAATCTTGGATGCTTCACTGGAGCTGGATGTTTGTTTTTTCCCATGTTAAAGCAGACAGGACTGTGTGCATACTTGTAAAGAACAGAAATATAGAGAACAGTTTAACCAAATTGCCAATTTTTTTTATGTTAGGAATACTCTGCAAGACTCTGTGTTTTGCATCCAGAGTTTTTATTCAATCAAAAATAAACAGATTCCAAGGGATAAAGTGATTCTAAGGTTGTCAGACCATGCTGTTTATGGGGAGCCACTGGTTAGCAAATGTCAATCTCATTACAAGGAATTTAATAGCAGATTCCAACATTCCTACCAAAACATAGCAAAGGAAAGTTTTTTGTTTTTATGGTCAAAAAAGGTGACACAACAAAGAAATCCCTTTTCTAAGGTGTATTTTTAGGGGAAGAACAATAAGTCAGTGAGGCTGTCTGAGCCACTGTACTTATGAAGCAAGCGGGTTTGAGAGAAATGGTTCAGATCTAGAAAAACCACACATAGCTGTTGGCTGAAACTTTCCAATTCACCCAAAATTGCCTTCAAAAGTCCCCTGATGATAAGGAGTACATTTGTAAATCAACATTGAGTTGATTAGTAAAAACCACTATGCTCTATAGTTGCATAATTCTCCCATCTGATTTTTTTTGTCGTTATTTTTCTGTTTGTTTTGCAATGAAGGAAGCTTACCAGGACACGCAGCATATAAAATGAGTTTTCAGACTTCAGTATATACATTACTCCAGAGAGGTAGAGGTTTGGCACACAGCCAGGTTGGAAGTTTAATGAATGGCAGACTCCATATATGACCACAGTTGCCACTGAATGTGTTACCTAAGGGAAAAAAAGTATTGGGAACCCCTAGTTTATGGTATGATAATGCTATCAGCTATGTGTCTGCAAGACATGTTCTTTTCCATTTCCTAAAGAAAGAAATACATTGTACAGGCAACTAATAAATTGCTGTTTAGCAGCTGTTTGGCACATTATACACAGTGACAGGCACTAGATAGTTTCCAATAGGTTACCCCATAGGGACAAATAGAGAAACTTCCTTGTTTTTATAAGAAAGAATCTGTAATACACGGTTTGACAGGACATAAGCTCACATGTTATTTATCCCACTACAATTTTTGATGTTGACAGTAAGTTTGGACATGGTAACAGATGTTAAGGTTTTATTTTTCTCCTTTTAGAATGAGTCTGAAATATTTATAGAGTCAGGGGAGATCCTGATTTCTGGTAAACTACTCAGAATGCCTCTAATTGCATTCAATTTTAATATCAGATCAGCTCACAAAGGAACACTGCACTTTGATTTAGCAGAATGAAGCTGGTAGATGGCCAGAATTTGAATTTTGTGAAATACCATTAGTTATCCTCAGAAGTGCTGTCTTTGTGCTATTCTGAGGTCTGAATATTTAGATGAATTAGAAGGAGATCTCAATTTGCCAAAAGACTATGCAGCTGGAGAGTGACTTGCCAAAAGACAGGGCAGAGCAGAACACAGCTCTTTATATAATAACATGAGGCTTTAATGAGATATACAGAGTTTGGTGATAACATTTTCTAAAATGGATGCTATCAGCTCAACTTGTGACAAGAGGGCAGCTGATGGCAACTTCCAGATACTATATGGGCTGCCTTGGGTCTGTCATCATTAGACTTATCAACCATAAGTATTTAGATTGGAAGCAGTGATGTGCACACAGTTAACTCACAGTGGACCGCGTATGTTATGCTTGCATTATGGTTGCTGTCTGTGACATCCAATCAGGTTTTGACTTTGCTCAGGAGACAGACAATTGGAATTTTCCAGCACCTTCTGTGTACTAGCCCTGTATAAATAGAAAATTACAACTATAGATGACTCAGCCAGACTTCCTGACCCCAAGTACTCCTGAAAGAATAGATGTCAGGCAGATTGTAGCAGGAGAACAGATCATCACTTTCCCAAAAGTCTGCATATTCCTATCAGTGACAGTATGGGACATGGTTGCCAAGGGTCAGTAGAGCCAGGAGGCAGAAGAGAGGTAGCAGAGGATATCCAGTACTTGCTATAGTCAAGCACAGAGACTGGAAAAAGTAGTCACTGAAGTGGATAGCTGAAAAGTTATGGGCGGATGGATTATGTTCTCTTTGTGGAGGTTTTTTTCTTTCCAGGGAAACAGCAAGTCTTCATTTGTACTTATCATGGTATGAACCTAGACCTCATCTCAGACCAAAGAGATCACTCAAGTAAAGGATAGCTTTGCAGTGAGAAACCTCTGAGTAAGAAGCAAACTTTCTAACTCTGGGATCATGCAGATGTTCAGCTAACTGTTGAGAAAGGTCATGGTCTCACAGGTCTGAAGTCACAGGCTGGGCTTCTCTTGAATCTGCCAAATCATGCTTCCCAATATTCAGCACCTGTTGTGGAGCCAGCACACAAGTGTCTGAATCAGAGGAATTCAGCTGAACTTTTATTCTCCAAGGGAAATTGTAACGAAGGAAATTTGTTTGTGCACACAGCTACACTGGCAGAACATTCCTTCAAATGCTGTGCTTCAACTCACAGTTCATATTAGTGTTTTAAAATCTATGCACCCTGACCTACAGTCAGGCGAGATGAGTCCTCAGGTCTGACCTCTACTCTTGACATGAGGACTGTGGGATACAGAGAAGTTTTGGCAAAGGCAAAGCAGACTAGCCTGGCAGATCCAGAAGTGTCATACCTTCTATTCCATTCTTCCTTGGTTTACAGAATAATCTCCCAAATCTTGACAGCTGCTGTTTGTGATTATGTTGTGAATACTACTGGTGAATATATAAAATATAGTCTTCTATATGAAACCTAATCACACTAATTTCTCAGTAAAGCAATCTTTTATTCCAAGGTTATTCGGCACAATTTATTACTGACATTCAAACAGTCTCATCACTGTTACTACAGTTTGAAATTGTTTTCTAAAAATAGCCAGGCAATTGACACTATTCATAATACAGCATATGCAGATTTGTATTCCTTGGTATTTTTAAGACTCACTGGATTTTGTCCTTTCAGATTTTAATTTGAGAATGAACTTTTATTATAGTGCTGTTTATTACAATAAATGGCCTTCACATATGCATTTATTCTGCAGTTTGCTGTCTTAAGTTTCTGAAACACTGCCAAGACATTTCACCAATAACTCCTACAGTACTGATTTTTAAAAACAGGGGTTTTTGTCCTTTTTGCAGTCGAGGCACATGAAACAGAAAACATGCCCAGCTACAAATCATCATCCTGAAGCAATTGCTTTGTTGAAACCCTTGTTCCATCTTCTTAAACTTTGTGTTCTCTCATCTCCACATATACAATCTGTATTTCTTTCTCTTAGTCTCTTAAATAACTTATTGACTTCACATATCATTATGAGACATATAACCATATTTCCAGCTATTTCCAGATATTCAGTTTTTATCACATGGTGTTTCTTAAAATACAGAAAGAAAGATAAAATTAGTGTGATTATATTAGAAGACAATAATGAATACCCCACCATCTTCTGGATTTGCTAATGACCAAGTGACATGCAGACTGTAAATCTCATAAGCTTCCCATTTTTCTCCAAATGTGAGTACTTTCTGATTGCAGAGGGTCAGAATTATCCCTTTCAGTTTGATTTTCTTTAGAAAGACAGAGAAAGTGAAAAACATCCCTCTTTCCTGTACTGTGCACAGAGTTGGAAGCAAGAAGGAAACTACTTCAGTTAGAAGAATACTTTTGTCTTGTGAATTTTAAGTTACATTTCCAAATTTAAAATATGTATTGAGTCCGTTTCCCGCAAGTCCGACTTTTTAAGCAATTCTCTTGTTCTGTTTTTATCTTTCAGTTATTGCTTCTTAGGCTGCTCCACAGAGAATAACTTAACAACACTAATTTCAGAAAGCTGTATGAATAGGCAAGTTGCATCCATTATTGCTTGGCCAAAGGAATAATGTTTGGTATTTGTTAGACCTTTTTTACAACTTTATACTTAATAATTTTTGAATATTTGCATGAATCCAAAGTCAAATGGCTTCTTTTGAGTTTTGTGGTTTGTGTTGCTTGATTGGGTTTTTTTGGTTGGTTTTCATCTTTTACTGATGCACCATTTACATCAGCTGCAATGGGGTACATGTGCCTTTTAGTTTCCACAACAGTAAGAGAACTTCAGCTCATAATCAAAAGTATAAGGCTACTTTAAAGACAAGTTCCTTGTATTTAAATCACTTTCAATGGCGAGAAAAACAGAAGCAGTTATGCAGCTACAAATCATAAACAGAATATTTCTAGTGTTTCTTACCATGAATACCACAGTGTCCACACAAAACTTCTTTAAACTTCACTGGCATAGTTCATTTAAGTAGGTGATTTTATCTGATCAACTATTCTCTTCATTATTTTGTTGAGGCTTTTTAAAGAAATAATTTCTCTGCAGGTAGTACCATAAAAAACCCCACATGCTACCAGACAAGATAACCCATTGCACCTAGAGGCAAACGGAGGCAGAAGCAGTGTTTCTACAAAGGCTTATAGGGATGCTTTTTGTTGTATCCCTCATTACAGAATGGAAAGTTTAAATTCCCCTCACTATTGTCACTGAGCAGCTCACTGCAATACCTATGGAACTGACCCAGAACAATATGGACAGTCCTGAAAACATCACTGATATAGACGAATCACAAGAAGTTAATGATAGTCTCCATTAACAAAACTTTAGTGAGATTAAGAAAATATTAAGCTCAAGAACCTGACAGTTGTAAGGCCTGGAATATTTATCTAACTTACTTATGAATGACATTTACTTAGAGAAAAGCAGTGCTAGGACAATCGGTCAAGACAATTACTTGGGAACTAGCCACAAAAATTCAATTTCTGAGATGAAATCTGCGTGTACAGAAGTTTGTGATGAAGCAGTATGGCATTATTCCACTTCACACTTATGTTTTGCTCTGGGTATTTGAAGCATGTTTGCCCCAGATGAGCCATGCAGCAGGACTTTTGGGTGAGAAGAGACAACAGTCTTTGTGGTCAGGCCCCACTGCAATTGTAGGCTATTCAGGTTTTGTGAGCTGCGTTGCTATACCTTCAGTGCCCATATGGTACAAGCTGAACAGGATCCTGATGATTCAAATTAAAGTTTATTTTAGTGCTTAAGTACTCCATCCACATTACTCAGTGGTATGTCAGTGAGAAATAGCTCTCTGGAACAAGACACCTACCAGCAAGTGGAAAGCCTTGGTTCACTCACAAGAACCCAACTATCATCCTGCCAAAACCCTGTGCATTTCTAGCCCTGCCACTCAGCAGATGAATGTCGTATTATTCAGAATTGGTTAGTACTCGATTAACACAGAAGGTAATAGCAGTCCTGACAAAATTAAGCCTCCATTTGCAAATTTTAATTTTCAAAAGCTGTTCTTTTAAACAAATAGCCATTAGTACAACAATGCAATGCAAGGGCTCCCCACACAACATGCTGCTCAGCACTAACAAAGCCCCCACAAAGCTCTCCAGGCTCCCAGCCGACCTGGTAGGGCAGTATTGTCTGGGCAGCCACTGCAGTAGCCCACTGGCACCAGAGTGGCACGCACATATATTTAATTACCAGCAAAGGACCCCAACCTTTTCAATGAACACCACTGTGCCTGCTTTGACTCAGCAGTGTGCTGAAGAAATTATTTATGTACTGCAAAATGCTCTTCTGTATGCAACCTGCCTACCACCAGTGGCAAAGAAAAAGGAGAGAGATCCGGAAGATTACGTGGGAGAAACTGCAAACAGCATGAAGAAACTGCAAACAAAGACTGAAAATATTATTCTGAATTTATGAGCAATGCTGCGAAGAGTTAAGACATGAACTTTTCCTACACTTCTGAGAACCACAGGCTGTTATCACACATATGCCTATGGAAAGCTGATTATCTGTACAAATATGGCACAACATTCACGTCCAGTATACAATTCCAGTGCTCTGACTATTCGACTGCTTGGTGCCTGCAGCTTTCACAGTGTTTTCCCAATTGCCAACATAACTGAACGGCAGTCAAGACCTTTTATTCTCCTTTTGTCATCCCCCTTAAGACTTAGGATTTCCTTCGCAAAGCAGGTATTTAATTCTTTGTATTGTTTTGGTTTATTATTTTTCCCTACAGGAAAAGGCAGCATTTGAAGGACTTCATCAATAACTCGTTAACCAGCAATATTGCTCTCTGTTTTTCAGGGAGCAGATCCTGACTGTTTGGTGGCAATAACTGAAATAGCTGTTTCTCTATACAGAAGACCCCGGAGATGTAAGGGAGTGTGTGCTGCCCCAGCCCCCTGCCCCTGCACCTGCTGCTTTCCTCGCTGTCCCCACCCAAACACACCAGTACAGTCTGGCAGGCAGAATCAGAACCCCATTAAAGACCTTCAGAGCAAGGGCACGACCCTCCCCTTGGCTCTGCTGGCCCCTCTGCCCTCTATCCCTGGGAAGGGCCATGGCCAGGTATGCTCTCCTCAGCCTGGCTGGATTTCCTGGCACCCAGAGGAGGATCTCAGCATGGTTTTGGTTCCTCCTCTGGGTTTTAGAAAAAATATAGCTCAGATACTCTGATACATGGATTCATTGATATGGACTTGCTACCAAGAAGATAATTTATGAGTACTTTGATTTTGTTAGCTAAAAGCTAATGGCGGTGTCATCTTATCTATCCAAATTCAGTCTTCCAGGGAATCCTAAAGGAGTGTGCCAAGCTGCTAAGGTTATGGCTCTTCTCCAGAGGAAGCAAACCTCTACTGACTGCCGTGTCAGCACCAGAGAGTGCAAAAAGTGGGGCATGGCTGCAGGGCCAGGCAGAGGAAAGCCCCCTCCTCCCCATGTCTCACAGGGAGACAACTCAAAAAAGGCAATGACTCTCATCTTTGCTCAGGGACACCCCAGTGAAAGTGAAAAGCAGCAGCAAAACACATTGATTCTGCAGCTTTTAGAAGATCATATGTTACACTGAGGCAAAGGAAGAAAATGTTTGCAATAATTTTCAGCTTGTTACCCTTGTGTCAACTGAAGGTAACTCTCAGATGTGGTGTGACAAAGCTGTTGGAACGCTGGGACACACCAGTGGTTTGCTTTTTAAGCCTATTGCTTTGTGGCAGCCAGCCTGGACATAATTAATTGCACCACCTGCAGTACACCTCCTCAGCGACGGAAGCTGCTCACCACAGGTCACCCTGCCAGCCCCCTGGCTCGGGGCTGCACTGCTGCAAGCTGAGCAAACCAACACCAGCCCTGCTCCTCGCTCCTCGCCTCTCACCCACTGCAGCAGCCAGAGGGGTGTCAGTGCCGCCGAGGAGAGCGGTGATAACAATCACATTGCTCTGATCAAGGGCTTCTGCTATCACATCTCTTGAGCCAGCAGCCCTGCAGCCCCCTTCGCTTTCTCTTTGTCTCAGAGGCTGTGTGATAAAAACAACCTCCTCAAGGTTACACAGCTCACTGGTGACAGAGCCAGAGAAATAAATTAGTTTTTTGCAATTGCTGGCGATACTGGTCCCTGGCCTCTTAGCTGCTCTCCGGCTTCCTCTCAAATTTCACTGAGTCTCCCTTCAGTGAACCTAAATGTTTGCAGCTACTGGAAAGGGCAAGCAAGAGCAAGCCAGGAATAAGCAAAAGGCAAAACAGAGGGGTGCCCTTAGCAGGCTTCCTCCCCTCTGATATCGCTGTGTTAACACTGCAATGCAAAAATATAAAGGCCTCAAATTCTTCCGCAGAGTAGCTGTAACAGCCCCTGGAGGTGGAGAAAAGCCTACAGGGAAAGGCCAGCAACAGTTTTGCTGATAATACAGCAGAGGAACAGCAAAACACAAGTCTGCACGGACTGTAAAGGCAGGCATCAGCTAGGATTGCCCTCATCACTTGCAAATATCCCATGATTCTGTTAGATCTCAAAGCAGGAGAAGTTTGTATGAATGAGAGTCCATCTTCTTGTGAAAAAGAAGAGAAAAGCAATCCTATCCTCTTTTCAAAGGAAAGTAGAAAGCAGCTTTATCTAAATACAAATATTTTATCAGTACTTCAAGTTATCCTTCTACTCATAAACTCTTCATATATACACTTTCAGAATTAACCAAGATTCCTCTTTTATAGTATACTCTGCAAGAAAAATTAAGAACATTTTAATAACTAGTATATACCAGCCGTTCTTAGCACCAGCATAAAAATGTGAATACATTCAGACATGTGTCTGCTGTTTATACAATCTGTGAATACACCCTGCTACAACAGTATTTTCCTAAATTCACATCTTCTCTTAATTCTCTGTAGCTGTGCAGAGTTGACTAAGGTGATATGTGAACCAAATAAATATGTTGCATGACAAAAGCTGTTAACATCCAGAGCGTTATTAACAAAATGGTTTTGGTTTTTCACTTTTTTTTTTGTCTGACATTAAAACAGCACATTGACATTACAGATAAAATATTACATCATATGTAGTATATATACACATATGTATTACCATATTTTCCTTGTGTCTGTGATATACAGTGTATATGCTTGTATTATATATTTAGTATTTTTTGTATATTAACAGGTTTTGAACCTAACTGCACACTGAGAAATATTCGGTAGTAACATACATGACCTTGCCTTTCAAAGATAAGGGTCATGCCTCTGTCGCACTCACTTTGGCCTTTGGCAACTCAGCCCTAATTAGCTCACTGGGAGATTCTCAGCCAAATTCAGAATGCTTAAAAAAGCACCCCATATACCATGAGCACTCTAATTAATTTCAGTAATACAGATTTTAAAATTATTCCCTTCCAGGGGTACTTTATCATCTTTGTGAGGTTTCATTAAAAACTTTGTCTTGGCCACTCACTTCATAAACAATGAAAATAAAACTAGATTGAATCTCATAGGCTAAAAAGAATTTTTCAGGTCAATGTTGTTCCTTAGGAAATTTAACATCCTTTCTACAGATGGTTATAAATATATACAAAGAAATGGTTTACTATATCTGAGAGCTAATTATTAAAAAGAATAATAAGTTTTTCTGAAACTTTAATCTGTAAAAAACATAATACTTGGTACCTTTCATGTATGCCTGTTATTTATATTTCCTGTGTGATGATTTAAAAAAAAGTCTTTTTATTTGGTTTGTAGTTTTCTTTGACTTTACTATGCACTGCTTAACATTCAGGGAATTCTTCAGTTGTATACAGTACATGTATTGCTGTTGTGATATATGATGCAGCTTCAACACAGCTGACATTAAGAATTGAAGTGGCTACCTTTATCATTCAAACAGTGCCTTCATGTGTCTCTACAGTTTGAACTAAGGAAACAAGTTTCTCAGTGAGCAGACTCATATTCAAGATACACATGTCCAACAAATTAAGTAAGTACAATGTTAGGGAATCTAAACTAGCAAGAGCTTGTGGTATATCACTTTCATATTTGTCCACCCATTGCCAAGCAACTAGCAATACCAATGAGAACTGATGAGAGACAATCCACTGCATCCCATGCAACTGAGCCTCCAGCTCCTTTGAGCTCCTGTCAAATTCTTGCCCCTTCTGTTCCTAAAAATAACCTTTGACTGTGTGCTAGGTCCTGACAAGTAGACAGAAAAGGATGAAATTATTCTACAAACACTCAGTGTTTTCTTGTCAATAAATCTAATCAGACTGAGAAACAGTAATATGTCCACAAGGAGTAAGTGCTATTGTCCAGACAGAAAAGCACCCTGACTGTGGGAGGCCTGAACTCAGGGATTTTGGCAACTGGTGAAAAGCCCTCAGCAGCATGGCCTAACAAGGCATGCAACACACTGTGGCAGGTAGCTATGCAACTTAATATTTGTCCTGGTTTCAGCTACAGTATTTCTCTCAGTAGTCCTTACAGTGCTGTGTTTTGGATTCAGAATGAGAATGGTGTTGATAACTCACTGATTTTTTGGTGTTTTGTTAGGTCATGTTTATCCAAAGTAGGTCATGTTTATCCAAAGTCAAGGACTCTTTTTTTTCCCCGTCTCATGTTCAGCCAGTGAGGAGGAATGCAAAAAAACCCAACAAACTGGGTTGGACTTCAGCCAGGACAGGTGACCCAAACTGGCTAGAGGACATTCCACACCACAGAACATCATGCCCAGTACATAAACTGGGAGGAGTCACCCAGAAGCTTGGCCAATCTGGGTTCAGGAGGTGAGGGGGTGGTTCTGGCATCTGTCAGTGGGCAGTGAACAATTGCATTGTGCATCACTTGATTTTTTTCCTTTTTTTTTTTTTTTTTTTTAATTATTAAATTGTTCTTTTATCAACTTACGAGTTTTACATTGACTCTCCTTCCCATTCCACTGGGGTGGTGGGGAAGAGATGGGGGAGCTTGAGGAGTGGCTGCATGGTGTTTCTTTTCCAGCTGGGCTTAAAGGCACAGCAATACTTAAAATCAGTCTGCCCAGATAGTAACCTGAAAAGCATTGTTTTTGGAAAGGATGGGTTCTTGGGATATTGTTGTCAGCAAAATGTCCCTGGCCATCCTGAATCATAGTGAAGGACAATGGAACCTCAGGGAGCCTGAAATATCCCGCTTTGCTCCAAAAAAACAAAGACCGAAAATGGGCATGAGAAAGAGAAAAAAATTAAAATACATCTGAAATATGCTGCACTGAAAACCAGCAAAGTTCATAAAGATTTCTGGTTCATTAGAGGTACCTTCTGTTTGTGTGGTGCTGCTGGCAGTACCTCATTACAAGCAGAATAATGAAACTTTTGGTCCTTGAGAAAATAGGTTACTGCCATTATTCTTGCATCCTCTTCCAGGGCTTTTTTTTGCTTCCTTTTTTTTTTTTAGTGCATCAACTGATGACTGTAGTAGACATCCTGCAGCTGAATATAGCCCTGTTGACTGAGAAAAAAAAACATTTTTATAATCACAATAGAACTCAGAAGTTAAGAAGAACTGCAGAATGACTTTTAGCGGACCTTTGGCTTCCACTTTGTTCCTAAGGAAAATTTCATTAACAAGGTCTAAGGAAAAAATATTATTTCATATTTCATGTGTTTACGTTTCCAGAACTTTAGTACTCCCAGCCTGATTTAGACCTAAAGGGAAGCAAGTCACCTATTCAGCAGCACCATGTTCTAAAACCTTCTTTAAGGCGTTTTTTACAAATTGCCTATAGCTACATGTGCTTAATTCCAGAATTTCACTTTAAATAGGGGTGATCACCAGTTTAACAAGAGGCAAATTCCATTCCCAAGGCACAGAATATATTTTCTTCAATTGTCTCTCTTTTCTAGTTCACCACCTCTAGTGTTTTGTTGTTTGTTTTTTTTTTTTTTTAAATGGTCCTCAGTTTTGTTCTGTTGGGCAAGAAAGGTGAGTGCTAAAAATACCTTTTTGTTGGTTCATCTCTTCAAGGGGTCACAGCAGTGGAGAGGATTCTCCTTGATACCAGCTTGAACAAATAAATGGACTCAAGTGCCCTCTTGTGTTTCTCTGCCTAAAGACTTGAGAGACTTAAGAAAATACATATTATTTTAATAGTGAATACAAAAATAAAAGAGATAAAATATTCTTAAGAAAATATTTAATAGCATATAGCTCTTAAAACATTAAAGAGATATTCAGAAAATATTTTTGCCTAGTCTTTCATGCAAGCACTATGTCATGTCACAGCATGAAAATTATGCTGAAATACTTCTAGTCTTTGTTGATCATTTGTTGATCCTGTACTTTGCTCAGCACTGCTGCATTCATATCTAAGTTAGAGCATAAATCAAGAAATCATCAGCAGAACAGAGTTACAAAAATATACACTCACAAAACAGTCCCAAATGTAACATTTTTGCTTTAGTTCATTCCCTAAAGTAGCATCTTTTAAAATGGCTCAAATCAAGATTTTATGCCAAAAAAAACCCTTTAAGAAGCAAATATTTAGTATTAATGGGCATCATTTTCTGTTAAGAAGGCACAGGAACTTTTTATCAAAACTCAGGGGTCAGGCCTGATATGTTTCTGTGGTTGGATATGTTTCACAGTAGGATATGAATGTTATATGCAAATGTCAATGTGTGTAGTGTTTTAGTGTCCTTTGCTTGGGAGAAACAATATGAATGCTAACAACAAATTTATTGTTCATTTGTGAAGGAAAATGCTTTAAAAACAAATTCACTTTCAAAAAATCAATTAAAATCAAGTTTGAATGCAATAGTTTGCAAAGTAAACTCTCAAACTTTCATGTGTCTTTTGCTAGGTATATTCCTGACACATTTAGCTTGTTGAGAAGTGTCGTGGTTTAGGAATGGTGTTCTCCAATTTCATGCTCCCACTAAAACAATGCTGCCACCCATTTGCTCCCCCTCTTCCTTCCCCTCCCTCTGTTGGTGGCCGGGGAGGAGAACTGGAGGCACAAAATGTAAAGATCACAGATTGCTATAATAACAATTTACTGAAAACAATGAGATAACAACACAACTGTTAACTGCAACAATATTAGTAACAAAACAAAAAAAATAAGTTAAATAAAAGTGAGAGAGATTCACATGCAAAATGCTCCCTTTAGAACCTGCTGTCAGGAACCTCTTCTCAAAATATATTCCCTTTCCCCACCCCCCTCCCTCCCTCTGACAATGGTGTGAGGTGATAAGAATAACCTCCAGGTCCTGGCCATGCCCTCTCCTAGCTATTGCAAAGTTGCCTGGAGATGAATGAGTCTGTTATTGAAGTGGTTGGCTTACAGTTGCAAAGATTTAAATGCTCATTTTTATGTTGCAGTTCTGGTCTTTTTTTTCCCCAGCTATAAAGGCTCACTCTGAAATGAAAGATAGACTTCTGTTCCAAGGGACCTATTTGACGCCCATCAAATTTTAAGTTAAATGGGCCTCTAATCACAAATATTAATTGAAAGCAGACAATGGGATGGGGTTGGTTGGTTTTGGATCTGTCAAAATTCAAAGCCTGATATGTGTGCAGAACTGAGCTGTCTGTGGAGCTTTACTGTTTTATTTCCCACAACTACAATTTGTCACATATATGTTCTAGGCACAATCTAAGGTAGATTCCTGCTTGCCTAAGCTGCTCCACACGGACACACACTAACACAGCCTCTCCTGAGGAGAGTGGAGCAATTTTTTTGGCTGTCAGTTCTCCCAAAGGACTCAGAGCTCTGCACCCATGCACACAGGGGTATCTCAAAATCCACAGTCCTGTCCCATCCCCTCCTTCCTCCCTCTGCTGTAATGGAATGTTTTTTGGAAGCTCAGATTTTCTGTTATTTTTCTCCTTCCTCCTGTAATACCACTTTTATAAGCCAAGACCTGACAAACCAATGTGTTTCATCACCACCAGGTAAAAATTCAGGAACCCTGAGGAGGGTTCACTGATTTTGTCTCACCGATTCCACCCTACAATGTCTGAATAGTGACTTAAATTTTGATGACAGAAATCCCATTTTAAAAGATAGCCTGGCTTACAGATGCAGCTATTTAGGTTTATTAATATTCATAACTACAGCCATGAATAATAACAGTGAATGACTGCCTCTGCTATGATAGTATTAATCTATTATGTTTCACCTATTGTTGTGTTATAGTCTTTTGTATTTGTATGTCTTTTTATTTTATTTGTTAAATTTTGACTTTATTTCTTTCAGCTGCTCATGAATTGTGCATACACCCTAGATAAAAAGCTGTATGAAACTCCAGAAAGCATGAAAGAGCAATTCCCATGAGATAGCTGACTAGCATGACCTAGTAACCTGCTTTCTTCAGTCAAAATTAGAACTAGTAGGCCATTTCTCTTTTCTTACCATTCCCCTCACTGAAGATTAAATCCAGAGACTTCTGAGTTCAGCAGAGCTCTTCCCAGTGGTGTTTTTTCCTCTGGGCTGTCCAGCTGACTGTGATACACATGTAGACCACTGACCACTGCAAGTTCTTTTCACAGCTTTGAAGAAATAAAACATGCCTCTGAACTAAGCGTTGAATTCACTGGCTGAAAGACCAGGACTGCCAGCCACGAAAAGCAGGCAAGTGTGTTTTCAAAAGAGCACAGAAACCATAAACAATCACTCTGTCAGGTACTGAATGATAAATCTCTGCTATTTGTGGTGTCTTCTCTCTGTAAACACAGCCACTGATTTGAATTAGATATTATAGCTATTCACAAAAAGTGCTCAAATACAAAATCTGTTCTGAGTTAGAAAATTACCGTAATGAAATCAGGCACTCTCCTGAGTACAATGAATGAAGATGCATCTTGCAAGATTGACTAGTGGTTATATATGTGATGATCTTAGAAGTGTATAATTTTATCTTCTTTAAAGTGAACTATTAACAAATTTTATGTTAGTGTGATTATGCAGAATTTTCTACTTTTGATTTTCATTTTGTTTAGAAGAATGAAACACATTTTGCATATCTATGCAATATAGGTTAAAAAATTTAGACTTAATGAAGTTTAATAAGTTATATTAAACTTTATATAAGTTTAATATAACTTTTTAAACACATTCAGCTATCTGGTTTTTTTACTGCAGTATGAGATGACAGGGAGTAAAAATAAGAAAGGGTTTAGGAATGCTGAACAGAAGACAGTGTTATGATAAGTCTCAGGAATTTTCACATAGTATTTTGCTATGGATGTAATACCAGCAAAAATCTTATAAGCCCTTCATTTTATTGGCTATTTCTATTCAGGTAAGTTTTCAAATAAATTTAAAGTCAGCAAAACTTCTAGGCATGTGCTTATTTCTAACAGCCTTAAAAACTGTATTCAATATATCGGCTCCATCAGTATCTATAGGAATCTCACTGGAATACAGCACTTTTCATGCTCTAGATAGATGTTGCAATTTACACTTCCAAAAGAATCATTCTTTCAAATAGCTGCATTTTCTGTGTGTTTGTACTCCTCTGTCTGTGTCAAATATTGCAGAGCTGGCAGAACACCTGACTGTCCTCACCTATCTTTGTTTCTATTCTACACTAAAGCATTAGGTATAGTCAAAGTATTAATTTAAAAAATGCTTTGAAGGATTAGGGGATAACAAAGGGCCCATTATTTATTTCTCTTTCGTCATGTTTGGATTTGAACATTGAATAACAGAGGCACATGACTAATAAATCTAGTCAGCCATGTTGTGAAAGAATAATTGAATAGTTTACTGAAGTTAGAGGGAACTCAAGGATTCTTTTTGTTCCGCAGAGATGGCATGCCTGTTTTATTTCCCAGAGATTACAATCTTTTAAAATATTTTCCATCTGATGCTCAATATAGATAAGAGAGATAAGTGAATTTCAAGTGCTTGCCTTGAAATGACACAAATTGGCATCTCATAAGCAAAATCAAACTGGTGTTAATGACTGTAGCCCGATAGGGTGATAGTGCTAAATAAAACCTTAACTGCTGATGATCTAACATAATGCATATCTTAGTATAAGTTTAGGCATTTCACTCAAGAATCAGACCTGAGAAGATGAGTACTTCTGTAATTATTGGTGGGTGCTTACTTCTGTAGGTTTGATCAGTTCATAAGTGTATTCAAGTCAAAAACAGCAGAAGCTATGAACGGACACCTAGTATCTTCTGCCAGAAACCTAAAAATTGAGGCCAATCTACATATATCCTGTAGAAAAAATACCAGCCAATTGGCATACTCCTCATAAAATACTGACCTTTCATTTACCTTAACCCTTGATAGGATTATTCAAGGCATACATTTTCTCACTGACTTTTATGCTCTCTCACTATGATTTTCATGAGTAGATTATAAAAACATAAACAGTTAGATGCAATACCCCAGAAAGGACTTTTATATCATGAAAGAAAGCTAGATGCCAAGCTGATAAATTTCCCTTGTAGGGCCATTGATCAGACTCCAAAACCATTCTCATGCTTTCCTAACCTCACACATTTTCACCACTCATTTGATTGTGAGTAAATTCAGTGTAACCCGAGTACATAATAGTGAGCAACTGCATCCATGCTAGCTGACAGAAGAATACACCACAATATACCACAATTCCATCTATAATAGTTGTTAAAGAAAAATTAGCTGTAGTTTGCTGTACTCCAAAGGGCTGCCCAGCTAGCTGGGGTTCTCAAGGAAGGCATCTGTGACGTACAGGCAAGGCTTCCCTCTCAGCTGCATGCCAGGGCACAGGCAGCTGCAAATAAAGGCTACCAAACTACAGACAATACCTGAAATCTCCACACAATGGTCAAGACAATGGTCAAGGTTGTGGAAGCAACAGCAAACTGTCATGTGTCCAAAAAAGTCAAGTCCAAGAAAACCAGTATACTTCTAATCAATTAAATCCATGATCTAAAGCAATTAAATTAAGTACATCTGACAAACCCTATTTTATTTTAAGCCCTATTGTCTGTCATTAATTCTGCTTCAATCTTTCAAACATTCCATCTTAAGGCCACAAATCAATGAAAGATTGACCTAAAATTACTCAGGTCGTTTCACTTACCTTTCCAAAAATATTCTCATGACTTTCATCCTCTCCCTTGTCTCTTGGAACACACCCAATTATAACTTTACAACAAAATTGTAGACACTGCTCAGGCTACTACAAATACAAGCATTTTCTTGTCATCTTGGTGTCCTTGTTGGGCAGAAGAGATTACTGGAACTCGGACCTCCAACCTGCGTTGTCTGATGCAGATGGAGGTGGTATCTCATTAATCCCTACAATTCTCATGCACTAATCTTGGCCATTCTCTCCTCAAAATCTTAATGCATATTAGGACACAGTCAGTCCTGTACTAAGGAATTTGCAACCTGCACTTTGCAAAATTCCTCAGGCTAGTCATGTGTCCCTGTGAAGAAGAATGCAAACACTGGGAAAGCAGTGTGAATCAATATACCCAGCAGGAAGAAGAGGATTCGGCACTTAGGATGTGCTGTGGATTATAAGAAATGTAATACTGCTGAGTAAAACAAGCAAGTCCCTCTCAAATATAATTTGTCACGACTCTGGATTATATACTGCTTACATCATATTACTCTTCTGAACCAACACTTCAATCTTAACATCTTATGGCATTATCAGGCTGTTTGTTCTTGAATTCACCCCTCTCCACACATCTTACTTCTAGCTGAAGTAGTCCTAAATTTCTGACTTCCTCTAAGATGATTTTCTTTTCAGGACCCTGGGCTTTGTCTTCACTTGATTTTGAGCACCATCTCATTGTTTTCTAAAGAGTCTTTCCTATTATGAATACGTCAATAACCATAGCCATCAAAACTATCCTTTCTCCAGATTTAACAGTGGTGACAGCATTAATAGTAAAAAAATCGGTGTATCAGGAAGAGTATTGGGAAGGGAAAAACAAACTGGGCTAGCAACTAGTCCCGATAAAATAGTTAGCACTAATGACAAAATGCATGTCAGAAGGCTTCAAAATTTCAACCACTAAATGAAAGTGACTGAAAGTAAGGACATAGGTGTATACTCAGGTAGGTCTAGATGCTATATTTCCTTATGTAGTGATTCCTCATGTTAGACTTAACTCCTAACTTTCAGGACAGTCCAGAAAACTGAGCATGTTACTGGTTTGTTCAGAGGGCATTTCACAAATCAAACACACTTTGTTGCACAACAGGAAAGCAAAACTACACAGAGTCATGCAGCAAAGACGTGCTAAAATATGAATTAAGCCTGGCACCAAGGTCCCAATGTCATGGTGTGGTATATCTCATTTCACCCACTAAGGCCAGAGGGACAGCAGTGAGGACTATCTCAGTCACAGTAAAATTAGAGGTGAAACTCTCTGCTGAGGCCCTTAAGGCCCAAACTTCATGTTTATTTTGTCAGTATCTGGTAATTGCAAATAAAATGTATTTTTCATTGTAAATCATGGCTTGCTGTCTGCTCAGCACTTTCTCCTTTATGCTCCAGCATCTTGTCAATGGCACTCTTTGAAGACAGGAGCTGGTTCAATGGTTTTATTATTATTTAGTTTTCAATCTCTATTTAAAGACATGGGCAATATTGACTACAATACACTAAACATCTGTTTAAACATCATGGTATATGCACCCTTTCTCTCTTCAAGTGATCTGAATGACTGAACATTGCTTTTTAATTTCTTTTTATTTTATCTAATAGGCCACTATGTTGTTTGTAGTGTCCAGGTGTACAGCAGGACTGCATCTTGAAAAATGGCTATTTCCACCTTCCATCCATCTTAAAGAATAATCCTAACAATATACGGAGATCTGAAAGGTAAAATACTGGAGACTGGTTCTGTCTGCAAACTTAATGGCTGTGATCCTGACTGCAGGAGGCCTTCTTCTTCCTTAGTTAATAATCATTCCTGTGTTCTCAGACATCAAGGGAATGTATGGACTGCCAGGATAATGAATTTCGCATACCTGGACTGTGCTAGGAAGCAAGCTAAGGAGAAAAAGTGTTGAAGTTGGTCCAGTTGGCTGTTCAGACAGACATGCTTGTCTTGGCCAGTTGAATTTTGACAAGGTTGTTTTAGGGAAATTACATTTGCTGATAATGGATTGACTTAGTCCCTAAATTAGGAAATAGGAGACATGAGCATGGAATTTTACATTAGGCAGAAAGAAGAGTAAGAGAAGAATCTTTTTTTTTTCTGCACTTAAAAAGAGTCCCAGAGTACTGACAAATCTAAAGACAACATCAGCACCCAAGCTGAAGATCTGGCATACAGAGGTGCACAGCCATCAACAAAACAGGGACAAGTTCACTCTTCTTGTAAGCGGACACAGCCCTTTTTATCTGATGGAACTACTTTTCTTTTAACCATCAGAGTAAACACTTCTTCTTAGTGTCACAGCACAAATACCCATTGCTTACAAAGTTGGCATTGTCCTGAGGACCTTTTGTGTGTCCAAGTCATTTTTCAGAGAGTAATCAAAGTAAACAAATCAGGTGTCTTCACTCAAGTGGAGGGGATGACTCAGCTCTGTGCACTGGAGAGCTCTGCCTCTTCTAATGGGAGTATTGACCCAAATCCTTTGGTCTCACCCCTCGACTAACCCTTCTGATTGACAGGCCTACCACTGGACTGGGAATGCCCTGAGCTACCTGCAACTCATGGACTACATGAAGAGCAACAGAGGACACTTCCTCACTACAGTGCTCTCTATTTCTATGGAAGAATTTCCCCCACAGTCAGCAGTAAAAACTCAGGTGACTTGGAGACTACATCACCAGCTGAATTTGGCCATTATGACTGCAGGTACTGAATTTTAGGCCTATTCTGAACATTGCAGAAAGCGTTGTAGATCAGTATTAAGCCAGGACGTCCTTAGTGAAGCTGCACAACGACCGGAGTAAGCGCTGCATTATAGCATGGACAACTACTAGCAACAAGGAACAGATCACTTCCACTGCCAGGGGAAACCTACTGTGGAATGATACCACAGGACCCTCCAAGGTGGGGAAATAAGGGAACAAGCCTCATCATGAAAGTACAGCAATTTTTTTCCATCACTCCTCGTGAAGAAGGCATTAGTTAGGGCCATGACTGACAGAGAACTTTATGTAGTTATTATCCAAGCTGGAAGTATAGCAAGATGAAGAAGCCCTTCAGCTTCCAGAACAGTTGTTTACTATGAAAAATCATCCCAGGACACTAAATACTTAAAAGACAGCTTAGTAAAACAAGTGTCCCCATCCCATGAATCTTGCTTTATCCATAAACTTATTAAAAAGACTTTACTAAAAATGCACCAACCTTGGTAAGTTCATCAGCAAAACACAAAGCGGCTAAGATAAAGTGATTAAAAAGCACTGAAGCCATCTATTTCTGAGCACAGGCAGCTGCCTGGCACACAGGTACTTGATCATGGGATTACAAATTAGTATTTGTATAACCTGAAATACTGCCTCTTGTATTTGAACTGTGGATATGCCTATTTAAAAACTGACTGAAATCAGTTGTGTGTTGGTCATTAAAAAAAAAAAGCAACAGCTTCATGAAATCATTTTTTGCAGGAACAACATTGACTGATGTTAAGACACTTCACTGCAATTCACGCAAAGACCAAAGTTGCACAATGCAAGAACTTTCTTTTTAAAAAATCCATTTTTATTCCTCTTAGCAGCCACTTTCACAGAGCAGTAAATGCAATAATACCAACTCCCAAAGCAAAGAAATAATGTAATTTTTTTAAGTTTCCTTTGCCTATCATTCTGGAATTAGAATTTTCCAAAGTTAAGTGAATTATAGCAAATATCCCTAATTGTTAAAAGAGGTAGTTTATTTGAAAAGAACCATTAAGAAAGTATCTTTATAAACTTCCAAGAAAAAACAAGTATCTTTATAAACTTCCCAGAAAAAACACACCTCATAGAATTAGATGTATTAAGTGATAATGCTCTTGCCCTCACACAAAAGCATATATTAAATACCTGTATTTATGTACAACCTCTGCAATGTGTAAGCAAATTTGGGACCTGACCAGCATTTTGTTGTTTCGTGCTGTTTTCTGGCTGCAAGGTCCCATTTTTGTGATTCATGCATGTAAAAATATGTGGATCTCAGAACTGCCCTGAAAAACAAACCCCACATTTCTATGCAAAGTCACAGACTGGGAAGCTAGAGGTCAAGCTTACTGTACTTTTCTGTTTTGTACCCCTCCATCACATACATGCACACTAAATGAACCTTCCCCGCTATGGAAAGAGAAAAATCTCTGCTGCATGACATTGACTGTCACTGCTGGGTTCCCTGAAGCCCTTTTACATGGCTGTCACTGCCTTGTGCTCAGGCAGTGCTCCCTGATGGGGCGGCCTTCTGCAGCCACGCTTGGCCACCCAGGAACTCACACAGCCATTCCACTACGCCCAGGAACCAACTGCTCCAGCTTACCAGTATTTGCATGGATAGGCAGGATTCCTTACCAGAGGACCCTGCAGAGGCTTGTTTGTCTCTTGCCACCCTATCAGGATTATTTTAGCTATACTTCTCAATGCAAAATAACTACTCAGTCACCTGTGGAGGAAATCCTCTGCTGCACTCTGATTCAGAAATAGGCATAAAACTCTCACCACTCTTTGACGGGCTGGCATCAGCAGAGTAAGCAACACATTGCTAAAATCACTGCCAGAGAAAACTTTCAAAGCGTCTATCAAACCAGTTTTTGGAATAAAATCATTCCCAGTCTGCTGAGTAATTTATAAATACCTATTTTTAATAAAATAAAGCTTCCAGACTTTAGAGAGGACTCCCCTCTGGAAGTCAGTGCTGATTACTACTGCTCAGGCTCCCAGTAGGCTTGCTAGTGTGACTATAAGAAAATTGCTTATCAAGTTAAATTACAGTATAATAATGGAAAGAATTCCACAAACCTGACAGCATTGTTTATCATCAAAGACAACCAGGAGAGATCTGAATAAAAATAATTCATTTAAGAAAAAAAAAATTAGAAATAAGAAATCACTGTATGTCTCTTCTGGTTAAAGAGTATCTGGCTCATCCTTGCACATCACATTTTCATAATGTGTTTTAATTGCCAAAGATGTTCACCCTTTCCCATTGCATGTTGCTCATTCTCACCCATGCAGTATCATTCTCTGTCCTTTTAAAAAATGTCTGCTGGAAGTGTGAAAAATGCAGTCAGGCAGCTGGTGGCAATGTGATCAGAAGTATCTTGAATCAGTTTTGCTGTTTAAAAGTGTAATACCGAATTACATCACTGCTCTTTACAGAAAATGTGACTTAGCAGCCTTGGCCTGAAACAGACCCCTTCTTCACTTAATCATGACACAGCACTGATGGTATAGTTCTTAAAACAGGACACCGATGATTCACAAAAACCAGTGTGCATGTGTCAGAGAGGAGAAAATTATTACAATGTTTGTGCTAATTGTAGGATAAACTCGTAATGCTACTAAGTGAGGCTGAGGTAATAAGCCATGAAAAAAACCCACAAAAATGCAAACAGCAGATAAAACACATGAACAAAGCATGCTGGATCCCTTGGAAATGCGAGCCAAGAAATACTCAGAGACATTGCAGCAGCTGAACATGCCAAAAACAACCCATTCTTCTCCCAGGGCTATCTTCAAGCACACAGTTTATAAAACCAGCAGATATCAAGCCCTAGATGTGAAACTGGCTTAGTAATTCCAGGTGAACAAACAGCCTTCCAGTTGACATCTTCAAAAACAATAGTCTATAACTTTCATATGTTTAATTAGCTAGAAGGTTTCTAGCTGCCATAGAGAAGCAGTGTCCTTCTTAAATCAGTTTTCTTTCCTCTTCAAGAAAAAGAAATCTGCTGAAACTTACAGACAAGAAGCTATTAAGAGTGTGAGAAAACAGACATATGTAATTCAAACTCTACACAGTATGCTTGCAAATATGAGACGTGAAGCACTTGCCTGTTCTCCCTGGCTCTGTGTTCAGTTTTGGGCCTGTCTTTCCATAAAAATAGGAGCATGGAGAAGGTGGAGGAATCAATCAGCAAGCTAGAATGTGTGACTTTTAGAGACAGATTAAAGAATTTGGCAAACAGTGTTGTACTTAAAAAGAAAGGACAAAAATGGAAGTGATGTAATAAGAATCTTTTAAAATTTGGGAAACTTTTGCCTAGGAAAGAGGGTGACTTGTTGAACTCCATCATAAAATTAAATCACACAAGTTATGCTGCTGCATAACTTGAGAGGAGGACACCACCAATTCTGCCTCGGGAATCTGTGGAAACTCTCATGTGGGGAATGGTTAAGGACATGTTAGGTTACAGGACATAGTTGTCAGTGATCAACTCATACCATGGCTGAGACCCTTCTGCATAAATTATTCTGGTATTTGGCTCTTTATTACAAAGGAATTATTTACTGAACTGATCATAGAAAAAAAATTATCTCCTATGTGATAAAAGAAAGTAAAAAAAAATTAAAGATACTCTTGCTGATATAATTGTCAGTAGAAAGCCTTTCCAAAGCTGAATACTTCCATGGTTTAGTAGGAGATCCAGATATTCAGATACTGAGAAACTGCTTTAGATGGCTACAACCCCATCTAGACAAATGTCTGGGTTTGAAAGACAGGTGTCTACTAAGGAAGGCAGGAGCCTTCCTTGGAATGGAAAATGTAAATCCCCTCCCTCTGAATTATTATAACTTTGAAATTAAGGGTCCCTCCGATGAAGATATGAGGATAGGGATAGCAGTTCTTTACTAGTGTGTGTAACAAAGCAAACGAACAACAACAGCTGCAGCATTAACAGGAACCAGAGCAGGAGCCCAGGGACCCTTCCTGGCTGTGGGCACTTTCCCTGGGTGCAGTTCCAAGCACGTCCAGCAGGGGCACTGCAGGCTCATGGCCGGGCAGGGCCCATGCAGTGACTCCCCCGCGCCTGCAGGGGGCGCTGTGGGGTGGGCTGGGGAGCACGCAGTGATGGAAGCTGGGCCCAGACAGGAAGGGATGGAGGAGAGGTCTTGACTCTAAAAACTCCCTGGGGCAGTGTCGATCCTGGTGTCCAGACGGGAGGGGATGGAGGAGAGGCTTTGCCTCACAAACCCTGGGGTGCCCAGTCCCAGTGCCCCTGCAGGACTCTTGGGAGCAGCACGCTGTGCCAGCAGGATGTCTGGGCAGGCAGGGCCTGTGGGGCTGCAGTGCAGTGAAAACTCAGAGGTGGAGATGGGGCAGCGGCAACCCAGCTCCCAACAGGGCAGGGGTAGCCAGGCTCGGGATCCCAGGCACCTCAGCAGATGGGAATAGGTCTCTCTTTCAGTGGGGTAGGTGCTAGTAAGGTCCCAGGTCAGTAGCTGCTCTCACAAGCAGAGCCTCATTCCACAGAAGAAGCAGCCCCAGCAGCATCAGTGAATTCCCTCCTCCAAGCGGCAGCTCCGACTGACCTCCTCCAAAGCCCAGACAGAGTCAGCCAGCAGCTGTTCCAGCCCTGTCCTTTACCTGCCCAATTCTTCTGGTGTTTCTCCCCCTTGGAGAGAAACACCCAGGTAAGAGAAGGCAACCAGATGCCCTGTTCCACTGAGTTTGGACACTCCTTTTATTTTTCTAAAGTCCCCAGTCATTAGTATTTTCTTGCAATTAATGGAGAAAAAAAATCCCTAAATAAAAAGGAACAAAAGGAAAGAAACTTACCCCTCAACAGCAGCAAATTTTTTTAAATGTCCTCTAGACTGAGAAGCCTGTTTTGTAAATTAGCATTGTGTCCTCTTTCCACCTATGGGTTCATTATCAGATTAAGATATGATAGTGTGATCTTCTCCAAGCCTTTTGGTTTTACAATTTTTTATAGTCTTGGATGCACAGTGTTTGCAAATTGAGTGGTCAGTATTAGAACAAGCTGTATGTCCTTCTGGGAATGTAGTGAGCATATGCCAAGACCAGCCTCCAGCTGAGATAACCAGAACTCAGCCAGAGGAAGGCTCTGCTCCACCTCACCTGGGGCAACTTGCCTACAGACCATATTGTCCCCCTGCACAGAGCCAGGGGAACAAAGGCAGTGTGTAGGTGTTGCCTAGGCACTGTGAACAGGACACTGCCTCTCAACTACAAGCGTGGGAAGGATGCAGAAGGGAAGGTACTTGGCGTCTGTTCAAATTTAATCCTGAGTGCAAAAAAAAATGATGTTTCATAAGCATGCTTGGAACACAGGACTCTTTTAGGAAGAGAAAAGGTGTGTAATTTTTTGGTTGGCTTGTACACTCAACACAAGCAACCCCCGACCACCTGATGATCCAGGAGTCAAGAAAACAAACCTAGTACACAGTGCCAGTGCAGCACTGCATTTTAGCTGCTCCTGCTATGGTGGCATAAAGCTGAGTGCTTCTAAAGAGAAAGTAAGTTTGAAGCATGTTTGGTAGATGCATTAACCAAGTGCAGATAGAAACATCTTTTAGTGTACATAGGCCTGATCCTCTGCACTGCCAAGTGGACACATACGCTTTTTCATCAGTTTTATTTCACTACATCTGTCTTATGTTTTGCCTGTTGGCTAGCTTTTGAAATCTCTCTTATTTATATCAACTAGTAGGGCACAGCAGAATTTTTTACCCCTGTAAAATGTATGCCTAATATATCTATATACTCTGCCTAGCACCTAAGGCATACCTAGCGTATGTATCCTGCAACTTGTTCTTGCACTTTGCAGCAGTTGTCTTAGCAGCAGTGCAACAAAAGCAGACACGGTACAGGGGTGGTGATCCTGAATCTCCTGGATCACACCTAGATGGCCCACAGATGGCCAGACCACCACAGTGCCCAGCTCTGCCAGTGACACAGACCACAGATTCACCTGTCCCACTTCTGCATGGGGAACCTGGGTAAGCAAAGACTCGACACCTCTTTGGCAATCCAGCAGCGACTTGGCCTTCGTTGTCCTCCATTCTGTGTAGGAGCCTGCTGGCAAAGCATTCCTCCTCTCTTCCTCAGCTCTTGGATGGGGCTTCAGGACTCCCAGGTGCTTCCTACAGGGCTGGAGATCTCCGCGGGCATCCGACTATATAACCAGTGAGCGCACAGGGGAGAGCTGGCAAGCCAGTGCCTCTGCTGCCGCTCGGTGGGCCTGCAGCTGCTCTGCGGACGCGAACGCAGCCGCTGGGGTGTATCGCTGGCAGGCGGAGGCTCCCATTTCCCTGTGTCAGGCGCCATCCAAGGGACAGCTCCGCGTTCCCGGCGGGAGCGGCCCCGCGCTCGGGCAGTGCCGCCCTCTGCCGGCAGCGCCGCGACACAGCGGGGCCCGCTACTTTGGGCTCGGCTTACCTGTTTAGTTTGGCTTCCTTGTTTGTGTTTGGGACGGTGTTTGTTGTTTGGGGGTCTTGTTTGGTTTTGTTTTCACTTGGTTTGGTTTGGTTCGTGTTGCGGTTTGGATGGTGGGGGTTTTTTGGCCACGGAGTTTGCTGCCAGACTGGAATTCCTGCTACGCTTACAGACCTGCTGCTGGGCGTTCCTGGTCTTTGGATGGGTCCCTTGAATCACAGTTTGGAACAGCTGGCTCTGGTTGTGGTCGGATTTCATTTTGGGTGCTCCTCAGCAAGAGCTGTTTGGGGCCACAAGCTTGGTTCACGATTCCTTCCAAGGACCCTGGAAGGGACACATTCATAAAGCCCCACATGTCTCATCCAGAAGGACGGCTAAGTTGAAGCAAGTATCTTCTGCTCTGAAGCAACAGATTTTTAACTGATTGGTACTGTGGGTGCTTGACACCAGGCATTCTTTGGCACAGACTATTCAGATAATCACTTTTTTGACCTTCTAAGTACTTTTTTCTTCCTCACTGACATTTAGAAATATTTTGCCTTTATAGCAGGAAATTTATATTTGTCTGCATTGAAATAGACGCTAACAGAGAGCTTCCTCTATTTCTGCAGCACAAATTAATACATCTATATCTCTGCCACCTGCAGCAATCCCATAACTCACTTTCAGGAGTGCAGTGTATTACTTTCAGCTGTAGGTTTTACATTTAAGCAAGTATCCTATTTTCAACCTCCCCTTTCTTACCCCAGCTTCCTTGCCTTTCATGGCACTCCAAGCAGAAACACATATTCCTTGGCCTTTACAGATTTTTCTTTGTGGCATTATGGTCTGTCATCAAGTCAAGCAGAAAGGAGACACATCTAAACCTCAGCTGCTTGTCTGCACAAATCCACAGCCTTCCTCTGGATTCTCCCCTTGAAAAGGGGTCACTGACCCCGTCCAGGAGTGACTCTCAGCTGCTGGCCAGCCATGCCATGGTCAGGACACAGGTAGGGCCCCACTGCTACTGTTGCAGAAGAGTTTCCTGTATACTCTTGTCTAATCTTTCTCTCATAATTCGTCCCAGGCATCTGCCCCATGGACACTCTGGGAGGACACCCAGTACAATCCCGCTTGCCGAGCATGGACTGCTCTGACCCCTACTAACTTCAGCCTGGTATCGAAAATAGTGACAAAGCAGCCAGGCAAAGGTCTGCAACTTTTATATGCAACATGCAGTGAGCAACAGCCCTGCCAGTAGCCCAGAAAGTGGTCTCTGGTCCTCCTGTAGCAGACTTGACTGCTTGCTTCCCTCAGGATATTAATTGTCAGACCTGGAAGACTGCAGATAGCGCAGTGCCAGGCTTTTGGGCTGAAGAAATACTTATTTAAAACTGAACCTGAGTGTTTTGGTAGAAGCAGAGATGATCATGCTAACTCCCATGATTTCCAAGGTTAAAACTCCAGGCACTTGTCATCACTGTGTGTAAAAATGGTCATGCTATGAAAAGCAAAACATGCACGTGAGGGATAAGGAAAACAGCAGAGAATTTTTTTGAAACATAAAGAAGCCCAAAACTATTTCTTTGCAAGGATCTAGGTTTTCTTTTGAATATGATATGCTTTCATGTCTGTTGTTAAGATCTTCGCCATTCTGTGACATCCATGTCAGCATACACTTGCATCTCTCCAGCAGAAAACTAATTGGGAGTTTTATGAAATTCATTGATCTTGTCTTCTTTTGGGGCCTATACAGGAATTTATGAAGCTATGGAGGTTCGGTGGTAAGGTCTTGAAACTGATGCAAGCTAGACAAATTAAACTACTTTCCCAAATCTGTTTTTGTTCCATTTGCTTGGCTTTGTTTTTGACAGCCTTGTTGTATGGAGCATTTTTTTTTGCAAAAGGAAGTAATCAATCAGTATTTTGTAAATAGAGTACTTTCTTAAGTACAATATAGCTGCATTTCAAAATGGTATTTCCCTGTCGAGGCTCAACACATGTATTTTTTTGTTTCTTCTGTTGAACCTGGCAATATTTTTAATAATTAAATGTGAAAAATTTAACACAAAACTTAAATATTCAGAAGCTTGTTGATGTTAACTATGTCAAATTAACTACCCAAGGATCAAATCAGAACTTTTTAATGAAGGCTTAAAACAGGATTGTCCTTCCTCTTCAACAGTTTTGTAACTTGCAATATTGTAGTCTTATCATTTGTTAAGATAGAAAGTCCTAGCTGTTAAATGAAGTGAACTAACATTAATCATCTGTTAAGTATTTCTACCATTATTTTTGTCAACAAATACAATATTCTGCAAGCATTTAAACTTTTTAAATTAAATCTTTTATGAGAAGGGCAGAGAGATAAAAATATTCTGGTAACTTAGTTACAGAAAAGAGAAATAAAACTGGCAGGTTCTTGTATGACAAAGTTATATTACCTAATCTTTCCACAATATTAATAATCATATCCTTTATTCATTTTTCAGTATCTTGGCTTAAAGTTATTTTCTTCTGACCTATTACTCGCTTCAGCAAGCCATGGAACAAAGCCCATTTTATAGCTTCAATCAGTTTGAGGCTGAACATCTTAGTCATACACAAAGTAAATGTGTGAATGAAACCTAAACTTGGTTTGGAAACTGGGTAAATTCAGGCCAGAAAGATAGATAAGCTGGGTTAAAGAACATGGCTGAAATCCTGTCTGCACTGAAAAGGAGAAATAATTATGTCTGCATCAGATATCTACTTTCTTAGTCTCAGTTCAGGAGGATATAATTCATAGATCATTTAGAGTTTTGTCCTTTTTAAAATAAAATATAATTTTGTTTTGAAATTAGAAAAAACTGTAGATTTGTCCATTTATTTTTTTCTCAATAGAATCTGCTTTTCTTTTTACTATCTTCAACAAATGAGGGAATCACAGGGAGAAAAAATTCTTTATCACTTTAAAAGGAAATAATCATGTGTAAAAAATCTGCTTTTTGCTAATTCCACAGCAGGAACAAATGGCAACTAAGAAATCAACTTAGTGACTAAGAAATCTTTTTTGTATTGATAGAGAATGTTTTTCTCAAATTCTCTAGTGATGACTTAAGAACTTCAAGCAGATTTCTCAGTGTAGAAGCTGGCAAAGCCAAACACAAATTTTTTTCTGGCAAAAACATTGCAAATGGGAACAATATTGATGTGAAGAGAGAAACACAGTACTATCATTTACTGAGTCACACTGGGGAGGGGCAAGTTTTTAACTTAATTTTCAACAAGTTGGTCTCTTCAAAGCTACTTGTTGAACTCTATTTCAACAGGCTGTGTATTGCTTAGCATAACAGCTGTGGAAAATAAGAACACGATTTCTCTTTTCCTTTGCATCTCAAAGCCTTTTGATTGTCACTCTCTAGCATACATTTGCAAGGAGTGTACCATATCAAAGGGACCAGAAAGGCAGTCACTGGAGCAATGGCTTTGCCATTGGGTTTGCATTTCAAAGGAAAAGAACAATTTCCTAGATGTGCTTCAAAGCAGCCAGCTCTTGTACCTTTTCGTTTCTTGTGTCTGTTGAGGACAACGCAGTGCTACCAGCAGCACTGGGAAAGCGTCGTTTGGTCCCAAGTCAAAGAGCACTTCACACAGCTTTAAATTTTTGGCCTCTCCCTTGAGAAATAAATGGATGCTTGTGGGATTGCAGATTGTATAAAGCAAAGCACACACTGACTGTACATGAAGCGGAACAAAGAATTCTAAGCCTGTTCTCCCAGGAAATACTGTTGATTGCTGCTGTGAAACCAGATAGCCCAGCTCTCCTAACTATTTTTGTTCCTACTTATGCATCAATATGTTTTGACTATGCATTCTTACAAATATTTCAGCATTTCTTTCTTGGTGCTGTATTATATGTTCCAGGCTCACCAATATACACAATTTTATTAGGCTTTATTAGGATGAAGCTGATGCTAGCCCAAGCAGGCATTTCCTGGAGTAGAGGATCACACCAAGGCACCTCAGGGACTTTTCATAAACTGGCAAAACCTCAGTGTTTGTACTGACTGAAGAGTCCCAGACCCCTGAGCAGGGAGAGATGAAACTCTGAGGGACAGTGGCTGTCCTCCCACATGGACAACAGCAGAGCACAAGCAACTGGGGTGAGGCCAGGGCATCTGCTCACTCTGCTCCAAAACCAGCAAAAAACATGGCAGAGCCTCACAGAAAGGCACAACAAGGCATTGTGTCCTGTTGTACTCGCTGTTCTCACAGCAAGTCAGAAAAGGGTGCCGGAAGATAAATTCATACTCAGTTACTCTTGAATGCATTGACACCATGAATCTATGTGCGGTGTGTTATTGCCCCTTGATTTGGAGTAGTAAGGCACCATTGTAGGTGCTGTGCCTGCCAGGTGCACAAGTGCCTGGATAGTGCATGAGGCACTGGATGGGGCTTAGAGCTGGCCAGCAGCCTGCCTTCATGCAGCCTCATAAAATACAAACGCAAAAAGTAAAAAAAAAAAAAAAAAAAAGGTAATAAAGAAATCTGAGTTTGCAAGGGATTTTAGGTATTTGGACAACAAATAGAATTTACACAGAAAAATATTTCTTTTCTCTCTAGTCTTGAAAATGCACTTCTCATCGTTTTTTGTGTCTGGAAAAAACAAAGTGCTGTGATATAAAATTAAAATAATACAAACCTGGTACTCCACATGATTTTTTTTCTCATAATAAGTCCCAGTCTTTTCCTTCTTTATACATTTTTTTCTGTCTCAATGGCTCTCTAAAATGATCTCTATTGTCATTGTCTCTCTCTATTGTAAATTTTAAAATGATAAATCAACACTTTGGGCTACATTTACTTTGTAGAAGGATTTGCCTGTTTCCCTGTGAGGCAGGAAAGAGTCACAATAAAAACAGCATCAATTAATTTACACCTACATAAATACCCTGGACTATCAAGAGGCACCTACTGGTTTGGTGAGGAAAAAAGTGAGAAAAGATAATCCTGTCAGCTGCAGTGGGTACAATGCCACATCTTCACATCTTCTGGCTTGATGTGCACTACCAGCACTGTCTCAGGTCCCTCTGTCTCAGGTAAACTGTCCCTTCACCCTGTTCACTCCCAAGTGAGGAAAGGAACAGACCATCCTCTGTCATCTTGATAATTTAAATATCTGGCTGCATTGAACACACTGAGCCCCACAATATCCACAATTCTGAGTAAGATGGGCCTAAGAACAATTTGAATAAGTCCTGGTGTCTTCTGACTTTCTTAAAAATGTAATGAGTAGTCAAGTAACTTTCCAGGAAAAAATACAGATACATGCACTTAAGCACAAATATAAGTACATTTACCCAGGATGTCTATATATAGGTAGGTACTATAAGAAATGAAATTAGTTTTTCCTAGCCAAGTGTTTAGTTCAAATCCCTGCAATTCCATTATGAAATGACTTCTCAAATGAATTCTCATTTTTTAATTTTCATGTATTTCCTACCTTGGTTTTGAAGTATTTATGAGGTTGTTTCTCAAGCTTTCCTCTTCCATCAATTTAGTTATGGTGTTTTTGTGGCATGCTATATGGCAAAACATGATGACTCACTTAAATTAGATTTCTAGAAATTCTACCCTTGAAAGTTATACCACAGTTCTCTTTTTAAGGAAGGATGGATAGATATGGAGACAACATTTTTGTTGGAGATGGGCATCTTTTAAATGAACTAACACAGACAGTCTAAACATAATCCTTCTATTCGAGTTCAGACAGAGGCACTTGCACATTGTACCATATAGGAAGAAACTAAATGTTCCCCTGTTTTAGCCCACCAGTTTGTAGTGGGTTACCAACCTCAGAAACAGTTCTGGACAATAAGCCAGACTGTTCTGTGAGTTGTCCATATTTAGCAGCACCAGTGGGAGCCTCCTCTACCTGCCTGGTTATCTTCCCTGCTCAACCACCCATGCAGGACGGTCACTCAAGAGTACAAAGAAGAAAATAGTTATTTTTCCTGTCTTCTGAAATTACTTGTCCTTTTTTTCCCTCTTTTTTTTTTCTACCAAATTGAAAGTCTTCTGTTCTACCTAGGTCACTTTCTCTCCACTTTTATCTGATAGTTTAAATCTAGATCTGTATATTTTTTTTCTTTTTTTTCTTCATTAGTCAGAGTGAACAGAGGAGCAGAGAGTACTGCTGCTTTAGTTGTTTTCAGGTCTGAGAAAAGAGCAGAAAACCAGCTAGGATAGAGCAAAAGAGAGGAAGAATTTAATAAACAGACAGGAAAAAATAATTTTGTAGAGAAGTATTTTTATAGTGTTTAAGGCCCCCACTACTCCCATGCAAATGTCTTATGGGAGACAGGAAGAATACAAAGGGTTAAGAACAAGGACTAAGCCTGTCAAACAGGCAGGCTTACAAAAACAAATGGGTCCTTTCAGGCTAAGTTAGATTTTCTCAGTGCAATGTTTATAGTTGGGCAATAAATACACAAAAAGCCTTACTATTTTGCCAAGGAGCTAGAAATATCCTTCAGGCCAAATCAAAGACACTAATTCTAATTTGAGACTCCAGTGCAAATTCTCTTCACACAGATGCACCATTTGTTTTTCTGAATCTCAAAATAGGCTTTCAGACACTTGGTTCTGAGCAGGAACTGAGCCAAAGACCATGAACCGTCTCAGATTTCCCCTGATGGCAAACACCCTGGGATGCACCAGACAGCTCTGCATTCATGTGCTGGTGGGGTACTCAAAATATTCTTCACAGCCCTTTTAAAGTGCTTCCTCAGACAGCCTTCTGTCTATTTTATTACATTTCAGTCAAAAAAAAAACCACTGTCATTTATACCTTTGAGCAACATACTAGAGAATGGTAGCCAAAGCAAAAGCTTACTCATAGTGGGCAACTCTCTACTAAGGGGCACTGCAGGCCCCATCTGCCAGCCTGACGTAGAGGCAGAAGATCTGTGCTGCCCACTGGGGCTAAGATCCGTGATGTCGCCAAGAGAGCAGCCCAACTTGCCACTAGCATGGACTAGTAGTTGCTACTATTTCATGAGGGTGCAAGTGATGCCTCAAGCCAAAAAACGGGCAGGATCAAGGAAGACTGTAAAGTCCTGATGAGGCAGGTGGAAAATATTAGTGCCCAAGTCCTCTTCCTATCTATGCTGCCTGTTGGAGAAATAGAGACAGATGAGAAAGAAATAGAAAGACAGAGAGAAAGATATAGAGACAGACAAGCAGACCCATAGTGCAGATAAAGATCTGACTTTGTGGCTGGTGCCATCGAGGAGATTTTGGCTTTTATGGCAATGATGATAACCTATCAGGGAGAAACAGGAACCACCTGTCTAAAAGGAGCAAGACAATCTTTGGCAGCAGGCTGTCCAGTTTGGTGAGACAGACTTTAAATGCAAGGACTGAGGGCTGGAGATGTGCTGTGTCTGAAGTGGCAATGCTCCTGCCACTGCTTCCTCCTGTGGAGCTAGTACAGCAATCAATGTCCCTTGGCTGCCTCTCAAGAAGAGAACCATAGGGCAAGCCACATCAAGGGTGTGTATGGCTTTGGTAAATCCTCTTATGTCCCTTCTTGAGAACCTGAAATGTCTGTACACAAATGCATGCAGCATGAGGAATAAAAAAGAACTAGAAACTTAAACAGGGCCTTGATCTCATTGCTCACAGTACAGAAATGTTGTCAGGGATGGCTGTGTACTTTATAGAAAAGACAGGTCAACATGGCAAGGTGATGGCATTGCCTCATAAGTGAGGGAGCACTGAGGATGTGTTGAGATCTGTTCAGGCACAGATGAAAAGCTGAGAGTTTATGGGTAAAAATTAAGGGACAGGTGAACGAGGGTGACACTGTTGTGGGTGTTTGCTGCAGGCCACCTGATCAGGAGAAGGAGGTTGATGACCTGGGAAGCAGCCTCACAGTCACAGACCCTGGTTATGCTGGGGGACTTCAACCACCCTGATACTGTTGGAGGGACAGCATGGCTCAGCACACCCAGGAAGTTGACCAGTTACCAGGAGGGTTACTTTTTGATGGAAGTGGAAGAGGACCCAAGAAAGAAAAGTCTGTTGCTGAACCTTGCAGTAACAAATCAGAAGGGACTGGTCAAAGATAAGAAAGCTGGGAGCAGTCTTGGCTGTAGTAGAACTCAGGATCTTCATGGAGGAAGTAAAACGCTGAGGACTAGAATCCTGAACTTCTTGAGAGCTAACTTCAGATAAAGGGGTCCAAGAAAGCTAAAGAGTATTCAAGCATCACTTCTTCCAAGCTCAAGACCAGTGTATCCCCACGATAAAGAATTCAAACAAGTGGGCAGGAGATCTGAATGGATGAGCAAGAAGCTTCTAATTGATCTCAATCAGAAGAAAGCAATTTATGGGATGTAGAGAAAAGGGATAGGCTACATGGGAGAACTATAGGAACATCATCAGAGTATGCAAGAATGCAATAAGGAAAGCCAAAGTCCACTTGAAATTGAGTCTGGCAGGGGATGTTCAACAAGAAGGACAACAAGAAGGGCTTCTGCAAGTATATCAGCAGCAAAAGGAACATTATGGAAAATGTGGCGCCTCTGCTGAACCAGCTGGGTGGCCTAGTGATAGAAGACACAGGGAAGGAAGAATTACTGCATGCCTTATTTGCCACCGTCTTTACTGCTTAGGCCAGCTCTCAGGAATCCCAGACATCAGGGTTAAGAGAGGAATGCTGGAAGAAAGAAGATGTCCTCATGCTCAAAGATGGCTGAGGGAATTGAGGGAGCCAGCAGGTATCACTGTTTAGACACTCTCCATCATCTTTGAAAAATCATGGAGTACAGGAATGGTGCCTAGTAAATGGAGAAATGGCAATGTTACTCCCTTCTTCAAAAAGAGAATACACAGGAAACTACCAGCCAGTCAGCTTCACCTTCCTTCCTAACTCTGGAAGTCATCACCAAGCCTGTAAAACAAAAGAATGTAATCAAGGTAGTCAGCTTGGATACCAAGGGGAAATCATGCTTGACCAATCTGATGGCCTTCTGTGATGGCATGGCAGGATGAGCTGGTGAGGGGAGCTGTGGATGTTATCTACCTTGGCTGCAGGGCTTTTGACACTGTCTCCTATAACATACTTGTAGGTAAGCTCAGGAAATGTGCAATAAGGGGAATGAACAGTGAGGGCGATCAAGAACTGGCTGAATGTCAGAGCTCAGAGGGTCAGCAGAGTAGAATCCAGTTGAGGCCTGTGGTCCGTAGCATTCCCCAGGGAGCAGTACTTGATCCAGCCTTGTTTATCAAGGATCTGGACAAAGGTGTAGAATGCACTCTCAACAAGCTTTCTGGTATGAAACTGGGGCTGATATATCAGAAGGCTGTGCTGCCATTCAGGGAGTCCTTGGTAGGCTGAAGAGTTGGGTGGAGGGAAACCTAGTGAGGTTCAGCAAGGGAAAGTGTAGGGTACTGCAACAGGGGAGGAATAACCCCTAGTACCAGTACAGGTTGGGGGCTGACCTAATGGAGAGCAGCTCTGTGGAGAAGGATCTGGGAGTCTTCACAAATGACAAGCTGACCGTGAGCCAGCAGTGCCCTTGTGGTCTGAAGGGCTAATGGGATCCTGGGGTGCATCAGGAAGAGTACTGCCAGCAGGTCAAGAGGGAGGTGGTCCTGCTCCTCTACTTGGTCCTAGGGAGGCCACTCCTAGAGTGCTCTGTCCAGTTTCTCAATACAAGAATGACAAGGAGCTAGTGAAGGGGGTTCAGCAGGGCCCACAAAGATGATTAAGGGTGTGGAGCATCTCTTTCACAAGGAGAGACTGCAGGAGCTGGGCCTGTTTAGTCCAAAGCAGGGAAGACTGAGAGGGGATCTCATGAATACAAATATCTCAAATGTGAGTGCCACAGCTCTTTTCAGTGGTGCCCAGTGACAGGACAACGAATAATGGCCCATAAAATCAAACACAAGGAGTTCCACATTACAATGAGGAAGAGCTTAAACTGAGAGTGGGAAAGTACTGGAACAGGCTGCCCATGGAGGTTGTAGTGTCACTGGAGACATTAAAAATCCACCTGGAAGCACTCCTGCTCTCCCTGGCTCTAACTGAATGTCTTCGCTCTGTCAAGGGCAGAGTTACCTTGTGCAGTAGCCATAAGGGGCAGCTTATTCTATACCCTGCACAGTGGGGACAGAGGGGTGTGGGGTTTTCCACCAAGGTGTGCCAGGTGTGCCCTCAGGTGGCACTGGCTTCCATATGCTGAGCAATCCCATGTCAATTATTTGCCTGTCTTATACACTCTGCTGTTAGTATTGCTGATGATGCTGTTTATTTTCTTATTTCATTGCTGTTTCTCCTTATCTCAGTTCTCCTTATCTCAACCTGTGATCTTTAACCTCTTTGTGCCTCCAATTCTCCTTTCCATCCTGTCACAGTGGGGAGGGAAGGGAGAAAGCAGCACATGTAAAGGCTGTTTCCATGGAAACACTTAATTGAGGAATACCTAATTGGATCCTAAACCATGACAGTGACCCTGCCTTGGCAGGGGAGTTGGACTAGATGATCTCCAGAGGTCCCTTTGCACCTTAAATATTCTGTGATTCCATGACAATTCAGCAGAATACTGCTCTTGGTTTCAATACTCCTCCTTCCACAGGAGTGTCAGTCTGCCTCTCCTAAAGCACACACATCCGTATACTGGCTGTTTTAACTGCACTCATGGGAGATTCCCTGTAGATACAGCATCCCTTGCTTGCACGTGCACACACAGCTGGCCTGAAGGCAGCAGTCAACAGGAGCTGAACTTTAAAATGCCTGCAAACAACAGCATCAACAAATGTAAAGATTGAATGAAACAAAGGAATGCAGATTTAAGTGGATTTAATTGTCAGAACTGGAGCCAGGCAGGTCCACCCAACTTAAGGTCTTTTGGCAGAGCTGTTCAAGTTGGAGAGCTAAGCACCATCGGCTTCCTCTGTTGGGAAATGGGTAGGTTCCCTTGAAAATACCCAAGCATCAAGTTCTTTTGCATGTGCATTTTCCTTCCTTGACTAGGGAGGGAGGCTCAGGCAGCCAAGTTCCTAACATCAGCATCAGTAAAAGCCTCGTAGTCAGTCCAAACTGTGCTTTAGTCCTCCTGAAATGAGAGGTACTGGTGTATGAGCACATTTGAGAACCAAAGCAGTGCTTTCTTCCCACAAGTCACCTATTGTCATGTTTCACAGGAAAAACTATTTCAACCAGGATACTCAGGAGCCAGGATGCAATAATGTGAATGACTAAGATACTGTATTTCAGCTTTTATTTAAAAAAAACAATACATCACTTTTACATTTCAGAATATTTTCAAACAAGGCCTTTCTGTTAAAGCTTTAGGTATCTAAAAAGTGTCTACATGATTCACAGCTGCATGAAGCTTTGCAAGTCACACCATAGTCACCAAACAGCTATATTGCACAAAGATCCACACAATATCACACCATTTTTAGCTTAGTCTACATTGTAAAGTGCTGTTTCATAGGGAGAAACTTGAAAAAATAATTATTTAGATAGGCAAGTACTGCTGAACTGTATTTCTGAAAGTTGACACTTCCATGGTAGTGGAAAAAATATCACAGCATGTTGTCAGTGCCTCTTGACAGTGTGTTTTTTTATTTAATAAGCTGGAGTAAGCACCAAAAAGTACTGTCTGGAATGCATACTAAGTATTCAAGTAACACCAAAAGCCAAATAAATTTTTAAACTCAGAATGAGATAAATACAAACAGATATATCAAAAGGTAGATAAATGTTTAAAGTAGCATCAGTTTCTGACCAGTAGAGTAATTGCATAGAACATGTTAAATGAATTTGAAACTCTAGTAGAAAAAAGCCCCTACATTTTTAATTTCTTACTTCTATATTCTCAAACCAATAATCTTTTTTCTGATCAATGAGTCTGAGACACTGTCTCCATATCTGCAACAGAGTGTTCCATTTATGAATATTTCCATAAAGTAACAAAAGGTCTGGTGATACCAATCCAGATGCTAATAAAAAAATCTAAATGTGGAAATATGGAGTGCTAACCATGACATAAACGCTCTAATTTAGACCAGTTTCTGAAACAGAGGAATCAAAAATGAAACATTTGTCGATGGAAGGAGATTTGGTCTGGAAAAGAAAGTTCAGCCCTACAACCCAGAGTTTTAAGCCAATAGCCAGTTTGGTAGATGAACTGACTGTTGCCAATTATGCAAGGGGAGAAGTCACAGCTACTGAAGTGAGAATCCTTTCTCCTGGCTCTGACTGCTGCACTTACATGCAAGATCATGACTCACCTACTCAACAGACTAATGTAAGAGTTTTAAGTGTTTGCTTGACTTGTGGTTTAATAAATATTGGAGGGAGGAAAACTGGAAGAAACAAAAAATCTTCACAGCAGAGAGATCTGTTAAGACTCACTACGACTTAGTTTGCTCCAAGACCTGGAAAAGCAAACCAGCTAAAACGTGGGCATGTTTGTGTTACCAATGAAGCTACTCAGGAACATCCAAGTCTAGAAGTGACTGAAGAGCTGCAGAAGGCCCTCAGAACATAGTGACTAGGTAAACAAGCATTATCAACACGAACAAATGCAAAACAGCACAGCAGGTGGGGGAAACCCTGAGTGCACAGCTAACCATCAGGACTTCATGAAAAACACTGCAGAAGAAGCTTCATCATGAGCCTAGTAGTGGGTATCAAACAAAAAAAAAAAAAACCAAAAAGGAAAATATGGTTTTAGGACTACAAGAAGAAGGAAAACACCAAACTTCTTCATCCTTCACAGCAAGAGAGTGTCTTATGGACAGACTGTTCAGGCAGCCTCAGCAGGCAGGAAGAGAGCAATGGCTTCAATCCAGTAAGAGGGAAGATGAAAGGGAGGGAATGACAGAAATTAACAGCTATGATGATAACCATCTAAAACAGAAGAAATTACCAAAAGGCTAACTAGTAAGAGACAGTTTGTCCTTTCTCCTGGAGGAGACAATTCCAAAAGATACCCCATACTTCACACCTACTGCTGGGACATAAAAGTGTTTCTCATGTAACTTATGCTCAATCTGTGGAGTGCACTTCCACACAGCCTTACCAAGACAGAAACATTTGCAAGTGAGATCCAGACAAGAAGTTGCCCTTGCTGGGCGTTTCTAGCCCCAAAAAGGTTGTCATGCTTATGCTGGCATAGACAACCATTTCTGACAGTTTTTTCCAACAGTGGCCACAGTCAGAGCTTAGGAGAGAAGACACTGAGAGAGGTGGACTCCAGGTCAGATCAGTAAAACAGTTCAGACAGCAAAGCCCACACAAGTTTTGCATTATGACCTACATTCACTTAACTGTATTGTGATTTTCAGGTCCCATTTCACAGCTCTACAGCTGTATACATGTACTTAGTAAGCATACTTCACACACATTCATCAAGATGCAACACTATCCCCAAATCAGAAAGCATATCCCCAAATTAGAAAGCTTATCCCCAAATTAGAAAGCACCAAGTACTTATTAGAAACATCCTTCACTTTAGATCCTTATTTTTCCACACGTCAACAGTGCACGCACCCTACTTTTTTTTTTATACATAGGATTCTATAAAGAGAGGCAGTCCACCTCCACTCCCAGTAAGATCATGTAACAGATCCTCCTGGAACATAGGTCAAAACTTATGGAAGACAGGAAAGTGAACAGGGACAGCCAGATGAGTTCACTAAGGGCAAGCATTGCCTGACTCACCTAGGGGTCTTCTGTGACCAAGTGACTGCACCAGTGGATAAGGAAAGAGCTAAGAGATACCATGCACCTGGGCTTCTGTAAGGCCTTTGACAGGATCCCCCACAATATTCTTACCTGTAAACTTGAAAGAGAAGGGTTTAAGTGAATGGACTATTCAGTAAGGAATTGGCTGGACAGCTACACCCAAAGAATCACAATCAACAGCTCAATGTCCAAGCAGAAACCAGCAATGAGCAGCGTCCCTCGAGGGTATGTACTGGCACTGGTGTTGCTGTGTCCCCAAGACCAAGCACGTGGATCCAGGTAATCTCCACTATGAATACAGACTGGGGGATGGAGAGAAGCTCTGCAGAGAAGGACTTGGGCATCCTGGTGGATGAAAAATCGGCCATGAACCAGCAATGTCTGCTTACAGCACAGAAAGCATCACAAGCTGCCCAGGTGGCCATCAGGGCAAGGAAGATGATTTTCCCATTCTGCTCTACCAAGACCCCACCTGAAATACTGCATTCAGCTCTGGGGTCCCCAGCACAGAATGGTTCCAGAGGAGAGGCACAAAAATTATCAGAGGACTGGAACACCTATCCTGTGAAGACGTTGTGAGACATGGAGCTGTTCAGCATGGAAAAGGCTTCAGAGAGACCTTATTACAGCCTTTTAATATACAAAAAGGATTTAAAAGAAAGATGGAGAGAGACTTTTTACCAAGGCCTGGAGAGACAGGACAAAGGACAATGGTTTTAAGTTAAAAGACGATAGATTTAGATTGGATATAAGGAAGAAATTTCTAGCAATAAGTGAGGTGAGACATTGGAGAAGGTTTCCCAGAGAAGCTGTGGATGCCCCATCCCTGGAAGTGTTCAAGGTCAGGTTGGATGCAGCTTTGAGCAACCTGGTCTAGTGCCAGGTCCCTGCCCATAACAAGGTGGCTCGGACTTAGATGGTCTTTAAAGGTCTCTTCCAATTCAAGCTGTTCCCATGGTTCTATGATTCTGTGAAAAACTACTATGTGATACAGTTTTTAACATCAGAGGAACTGAAATTTGAAGGGAGACATCCTTTAAGGCAGAAATTAGGTCTCAAAACTTAACCAGTGCATTTTTAACATTCTTACTAAAAAAAATCCAAGCTGCTACTAGATAAAAAAGTAATCTATAAAAGCAAGTATTAAAAGAAATACCTGATTTTTTTTTTTTTAATTCACATATGATTACTCATGTCAGCAACTCATTTGCTTTTGCCTAAATACCAGGTACTATTTTTCACACATGCAAACATTTCTGATTTTTGACTCCAAATTCTGACATTTAAGATACAATTGCACTTTCTTTTAGATAGCTTATAGTAAAAGCCTGGAAGAATAAAGAATACCATTATGCCATCAACTATATGACACTGAGTGTCAGAACTTGAGTTTTAACTTACAATCACATTAAGGGTATACAACATGCAATCAGATTCAAGTTTACCTTCATCATTCCAAGTATAACTTAAACATTCAACACCATTTCTAATTTCTTCCTCTTTTAAATTCTATTTTTTAATATGCTATTTTGTGCTGAAAGGCCCAACTGGTGCTCAGGGGTTAACTGGAAAGCATTTGACCCCACAGAGGCATTCAGGCAGATTTCTTAAAAGGAAAATGGCAATCACACAACGCCAGCTTTGATTTCATTAAATACAAAACTGACTATGCAAGGATTTAAGTTAAATAAAAGGCAGATTTCTACCCCGAAGAGTAAGTTTTGGTTGCTAGTCCTGAAAAGTAAATTTTGGTTGCTAGTCAGACTTCTTCCCTGCTTCCCCCAGGAAAAGAAGTCTGTGGAGAACAGCATTGCACAGATCACAAGAAAGGCAGGAGAATTCCTCTGGTGCTGGAAGTGCCTGGACCATTTAGTTTTAAAAAATCACAGGCCAGAGGCTTGTGAGCAACATGTAGGTAGAATATAATTTATCAGGACTAAAAGCTAAGGTAGAATTCTTCTGCTTTCATTTTCTGTCTCAGAACAGGAAGAGATTACTGCACTAGATGTCGTCGTGGTACTCCCTGTGCTTGGCTGTGACAGCTTCCTCAAGATGCACTGCTGCACCGCCCATCAAAGCAAACGCTGGGTACATTAAACCAGAGCAATCCACCTCACACTCATACAGGCACTTCATACGGCCTGCATCGTAAAACCCCACCCTGCCTCTGTCACAGTCAAGGCAAATGCCCAAGCACGACGGCAGGGGAAGGATTCTGCTTGCTGGATCCTTGGGAGCAGCTGGTGTAGCAGGGATGAAGAACTTTTTCATGCCTAAAGTGACCAGGGTGCAAGGCTGAGATGAGTCAAAGAAGGCATCTTCACTCCCACTGTCATGACCACTGTCTTGCTCATACCTGCAACAGAAAAAAAAACCATGTGCTTTTGTCAGATGCTGAAGTGGGATCAGTGATGTGAACTGGAGAAAATGTTTTTGTAAGACAGACAACTCCAAAAAGATTGCATCCACTGGCTTCCACTAGTGACACACACTAGTGACAGGTCACCAGTCTGGTGTCACCCCATTCACTGTAACCTTTTGTGCCCAAAACAGGAGCCAATTGCTCATCCAAAACAATGTGTTTATCCAGCTGTGTGCTGAACAGTTTCTCCAGAAGGCTCCTGGGAGAGACAGCATCAAAAGCTTTACTGAAATCGTAAGAGATTACACCAACTGGTTTTTCTTGGACAGCTCAGTGGGTTACTTTTGTCACGATAGAAAAGGTTAAGTTTTTCAAGCAGGACTTTCCCCAGGTGGCTGCATTGTCCTTCAGGTGTTGTTCAGTAATTCCCAGAATAATCTTCTCCATAATTTACCAGTCACTGAAGTGAGACTGACAGGCCTATAGTTACCAGGGTCATCTTTCCTGCCAGTCTTGAAAACTGGGACAACATTTGCCAGCTTCCAGTTGACTGGCACCTCTGAAGACCATTGTAACATCAGAGGAGTTTCACAATGACATGAGCCAGCTCAGTACTCTAACATGAATCCCATCAAGCCCCACAGATTTATGGGGATTGGGGTGGAACAATAAATACTGCACAAATTCGGGGTTGGTTGGGAGTTTATCATTCTCACAGTTGTGGTCCTCAAGTTTTGGGACCACAAAGCCCACCACTGGTGTTGAAAACCAAGGCAAATAAAGCATTAAACATCCCTGTCTTGTCTCTTGTCTAAGAGTAGTGAGGTGGTCATCCTCCTTCTGTAACAGGCCAATGGTATTTCTGACTGTGTTTTGCTATTAACATATTTTTAAGAAACATTTTTTTATTGTTCCACAGTTCTAGCCAGCTTCAACTCCAGTTGGGTGTTGGCCGCATGAATTTTCTCCTTCAAATGTCAAGCAGCATCTCTTTATTTCTCCCATGTTGCCCAACCTTGATTCTATTGGCCTTACCCTTTTTTTTTTTGCCTTAGGTCTAGATCTCTGCTCACCCAAGCCGGCCTTCTGTCTTGGCTGCTTGACTTAGGACATTTTGGAATCGCCTGCCCCTGTGCCCTTACAAGGTGGTACTTAAAAAGTGACCAGCACTGATGGACCTCAGCACCTTCAATAGTGACCTCCTAAGGGACTTTACTGACTGAGCAGCCTGAAGTTTGTTCTCCTCATGTCCAGAGTTGAAGTTTTGCTGGCACTTTTCCTACTGACAAGACATTTTAAAACTTGATCACTTTGTGGTTGCTGTGGCCAAGACAGCTACTTATCTCTGCTTTGCTCACAAGATCATCTCTGTTGACAAGGAAAAAATCAAGGAGGGCACCTTTCTCAACTGGGTCCCTTAGTACCCAGACCAAGAAGTTATCATCCATGCATTTTAAGACTATTCTGGACCTGTTTGTATCATCTATGTGCTGCTCCCAGTTAACACGTGACAAGCAGAAGTGCTCTACAAAGACAAGGGTGGTTGATGTAGAGATATTCTTTAGTTCCTTGTGGCCTGTAGTAGATTCCCACAATGACATCCAATTTGTTTGTCCCTTAATCCTTACCCAGAGGAACGCAACTGCAGCCTGCCAACTGCAGGCTCCATACATTCCAGACATTATGTTATAGACAGTGCCACCCCCCACTCTGTCCTGCCTGTTCCTCTCAAGAGCCTGTAACCAACAAGACACTCTAGTCACAGCACTCATCCCACCAGGCTTTGCTTACCCCAGTGAAACATATTTAAGCCAGGCAGGAAGATGTATTTAGTAGGTGGAGAAGACTCACTTGGGTTACTTCAAACAAGTAATAACAGCTGAATTCCAATAAGGACAAGATCACAGAAGGCTTCACTATGGAGTAGATGTATCTAAATGTACTTATGCTAAGCAATCATTAATGAACCAACAGGCACAGTAAAATAGTTAACTTGAGAAGTAACTTAGCAAATATGCCTAATCCTTACAGACAAGAACATGTCCTGTGAGTTTTCCATGATTGCTGCTACATTTACAGTATCTGCAAAATTCACAAAAGAAAAGGCAGTGTTTTAGTGGTTTAAGTTTGTGGGCTTTTTTTAAAGTGCTCTGCCTGAAGACTTTCCTGAACAGTTTCCCACATGGTTACCGAAGAGTCTGCAGACATTCTTGGTCAGACTACATGCTTTTCCCTCCACCTCTGTCCCCAGATAAAGACACATGGAGAAGCACATGATCTGTATAGACATTCCCTACTTAGGATTTCAGTTTTGGGATGCTTGTGGGGGCAGTTGTTTCTGTGTCAGCTAAAATTTTGCAGATATCTATGTGGAGAAGGAAAAAGAAATCAGGACATTTAGAACTAATTTCTCACTTAGCAAATGGGTTCACCTTGCTTTAAGCAGCTCAAGATTGTGCTGACACATTTTCCTGATGCTATACAGGAGGAAGCCAAACATCTCTTAAATTTCTGGAAAAGAGTCCTCAGGAGAGAGTCTCCCTCCCTGCAGTTCCTACACACATCCAGGCTTGCTACAACTGTGATTGTGAGATGGAAATTTCTTTACTTTGTCCACTATACTTTGGCTTGTGCTCAGTAGCACTCCAATACAGGATGTAAACATGCAGCCTGGGGTAAGCCAGTGACTTGGAATCCACAGCTACTGCAAAACCATACAAATATATACAGTGAGCACTGTACTTCTGAAAGGCTGCCAAACCTTATATGCTAAGGCTAATAAGGCAGAGTCTTATTATTGATAATTAAGCAGTGCTTAATTAAAACTTACACTTATTTTTAATCCTCTTGCTTTAATTGACATTCTTTGGCATCGACAGGAACCTGACTTCTTTCCCAAAGAGAAAGAAAATAGGACTCTGGATTATCAATACATTTTTCTGCTAATAGTAAAGGATGAATGGGACAACCTGCTTTCACCATATCCTTCAAACTTTTCACTGGTTAGGTTCACCTTGTGTACTAACTGAGACCAGATTTGCTGCTAATTTACTTTTTTGAAAAGCTATCTCCTTATGTAAAACATGCATTAAAGCAAGAGTATGCAATTTACCTTGGACTGGTCACATCATGGGTATTGTGGAACAATTTCTGTATCTTGTTGCTAGGAACAACTCCCACTTTCACCAGGTATGAATAGGATTCCACACTAAAAGCCCAGAAGTGCTTCCCTTTGGCAATGCCAGTGTCTCCAATGATGTAATCCAGGGTTGTGTAGCATCCAACCTGCAAGCGCTCAGACCCCAGAAGCAGAGGAAATCCAGCCCTACTTTCCACAGAGGTTCTTCTTGGGTTCAGCTGGAGATGTTCATTGTTGTACCCACATTTGTCATCGAAAAGAAAACTGAAAACTGAAAACAGTACCAAAAAAATCTGCTTAGTTATATATTTGGTCTTCTGTGCTTATAAACTACATTTAAAGTCATACTGGCATTAGAATTTGTTACTTTTAAAGGCTACCAGGAATCTCATGGAAGCTAACAGTCTCTGTATTTTACCTACTTAACCTATAACAGTGCTTCTGAACAATTATGAAACTGGTAACAGCGTAGGAGACATCTGGGAGCTACTGGAAAACTACCTTCAGCTCTTAGCAATGATGGGCATAAGAAAACCCCATACCTGGAGCTGGCGGAGTACGCAAAATAACTTCTCGGCTCCAAGGGCTACAGATAGACCCTTTGTATCCTCGAACTCTAAAGGCATAGCTGCTGTCATCATCAAGATCAGATAACACTTTGCTCTTGCCACAAACTTCAGTCTTCTGCCATGTCACACTCTCCTCTTCTTTATTAAGCTTATGATACTCAAGAACATAGATATCAGCTGAATCTGTCTTCTCAGGGCATTCCCAGCTGATCAGAGCTTTGTTGTACATTCTGCACTGCTCTTCATTGATTTCTGGTATTTCTAGACCTGGAATACATGAGGGAAAAAGAACCTCAGAAATTTAGATACAGTGTGTTTTGGAGTTAACCACACAATCAATCCTGGGTAACCCAAAATGTTATTGTATTCCACACCTATCTGTGCCCCTGTGAGATTTCAGCCACTTTGTAACTAGTGACTGTTATTTTTTGCCCATTGCTATTTTGCTTTTCTAGTTATTTTTTCACTTCTATCTACTCGCACTTGTTTTTACTTATTGGTGAAAAGGGATTGGTTAAAACTGTATTGGGAAGAAATTAATTTTAAGGCATCCACCTCTTAATACTGTCTAAAACCAAGACATAACACCTCTGTTGACCTATAGTACTGTTAAAGGGGGGAACCTGACTCTCTAAGTTAAAAGGAGTAGATGAGCTTGGTTGTCTGTTCATAAACTTAAATAAATCCCTTATTTTCTGTTTTTACTTTGAAAGGCTTGAACTTTTTTTTTTTCTGGCAGCTTTAAAAACTATTACTTTCTGTCATGCAATAAAAAGTTCTTAGAAAGACTGAGTGTGATAAAACTACAATTTTTTTTTTAAGCCAGTGGTACTGAAGGCAATGTCATTTTAGTTTCTTTATGAAAGTTGAAACTAACACTGCTGCCAGGTAATGCTTTATGAATCGTGGAGACAGAAGGAATGATGTAAGCCACAACACTGAGCTCTGCAACTGCTGCCCTGTGCAAGTTTTGCCTTTCTCCAGAGAAATCTTTAAAGCTAAAACTTGAGAAAGACCTGATGCTCTCAGAATTTACCATTGGAATGGAAGGACAAGTCACCAAGGATGTCTTCTTGCTTGGCAGTGTCCACCACAAAGTCTTCAAAAGTAGTTTCAGCTGCAGGCCTAAAGCTCTTCAGAGACTCAGTAGCTTTTTGGATTCTGAAAACACAGAAGTGGGATAGCACAAGAGAAAAAAAGGCAATTCAAGTTGGACATGCCTTAAAGTAAAAATGTGAGGTTTTGCTTTAAAAAAAGTCCTGTTTTCATGTACTTACTGATGCCACTCAGAATTTTTTGTCTCTGTAGAAAGATTCTCAAAAGCAAAATTAAAAGGCCTTTTGTACAGCAGTGCAACGATAATGAACAGGTAGTCATTCAGTTGGCCAAGCATTTAAACAATTTGGAGCATTATGTTCAAAGAACAAAACTGATGTGAGGTACTAGTAGCGAACACAAAGATCAAAGAGCTTAAAGGCAGAAGAGACTTGTTAGATTAACTTGCAAATACCTGATAAAATCTCTGAGACAAGGAATTTGTCAGGGACCTAAACAGACTACCCTTTCACTGTCGTCCCACTGAACAGGGCTAGGCATTGTGGCAGGACAAGAGCACTCCTCTCCTGAGTGTTGTTTCCTAATGCACACTCCAATGCAGGAATTCCAACTGAACATGACCAGAATCATCTCCCAAGAATACAACTGCATGGACATCCTGGAATATACCTGCACTTCAAACAGAAGATATTTAAGATACCTGACATGAAGTTGTTTTGCTGTTTGAACGAAACAGGAGGGATCAGTTTCTTTAAGCACTTCTTGAGCATATCCTACAAGGCCATTATTTTCCAGGAGCCCTTGGTATTCTTCCACTTGTGTTTGCAATTTTTCCAGCCTTATATTCTTAGAAGTTTCAATTGCCCTAAGAGCTGCATATTTCTTCTCTTCCAGGACATGATACAATTTCTCAAAACTCTGAGATGCTTCTTGTTTAGCTCTTTCACTGTTGCACTAGGAGCAAACAAAAGACACTTCAGACAGATTCTGTATCACTGTGGCTCTGTACAGAAACATACCTAAGGTTGTTCAAGACATCACAGTAATCTAGTCATCCATTTGACAGACAAGACTAATGAGCTTTGTTATGCTATTCAGCACCAAAAATGACATCAGCACACCACCCAAGCTAGTAGTGAGCATTTGCTGTCTTTAAGAGAGAATGAAGACCAGGAAAGTATTCCTGTGATTACACCTTGAATCATGCATTACATTTGTCTAGACAGCTCATGAAAAAGCACTGCAAAAATATATCAGTCTCTGAAGTCTTCAAGTCTTCCCAGGAGCTAGATTCCCTCCCACCTTCCCCAATCACCTCACCCTGAACTGAGGGTCCATGTACACCCTCTGAACTGTAGTGCCACCTCTGACTACTGCCCTGGATAAAAGAAAATGCAAAACACAGAGGCAATCTGTAATCAAGATACACCAGTACCAGGAGCCTCTGCAATTTCTGCCTTCATGTTTTTCAGCTTGTATGTAACTCTTCTGCAGGGAGATTTTGCCCTTAATTCTGACTTTCTCAAGGTAAACAGGCAACATAAATAGTGCACCATCATAAATACACAAATGCCCTATGTTTAACCCTCTTTGGCTAAGGTGTCAAGTAAGCTTTATTTCATTTAAATCTACAGCAGCACCCAAAAATGAACTTCCCTCTATCTGCTTCCCATACGGCAGATAGATCTAACCATGTGTGATACAGTACTACCATACTTCAAAAATTGTTTCACTACTTAACTGAAAAACCCAATGTTTCAAACACTTTGAAAACAGCTTTGAATCCTTCCTGTGCCTGTACAAAGGCCAACCCCAGACAACCTGCAAGCCACTCTTACCTCTGTTTCTTTCAGCAGCAGATCCAGCTGTGTGATGTGAGCTTTCACCTGGCTCTCCTTACTGATGAGGTACTCAATATCTTTTGAAAGCTTCTCCTGTTGAAGTAAAACAGCAAGAATAGGGCATCTCACACAAAGTGACAACCAGTACAGGCAGGTCATCCAGCACATCCTTAGTTTATCTAGCCATAAGGACAACAGTGTGACACACCAATTATGAGCAGCAGTCCTGTGGAGAATTGATTGGGGACCTGCAGTGACTACAGAGCAACTGTGACTGGTGGCACAGGCTCTAAAGATCAGAGGTAACAGTGTCAGCTGGCTCCCAACCACCCAGAAATCACCATCTCTTAGACTGGGAAAAAGAGGCTTCAGGACATTAAACTTACAGAAAGGAATTGATAATTATTAACTCATTTGTAATAAGAAATTAGTAGAAAAATTAGTAGTTCAAATCACAGATATAGGAGCGAGCATCCCTGTACTTCCTTAGCTGCACGAGTTAGCAGTTGTACAGGAAAAGCCTTGCAAACTCGTGAGGAGGCCAAAGAGCACAACGCACACTAATCTGATCCTTTTTTACTCCTCCTGAGAGCAACAGAGGAAGAAAAGGAAGAAGAGGAAGTAGGTGCCATCTTTAATAACAAATTGATGTTTGAAATCTTCTGTTGTGCTTTGTTTAGGAAATTAACTATGCAGCTTCAGAAACATATAAAGATTCATACAAAGATATCAAAAGATACTTCAGATCCAAAATTTTCAGAAGTGCTTCTCAAGTATCCTCTACCACAAGCTACCTGAACACTTATATTAAAAAAAGTTGATTGTAAAGTTGATTAGCCACTTAAACTTTTTGCATCGTCTGTACTGCTGTACAATTAGCTGAAATAACATGAAAGCACTTATCAGGCGTTATGTTTTCAAGCATCATAGCAAACACAGTGTAGTTTCTTAAACGTGCCCTGCATCACATTAATATATACATTAACCAATGTTGCACATCAACAGGCCTCAAGCCTAGTTCAGAGTCTCCTAAACACACATCCTGGCTTCCATCCACTGGGAGTTTGCCCTCACATAAGAAGTACTCTTTGCCTTCTTAAGGCCAGGTCCAATGATATTTTCTTTCACCTTAAGGGTTTTGTAGGCAGTGCTCATGGTTGTTACTCTATGGTTTGCATGACCTCCACCCAGTTTGCAGAGATGACAAACAGGCCTTCTGCAGATCTCACAGTACATGTTTACTCTCTCCATTTCATGTTCTGGACACATCAAAATCTGTGAGGGGAAAAAAAGGAAAAGACCAGAAACAGTACAGGTATACTTCCAGAAATGGAGGTTCTCAAGAAAAAATCAAAGCACTATGATTTCATCAGTGAATTTCTTATAGTCAGTTCATTTTCTACCTTTTACATTTGTCAACATCACTGAAAGTCACCAGATGAGCACTCACAATTTCACAAGGTTTACAATAAGTAAACCTCTAGCAGGGTCTGTGTAGCTTCCATGTAGCAATCAATCTTTTGCTAAGCCCATGTTGTCTGCAAAGCCTTCAGCACCCTACACTCCTGCTCAGAGCTGTACACGCAATATATAACACACTCGGCCTGTCAAACTTAACCACGCTCATGCCACCATCTCTTGCAATAGCTATGAACTGTTTCTTAAAGCAAGAGCTGACATAACACTGTAGCAAAGTCTAAGCTAGATTTTGATAAACCACATAGCCACTGCTCTTGGAGCAACAGTGTAGCCACCACCACCAGCTATAGTCATTTGAAAGACAAAAGACTCCAGTGTTTCAATCTTTCTGTCTGACTCCAGTTACAAGCTGTTCACACTGAGTGCTACTTCCAGGATTAGCTCAAACGGCATTGCAAGAAAGCTGATGTTTGCTAACAATCATCTTTCAAAAACTGAATTTATTGAAAGAAAAGTTCAAAGATTTTTAAAAAGTGCTGCTCCAGCCCAAGCTCAGGCAACAGATTAAACCATATACAGCATGTGTGTGTGTGTGTGTGTGTGTGTGTGTGTGTGTGTGTGTGTGTGTGTGTGTTGGCTTGAAAAAACAAGTAATGCTTGCTTTTCGTCACTCCAGAGCACTGAAAGACAATATTTGGGTCATCTATTCCATAGAAGTTACCAAAGAGGAACTTCCGAGGAAGCTTTTCAGTTTCAATATGCCCCCACACAAGAAAAGTCAGAAAAGAGCATAAAAATAGAAAATTGTGAGCAGCACAAATACGGACATAGTGAGTTAAAACCTGAAACCAGCTTTTAAGTCTCAAACGTTATCTTAGGCTATGTAAAAAGCCCAAAGACACCAGTCTCACCAGCACTTCCAGACTACCATTAAACCAAATTTGCTATTAACAATCCCATTTGAATTGACTACTGGATTTGGAAGGAAATAAAAAAGGGGAATAAAGGAAACTGCCAAGAAAATCATCTGCGCAGGTAAACATTTCCAAAATCTACAGCCAGTCGGTTAGTCTGTGAAAGTAATTTTTCCACAGCAGTGTGTAGCCACACCTCACAGAAAAGCCGTATTCTTGTTCATCTCCTCGTACAAGCAAGAATTATAGCCTGCATGTGAGAGACAGCAGAGGTCAGCAGACTGCTCTGTCTTCTCTCAAAACTCAAGAACAATCAGCCCAGTATGTGCTTCTCCCATCTCCACCACACACGCTACAAAGCGCTCTCCAGCCTGGTTGTAAATTAAAGTGGTGACTGAGAACATTGTTTAGGAAATCAGCTAATATCTCATGCTTTCAGCTCAGGTCTCAAAAATGCAGTGCAATGAAAAAGGCACTTTTCTTTCTTTATATTAAGCCCAAACAGTCCTCAGAAAAGTTTCTATAAGAGCACAGTAAAGATCAGCATATCTCTATTGCAAAGTTTTTCAAAGAAGTAGATGTATCTAAAATTGACTACACTATGCTTTTCTCCTTTTTTCCCCATCTTCCTTCTTCACATATAATTAGACACAATTCTAAATCCCACATGTGTATACCTATGCAATCAGAATAATCTAAAGCACTTCACCCCATCTTGCTCTGCTTCAAGAGAATTCAGCCTTTGTAGACTTTTAATCCTGAATTCAGTCTGCATGTAGTATAATACCATAGGGCACTTTTAGAAGTGCACAGGGATCACAAGATGCCTTTGGTATTTTCAAACAGCGATGTTGTAGCTGTGAGGGTTTAGATGCCATAGAAGAGAAGTTTTTAACAAGCTGTAGAGAATTTTAAACCAAGGGCTAGAACACAGTATGCAAACTTTCAACCTTCTCATTTATCCAGTTGAGGGACATTTCACACAATGTATGTGCAAGCACATTTGAAAGCACATGAAGAACGTGTCCACTTTTAACTGGCATTAATGTTTTAGACTCAAGGAAAACACCACCAAGTTGACTTCTGGATGTTCACTATCTGCCAGCTTGCTAATTTTAGAGGGTCAGATTTTTCCAGCCTCAGAAGGAAGATACACCATCAGTCAAGAGCTTCTTACACATTGCACATTAATCAAATTTACTTAATCATTAATCAGGACTCCTTGACCATCAGCATTTCTGGCATCTGTGGGACCTCCAGCAAGGAGGCACAGGCACACAGAATGTGCTGGGACATTAAGGCCATTGCTGCAGTCCCTGGTTAGCAAGATGGCATCTGTGACATGTAACATCTGTGATGCAACAAATTCAGAGACACCGCCATGTGCTGCACCATGCTCACCAGCTGGAGACACAAAGGTAGTGGCATTTTGTTATCACTGTTTTGTCTGAATGCAGTAACAGCAGCACCAGTGCACAAACTAGAAATTTGCTACAGATAAAAAAATAATGGTGCAATAATAATGGAGACTTTAACTCCACCTTCTGCTCTTGTTAGATGCAAAGGAGGAGAGAGAAAAAAGATGCTTGGTGATGGATCAAGTTTAAGCACAAAGCATCCAAAGGGGATGTGCCTAAAAGGAGCATGGAAGAGGCCAGGTGTGTCAGAGTTTTCAAGTTTACCACACACAGGCATCCTCCCTAAGCAGTCCCATTCTAGATGCTCAAGAGCAAGGTGCCAATAACGCCAGGGGTGTGGATTCAACACTTGTATGAGCTATTTACTTAAAAGCTGGACTTCATGATCCTCGTGAGACCCTTCCAACTCAAAATATTCTGTGATCTGTGATTATTAGGGCTTAAAAAAAAAAAAAAACTGAACAAAACTGAACAAATCACAAGTAACACAGTCCATTCCACAAAGTAAAAAACGTTATTTTTACATGACCCTTCAAGTATGCAAGTATGTTCTTAATGCCCCTTCAATGAAAACCACTTGACCACCAGCAAAGAGCAAAAGCTTGTGGTTCACTCAATAAATAACAGCAGTAGTCAATAAAGCAATCATGGTCCTAAAAAGCAGCCATCATTGCACAGATATGTCTGCAGCTACATGAGAATGCTGCAACCTGAATTCTGTAAGGTACAGAATACTTACTTTGGGTCTGAAGTTGGTGGTTGGTCCCACATATTCATGCTGGGCTTTCACAGTTCCCCAAGGATGGTGAATTTTGAAACATTCATTGCAATAGCTTGCACTGCAGTCCATGCAGCTCTTGGTGGACTCCTGAGGTGGAGGCTTGCAGAAATCACACATAATAGCAATGGCTGCCCTGGCTGCCTGTCTGTATCTTTCCACAATGGTTTCCAAAGTGAAGTTCCGAAATAAGCCATTGATGCCACGCTCTCCAAGATCAATATCCCGCTGGCAACTCGGACAAGGAAACAGAGTCGATCTAGGAGTCAGTGAATTGCGTTTTCTGCCTGTGTAGACAACAAAACCCAATTTAGGATGAGCAAAAACCCAACAGGTTTAGATTTTAAAAGAAGCACAAGAATTTACGAACCAATTCCAGACTGTAGCACATCATCCAAACCAGTACAACACCAATTCATATGCAGTCTGCCAAGCTAAAGAGAATACAATTGCCCTGACAAGGTAGCGTAATGTCTGACTCCAAGGGACATTACAAACTACTACTCTAAAACTTAATTTTATTTAAAGATAAATTTAGCTCTTGCAATTCTATATTCTTTATCTAGTTTTGGATGCACTCAAGCTGTAACCTTCTGAAACAATAAACACAAAACCTCGTGGAAGCCAAGAGGTTCTTTAGATTAACTGGTTACCAGTATAGAGAGCAACAGCTTCCTAACATATTGAAGTGAAAGATGCATACTCCCAGAGCAACAGAAATACATAGCCAACTTTGAGCTCCCTGAAGTTTGCTTTGGCTGAGTACAAACTTACTTTACTCATCCCAAGAGGTACCATAAAAAACGAAAACAGGAAAACAAGGGAACAGTATGACAGTTAGACCATTTAGTCAAAAAATGCTGAGGCTGATTTAGCCCCTCCTGAAAGGCTTCAATAAAGGACATTGCTAAATAAGCCCTGCACACCAAAGGGAATCTGAGGTATCTATATCTGAGAGGTTATGCTACCCTGAACTGAGAAGCCACAGAAATCCACAGGGATGTGTTAAACAGAGTATTATACCTTTAGTAATTCCTTTATTAACTTCTAAAGGGGGAACTGCAGACAAACTGCACTCTTACAAAACAGCTACACAAATTTCCCCCTCTCTCCAAAATAAAATCACATGCTCAAGAAAAGCCAGTAACTTAAGAAGGCTTTTGAGTCTGTTAAGGAGATGGCTCACACAAACTCAGAGGTAAGAGGTTACCCATCCAGGAGTGCATCCCATCTCACTCACGAACCCACAGGCTGCAACTACCAGAAAGAATCCTTTATGTATTTCAAAAGCAGGCTAAGCCAGTCTTTAGGCTTAAGTTGCATCCTCTCAGCTTGCCCTTACAAACAAAAATAATCTTCTGTAGTGCTGGTGCATTGTTTTAAAATCTCTTTGAGAGCACTGCATATTGGTATAACTAACTGTCCTGATTTCATCTGGGTTAGCAATAATTTTCTTAGTAGCTGGTACAGTGCTGTGGTTTGGATTCAGTATGAGGTTATTACACACTGATGTTATGGCTGTTACAAAGTAGTGCTTACCCCAGATTCAGCACTTTCCAGTTTTCTATGCTTCACCAGAGAGCAGGTGTATGAAAAGTCAGGAGGGAGAACAGCCAGGACAGCTGACCCAAATGGCCAAAGGGATATTCCATACCACAGAATGTCATGTCCAGGACATAAACTAGAGGCAGTCAGGTGTGACAGGGTGGGCACTGGGTGAACAGTTGTATTGTGCATCACTTGTTTCTCTTGGATTTTATTCCTCTCTCTCTTTTGTATTACTATTTTTTAATTATTGTTATCCCTCCAATATTTACTCCAGTATATAATTAACTCTATTCCAACTGAAATCAGGACACTAACAAAATTGTAAATGGAGGTATAACTTAGAGTTGAATTCCTAGTGTTGAAATTGGTGCTTCTTTAGAAAGGGAAATTTGTTCTTCTCTGTATTTAATCAGTATTTTCCCATCAAAAATGCTAATGCTTTATTTCTTACTGAAGTGTCCTGTTATGCTACCCAAAATACACTTGTTTTAGGCTGCTCTCCTGTTGCTCCTTCACCTAACAATCCAAAACCTCCATTCCTATCATGCCCTTTCCAGTCTCTTCAAATAAAGCACTAAACCAACACTCCTATTAGGAATTTATTCCTTTAAATATCTTTGAAATTTGACCCATGGTAGTTATGCATGACTGTCAGCTAAGAAGTCACAATCAGAGCATGGATAAGTGTGCATGCACTGACAGTCTCCCACCCAGCTTGGTCTCATGCCTTTCTGTAAGTTCTGAGCAGAACAACTAGGCTGCATTTACAGAACGGGATGGGTGACAGAAGGCATGGGTATGAAACTCTCTGCTTTAGGGAGCAGAGATTTTTGTCTGACTTCACATTTTTTTAGTACTTACTTGAAATGAATTAATTACTGCACATCCTGCAGTACCTATAACTTGGCATACACAGTAACACACGCATGCAAGGCACAGCAACAACAGTGAAACACAAACTGTATTTCCAGTGTATGCTGCAAGCTAGCACCGCACACAGGAACACAGAGAAATCTTCTACACAGACTTCTACAATGTCCTAGACAAAAAGATGACTTCACATGCAGTGCCATGCAGACAACAGCTACAGAAAGTGATCTAGAATACATACATTTGCTGCAACTAAGAAAATAATCATACAATGCGGCACATATCGTGACTGCCTACAAGTAGAATGCTAGAGCAGAGAGCAAACAATGACAAAGCAAGATAACAAGGAAAAAAAACCATGGTGCAGTGGTCAAGTTTAAAAATACAATCTGAAATTCATATCCATCCCAATGGAGGCCTTTCATTCTGCCTGTGGTGGACCGAAATGAGACTGTCATCATGAGCCATGCTCTGCAGAGACTGGTGACATTGTTTACGGAAAGCAATCCAGTATCAGGGAAGTCCTGCACACCTTCAGATGTCTCATCCCTTTTCATCGACAGCACTATGAGAATTTAGGTTGGGGGTTCTTTCCTCTTTTAAATCCTGTAAATCTATTTGCTAAGCTTCCTGGCATGTTCTGTGAATTGAACACTCAAAAATAAGGAAATACACTCTCTTTTTGCCTAGTGAGTGTTAAAATATTAAGACTCTCATTTGCTTTCTGCTTAAAGGATTTCTACACTTGTATTTTAAGAAGAAAGCACTGATGAAATAATGAATTACTTTGGACACTATCTTTCCTATCAGTATTGTGTCCAATTTGCTGAAACTAAATTCTGGTTATTAAAAAAAAATCCAAACAAACAAAAAGCACACATAAAAAAAAAATACAGAGTAACAAACCCCTTGGATTTCATAGACATATTTAGATGTGCAGCTCAGAGAAACCTAGATCTTACCCACATTCTCTTTTACACTTTGCCAATTCAGCTTACAACAAGCAAATACATATTTTGTGAAATACTAGAAATCATCACATGAAATTTTCCACTGTGATTTGTAAACTGATTGCTCCACTTGCAGTAAGTTGCTCAATCAGTTAAAAAAAATTTATCCTAACATACACTCATGCTCAGACTCACAAATACAGATTGCAAAGACTCAAGTCAAAGAGCAATCTTAAGTATGTCCTTTAAAGACAATGTTTAAACATCATCTTCCCAACGAGAGGTACAACACCTAAAATATTTAAAAGTCCAAGTTGCAGTGAATGGTTCGCAAAGGGATAAGACATCTTAAAGTTGTGGTTTTCAAGTAAACAGTATTACCAGAATTCTATGGTTGTGGAAGACATGGACATTAAATGTGTGAAAGTTTAAAAAAAAAAGATTTAAAAGTCAACTGGATTCTCTTGAAAGGTTGGGGGGGTTTTTTTTAATAGAAATGTGTATTGCCACCCCATAACTCAGTTAATATTTTTGGATGAGTTTTTAGGGGGAAGGAAAAAAGGAAGGGGAAAAAGCATATGGGGACAGCAAGGGGAAGGGGTAAAGAGGGAAGGGGAGGAGAAAAAGAGGGTGTGGAGGGGGAGGGAAGGAAACGGGAGAGGGAAGAACAGAGAGGCCTCGTAAGAGCAGCCAGCAGAGCTAAAATGTTACTTTCAGATACTTTAGTTTTTCACAAATCAAAAGAGCTTTCTGCAAAAAGAGCAGACCCGGACAGCTTTCCAAGAAGTCTGACAGTATCATATGGTATCTCCGTTTTATGACACTTTCAGCCTTCAGCTGAGGCCATTTAAACTTCCTCTTCTGATCAGCTGCTTTGTCCTCCACTGAGTGTGAAATTCAGATTTGTGTTTAGCTCAGTTCACATCTTTCCTGAAGGACACCATATGCCCATGGATTGCCATGTGTCTGCCCATACCGTGGCAACGAGGAAATCAGGGACTTTTTCTCCCATTTTCGACCAACCATTACATTAAGAAAAAAATTAATCAGTGTTAAAAAACTCCACACAATGGCTAACCTGCTCAGACAAGCTCAATTTTGGAAACGAGATATAATTAAAAGACTGACTATCCTTCAACCTGCTTGTGTCATTAGACACACCAAATATTATAAGTCTGTAAGTATAAAATGTTTCATTTTCTTCACATATTCATGTGCTGTGATAAACTGTGAGATTCAGAACTACCTATATGATAGTAGGTGTAAATTTCAATCAGTTCAATCTATTCTTCATCAAATTAAGTAGACTTAGATACAATAAAGAACCAACATTGCATTCCTTTTAGAAGCCATGGCCAAACTCAACTTATAAATGTAAGCAAGACCAATCCAATAATCATACTTCATTACCAGCAAGACAGCAGTTTCATTGAAACTTGGGCATGTAGCTCCTGAATATGAAAAAGCAGGGGGTGGAAGAGCTGGTGTGGTGATTGTTGTGGTTCTGTGTGCATTTTTGCACCCACCAATGTATATTCAGTCATACACACACAAGGAAAAAAATATAATCCAACTCTTAATTGCATTCCAGTCCAGTTGACCTTTAAATCAGTCTTGCACAGAATGAAAAGCTGTCCTTGTAGAACTTCTTTGCGGCACCTTTGCTCACTGCAAAAGCCTTTTTGTGGACTTGACCACTGACAAAAAGCTATATGCTAACCAACAATATTTAACTTGAGATCTAAATGCTAGACTATCTCTAGCCAACACAAGAAGTGAAGCATTTCTACCTCTGCACCCAAAAGACCTCCTCTGTGAGGCTGCAAACAATGAACAGAGAGCTGTTTAGACATCAAAAAATGAGATATACCATTGGTTTACAATGGTTCAAATGAAAAGCATCAACTGTTTTCTCTCCTGTGGCTGTTAAACTCCTGCAGGATTGAAAGGCAATAATGTTTAACTTCCTAGCATATCAAACAATTTTAAGACTTAAGCAGAACAGGAAAAGGGAGAAAGAAGGCATTGGTGGGGAGGGGCACAGGGAGAGATATTTCAAACATTTGCACGAGAGTCAACATAACCAAATTACACGCCTTAATTACACCAACACTGTAATTACAGTAACATTAGAGATAATGGAACAGCAATAAGAAATAGCCTTCATTTTCACGTTACATACAGCAAGATTTTGTCAACTAGAAATTATTTTTAATACAATATAAATAGAGGAATATTTTTAAACCAACACACTAGATTTTAAGCAGCACATACACTCCATTTCAATGAGTTCTGTTCTTTTTACATTAATATAAATTGTACACCTAAACGCAAGCTGGGTGTGCACAGCAAATACAGAACATGACCAAATACAGACTAGCTCCTTCTGGTATACAAAGAATTTAAATGCCAACCCATTTTAAATAGATTATATTCCTTATGGAGACATCAGGGATTCTTTAAGTGGGGGGAAAGAAACCCAAAAACAGTGGGAAGAAGGTGTCATATTCATTTTGAAATGTGACACTTAAGTTCTTGACACTGACATGCCCTGCACAAGCCTCCCAGAAGTTCTAGTGGGTTTTTATTAAGCACATGAGACACCACTTTGGATCTTTTCCTTACATTTTCTTTGTTATGGAGGTGTTTTCTTGAAAATTCCCCTACAGATCACGAAGCTAATTCAGCAAGGCAATGCACAGTGTGAGTACTCCAGATGCAAGACAACAACTATGCAAATCTAAATTGCAAGCTGGTGACCACTGCTGGTACCAAACTGGTCCAAGAGTAAATCTCAATATAGCAACGGAGCTATAATGCCTGTAACATTAGAAGCAAAGACAGTATAATCTGAATTTTAAAAATTATTCTTTAATGCTTCCATTTCCATATGCTTTTCATTCTGCAAATCTGAACTGTCTGAGATGATAATTTTCTTGTGATGTGCATCTGCCCAATGCTCTTTGAGGTAAGAGGGGGGAAGCTCATTATTCCCAAATCTCAACCCTGTCTTGCTCATCAGACAGGTCTCTAGGCAAGCAATCACCTCTCTGTTATCAGGTTTGATGAGGAGATATATTCCCCTTAGCTTGCCAAGAGGGTGGCAGACCACAGTGGATTTAAAGATTACAACTCCTGCAACAAACAACTTGTATTCATATATCTCAGGACAGGGTGGTGGTAGCAAGAGGAGTAGCAAGAACTAGTGGCTTTTTGCTTAACAAACTGATTTGAAAGAGTACCAGTACTAACAATTCAGTACTAGACAGTACTAAGTAGTTGTTTAAAAGAAGTTGATGAAACTGCATTTTTGATCTGTGAAAACTGGGAAGGATGAACTTTAGTAACATGAAATATAAGATAGAGCTTTAGAGTTTGTCTTGTTGGTAACTCCTCCAGAGCACAGGGAGTGTGGTTTTAAAGTGGATAATTATGTCAGAAGAAAGCCTGAAGGCCAAGATGAGGTATCTTTCAAGAAGTAAAGCATGCACAAAGCACTTTCAATGGTCTGTATAAAGGCAGATGGATTACAAAAACTGCAAGAATCTCTCTAGCTCAATACCACAAAGAGCATAAGGAGTCCTAAAGCTAAGAACTCCTTAAATCTTTAAGCGTACCACAATGAAGGAGGATGTTAGGGCTGTCTGCTTACAGTCATCTGTCTTTCAAATCCACAACCGTGCAATAATCATAACGAATGGAAAATTATTTACTGCACACGTTATGAAGTGGGCAGGACAAAACTAGCTCGCAAAGTCTGCACAGGCTCAGAAGGAAGTCAGTACTACTACACTGGGGCTGGTTGAAACCAGAGCAAACCACTAGCAGGCAAGGAAATCACCAAAATCTACATCTCCATGCTACTGAACACAATGCTATTACATCTCCATGTAACTGAAATACAGAAATACACAAACACAATGGTTATAAAGATTTATAGAATGCCACAAAGACGAATCTATTATAGATGAAACAGAGTGCATTGTCCTTAAAAATATTCCCATTGTTCTTGACACAAAATGAACAAGAGTAGCACTATCCCTAAGTCATCTCTATAACCGCATCAGGAGTACCAGGAAGACACTTTAGCAATGGAGACACCATTCAGCTCAAGCCAGTCTAATAATAAAATCACAAAAACATGCACAAATTCTGATACATACCTGATCTATTAATCCTGTCAATTCTGTCCATGCTAGAAGCAGAGATTCTAATTCGAGGGCTACTCTGATTAGAGGATTCTGAGCCTCCATCAGCAAAGGAGTCTTCAAATGCAAAAAGTATTTCTTTCACACATTTGTGACAGATATTGTGCTGGCAGGGAAGGATCAGTGGATGGGTAAACAATTCCTTGCATGCTGGGCAGATAAGCTCTCTTTCAATACCCTTAATGGCAACCTTCATGATAGAAAGAGGGAGAAAAAAGTGTAAGTGCAGCAAAACACGAGCCACCAAGACTTATGGTACTTCTCTATGTCACCAAACCCCAGCTCTGCAGAATAAATGCACACATTTTTATCTGGTTTGAGGCACTTTTCTGGCTAAAACAAATCTCAATTAACATTTATTAAAGCACTGACAGCATTCATTTCAACTGAAGTGAGCATTGCCACTAGGCAAACTCAGTTCATCTTTAGGTCATGTCTGCATTGCAGGGGAGGGAAGAAGGGGAGTAGTCTTAATTCCACTCAAGGACCTAGCGAAACGAATGCAACCATACTTCTTAACAATAGGAGTCCATATGTTTAGCTTGCTCTCTGGCTTACGAAGAGGGAGGAGGAAAAAAAAAAAAAAAGAAAAGAAAAGAAATCAAGTGTCAGACTGGTTAAACAACAGGCTTTTCCGTGTAATTCACGTTTAAGGGTTGAAACTGTCTTGACTTCATCAGGGTAATAGTTCCGAGTCGAGAACATTATTTATTTGTTTGTTTGTTTGTTTATTTATTTACACGTTTATTTACGTCTTTTCTCCGTGGCACAAAGAGCCGCCCGTGGGTCGGAACGGCCCCTCAGTAATTCCGTGAGCCCCGCGGCCGCCCCCGGCAGCGCAGCGCCCGCTCCGCCCGGCGCCCTCCCGGGAGCGCTTCCCTCCGGCACCGCGCCCGTCGGAGCTCCCTGCGAGCCCTGGCCGCCGTCCCGGCTGCGCTCACAGCCCCACACTGACCGACCTGTCGGCGCACTGACAAACAGACAGACAGACAGATAGACAGACACACACCCTACAGCCCCCCGCAGCACACCAAGAGGCACGAACGCACCGCGCCCCGGCGGCCGCGCCCCGCCGGTCCCCCCGCGCTCACCGGGCTCTCCAGCCGATCGCTCTCCATCCCCGCGCCTCCTCCTCCTCCTCCTGCTCCTGCTGCGCCGTCAGCCCGGGCGGGTACTCGGGACTGTGCAGCGCCCGCGGCGGCGCCCGGCGCAAAATGGCGAGCGGCAGGGCGGGCGGGCGAGCGGGCGGGCGAGCGGGGCAGCGCGGACGGGGCGGGGCGGGCGCGGCCCCGGCACCGGCACCGCCGCTCCGCGGAGCTGTCCAGCCGCCGCCGCCGCCGCGCAGCCCCCGCGGGACAGCGAGACCGCGCCGCTATTGTTTGGGTCCTTGTCTTCGGCCGGGCGGCACCGGAAATGCCGCCCGTCCCGGCAGCCGCGAGTGCTGAGCGCTCTCCCGCTCATCCCCTGCCGCCGACCACCGCCCGTGGTGCCCGTGCCGCAGGATTGCTCAGTGGAACGGCTTGGGTTGGAAGGGACCTTGAGGATCACAGAATCACGGAATCGGCCAGGTGGGAAAAGACCTCTGAGACCATCGAGTCTAATCTGTGTCCTAGAGCCATATTGTCAACTAGACCTTGCCCTAAGTGCCACATCTATTCTTTCCTTAAATACCTTCACCACCTCCCTGGGCTTTGAAGAAATTCTTTCTCATGTCCAACCTAAATTTCCCCTGACTCAGCTTAAGATAGTGTCTTCTCATCCTAAACATCTCATTCCAATCGCCTCCACTGTGACCAGGGACGCCTTCCAGAAGAACGGATTACTCAAGCCCCATTCAACCTGCCCTTACTCCAGGAATGGAGCATCCCACAGCTTCTCTGAGCAACCAGTCTCACCACCCTCTCAGTGAAGAATTTCTTCCTAATATCTAATCTAAACCCGCCCTCTCAAAATTTAAATTCATGACCTGTTTTTACACTACCTGGCCATGTAAAAACTCCCTCTCCCTCTTTTTTATAAGCCCCCTGTAAGTACTGAAAAATCACAACAAGGTCTCCGTGGAACCTTCTCTTCATGCTCAACAGTCTCAACTCCCTCAGCTGTCTTCACAGGAGAGGTGCTTTAGTCCTCTGATCATTTTTTTGGCTCTCTTTTGGACTCACTCCAATAGATCTGTGTCTGTCTTCTGCTGAGAATCAAAGAGTTGGATGCAGTAATCAAGGTGGAATCTCATAAAAGCAGAGTAGAAGGGGGTAAACAGATAAACCTCCTTCATGCTGCTGGCCACACTTCTTTTGATGCAGCCCAGAATAAATTTGGCTCTCTGGGATGCAAGTGCACACTGTTGCCTCATATCCAACTTTTCATCCATGAGACCTCCCAAGTCCTTCTACTCACGGCTGTTCTCAATGACTTCTTCTCCCAGTCTGTCCTCATGTTTGGAATTGCCCTGATCCAGGTGCAGCTCCTTGCACTTGCACTCTCTGAACTTCATGAGATTCTCATGGGCCCACGTCTCTGGTTTGTCCAGGTCCCTCTGGATGCATCCCTTCCTTCTTTTGTTTCAGCTGCATTGCTCAGCTCTGTGCCATCTGCAGATTTGCTGAGGGTGCCCTGAATCTCACTGCCCATGTCATTTACCAAGATACTGAGTACCAGTCCCAAGAGAGAGCCCTGAGGAAATCCACTCATCACTGGCCTTCACCTGAACATAGAGCCTTTAACCACGTTTTCTGGCTCCAGCTAACCAGCCAATTCCTTATCTACAGAATAGTCCATCAATCAAATCCATGTCTCTCCAATTTGGAGATAAGGATGTCATGGGGGACTGTGTCAAAGACCTTACAGAAGTTATCTTTTGGTCTTCCCTTGTCAACTTTTGCAGTCATCCCGTCACTGAAGGTGACCAGTTTGGTCAGGCACAATTTGCCCTTATTGAAGCTATTCTGGCTGTCTCAGACCACCTCCTTGTTTTTCATGTGCCTTAACATTTTTTCATGAGGATCTATTCCATGATGTTCCCAGGCAAGGCTCACAAGTCTGTTGTTCCCCAGACCTTCCTTTGTCCCTAATTAAAAATAGGTATGATGTTTCCCCTTTTCCAGTCTCTGGGCACTTTACCTGACTGCCATGGTTCTCAAATATCATGCAGGAGGCATGCACCAGGCAGCTTTTGTGGCAGCTAGGATGAAAATGAGGTAAGGAAGTGGTTATGATGGCCAGCACCTCCAGCCCTTCCCTTATAGCATGTTTCCACTGGAAATGGGGTAGTAAATACCCTTTTCACCATCCACCAGAACAAACACAAAATACTTTTAAATTACCAGCACCTTCAGGTGTTGCAAGGGTGTAGACACAACCATTGCAGTGGCAATAGTTAACATAGCATTAGCCTAAGGAAGAAAGAACACCAGTTAGCAAGCTTGGAGTGAAAGCATGCACTGTCCTCACATTACAAGCAGAAGGAAGTTTAGTTAATTAAAATACATGAGGCCTGGGTTATGTGAATGATGAAACACTGTCAGTTTGACAAACACCAAATTTGACCTACTTGCCTATTTGAAGAAAAACATCAGGATAAGAAGTTCCCTTTTCCTCTCAAAACTACTTTTCACACGAGTCAATAAAACAAACACAGTTGAAATGCCTTACTTGGTCATTATTTACACCTGGGTTTCAGTGGCCTGGATGTGAAACTTTAATGGAAATTTACACTCAGAAATCATGAAGACAGAGATGATTTTCTACATGTCCAGTACTGCAAAGAAGAACTCTCTATAGAAGACTTATAAAGATATTATTTAGCTTTTACTTTGGTAACCAGTATCATAAAAATACAGAGTTCTTTGCTTGAAATTATTCTGATAATACCAGTAAATGTACAGTGAGTGTATTCAAACTGAGACATGTCGCTTAACTGGGTGTGGGGAGAACGGGTTGGTAAGGTCATGTGTTGCCAGCCTTCCAACTATGTTTTGCATAATGATTTGTAAGCCTCTGAATAAGTATATTTTCTTTTACCCACCTCTACTACTCCCCAGCTTCCATGATTCCAGCTTTCCTTACAGGCAGGCAGCTTTTAATAAGCACTTGTCTGCAGTAGCACACTACCCACTGGATTGTGGTGGATGCAGGGCCAAATAAAATATCAGCCTCAGACTAGAACAAAGACCCCTTGGCTCTAAGGCTGCCTTTGACACAGTAATTTTGTCCTTGGTGGCTCAGCAAGGAAAACTATTCTGTGCTCCGTGATAGAGGTGTAGATGGATGTTGCTAGTGCAGACAAGCACAGAGCACACATTTTCCCCTGTCCTCCTGAAGTCTTCAGGAGTACCACATTGCCAACTACTGTTACTGCAAGGACTTGTGAATGATTCTTTGTTCAATCTCTTAACAGATCGTTAAGGTATTATCTTGTTTGTGTACCTGTTTGCTCTCCCTTCAGGGTAGTTTAGAGCAAGACTCTAATTACCACCTCCATCGTATTAAGACATTACATGGAAGAAAATGTTCTTGAAGGTCTCCAAAGGGCAAAACTCTCTCTTCTGCACTTACATCTTTTTACTAGCCTTTTGATCCTCCCCTCACCTGGGACTACTAAATTTGCAGTGCCAAAACTATCGTTAACTTCAGGTACTGGGAGGAAAAAGCAACAGCTAGGAATGACTGATACATTAAAAAGATAAGAGCACAAACCAGTGACAGAAAAGACTTCTGTCCTTAGCTTCTGAAAAGGGGGTTGATAAGATCAGCATAACTACAGAAGTCAGACCTACCCTTCTGCTTTGTTTGCAGCCAAAGATGAGCATCTACTGGACACCCGTTCTGCTCACAAGGGATCCTTTTGCTTGGAGTAATACCAGGGTAGTGTTTAAGTAGCTCTACACCTCCTTCAAAATTCACCCCGGTTGCCTCACAGACAGGGTCTGATCAGGAGTACAGCATGCTCTGCACTCCCAAGACAGCAGAAGAAAACAGAAAGTAGGATGGATGGGTATTGCCATCCTGCTTTCCCCACTACCTCAGGTTAAATGTGCTTGTTAATTCAATAATTAATATGCAGAAATCTCCCAAGTGCTCATTTGTGTTAACTATCAAAATAGTTTCAGGAAGGATGCAGCACTGTCTTCCAACAAGCTAAATCCTACACTTGTTAAACAGTGCAGCTGCAGTCCTACTGCAGGAAAAAACATAAGCCTGTTCCAAAGCACCAGTAAGGTTCTACCAACACCTCTTCTGCCTTCAGTAGGTCCTCAGACCAGAGCTTTTCACAACATTTATTTTCGTGCTGTTTTTGCACCCACAGCTTGAGACTGACTCAGTTTCCTGCTGGTCTGCCTTCGTCTGAGTGCAAATGTTAGAGCCAATGCATCACAGTGGAGATATGCAGGATGAGAGCACACTTTTTCCAGAGCTAGTATGACTGGCTTGGGGACTGAGCTATCACACAGACATTTTTCTCACTGTGCAATGTATTTTCTTTCAGGATGAGTTCAGAGGAGTGTTAGCCCTCATCCTGCTCTCTGTAAATTGGCAGTGATGAAATTTGCTTCTCTGCTTTAGTCCTGAACAGTTGAACCTAAAGAAGATGACTTCTATCCACAGAATTTTCCCAGTCATGCAGGTTGAAAGACAAATTGTTGCCTCAGCAATAAGGCAGGAATTTATGCTTCCTGAGAGAAATGTGCCTGTTTTGGCTCAGGAATAGAGGCTCAATTTTGACTTCATAATAGCTGCTCTTCAACTGTGTGACCCTGAAGAGCTAGCAAGGATCTGTAGACCTTGGGTGTTTCAAAGTGAACATACCTATGGCCTGAGGATCTCATCAAAAAACAAAAATATCAGTCTCTAATCCTCTGGTTCAGGGTTGTTTTTCTTCTCTGCAGAGATGTGCTACAGGACCATAATCCTCAAGGCTGGATGGGTTTCCTAACAGATTCCATGACCTGATCAGCTGGACTGGACAAGTTCAAAAGCTCCCACGTGCCACTGCTGTACACAGAGTGCTGAGTCAATAAAGACTGCACTCATTGAACTGCCAGAATACTGGGTCTGCAAAAGCTTTGGGTAGGATTTCTAGCTAGCATGTCTCAAAGTATGCTAGACTGGTTCAGTGTGTCTTCACTTTTTAACTTACACATGTACAGTACTCTGCTTCAGTTCCAGGACACCTGGAAAGCAGCAGAGGATCCCAGGAGCAGCTACATACGATAGTCCACACACAGAGGACTCTACTCATTCCCTCCATAGATTGTAGTCACTTGCCAAGCAAATGGAAGAATTCTGATGAAAAAGCTTCCCCAAAATACAAGACATTGAAATCAAAATATCCTCCAGTTCTGAATGAAGAGGGAGTGCTACCTCTAAAGAAATTATTACTGTTTAGCAGAAAGAAAATGCAAGATTATTTTGAAAAGGATTTAGGATATAAACCGTTTGCATGAAAGAAGAAAAAACAGTTACAAGAAATCAGTCACAGGCTGAGTTTCTAACACCGTAAAGATATGATGCGATAAATAGTACAGTACACATGGAACACATCAGGAGCTTCTCTCCTTCACTTCAGACTGTGGATACCCCTGTCACAGAAGACAAAGTTGGCAGCTCACCCTTGCCTTGTCACATCCCATGTGCTTCTAGGTGCTTCAGGAAAACTGTTAGAGTGATGAGGACACATCTAAGATGTGAAAAACACCTTTGTCACACAGGCTGACTAACCCAGTCAAGGAACTGGTTAAAAGCAGTCAAGATAGGTAGATTGGATTTTAATTGCTTTTTACTGCTAGATTTTAAACTCAGACCTCTCTGAAGTATCTAACAATGCTCCTGCCTGACACTGACCTCCAAGTTATCTTTACATACTCTTTCAACCAGAATCACTTCTTTGTGCAAATACCCCTCACAATATACAGACATTCTGGCATGCTTTTGGAAACTCTGTAAAAGGAAGAAAATTGCTGTTAGAGAAATAGGGACCCCAAATAAGCACTTCCCTTCACATAAGCAAGAAATATGTAGAGCCTTATCTTCTTTAGCATGAGGACCAGAGCTCCAGAGCCACCTGCCAGCTGCCACAGCCACAAGTTAATGTTGCATATCTCCTCTCCAGCTCCTCATTGTGATTTCAGTTCGAACTCCTGTATAACTCTACCCCTTACTGTCACCTGGACAAAAGCAAAAATGCTACCACAAGAGAATTTTGCATTAGTCATTACATGAAACCTAGCAGAAGGCGGGGACAGAAATTGGTGTCACCTGCAGATTACAAGTGGAGAGCATGCAGAACTTGAAATGCTCTTAAAATTATTTTTCTGCATTTCTCATGTTCATATCATATGGGTTTTAGGGCTTGTTTTCATTCTCTAAAAGCTTTTTCTGAAGAACAGCTTTTAAAGCTGTTCCTTATGAACCACAAAATGTTGGTTTCTGCAAACCGTGTGGAATGTGGAATATATAGTTAAACAAAGCAGTCAAGTGAGGGAAAAAAGAAAGTGTGAGGACCTTGATGAAAAAATAGTGTGCCAAGATCCTTATTTCAATTTAAAAAGGGAATCTCAGGGAGAGTGTTGATGTTGTTAGCTTCCCTCTGAAACTCACATTGGTTTATATCAGCTTATTGATTGTGTTCTGCTTACAGAAAAATGCTCAAGAATGGTTTTACAAAACACATGGCAAGTACTGGTATCATTTAGCCCATCAGATATGATTGCTTCTTTACAGCATCCAAAATTGTCTAAAGAGAATTCTCACATGCATTTCAAAAAAGAAAACATATACCTATGAAAGTAAAACTTCAAATTGGAGTTCGGGTGAATAGCTGGGGTATGAGCGTGTGTGTTTTGACTATTGCAAAAGTAAACTTACAGAGAATAATTTGGGGGAAGGATGGGGAAGCATTGGAAGAAGCCTGAGACCATTTCTGGAATAACACATAATTTTGAGATAGATGGGTGCCCTTGCTGTGGTTTGAACTGAGATTTCAGAGTCCTGAAAGAAGGTCATACAATCTCCTTCTGCACCAGTGCCTCTGATACAAAAAGCAGTTAGTTGTTAATGTGTCTCTCAGGGGTAGTTTGGAGTTCTCAGATGCTACTGTGACATTTGTGACAGGTGCCATGGAGGCCCAGAATATCTCAGAGAGCATTGTAGTGAGCCTAAACAGATGTTGTGGATATATGGATTACACAAGGACTGTCTTATTGGAAGTGCTACGAGTATCTTTCTGTTCCAGGTACTATGTGCAAGTTGTATGTGTGAAAGGGAGTGAGGAGAATAATGAGTACAGATCATTAAGAGAGACAACAGGTTTTTGAAGTGACATTCCCCCAGGGAAAAGTGATATATAATGATTTGCCCTGTTTGAGAGGTTGCCAGCTAAGTGGAAAAACAGCATGATTGCCAAAAGAGGTCATATGCCCTGGGTTCAAGAGCTAATGCATTGTACCTGGAGGGGCCCTGCATATTGAGAGGTGAGTGTGTCAGAGTGAAGTATTCTTATTGCATCCTGATGCTCTAGCAGGTCTTTGTTCAGTGAAAGCCAGATGCTTAGCAGTTAGCTCAGAGAATGTTAATGCTTCTAGGCTTTATTGCAAAAGCTTTATTGATGGGAGGAAATGGGATTGGGGAGACTGGAGTGCTGGAACCTCTAAGCAGCAATACCCTGACCCCAAGCAAAAACAGTTTACTATGCAGAAGAGTCTTTTTGCTGGCATGATTTATGCCATCTGAGAAAGCAGTTTAATTATCCCAGCAGAACACCTCCAAGCTGCTGGATAACATCAATAAATTACAAAGAGGCTGTAATCTAAAACCCTGGTCTGAAGGTTCAAAAAATGCAAAAGGAAAATGTGGAGAGCAAGAGGTCTCAGAGCAGGGTGTTGGAGAAGCTCAGGCAGTGATCACCACTATGGAAAGCCTGTGCCAGTCACACAACTCGTACTGCTGCCCTTTTCTTCATGTACATCAAATGTCTGTGATGATGCGACTTGGCAATGTCATTGTCTATGTATAAACAACAGCGCTGTTTGTAATAAACATGCATATTTCAAACTACTGTGCCAACTCTTGCTGTCTATCGAGCCATATGCTCTTGCAGCGGGTGTCTGAATTAAGTACAGAATTAAGAAACTGGTTAACTGTTGGATAAAGGACAGATGTAGCACCCCATTACAGGGACATTCCAGGCACAAGGAGTTTCTGGCCTGAAACACTTTATGATTTTGTTTGGTGTGTAAAATGGACAGAACTAGACTGAATTTTCTCTTGAAGCCCTGGCATGATTACTCCCAGACAAGCAGATTCAGAAAAACATCCAGGAAACTTCTCATTCACCTGCTCTAAAGGTTCTTCCAGAACTTTTAGAAGAGGGTGTGGAGGAGAGGGAGGAGGAGAAAGAAGTGCACAAAGAACGGGCTGTGAAGGCAGCCTTTGGAGATATGCTGGAAAGTCATCAGGATGAGTCTGGAACAAGCAATATTTCCAATAGCACTATTATTTGCCACACTTAGTTTCTAAGTTTAAAAATATTGCGGCAGGTTCATTTAAAAAAAAAAAAAAAAAAACAAATGCCACACCTGAATCTCTGGTGCTCCCTGGTTTTCACACACGGAGCAGGAGCAGGGCTGCAACGCGACAGATCCCGCCCAGCTGCGCTGGGCTGAGGGACGCTTCGCATGGAATTCACTTTTTAACTTTTTCACCTCGTAGCCTCGGAAGTGTGCGGCAAATATCAGCTGATGCTCCGGAGCACCTTAGCTGTAAGGAGCAGTCCTTCCTGCCCGCATTCCCCGCAAAAGCCCGACGGAGGGAGCCGTGTCCCGCGGCGCTGCCCCCCGCCCCGCGGCGCCCCGGTGCGGCCCCGCCGTCCCCACCTTGTCCCGCTTCAGCAGCTCCAGGATGTAGCCGAACCGGGCGCTGTCCGCCTCCATGGCCACGCCGGGATTCAGCCGGGATGTCGCCGGCGCTGCTCCCGGTGCTGTCCGGGGGAGGGCTGTCCTGCTGCCGCCGGTGCTCCGCCCGCCCACCCGCTCACGGGATGCTCCTGGGAGCCTCTCATCCTGGAGCGTCGCCGCAGCTCTGCCAGGCGCCTAGGGGTGCCCAGGAGCACCGCCTCTGGCCTCTGCTGGGTTGCCGAGGGAGATCTGTTGAAGCTGACAAAGTTGCACCTACTGGCGGTCCCATCAAATCTGAGGGATGCTGCGTCCATCGCTGAGCCCGTGGCACCGGGCTGGTGCCGGTGCATGTCCCCCAGGGCAGCACTCAAGGCGGGCATGCCCCGTTCCAAAGCACAGCTTGTGGTGGATGTACGCTGAGGAACAGCGTGGTGCATTTGTACCCAGGCTCCATCTGGTTTTATTGAATTCTAAGCTCTTGTCTAAATGACAAATTGTGTTTAAACAGAGAACACCTACTAATGTGCGTAATTGCATGTATGATCTGTCCCTGGTGTTTGCACTTGAGTGGTGGTGTGTTAAACAGAAAGAAGAACTTTTCCTATCATCTCTTTTTCTTCATCCCAGGCCTAATGCAACTTCTAGGGATGAGATGGATATGACATCCTTGTATACAATTGTGACAGAAAAACTGGTTCCAGCAACTTGAGTACCCTCCTCTGCTTGATGAAGGCAACCCTCGGCCCCACTGAAATGTTCACACCAGACAGGATCAGCTATCAGGTGAGGCACTGCACAGCCACCCAGACACGGTAGGCAAGGGAGTTCCACAGGACAGCTAGGGAATGGTGTTTGACATGTGGCAGACATCACATTTCTGCTCCATGCTGTCCCCACTCCAGGCCTTATATATACCTTGCTTCTGGTAGAGGAATTGCAGCTCACTTCAGCCAGCAGTGGCTCATTTCTTCCTATTCTGGAGCCAAACCTTCCCAGATGCAAAGGTCCCAGCTCCCTGCAAGGCCTTGGGGACAGGGACAAGGGAATGGCCAGCCCACTGTTGTCTCATCAGCCCTGTCCCAAGCTGAGAGGCGGAAGGTGACAAGCCCTTCTTATGCTGTAGCTATCAGGTAGCCCACGGAGCACATCACCCCTGTGTGGTGAAAACACACCAAAGAGTATTTTATAACAGTATAATGTATCCCCTCGGAGGCTGCATTTCCTAAGATATTGATATAGTAGTAATGTTATCTCAAATTCTCTCTACAGGTTACTCACTGAAACAGTATATCCTTCCTTTCTCAGGAAACGGGACTCATGAATAGCTCGAGACTTTTCTGTTACTAGATATTGTACAATTATGTATATCAAATTACTCATTAATCAAATAGCTCATTATTATGGTATAGACAGACTTTCAGTGCTACACTTCTTGCTTTTATGCAAACAGCCCAGGGATAAACAATGGGCAGTGGCACTGGGGACAGTCAGATGTCATTACCCACACAGCTGAGAAATCCTCCATATATAATTTAACTCAATGTGAGGTATTTTGCTTCCTGGTCTGATTTCAGCTCACCAAATGGCAGTCATGTAGGGAATTTTCACTACTGCAATTTCTTTGCATCAGTGTTGTGTGCTGGCAGAGAGCAGGGCTGGCTGAGGCTGGGACAAGGGACTGCCTGAAAGAATACCTTGATTCTCCCAGGCTGCTCAAGCCCAGCAGCCATCTGCAGGAAACCAGGTGGGTGGTGGCACTCCTGCGTCACAAGGAAGGTTGTACCATGATACCAGTGAATCTCCAAATGATAACCAGTACCAAGAACAAACATACCTTTGACCCTAGGGCTTGGTAATGACAGGCTGAAAAGCCAGGGAATTTACAGCCCTTTGTGCTCCACAGCACAAGCTACTTACTCCACTAGAATCCTTTCAGTGGAAGACACGCCTGCACCTGAATGTTCCTGCAGCTTTGTCATGTTTAGGTAAAGCAAGCCCCAAAAACCATCAGCCAAAGTACATGAGACAAGAGTCTCCTCTGGTGCGTGCACCATAGATCTGCTGCAAATCAGAGTTTTGTCTTGTGTTCTTTAGACACAAGCCATATCAGTATTATGAACTATTTGCTCAGAATTTCTGGCTGCTGTGTCTCTCTCTCTTTTTTTTTTTTTTTTTTTTTTCCTTCCGTAGTTGTATTTGGGTTGTGGGTTTTCTATTTCTGCCTAACCTTGTAGGTTCTGGCCAGCCTGGACTGCAATTCAAGGACTTAAGAAAAAGTTGTTCCTTGTTCCTCTTCCTTCACTTCCTCATGTCCCACTTCCATAAATTGATAAATGTAAATGTAAATGTAAAGAGATGTAAATGTAGCTCAAGTCATGAAATTAGCCGGGGCAAGAAGGATATAGGAGAAGATGGAAGAAGCTGATGGTTCTTTCATGATCTCTTCCTGGAGTGGTTTTGTTTCAGGATTAGCTCTGTTGGCACTCCAGGTTCAGATGGCTGCCAGTGATAGTAAAGCATGAGGAAGCCACAAACCACTTTTGCATTGATTTCACAGCTTCAGGAATGGCATCCTCCCAAGCAGCTCTAGCCAGGATGATCCTGGCCCCTGCATGACAGCGCTCTCTGTTATCAGCCCTGCAGAAAAGTGTTTTTCTGCAAGTCCAGCAAGCCTGAGCAGAGCCTTGTGGACTGTTCAGCATTTACACAAGGTCTCTCCATGTATCCAGATTAGTTAGGAATTTGGAACTGTCCTCTGCAGAAAATACCGACTCCTGTAGTCATTCTGAGGAGGCTCCTGTTTACTTCCCCTTGGACAGCAGACAGCTTGTGCTAGTCTTTGTTTTGAGTGGCAGGAGGCTGACAGGGGAATGTACACTTGGAAGGCCATGGACAGATGGAGAAGCTTCACATTGCAGCTGGCGGCCCAGGGACTTTCACCCCTCTTGGTAACTGATGGCTGTGTTTTACACAACCTTTACTGAGGTGGGCTGTGTGTTGAAAATAGCTCCTCATCTGTTCCACATAAATCCAAGATATGAAATTGCTTTTCATACTTTCCCTTCTTCTGTTCCTCATTTTACATCAGTTCCTCTCTGAGGAACCAGAATGTCTGACAATCAGTTCAAACCTTCTGTTGTCATGAAATTACCTAAGAGTATGTCATATTATTTAAAGTGAAACATGTAAGATCATATTTGTTTTCTGTTACTTAGACTTGAAGCAGGTCTCCAAAAAAAATAAGGATACCAGTCAGATAATCAAATTATATAAACTAATTGGTATAATATTATATCAGTGGAAAAGCTGGTCCTGTATTTCAATCCTGAAATGCCATGAAACACAGGGTTCTGTTGTTGGATGCTGGTACACAAAATAAAACACAAAGGAAATTTGTGTTCCCTGACCTGTGAATTATGTTGATTCTCCCAGGACAGCAACGACAGCTCTAGATTTTCCTTTTGATCTCCTTCTCTGCCTTAGTTGACTTCTAAACTAAATCTGAGCAGTGAAGCCTACTCAGATGCTTTTGTCTTTCTGTTCCCCTAGGACTATGAGGTATTTTCCCATTTCCATTTCACAGGGAATCCAGTCAAGCACACACCCTCAGTAGCTGTCTAGTACCATGGTGGGGCTGGTCTTCTCCCACTGTGCTCCTGTAAATACATCTGAACTTGTTTGCCATCATCACCTGAGGAAATCTACTTAAAGGATGTTTGAAACCAGTTGCAGATACGGTTAAGGGCTAGCACAAATTATTCAGTACAGAGAAGAGAAAGAGCTCTTCCATTTTATAGTATGCAGGGGGAAAATGGATCTGTGTAGACATCCTTTCATCTCAGACAACTCCTATTGCACTGAACAATCGAGATCCAAGAAAGGTGGTCTTAAAGATGGTGGAAAACTGTGCCAGTATTCAGTGTGAAATGCTTCACTGTTGAATTGTACATGTGAGCAAACATTTGAAGTCAGGACAGAAGCACCTCCAAAATGTGAGTGTGCATGTCTCTGTTAAGACTGTGACCTGCTTTTACTCTCAGAACAGTCTTCAGAGACCTGCATCCAGCTTGAGTAATATGAAAGAGAATCCATGTGAATAGTTTATGAATTTTATATAAACTCCTTCCTTCTGCAGGGGGTGATGTATATGTGAACTGTCACTGGCAGGAAAAAAAACTGCCATGAAACAGATGAGGCCTTCTGATGGCTGCAAAGGTGCTGCAAGCAGGACAAATGAGACTGAAGTATTTCAAAGAGCACTGTACTTGCATGCAGACCTAAACCTCTCCCAGCAATAAACCTCATCTCTATAGATTTTCTAGGCACCACAAGACCATTTTTTTCCCCATTTTTTCCCTCATCTGTGCTGTTCTGGGGCAAACAAAGGAGCAAAAGTTTCCAAAGTCTCTTGGTAAGCAGTCAGAAAACCGTCTGCTTCTGCATCTCTTCTACATTCTAACTGAAACCCTTATTTAGTTAGAGTTGAAGGATGGCCAACTCCTGCATCTTCACCCTGACAACCATGTTAATAAATTCCACTCAGGATTCAGATTTAACCTGGGGTCCCCAGATCCCCATGATGCAACTGCCAAATCACATCTTTCTGCTGGAGAGTTTGATTTTTACCCTTTCAATGTCTCTGAACTTCTTTAGTGATCTAATTTTCATCACCCCCCACACCACCCAATCACCACAGATTGAAATACGGTTTTATTTATTTTTATATACTTTAATCTAATAGAAAATTGCAAAAACAAGAACTCTAAACACATAAGACTTAACAAAGCAGTGCTGTTGCTGCTCTGTGGCTAACACAACATACTTGTTTGCTAGGTGCCAGAAGGAAGATTTTTACCCTTTGCCTGTACCTCTCATTTTCTTTACTTCTGGCTGTAACTTCTTGGGCACAGGTAAATGTAGTGAAATTAAAAACTGAATTCCAAATCCATGATATACAGGAGCCAGATATTTTGTTCTCAGACCTTTTTGACACTGGAGATACCTATCTCTAGTTTTGGTCCCTTTAAAGACCTCTGTTGTATTTCCATTAATATATTCATTCAGTATTTTTGAGACACAAACACACAAAATAATGTACAGAGAGAAAACGGAGTCTGCACTGTTTGAAAAATTATCTTTGTGTATGATTTCCTCCTAGCCTGGCCCATGTGATACTAGCAGAGTGTCACATGCCCCTGGGAACAAACTCATTTAAAAAATATGGGTTAAGTATGTAGACCATTATTAATATTTAATGTATTGAGTATGTTATTAGATATTTATGAGGAATAAGCTAAAGTACGTAATTATGCATACCATGAATATATCATGTAATTGCCATTTTTTGTTGCAACTTACAGTTAATCAAGTTTGAAAATACAAAGAGAATTTGGGCTATCTAGATTTTTAACAAATATCAGTTGAGCAAAACACAGCAAGTTTGAGTCTATTAATTTACTGATTCTCTTCAGTTACTTAAAACAATATGTCTAATGAAGAAATCAGAGACATGCAAATCAGAGAACGATATGTGAAAGATGAGCACTGCTGAGATCTGCATGCAAATGTTGTCACGTATGTTTTAGTAATTTTGTGTGTTTTGCAAAAGGGGCAGGTCTGTGACTGTGAAGGCTCTGAAGAATGAAGCATAGACATGAAAGCTTTTTAGGCTCAGCTGGCCTTCAGAGACTATTACGCCCTTCCACAAAGCCTGTCTTATTCTCTAATTCATGCCTTCAAGGTTTAAATGTGTCAGCTGGGCTTCTGCACTTTTCTTTCAGCTTAATACTTCAGTTTAACTATACCAGGATTAGGCTTGAGTTAACTTTCCTTTTTCAAAATGGCATGCTGTGTTCCTACAATGAAATTCATCCCCTGCATTTACCCATGGGTTAATAAAGTCTTTAATCCCCTCTAAAGGTGGATTAAGCTCCCTGCAGATTGACTTTGCACAGAGCAAGGTGGATGCAGACCCTGCTGTGCCCAAGGGCTGCCCCTCCCAGGGTCACACAGCACCACAAGGAGCCTGCCCCTTTACCTGTGTGCCCGCTGGGCATCTGAGGCTCTCCTGGACCCCCACACCGATAACTCCACTTAACAACAGCATCCAGCTGGGATCAGCACTTAGGCACCTGTCATGCTGCTGGAGTACCCGCCTGCAGGAGCACTGCCTGCTGCCTCTGGCAGGCAGCACTGCACTGCTGAGAGTTCCGATGTCTCCTTCCTCCTCTGAAGGCTGACAAAGGCTCTGGTGACCTGTCAAAGAACAAGTGGCTCACACAAAGTTGGCTTATGTTTATCAAGGGATGCGGATCACAGAGCAAAAGGTCAGAAATGTCGCTTGGGGGAGTTTGTCTGAAACCACTGCAAAGAAAATTGTTCCTTTTAGTGTTAATAAAAAGCCAAGGGTGGAGTACAGTGACACTTTTGCTCCCTAGTCCTGTCGTGTGGAGAGGATGTGGTGCATAAATTTGTCCTGGATCTGAGACTGATGCTAAGGCTGGCCAGCAGCATTTGGGGTCCAAATCCCCAAATCATGACTCTGCCTGGCTCCCCATGTATGCTGTTATGCAGGGCAAACAAAGCGTCATGAGGTGCAGAGCCAGGCACAGGGTGCAGAAGCAGAGAGCCATAGCTCCAGGTGTTGTCCCGCAGGTACCACTGGGCAAAGTGAGCTGCTGCCAACCTTGCTGTGTGGTCTTGGTCACCTTCATCTCATGGGTCACAGGAAGAAGCACAGTCCCTCATGATGTGAGTCCCTGCTTGGCCCTCAGGTACTTATACACTATTCTGGAGTTTATAGAAAATTAAATCTCTCTCTATTCCCATTCTTATTTCATTCCTTTTACTTCTACAGACTGCTTGACAAGCACAGCAGCTCTCATCAGCATACTTGGAAAGGCCTCCTTGATGCAGCAGCTTGAGTGGAACAGACTTCTCTCCAATTCAGTTACCACACACTGAATCCACAGGGGCATACTCACTTTGCCCTGCTGGGGAAAGGAAAGTCAAATACAAGTTAGTGTGCCAAGGGTGACCCCTCTCAGTGCCCTCCCCAAATAAATCCTTGTCAGGCAAGGATTTCAAAGAACTTAAAGACAGACAAACTCATACTAGTTTGGAATATTGCATTATTTATTACATTTTTACTGTGTTTATATTGAACTGTAGTGTGTAAAATGCTGGCAAAATGGACATTTTGTACCAGTTTAATTTTTTTTTTACCATTACAAGAATAATCTGTTCCTGACTGACAACAGTAGACAAGCAGAAGTGTTTAGGCTAGAGCTGTCTCAATCCCTAAGACAAAGCACATCTAAAGTGCCTGAATCTTCATCTGCCAATGTTTCCAGTGCACAGAACTTCACTGAAGTGGCTGAGGTCAGGGCATTTAGTTATTAAAAAAAAAAAGAAAAAATGAAGAAGAAAAAGTCTTGTTTTACATCCCTATTGACTTCAAATCCAACTAGAAACAAAAAGCACCAGAAAGCTCAGTTTGTTCTGATAGGACAAGTGGCCTGCGGGTAGCTGGAGTAGGCTGTGCAGCCACTAAGGGGATGGGAGGGGGGTCCAGTTCAGACTGGTTATCATATCAGCAGCTGCTGCAGAATTTGATTTCCTTTTATAGAAGGGAAACTGTGGGAACTGTTGCTCTCCAGAGTCAGTGGAGCCTTTGGCTTAAAAAACTGCCCTCCCTGGGGAACAGACGCTACGTAACATCTCAAATGCCTGCGTGTTTGCTCAGGTTTCTGCTGCAGCCAAAACCAGTGTGCTTGTGTCTCCTATATGCAGGGACCTGTGAAGCCTGCCTTTTCTGTGGCTTCTGGACCATGACTTGGAGTCACAGGAGGTGGGAAACCCTGCAACAGTCCTGCGAAGTTGCAGGCAGAGGGTAAGGGAAATGCAGTGCTCAGACCATCCAGGGGCAGAAGCAGAAGTATGCATCCAGGAACATAACTGCTGCTATGCACAGGGCCCGAGGGGCAGGCTCGGGTGCCTGGCCGGGTCTGTGCTGGTGGCCACGGAGCTCAGGAGCTGTCACAGGGCTGGGGAACATCTTTCCCACTGATTGCTGCTGTTCCCAACTCGTGCTCAGAGCTGGCAACATCCCTCAGCAGGGAGGAGTGTGCATCCTGGGCAGATTAAATGCATGCCTCTGCTCTTCCCTCTTTCCTGTGTTTAATAAAAACTAGGATAAACCAGTGCTGGCAGAAGGGAAGGGGAGAGGACTTGTCTTATGGCCAGGGAAACTCACCTTGTTAATGCAGTTAACACCTTTTCTTTAGATGCCCATCATCACAGTCCTCACTTGTATCAGCAGCTCCTCATTCCATAGAATGAAGTTGTTTGAGGCTGGAGTTTTTCTACACGGAAAACAGATGTCAAGGCATGGAGCCATCACAAAAATTTGGTGGTAGTAGCAGTTTGCATGGAAGCTATCTATAGCAACTGGGAAGTCAAAGAGGGCATGTTATCACCGCCCTGCAGGACTCATTCTGGCCACATACAGGGAGTTATATATAGAGCTGTATATAAAAATACAGAAGAGTCCTGTGCCTGTGTTGGAAAGCTTCACCAGAACTTCTCATGAGCACACTCCTGTCCTTGGCCTCACCAGAGAACTGCATATTTCAGAGGATATTTTGGAAGATGCTGGCCAGCGAGTGCCTCTCGAGGACAGCTGATCTGTGAAGTATAAACGCACAGACACAGTGTATGCATGCCCAATCTAGATAATATTTCTGATTTCTTCTGAAGTATTTTTATGGTATTTATAGACACCTTCCCCCCATCCCACCTTCCCATCTATGTACCTCACGGATTGGCCCTACAATAAACTGTCTCACCAGAGCAAAACTCTCCCTGGTTTAAGAATTCACAGGTTGGGAGTTCAGGGGAGGTAGCGTGGCGTTAAAAAAAAATAAAGTGGAATCCAAGGAACTGGAAGAAATAGTCCATCTAAGTACCCCAAGGCAGGATAAACTGTCCATACATCATGCCCAAGAGTTCTTAGTCTAACCTGCTGTGAAAGAGCACCCCTGACAAATGCACCCTGGGCAACAGGTTTACACAGATGATACCTTTCCACATGATCGGGCCTGAATTCAAAGGAGGTTTTAATGATAAAATAAACAGAATGCATGTTGGGACAAAGATCAAAATGCATCTTGGTCAAGTGAGCTTATTTTAGTGAGGTTTGGCTGTAATTTAAAGAAGGTTGTTAAACAAAGACTTCTGGACAGCACAACAGCAAATGAATATAGCTCTGTGCTTAGGGAAACCTTTAAATTAAACAAAGGCAGCATGCAATTTCAACAGCAGACTTGCATATTAGCTTTCTAGGCAGCATAAGCACTTGTCCCACAAGCACTCATGAAGTGCAATGAACCACAGAAAAATTCCCTTGACCTGTGTAATTTTCACTTCAAATTTTACTTTTGCAGATTTCACATAAAAGGATAAGGTGGGATCCTCCCTCCCAGGGTAAGGCAGAGCCTTTGTGTCATGTCTGGAGCAAAGGGAGAGCTCTGGACGGAAGCCCAGGCTGGATCTTGCAGAAATAGCCTCATGAAAGCCTCCATGCTCTCCCAGATCCAAAGCAGTGCTCCATGGGTGCACAGGTGTGCTGGGTTGACCTAGGCTGGGCACCAGAAGCCTACCAACCACTCCATCACTGTCCTTCTTAGCTGGACAGGAGAGAGAAAATAAGATTGAAAAGGACTCACGGGTTAAGGTAAGGCAGTTTACTAAAGCAAAAGTGAAAGTTTGCACCTGCACAAGCAAAGAGAAAAAAATAGGCTTATTCTCTACTTCCCATTGGAGAGCAATGTTCAGCCACTTCCTGGGAACAAGGCTTCAGCACCTGGAGTGGTTGCTCCAGAAGGCAAACATAGTAAATAAAAAATGTCCCGCTTCCTCCTCCTTTTCTTAGCTTTTATACCTGAGCTGATGTAATATGCTATGAAACCAAAGTACCCAAAGCAACCAAAGCACCACTGGGTTATCAGCACCTTTCCAGCCAGCAGTGCAAAACACAGCACTGCGAGGGCAGTTAAGGGAAAGCCAACTCAGCCAGACTCGATGCAACAGAGTAGCTCCTGGTCCTTGTACTAGGGCTTGGTTATCATCAGTTAGGAGTTAACATGGAAGCCACTTTCACAAGTTGTTGTCAAAACACAGCTGCTACATTCATTATCTCCCTCCTTGCATTTGTGTATTTAATATAAACAACCTATGTGGCAAGTTCAAAGCTCTTTCTTGAACATTTTTAGTTCTCAAAGTGAAAGTGTGCAGATTGTTATCATACAGATTTTCTCTTCCTCAATGAACTTCCTCTTTTTATCGCAAGTCAGGGCCATATTCTTCCTCAGAATCTGATTTGTTCTCCAGTGATACCAGCTTGTCCAGTCCAATCCCTTTCCCAAGTAAAGAGCCTGTACCAGCAGACACACATTTTAAAGGATGCCAGTCTCACCTTGGTGGAAGGCAAGATCATGGAGCAAATCCTCCTAGAAATTATTCTAAGGCATGTGGAAAATAAGTAGGTGATTTGTGACAGCCAGCCTGGCTTCACTAAGAGAAAATAGTGCCTGACAATTTTTGTGGCCTTCTAAAATGGGCTTAGACTGATGGATGTGGAAGGAGCAACTGACATTATATATGTGGATTTGTGTAAAACCTTTGACACTGTCCCATGTAACATGCTCTAAACTGGAGAGGGTAGAGGGTAGAGCACTCGATGGATAAGGAATGGGCTTTATGGTCTCGCTCAAAAGAGTTGTGGTCTACTCTAAATGCCCAAGCAGGGACCAGTGATGAGCAGCCTTGCACAAGGAATGGGATTGGACTGGCACTGCTCCACATCCCTGAGGGCAGTAGGGACAGTGGGAATGAGGGCACCCTCAGCAAGCGTGCCAGTGACTGAGGCACTGGGTGCTGCCCACACACTGGAAGGAAGGGAGGGCATCCAGAGGGACATGGACAGGCTTGAGAAGGGGGCTTGTGCAAACCTCATGGAGTTTAGTGCAGCAAAGTGCAAAGTCCTGTGGACAGGAATCCAGGCTGGGTAGAGAATGGATTGAGAGCAGCTGTTCTGAGCAAAACTGGAGGGTGCTGGTGGGTGAGAGGCTGGACATGACCCAGCCATGAGTACTCCCAGCCCAGAAAGCCAAACGTGCCCTAGGCTGCATCCAAAGAAGCTTGGGCAGCAGGGGAGGGAGGGGATTCTGCCCCTCTGCTCTGCTCTGGTGAGATCCTATTTGGAGTGCTGCATGCATCTCTGGGATCCTCAACATAAGGACATGGACCTTTTGGGATGCATCAGAGGAGGCCACAAAGACGGTCAGAGGGCTAGAACATCCCACCTGTGAAGATAGGCCGAGAGGGTGTTGTTTGATCTGGGAAGGACAAGGTTCTGGGGAGACGTATAGCAGTAGGAGTACTTTCAGTACCTGAAGGGACCCTACAAAAAAGTTGGAGAGGGATTTTTTACAAGGGCATGTAGTGACAGGACAAAGGAGAATGGATTAAAACTGAGAGAGTAAATACTAGGAAAAAAATTTTTCACTGTGAGGGTGGTGAGGCACTGGGAAAAGGTTTGCCCAGACAAGGTGTGGATGGCCCATCCCTCGAAGCATTCAAATACAGGTTGGATTGGGCTTTGAGCAACCTGACCTGGTGGGAGGTCTTCCTGCCCATGGCTGGGGGTTGGAACAGATGATTTTTAAGGTCCCTTCCAACCCAAACCATTCTATGATTCCATGTTCTCACATTGTAGTTATCAAACAAGGCATTTTTCCAGTGCCTCAAAAATAAAGTACTAGTGTCAGGGTTTGCTGCCTTTGCTGGATTCAGCATGAAAACCTTTGGAGGTTGTCATTCTCTGTGCCCTCAGGAAGACAGGTCCTCACTCAGAACATGTAACTGGGAAAAAAAGACATAACAAGAGCTACAATTCAAAAGAAATTACAGTTTTACCTCCAGTTCCCAACAGTTCATTGATTTTTATTAAACTCAGAAACTAATCAGGCAAATAGAGACCAGGAACACATGAGCTTAAAAATGGTGAATGTAAAGTGTAAATTTACAACACATGTAACCAATCAATGGAGCAATTTAATAACCATTTAGCATAAAGATGTTGAGGCCATCTTCTTTTTCACCCAATGTCATGTGAAGTGAGAAAAACTTGTAAAGTTGTCTTTTCTTGCAAAAGCAAAAAAAGAGCTTTTCAGAACCACCACAGTATTTAACATCAATGTCAACAGACCAACAATCTCATTCAACTGATGAATTTTGGACATGTCTCCTATTTAGTTAGAGCAATAGCATCTTCTTACCTAGGGTCTCTCTGCTTCTCACGCATGTCCTGACATCTCTTTGACCTTCATAGGGACACTGATAGCAGGGTTTCTCCAAAATGCCAGGGGACGGGCTGTCCATAAAAGGCTCTGACTTCGGAAATCATTGTTTCTTCCCTTTTATATTAGGCCACCCCACACTGAATGGCTCACTCAGCAAAAAGTTGAAGTGTATTTTTTAGGGAACACAACAGTTTCTACTGAGTATTTAATTTTTACACCGGCATCCATGGAGAAAGCATATTTGATACTGCTTCTTTAGCTCCTCTCAGGTTGTCTTTTATCTTGGGCAATAGAGCACAGAGCAAGGTATTCTTACTACATGCTTCAGCATTGGTACTTCAGGTATTTCTGCAATACTCAATCTACTTGCTATTTTTTTTCAGTGATGATGATTGTTCCATTTAGAAAAAACAGTTCTCAATATGAAAACTCATAAATACAGACATGCTTGGAAGCAGCCTTCTAAAATGGTGTTACCATATCTACCAGCAGCTATGTACAGATCAAGTGGGCCTGAAAGCCCTAATGTGACAATGTTTATATCCCCAGTCCTCAGATCCTATGGAAAAGATACATTTGACTTTCTTTGTTCAACATATCATTTTAAAGCTGTTTTTCTGGAAAAGAAACTTGGGCAATACATAGAGTTTGGGAGTGTTTCAGATAGGATAGAGGCACTCACATTCGTCAGCCTGACAGCCAAGAAATTTTATATCCTCAAGCACATGGTAAAGCCATTTAATGCATTAATTTCTTATGTAGGTTCAGTCTCAGCAATGTAAAGCTGTGGATAACACAAAATTATTAGAGGTAGGTAATAATCACATGGTTTACTTTTTCTAGCTACATTTAAACTTCACAGTTCACATTTAAGTTTTAGCTCTATTTTGATGTATCCCCTTTAAAAGTGATTTTAGGTTATGGACTTCTGTGAAACTCTTGTTCACTGATTTATCATTTAACATTTTTCTAGTCAGAAGACACAATAAACCACAAATATCAGAGAGGCAATTCAACACAGTCAGAATCCAGATGTCTGCTGCACAGGAACATTCATCATTTGTTTGCCTGACATCAACTGGGACATTTGGAATGACAAATTATGAATGAAGAGTTGGTTATCAGTACAGATTTCTGTCAATCTAAAAAAAGATAAAAGATTTTGAAAGAACTAAGGTAATTAGATACCCGGTGTGAGGTGAAAACATAGATATTTTACTGCTTTCATCAAGATTTGGGAGTTAATGAGAAACAAATATGCCTCGTGCAACCTTTGGGAAAGGCTAGCTCTGCTGTCAACATGCAGCCTGAAAAAGATGTTGTAGAATAACTGGAGGTCAAGGAGGTAAGACATGTAAAATCCACATAAAGAACCCAGGGTAGTTTACAGATACAGGAAACGTAGCAAGAAATGTTACGTGCTTTTTGAGGCAGATAACTGTTAAATTACTTGCCACGAGAAATTTTCTTGTTCACGTAATACGATTTTTCACTGTTATCCCCATATTTTCTGCTGAGGGACCCTGATGTCCCTCACAGCTGAGAATCTGCTAACTCAGGATCCATAGTTTAAGATTGTGCAAGTATGGATTTGCCTCATGATAATAAAATACATAATTTCTCATGAAGTTAAGTAAGAACAAACATTTAGGCTGTTTTCCAGCAGAGACTAAGAACACCTTATTCAACTCTTCTGAAATTCAAAGCTACTCCCTCTACCAGAGTACATAGTAAATGCTAAAAAACTCAAAGATGGTTCACCAGCAAGGCAGAGAAGCAGAGGAAGGGATGGGTAGCTATACCATGTTCCAGAAACCCATCCCATCCCATCATGAAATCAACTTGTGGTCACCATCTGAGATAAAGAAAAGAAAATACCATGCTTTCTTTGTGATCAATTTTTACTTCAAGATTTTTTGTTTTGTTTTAAATGGGTTTTCATCTAGACAGACCCCCCATGACCTAAGACATTTCTCCTCAGGGAAGCTACTTTAGCCTTTGCTGACCAACATCCCATTATGCCTATTTAGGAAAATGGGATTCCCACAGGAACTGCTGTAGGTAGCCCCCTGCCTGGGAGATCCTCTTTTAGGTATCTGGTTAGTTCTTTTTATTTGTGACTGAATTTCTGGTCATCTCAGCATGTGGGCAATAAAACCAAGTCCTAAGCTCTATCTTCACCCCTTAACTCCTTCATGTTCCTTAAGTCAGTACCTTTCTTTTGCTCCCTAATCTAACCATAGGCAGCTCAAATCCTTTCATTTTTACTCCACATTCTTTGCTCCTGCCTCCAGCCTCAGTATCTCCCAGTTTCCATTTCTCCTAATCTACAACAGTCCTACTCAAGCACCTCATTCCCACTCTCCAGTACTAGCCTCATAGTTCTCCTAGTTCTCCAACAATTGAGTTTCTCCTCCTCCAAGTAAAGTGTCTGGGCCATGTCTAGATGACACAGCTTAGCCTACTCCTCCTGTGCTTTAGTGATAAAGATCTGCTCCTGCAGAAGCAGATCTCTTATCACTAATTATGCTCCCAATGCCACCACATAAATTAATCTGCTATAGAAATAAAATTATTTATTTAGGTAGGAAGGCTGCTACAGGTTTGGACAATGTGATTATTCTGGTGGCCTAAAGATACCTAATGGACCTCTCTGACGTGTGCTAGGGAGCTACCTAGCTAACTACACTACCCTTTGCACCTGCCCTGCGTTGCAAAACAGGAATCATGTTTATCCCCAAAGCTCTTTTTGCTGGTCAAAACGGTCTACACATCCTGTCTCTTTGGGCTCAGCAGTGGCAAATGGTGCACCTAATCTGTTTTTAGAAGTCTTCAGTTGTCTTTGGAACCTTTAGGAAAAGAAAAGTGCTGTTAATGACTGGCAAGTAGAAAGACATTGTGGTGTCTACTGAATGCACAAACTGACCTGCCACAAACACACCAGCTGCAAAGTTACTTGCTTCAACTCTGAACAGCACTTCAAGCATACAAAGTAAGGCACTAGTAAAGCACTATGAAGCTGAGAATGTTAATCATTACTCTAATTTTAACTTCAATGTATTGCAAAGATTTGTCTTTAGAAGCAGGTTCTAATCCTACTCTTGCATACAGGTATGCTTCCAAAAGACTGGGTTGAATATCTCTTATTGATGCATATCAATATGCCACACTCTTAGTGAATTTCACATGAAACCTATTTCAGATGAAAACTCTTTGTCTGGTTAACGATCTACTGCATCTGTGTAAAACCTACTCAGAAGAATTATGAAATCCACTTAGTAAGGCCACACAACTTTAAAAGCCCAGTATATTGAATAAAATAATTTTATTTGTATTTAATTAATTTGTTTGTGAAAAACAAAGTTTATGGAATCTGAAAGTTGATAATAGGTAACTTTTAACTGAGACTTATAGTAATTTCATGATTATAAGCTGCACCTGATTATAAGCCGCACTTCTGGGTGTCGGGAACGTTTAGGTCTTTGCCCGTATATAAGCCGCACGTGCAACAAAGTAATGAATTACTAACTGAATCGCGGGATCGCAGTGTTCATTGGCTTGGCTCGGGTCCAGGTGGACTCGGCCCGCTCGGGGCTGCCGACGGGGCCAGGTGGCCCAGCTCGGCGCCACTGCTTGGTGGGGCTGCTCAGGGCCGGTCGCCGCTGCCGCTGGGCTTGCTCATCCCGGCGCCGCCCTGCAGTGGCGGTGGGAGTCCACCCACACCCGCGGTGGTGGTAGGTGGAGATGGAGCCCGCCCGCACCCGCAGCGGTGATGGAGCCCACTCGCACCCTGGGTGGCAGCATGAAGGAGGCACAGAGGCCCCTGCCTCCCACCGGGCTGCAGGGCCAGCAACATAGAGCCCCTGACCTTCCCCCGGGCACGGGGTCGGTAGGAGAGAATCCCCCCCTCCCCTCACACACTGCCGGCAGGGAGCCTGCCTCTACCCACTGTGCAACAGAGTAACCAATTTGTAACAATCATGCAATCCCAGGTTTTACTGGCAGGTGCTCAGCTCGGCACCTTGGCTTGCATTTCTGGGTTGGGAAATTTCAGAACTTTTTTCATATATTGGCCCCTCCTGAGTGTAAGCCGCATTTCTGGGTTGGGATCAAAATTTTAGTCAAAATGGTGCAGCTTATAATCGTGAAATTACTGTAATATAAGAGATTTTCTACCCAAAAATATGTCAAACAGTAAGATTATAAAGAACTTCAATGTTCTGTGCTATACTGTATGATATGTAAACAATTTTGAAAATACTCCCCATTATATAGTTTGACACAGTATGCACAAATTTAAAAAAATAAAATTAAAATGAAGTTTAAATGCCTCAAGGGATTTCTTAGAAGTAAAGCCATTTGAAAAGCCATTTACAGTCTGCGGTGACAAACTTCTATATAAACAAAATATTCCCCTTTTCACAATGCAGAATAACCTGCTGAAGGCAACTCCCTATCAAAGTGATGCCAGCAACACAGATCTGATTGTATGACTCCAGCACTTAAAAGAGCACATTGGTTATGCATGGCTTTTAACCCTGGGCTACAATTATGCTACCAGAACTAAATTCAAGTCTAAATCAGTCATGTAGAGAGGTGTGTGCCATCTGAATGCTGTTTAAAGTCCGTGTTTTCCAGATCTGATGAAGGTGGTGAAGACGCTCTGATGCTCTTGTGCTTACATTCAGGGCAGGATGAACTTTGCAAATGCCAGATTCTCCAATTAATGACAGACCACAGATCCCAAAGTAGGCATGTAAAGCATCTGAAAGAAGGACAAAAAAGGAAAAATAAAATTATTTCAGGCTGTAATAGCCACGTGTTCCCATATTCAAACACCTCTGAGTAATTACAGCCAAGGAAAACAAGTAATCATGTGATGTATTTTAAACCTGAATTTTGATGGAAAGGAAACATTTCTGCCCAAAGCTACCCACATGAACTAAAGTCCAGACTTCTTTTATAACAACTTCTGCACGACTTTATTTTTCAAAAGTGCCAAAGCAGAAAAGAAAAACGATTTAAGTATCTGAAAATGACCGGGCCGAAAAGCAAATTTTTTTCTTGCAGGCATTTCTTGGCTGATTACTTTATGAGCAGCTAACTACTGAAACAACAAAATTAGTGCCCATAGCTGCCAGCCACAAAGCTTAGAGAAACTGAAGAAGCCATTACTTCTCCTATCTTCCCTTTTTCCTGAGAGATTACCCTAAGGATAGGAATTCATGCAGCTTGATCAAGAGATGACTGCCAGCAGTGGGATACTCCTACTCTCCTGTTCCATGCTGCCCCTGATGCTCACCTTACACAAGGGTTACAGCTCGCCGAGTCTGCCTCCTCTGGGTAGCAGCAAGCAGTCAGATTGGATCATCTGCCCATGAAATCACAGGCAAAAGATCAAAAGACAAGGGGAATTTCATATGCCCCATGCAAAATCTCCACACACAGCACTCTGTGGAGGTGTCAATAATTTAGTATCTCACTTAAAAGGATCACAGAATCATTTAGGCTGGAAAAGACCTCTAAGATCAGAGACCAATCCTTAACCCAACATTGTCAAGACCAGCACTAAACCATGTCCCTAAGTATCATATCATATCATATCATATCATATCATATCATATCATATCATATCAATCATATCATATCTCCAGGGATGGTAACTGAAACACTGCCTTGAGTAGCCTCTTCCAATGTTTTACAATCCTTCTGGTGAAGAAATTTTTCCTGCTATCCAATCTACACCTCCTCTGGTGTAGCCTGAGGTTGTTTCTTCTTTGTCCTATTAGTTCTGTGTTAAATAATTCTAGTGGTCTTCGTAACCAACAATGTTTTGATGTCTGTTAGCATGGGAACACAGCAAGACTACAAAATACTATTTCCTTGAATAATCAGCTGGAAAGAGTTACTTGTTAACATTGCAAGTCCATATAACACATACATTATCACAAGCAGTTTACTGTCTTCTGAAATTTCTTCTAGTCTTCTTCCTAAAAACATTATTGCATAGCAAAGACCGCTTGAGTCCCCAAATTTAAACACAGTTTTTATAAAGCAGGAGCAACAGAAGTTAAAATCTAATTCTGATTAAGTCTTAGGAATCTTTCTAGTGTAGCCATGATCAAAAGAAAGCTTGCCTTTCAGATACGAGACTGAGGTTGCAGGAAGCTCAGCTGCATATCTGTTAACAACGAAAACACAAGTCCTCAGAAGTAATCTTTGCAATGTTGCATTTATAGTTTTTCTTCATACCAGAACTACATTAACTTTTTACTTTTTCTTTCAAAACATTACCACAGACTTATGCCACCAACTGCCTAAGAAAAAAAAATGCTACAGTAAGCCTGGAAAATACACAAACATGCACCCCTACAGCAAAGAGAAAAAATCATTATTTGTCTTGCCTTTCTTAAATCTTATATCAAACAGTCATAATTGTGCTAAAAGACAGAATCACAGAATCATAAAATACCCTGAGTTGGAAGGACCCCACAAAGGCAATCAAAGTCTGACTCTTGGCTCTGCATGGGATACCCCAAGAGACATTCCATGCGCCTGAAAGCATTGCCAAAAATTTATTGAACTTTCTCAGGTTAGTGCTGTGACCACTTCCCTGAGGAGCCTGTTCCAGTGCTCAAAAACACCCTCGGTTTTCTGGGTGATGAACCTTTTCCTAATAGCCAACCTAAATCTCCCTTGACACAGCTTCAGGCCATTCCCTCACGTCCTGTCACTGACACCACACAGCAGGGATCAGTGCCTGCCCCTCCTGCTCCCCTCACAAGGAAGTTGTGACTGCACTGAGGTCTCCCCTCAGTCTCCTCCAGGCTGAACAGACCAAGTGCCCTCAGCCACTCCTCACACGGCTTCCCCTCCAAACCCTTCACCATCCTCATGGCCCTGCTTTGGGTACTCTCTGACAGCTCAATGTCTTTTTTGTGTTGTGGCACCCAGACCTGCCCCCAGCACTGGAGGTGAGGCTGCCCCAGCTCAGAGCAGACCAGGACAATCCCCTCCCTTGCCCAGCTGGTGACGCTGTGCCTTATGTCCCACAGGACACTCTTGGCCCTCCTGGCTGCCAAGGCACTGCCAGGTTATATTCAATTTGCCACTGACCATGACTCCCAGGGCCCTTCCTGCAGTAGTGCTCTCCAGACTCTTGTTTCCCAGTCTATCCATACACGGCAGGACTTGCCCTTGTTAAATTTCTTATGGTTGGTGATTGCCCATCTCTCTAATTTGTCAAGGTCTCTCTGCAACAGTTCTTTGCCCCCAAAGGAGTCAACAGCTACTCCCAATTTAGTGTTGTTTGTGAATTCACTTAGTATTCTTTCCAGTCCTGCATCCAAGCCATTAAGGAAGACGTTGAAGAGCACAGGACTAGACCTGTCCCCTCTAGTGACAGGTCACCACTCACCAGTCACCACACACTATAACCTTTTTTGCCCAATGCGTTCACCAGTTGCTCCCCCATCCCATGACGTGTTTACCTAGCCATATACCAGATAGTTTGTCCAGAAGGATCCTGGAAGGAACAGTATTGGAAGTCTTAAATTACCTCAACTGGTTTCCCTTGGTCAACTAGGGGGGGCAACCTTGCCATAAAAGGAAATTAAGTTTAAGACAGGTTAAGGCACTTTACATGCGATGGGTATTTGAAACAGACTTTTTAAATCTCTGACTCACAAGGTAAATGTTTCACTAAGATAAATTGAAATACTCGCTCCAAATGATACTGTTTAATCTATATGATGAGGAGTAAACACATCTAAATTCCTCAGAAATCCTGAACTGCTTTTCAGGGAAGAGGCAGAAGCAAATATATCACAAGAACTGTACTTTCAGGGTGGGTTCACCTTGAAAAATTCTGTTGTTCAAAATGAAATTATGGAAGGATTAAATATCAGGACACAGATTCTAAACAGACTGTTCCTTTATTATGACTAAATTTTTGTCTTATTTGGTCAGCTTAAAGACTGTTTATCTTCCCTGTACAAAATGCCATGGGCAAACACTACTGCCACAAGCTTTGTTTTCCCAAGTTTGCATAAACTTAATTGAATTCTAACAACTTTTAAAATTACAAGATTTTAGCATCCTTTTCAGTTCTTTCCACTACTTCAAATTACCTGCTTCCAAGAGCATAATAACTAGCCTACAGACATAGTTGTATGACCACAATCTGTTAATCACAGTATAGAACTGTGCAAACTTTGACTGTTTTTACATATATCTACGACTTCTGAATAAGCTTAAATTATTAATTTCCTAAGAAACAAATGTTTTGACATATTAAACTCAATTTACAGGGGTACTTACAACACAATATTCCCTTTAAACAGAACAATTAAACACATACTAAACAGACAGTGATATTCTTTTAACAGTACTCTAAACAACAACAGCTCACTTCCTCTGTGGCTGAACAAGGAAAAACTTCATCTCCCTCATTCTACTTCAAGAATGAAAACCTTACTACATTTTGAGGGGTTTCTAGTATTTTTTTTTCTTTTTTTTTGAAGGATACAGTTTCCCTTACATCTTTCAGATGACTGACTGTTGGAATGTATTTCTTAGAACACATTCACTGCAATTTTGAGAAGTTATTTTACCTGGATGGCTGTCTGGCCACTTGGCAAATCCACCAACAAGGCGATCTTGAGTTGACAGGATGTAATTTCGGTTTTTCTCAAAATTTGTATATTGGAATATGTTCAAGAGCTGAAAAGAAATTACATCATAACGGAATAAAATCTTAGTATATTTTTAATACTAAGTCTTTAACTAAGTCTCAGTATATTTTTAACAGTAGAATATAGTGCCTATTTTAAAATAGACAGAGAAGCAGTGACAGCACAGACACCACTAATTTGGTAAACCACCATTTCCTGCATTTTTGGCAAGATAAAATACATTTATAGGCATTGATGCATATTGGAGCAAATACTGGTCAAATATCTAAATCTTCCAAGTAAAGAAAATGGTGCTTAAATAAATCAAATAAGTCAATAACTATCCTTCTAGCTGTTCTGTACACTACCTTCAATGTTGCTCCAACCCAAAAGGAATAGCAAGTGTCCACAGGTTTGTTGGGTCGTCCATGGTAGCCATTCTGTTGCCTCATTATACACCATCTTCTAATTCTGTTCAGTTCTTTTTCTGAAAAAACTTCCTCCAGTTTGCCCATCAAACACAGTGATGCAATACCACAAAATGTAGAGCCACCTGTGAAGGGAGAGCAGGGTTTGCAGTGCTCTGATACACAGATTTTCTGAAGCCTGCCCGATCTCAGTCAGAACTTTAACTAAGTTATTAGCAATTAAATCAATGGACTTCTAAAAGCACGAAAAAGCTAATTTTAAGTCTAAAATCCAAATAAGTAAGAACACTCTAGCTCAGCAGGTATGCCAAAGGGAGGACGGAACCCCCTCAACCCAGCTCTTGCAGTTCATTTTCCTAAAGCTGTTTTTTCTCTCCATGCCATGCAATTTACATTACACAGCAATCCAGAAGTAAGTAAATGGCATTGCAACAGAAACATTTCTTCATTTGTAACTTGAAAAAGAAATCTATTGGAATTCCAGCAATCAGACTGAAGCAGAGATGCCAAAGCCAGCCTCAGACACAATCCCTCAGAGGACATAAACAGGCAGAAGTGTCTGGTGAAGAAGAAAAAAAAAATCAAACTAAAATTATTTTTAAAAAAGTAGCAGCTCACAGTTAATACAGTGAAAAAGACTTGTGGACCCTCATGGCTGTAGTACACAAATTGTGCTTCTACAGAATTTTTTGCTGTCAAGGAAACTGTATGCTTAAAAAGATAAACTCATCACTTTTTAAAAGCCATCAAAGTTTGAGTCTAATGCCTGATATAATAAAATCAGAGGTTGGGAAAGACCATAAGCAAGCTGCTGACAGATGATTCAGGTCCCAAAGCTCCTTACAATATCCTGGTGCTAGAAGACTCCAGGAGTTGTAAGATTATTTTCACTCTGATGCTGAAATGCAGTGCTGAAGTACTGCTCTTTGTTATCACTAATGTTCTACTGAAAGTTAGTTAACCAATTGTTCTAATACCTAGGGTTATAATTTAAAATTTTCAGCTTTATTTATCCAACAAGAAGGAAACAGACAAAATCCCATCAAAGCTCAATACTAAGCATAAAGATAGGAAACATTTGATAGGATCATAGAATCATTTTGATTGGATCATAGAATCATTTTGATTGGAAAAGACCTCCAAGACCATCGAGTCCAACCTTTGACCAATCACCAGCTTGTCAAACAGATCATAGCACTAGATTTAGTATCAGCCACCTAAGTCAAAAGCCTCTCTGTCACAAGCAGACTGCTAATTCACATTGCATAGAAACATTCTGCTTAAAAATAGCAGTCTCTTGGGAATTCCTATCTTCAGATCTACCAACTCTTGCTTCAAGATTTGAACCCGTAACAGATGCTGTATTTATCAGAGGAAATGTTTCTAGGTTTTACCAAAGCTGTTGAAATTGGAAATAATCAGTTACATTGCACACAATCTCTTGCAGATAAAATCCTCAGAGTAACAATGGCACGCGTGGAAAAAGTTTGCTATGTCAGCGACAGCTGAGAACTACAAGCAACACATTCCAACAAAACACTCATAAGGTAAGATTAATGGAGGTGTTAAGACCCTGTCTGTTCAGATATTAAGGTAGATTTAAAGGAAGAAGAAGTGATATTTGGAGGTATGTTTCGGATTTGCTCCTTCTCACCACTTCCTCAAAATCAGAAAAGCAGGGTAAGTATGGCATACCCTGCACCTCCTACAGCATTTTCAATAGCACTCTGAAAGGTGTAGAACACTTTGACATTCTTACCATGAGATTCCAGTCCAGCTCCCTGTGCCAGGCCATTATCATAAGACTGAAGAAAAAAAATCCCACAAAGCAGTTACTTTAGAACCACAGCACTTTGACAGACATTGCAATTTCTTAGTTTACCAGCAAAATTATCATCGGATCATTGCCACAATTTAACCTGATTACATTCTGAACCTCCAAAAGTTCTTGGCACAATAGAATTAACAAAGCAGACCTGTTTCAATGCAGGCAGTTTTTATGACTTTCACAGAATTAATTTTAATTGTGATGTATGTTAGGAACCTGAAAAAGGGTAAGTGTGTCTTTGCCACACAGAAAAACGTATATAATCCAGGTATAAAAAACAAAAAAAAAGGTATGTAATCAAAACAAAACAAAATTAAACAGGTCATTTAATCTGTCTCTAATACAAGAGCAGTTTAACATCAAAGAAGAGGTAAAATGCAAGGTACTACTATGTGTAGAATACTCAAATCGAAGCAATACTTAAGTAATAAGCAAGTACATCAAGTTTTAAAGAAAATGAGAAGGGAGCCAGAAGCAAGAAGAAAATTATAATATGCATGGGAATAAACTTAAGTTGGCCTATAAAATATTACAGTTTAAAAATACTGTTACAGCACTGAAAAATGACTCTGCTAAGTGCAACAAAAGGAGAAACTCAAGTCTGACAAAGCACCAAGAATATCATAGTTCACATCTGTCATGAGCAATCTAGGAACATATGTATATGTAAGAATAATCTTTCTTCCCTAAAAATCCATTAAATCATTTTTCATGAAAAGAAACAAAGGATCATACAGAAATTACTCATAAAATGGGAAGTGTTTGTTTTACAAGAGTTCATAGAATACTCTATGAATACATAGAATTATCTCTGAACAAATACCAAATTGCTTAGTAGGAACAACGAGGTAAACTTTTGAAGTTAAATCACATAGATTCTACATATTCTACATCAACTGCTCAATTCAAGACTGGATCGGTATCTCATCAGACAGAAAGCAGCAAAAATCTTTCTCCCATATCCTCCAGGCGCTGAGTATGAATTTCTCACATTTTCTCTAGAACAGTGGCTAGTAGACACATGACATTTTGACAAACCACTAATGACTCCCATAGTCCTAACCAAAGAATGGCTACAGGACTATCATATTTTTAGAAATTACCTAAGGATTATTTTGTATATTTGCATTTAAAGTTGACATTGAGAAGAAAAATGTAAACAGAGGACACAAAAGCTACATTAAAACTGTATTCCTGGTTTTGAGTTGTTGCTACAAGCTGAAGCAACCAAAAAGACTAATACACATACACTTCAAGCTGCAGCTTGATTTCTCAAATTTGAACAGTAAATTTCAGTAATCTCTATGAGCTTTTGAACGTTAAAAAAGCACACAGTGTGAATTCTTCCTTTTTCACTGCCTTTTGAGAATGCAACACAAATGTGCTACCACACTCCACAGATGCATTAATTGCTAAGAAAAGGCAAGCTGATTAGCTAAGCTACGCTGGCAAAGCTAATTTACTCTACAAACAGCAATTTAAAGAGTAGGTGGCTTGCTTTTGTATGACAAAGTAATTAGCTCTGAAGAAAAGCTATTAAGTGCGCATCCCAGACACTACTATGCTGGACTGTACAATCAGCTCCAAACTATACAGACAATACCTGATCCTTGGCTAACTGATGCCTATTTATTTACAGACAGTAGCTGTTCTTTGTGGACTTGTGTGCCCTAAAGAGCTAGGCAATACTTTTATTTCTTTGTTCTTTCAAAAAGACTCAAGAAATTGTGTGCAAAAGGAGCTCTTGATTACTGCAACATGACAACTGCATAATTAAATACTATCCTCAGGAAACGTGTAAATCCAGTTGGGTAACATCTTCACTTCTAAGTCTACAAGTTTTACAACCACCTTAATTATATCAACAGACCAATACAACTGCATTTGAAGAAGACTATGCTAGAAGAAGCAGATGATATTTTTAAAGCTTCTTGTGATAGTTCTGCTTTGAAAAAACCAAGCATTGTTGCAAAGAGCAGTGGTTTTTAGTCTCTGAAAGTCATTCAAAATCTCAGCATCCTAGTGTCTGTTGTCTTTTGATTACTGATGTATCTGAGTTTCGAATGTGAAAGACAAGAACCAGCCTACACTGATAAAAATTGTGTGTTGGAATCTGACTATTCTACTGACAACAACACTGGCCCAGAATTATTTTGCGATCAGCATTGCATAAACACTTTTTCAGTTGAATGACAACAAGAAGGCTATCTATTCTGTATGAAGATTCAATTTTTTTAACATTTTAAACATCGTTTATGCTTCAATCTCCTGCAGTTCTTGATTAACGACACAAATGCACTCCCTTACTCAGCTGTATTGAACTGTAATGTCATAATTCTTATAATGCATCACTAAAGGCAACAAATTCCAAAGAATAAGCTAAAAAATCCACAAGCTTATTACAAAGAGCACTGTGTTTAACCAGTCACATTACTGTGAATCCGGACCAGATGCACTTCACCTGCACGCCACTTTGAAAAACTGAAAAGTTTTGTCATGTGCTTCATCTAGGTGCAAACAAGTGACATACAACAGTACAGTAATTTCACAACTATAAGGTGCACCCTTTTGACTAAAATTTTTCCCCGAACCTGGAAGCACGCCTTATAGTCCAGTGCGCCTTATTTGACGTACAAAGTTGCGACATTTGCCACCCCGGAAGTGTGAGCCGTGAGCGGTGGGGGGAGTTGGAAGGGTCGCGGCAGCCGGGTGGAGGAGGGCCCAGGGGCCCGCGGCACCACCCCCTCCCGGGTCCAGGCGGTCCCGGGGGCCAATGGCTGCTGGGTTGAGGCGGAGCCTCGGCCAGCAACCGCGCGGGGGGAGCTGAGGGTGGAGCCTCGCTGCAAAAAAAAAGCGCACCTTATATTCCGGTGCGCCTTATCTGATCTACAAAGTTGAGAATTTTGCCGACTCCCGGGGGGTGCACCTTATAGTCTGGTGTGCCTTATGGTCGTGAAATTACTGTAAATCAAAACCACACCTTTCTGTAAAAGCAGTTTAGTGCTGAGCAATGCAATCACTTTTGTTCTATAACTAAAAAAAGTGCCAGAATGTGGTGACATAGCAAAACAGGAATAAGCATTTACAATAAAGCCTGTAGTTATATTAATTATATAGTTACTTACACAAGAGGTAAAAAATGAAATAATCTCAAACAGAATTTAAATAGTTCCATTTTATAGGTTAGTTTTAGCATCATCTACAAAATCTTAATAAGAGAAATCAAGCTAACATTCTTGGATGCCACATTCCACACTCATTGTATTTATTTATGAGATACACTTTTAAGAAATACTTGGCTCCTGTGACAGGTCATGGAACAGAAATACATCTCAAGGAAAGTGGTGAAAAGAGATGAATGAATGAAAGGAAGGAACAACCACTGCTGTGAAATGATCTTCACAATGGGCTAGTCCCTGAATGTCTGAGACTTCTTCAGACATATGCAGCTCTAAATGTGACCAAGCAGGATGCAAAGGTTTTGTGTCTTTTCCTAGAATTGCCAGACACATTGCAACTTGCAGTTAATTCATTGAAATGGACCAAGTGGACCAAGGAGTGCAAACCCAGAAAACACAGACAGAATTAGCGTACACATGCATACCAACTCTGCAGTGAATTCAAGCACACCAGTGGTTTAAAAAAGTCCTATTGAGCAGTGCATAGTTAACCTACCAATTCAGAGTAAACCTGTACAAAAACACATATTTCTACAAGCTAACAGCCTACAGAACATTGCGTGTAAGATCTCCCTAAGTTACACTCTGAGCTAGTTAGGAAAAGACACAATCTTTGCGATAAGCCACAGTGTCTTCTGAACTTTGACCAGGCCAAGACTCAGTTTCACTTTATTGGTGAACTGAAGTACTAGTAGGACTTGCCATGTTCAGGCTTCAACTATTTTTTTTTTTAAATGGTACCTATTTCTCCAATAGGAACATAATGACTGGAATTTGCAGGTGCAACAATTAATGCTAAACCCTAGAAGCAAAGTATAAATTTGGTTCAAGATCACATTACACTGTAAATCTCCAGTACCACTTCAAAGGTCTAAACTTTCAAAAAAACTCCACTTGCCTGCTCTACTAATGGCCTCATCTGATGCTGTCTGTCTGTTCTGTCCTAGAAAGAAATAATTGCTTCTCACTCCCTTTATTTTTTCAGTGCTACCTGTTACTCTATGTATCTCTTTCACACTCCACCTAACAATCTCATTTCCAGAATAAAGATTCCTAGTATATTAAGTACTCCTTTCACACAAGTTGATTCATACCTTTCACAGTTCAACTTTGTTGCCTTCCTAGTTCCACCATTTCCTTTCGGACCAAAATTGCACTCAAATGTTCACAAGGTTAACTAACAGATAATGTGATGTACAGAACTACAAGGAGGATTTTGCTGTTGTGTTTGTTTTCTACTCTTTCGTAACATTTGATTCTCTTATGTATCTCTACTAAGCTATTTGACTGAAGACTGATCTCAGTAAACATTAATGCCCAGAAAGGATCAGACGAGGAAGAATGCTCCCAACCTGATCAGTAAGAGCAAGCACTCTGCCTAAACTCCTCCCTCAGACTGTGAAAGGAGAATGGATAAATCACTGTCCTTGGGCGAATCCCACAGAAGGATTTTCAGCAGGAATATTCTCATGCTGAGAATCCATGCTAACTAAGGTGAGCTACCAGCTATGGTAGAAGGGCTCTTACAGGATGCAGGGGAGGAAGATTCCAGGATCGTATAGAAAGCCCCTTATCATGGATTGTTTTCTGGGGAATGCAGGGCAGGGGTGAGCACAACTTACTAGGGGATGGTTAGGGAAAGAGCCAATGGTAAGAAACAGAAATATCAAATCAGACTGAGGAAGAACAAGCATGGAGAAACAGAGGGTAAAATGGGATAAAAGGCGCTACCAGGGTGTGATCAGACTGCTGGTCTATACCCTTGTATGACTGAGCCCTGGCCTTGATCGTCTCAGCCTGTCCAGGACTATGGCAGTGTGCCAGAAAGATTCTTGAGGTGTACAGTAAGAAATACTAAGACATTCAACTACCTCCCCTAAAACTAAACAACAAATAAAAACCAGTTTCGTCTGAAGCAGGAGATTTTGAAGTCTTTTTAAAAACTTGTTTCTCACGTAAATTTTACAACCTTGCTGCTGGCAGCAAGTACTGAAAATGCTCCTTTACAACAGAAGTTGTGTGTCATCATAAATTTGGGTCCTTTTTGTGGACCACAAAAGTTTAATCTGTGTTTACTCACACTCAGGGAACTGCAATTTTCAAGTTTGCTCAGCTTCCTTAAAAAAATAGTGTTTCAATGTTGGAAAATGTAATTCAATTAAACTAATGAAACAACATGAAAAAAAAAGAAAAGCTCCTTTACTCCAATCAAATATGAAGACAACTTGCACAGACACAGAAAAAAAAAGCGTACATACTCATTAATATTTTTTTTTCATTCCAAGTATCTAATAAATAAATTATGAAGTGCATGGCTGGAAACATTCAAGCATGAGCTGATGTCAATAATTATTTTATTTGAATCTGTGTATCATTTAAAAAGCAGTATTACAGCTCAATGAAATGTGAGGATCTTATTGGTACACTTTTCAAAAATGCTTTATGCACTTTTTCTGAGTTACGCAAATATCATACCATAGTTTTCAAAAACTTGCTTTCAACTGCTTAACTATTTTAAACAAACAGGATTTTAAATTTAATGTGCAGTGAACAAACAAACTGAATAAAATTATTTTGCTAGCAGGCACATTTTAATGACAATACAAATGCAAAAAAACAATGTGCTTTGTAATTCTCAACTCGCAAGAGCAGGAAGAAAAAAAGAAATTACTGTAATACAGTTTGGACAGAGATTTTTTTAGCCATAGTTTTAGTTAAGAAAAAAAGCTATATATGCCTTAAAGCACAAGAAGAAGTAATATTTTGCAAACACTCACCATACTTCTTCTAATGTAGTCTATTGCTTTCTTCATATCCATGCCTGACCAGTTATCGAGCATGTAGCAGATACAGGAAGCACAGTACACAAACCTCATATCGTTCTCACTTCCTTCCAGCACTGCACAGAAACTGAAAGAAGCATTTCTGTCTTTAGACACTGTTTCCCATGTTACAACAGAAAATATAAAACGCAGTTCAAGGAATTGCACAGTGTTTTCTTTACAGATTAGCTCACAGTAGTCTCATAAATATAACCCAAAGCTATACTAAATTTTCTTTTTAGAAGACACAATTCTAAGCCAAGGAAAATTTAGGAGCCTGAGTAACTATTCCCAGCAACATAATGACACTGGTGTTTATTTATTCCAAGAGGTTTATGCTTAGAATCTTTCACCTATTACACTATATACAGATATATGATTTACCATTTTATCTCTTTTGGGCAGAATAATTTGACTTCCTAGGAATCCTAATAGTTCACAGGGCTTTCTTTCCTTACTGCAACTTGAGGACTAGTTTCCCAGGTATGTATAAAGGTAATTACTAATACTATAATTTCTAATACAAATCGTGAATCAGTTTTTCATCAGTTATTGTAACAATCTCACCAAACTCTATGAATATTTTAAAATTTTTGTATCTGGGTTATTTTGACACATTTTCACAGAGATTCCTAAGAAGATGATGGATGCCCTGATTTGGATATTTGTATCAGAAAGTGGCCAGCAGAACCAGGACAGTAACCATTCCTCTGCACTGGCCACACCTCCAACTTTGTGCTCCATTTTGGGGCCCTCACAACAAGGGAGACCATTGAGGTGCTGGAGCTTGTCCAGGAAAGGGCAGTGGAGCTAGGGAAGGGTTTGGAGCACAGATCTCATGAGGAGTACCTGAGGGAGCTTGTAGTGTTCAACCTGGAGAAAAGAACACTGAGAGGACTCAACTACCTGAAAGGTGCAGGGTGGGGTTAGCCTCCTCTCCCAAGTGGGACAGAGGAAATGGCCTCAGGATACACCAGAAGAGGTGTAGATTAGGTATCAGAAAAAATTCTTCATCAGAAGGGGTGTCTATCACTGGAACAGGCTGTCCAGGGAAATGGACAAGGAAATGGTGGAGTCACCATCTCTGAAGGTACTTAAAAGACATGATGTCGCACTTAAGGACATGGTTTAGTGCAAGGCTTGCAAGTGCTGGGTTAAGAGTTGGACTTCATGATTTCGAGTCTTTTTCAACCTAAATGCTTCTGCAATATACAAAAATAGGTAAATGGTTGAATAAACAAACCTTTAATTGCTTCTTCGAGGATTTGCTGCTTGGTAAGCCTTCATTTGGTTCAAAGAGCTAGTTAGTATCCTCTGATGACTTAACTACTTTCAATAACCCAGCACATGTTTTATGACTTACATGACTACCAATCAAACTATTTTCTAACAGAACAAAAAGATAGCTACTTCTATAAAAAACATGTTTCTTACATGTTTCATTTCACATGTGGGCTGTGGGAGTTGCAGCATATAAATTATCTTTTACCTTCCATCCTCCAGCTGGAGAGCTCTCAGTCCTGCCAGTATGGCATCCTTATTTACTCGACTTAAATCATCTCCAAGAATAACCAGACATGATAGTCCTGTGTAAGTCATTGCTATGTGCCCACTATCATAGGGATGAGATATACCCGGACCCTAAAGAAAGAGGAAAAAAATAGAAATATTGAAATGTTACAAGATCTTACACTACAGCAAAGTTTGGGGTTTTGTTTTGGTTTTTTAAGGTAAGAGGTAAACAAATTACTTTTCCCTTCACTCACACACATTTAACTTACAGTTAAACTGAAGGAATCCTGCACAGCTTTCCTCATCAAACTCGGCTCAGCTCTTCTCATCAAACTAAGCTACTGCATAACTCTGCTGCTCTTCTAAACACTTGGTCAGTAGGAAGCTTTGGAAAAAAGCTTTGCCAAGAGCTCCATGTGTGAAATAGTTAAGGAGAAAGATGGGATGTCCTCAACTGTACAGAAGTTTGTCATAACATACACTGGGTATTAGTTTCCTGCCAGCTGGGTAAGCACTCTTAAACAGCCAAACCTCCGGAGGGCCCCTCAGCAGAGATTTTACAATATAATGATCTACAAGTACAAAGCAGTGTGAGAGATTATTAGTAATCCATCAAGTGAAGCAATACCAAATTAGCTACTTGTCTATTTTCATCTCTACTTTAAAATAATAATCAGAGTTCAAATCAAATATTTCTATACCAAATAATCATAAAAACATTGAATATCCTGAACTGAAAGGGACTCAGAAGCATCACTGAATGTCAACTGAGAAGCAAAAAATGAAAGTTAAAGGCTGACCAGTCCCACAATGCAAGTCACAGAAATGAGCAAGCGATTGATACAGCTGTGCTAAAACTACTGTTTTTCTTTATGGTATTTAATAGGCCCATCCTGGATGGGACCACTTCATGAAACAGACAACATGTAACAAGATGACTGCAGGTACTTGGGATGGTTCACTTTGGAGTAACTGGAAGATAACTGTGTTAAACACAATAATACTGAGTAACAGTAACACTACTCAATACTGAATAGTAGAGATAGATTTTTAAATGATATTTTAGTAGCATTATTGCCTAATCAGTTGCAATTCTTATTTTGCAATTCACCCTAAAACATAAGGAAAAAAAAGCAGTATAAAACCAAATTTAATATTATGTTATGTGTAATTGACATTTTTCAGGCAAGTCATGATTATTCCCAAAGCCAAAAGGCTTTGTTTCTAGTAAGAAACTGGGAGAAAACTTGTTATTACCCACCAGACAGCAAGACACTGCCCCCACACAAGGGAATCAAAGACTGGTGGGAAAGGGAGGCAGAAAACAAGGTGAAATGGTCTCAGCAGCACTGAAAAAGCTATGTAACAGAGAAGGAGCACAGGAGAGTGAGTGTTGAGAGCTGCACCTCCTCTCCCTTATTTCCAGTCCTGGACCCTCTCTTGAGGAGGTAGCACAAATCTCAACAGCTCCCACTCCCATCCCTGTACTGCCAATACCCCCATCACTGTCTCCTACCCCACACATTAAATAGACATATAGGGCACATTAAATTGCTTTTGTAAAGTGGTCTCTACTGACCTGAGCTAATGCCCTGATGCAGACATACTCAGAGAAGATAACAACGGGAGTATGGCCAGGGCCTCTTCACTATGCACTTTGCCTTTTGTGAGAATTAGTCTGTAGGTCGCACAGGAAACAGATTTACTTGGATCTCAGAGATAAACAGTTCTCTTCCACTGGCATTACCACCACATTCCCCACAATCTCAGACTTCTTTAAAAGAATTAACACTTAAAAGATGTAAGTTGAGGGGAAGCTTTCAAACATTTAAACTTGGCTCAGTGGTGTGACAGTGTTACCTACTATATCAATTAGAACACCTCTTAATACATAACTCATGGTCACCAAGAATTCCCACCGACCACTGCAGAGCTAAGAAACTTTCTGCTGCAGAAGCATGGGCAAGATGTCCTCAAAAACTAATAAAGAATGCTACTAAATATGCACTTGCACAGGTACAGTCCCACTTTCAAAAAACTGTTTTCTCACACCTGTCACTGTCGTACCAAGAGGCTCCTTCACCCAGGGTGCCAAACCACACACAGAGTTAAGTGGCTTTGACACATTTGCACAGAGGTGTGTTCTGCGGGCTAAGTCCATTAAGCCAACATACCTGGTTACAGCCAAGAAGTGTAATTATGCTTCCAAAATACATAAGCATGACGTTATCTAATTTCTAAATACATGCATGCCTACCTAACAGTTATTGCACAATTTATCTTTTGCCTGCTTTGATGTATTTCACAGTGCATTTTGCAGGTGTTCAGTAGTTAGGGGTCTTCACTTGGACGTGGGTAGCCTCAGCTTTAGAGGCGTGTTTTTCACATTATAATGACTTAACTTCATCTAAAGCACATGATTTTAGCTCATTTAGCTAATTTGAGCAAAACTCAAGGTATGTTGCCAAATGCAGTATCTAGCCACTAATTCAAGGTGTCTCTGCTTCTCTAATCTCTTTACGCATTTCAAAACTATTCTGCAAGACCTTGCCATTTTGTGAAACCACAAAATGGCTGGGATTGAAAGGGACCTTAACGTCATCTAGTTGCAACTCTCCTGCCACAGGTAGAGACAATTTTCAGTAGAGTATGTTGCACAGGACCCCTAAAAATATAATACAGAAATATTTGCTTAAAATAAAAAAATATTTACAGAGTACAGAAATATTTTGGCCCAGGTTTACCTATGTCTTTATAGCATTTATTTTTATCTTACATTCACTTTTATATTCTATTTATTGTTATCCTTTTTGTGATCCACTCCGCAAAATATTTTTAGTTATTAATTTTTCACCAGTATCAGTGTTGCAGCCTTGAGAAAATACAATGTTGTCAGGAACACAAAAAACATCTTTTTTTTCCCTCTAAGTGAAAGCATATGTTAATTAACAAAATCTCACATAAAAATTGCAGATACTGGCTTTCAATCTAGCCCTAAAACTGATTCACAACACTTTAAACATATGGAAAAGACCTAGGCCTATCTGAAACTCTGAGGAGACTGTTCACCCCTAAATTAAAAAGCTAGTTCATACTTCAATAACACCAAATCAGAGAGACTGCAAAATCTGGAGCCATTTCATTATGTAATTATTTTCTAATTCTAGAAGTAATCATGTTTTAAATGTGACGACAGAGGACCCTTCATTCACAATTAAGACTGTTATAGCTTGTGAGGGCTGTGCTGGGAGTTGGTGGATATATTTTTCATTTTTGCTTCTGTCCCAAAAAGCTGCAAAAACACTACTGCCAAACACCTCAAATCCAACAGCTAAAACATCACAACTCCCAAACCAAACCCAAATGGCCTGTCCCTGAGAGATTTAGTAAAGCTGGACATTCTAACATAACCCTTGCTTTTTTTCCATTATTTCCCTAGTGACTGAATAGATTTGGCTACCTCTGGTGTGGCACTTTTCTCAGAGTTCAAGATGAAATCACTGTTGTGGCATGTAATAGATGCCAAATGTCAATGCAAATCCAAAATGCTTCCAGGCTTTTTCAAGAAATATTTTTTAAGGCAGATTTACCAGAACACTTTTAAATAATGGAAAAAGAAAAATGATGTGACCGCAAACACATCCTAGAGTCATGGCAGTGAATTTACAAGTCTTTTTTTCTGAGTTATTTTAGAATATTTCAGGTAACAGTGCTGGAAATGCTTTAAACCTTTCTTTGCCAATAAATCAAACAGATGCACTCCCTCAAATGTAGATACAATGAAAAAAGAACTGCAATGCTTGAATAAAAACCACATCCATGCGCAAACAATTTTCTAAAGATAGTGACCTTGTAGTTAATTTCTACAGGTAACACAATTCCACCCCCTTTATCTCATATGTATATTGGCCAACACATTCTAAGATGGACTGCAACATACTTCCAGTAAGTATAATATTTCATGATGAAGCAGCTACTATTGGAAGTAGAGAATTTAATTAAAACACCAGAAAGTGCTGGGAGGGGAAAACAATGCTTTGCCAACCTTACAGAATTTTTGTCTTCATGGCCCTTTACGAGATCTCAGAACTTATCCAGAATAAACTCTTCCAGTTTTATACACTGGGGAGGATTTTAAAAAATGTTTCCTAAAGTATGCACTGATTTAAAGTACTACACTGTAGAGCTGGTAAAGGTGTGATATGATACAGCTGGAAAAGGAAAGTAGAGCCCAGTGTGCAGGAAGGACTGTGAAAGAAGAACAGTAATTCTGTGTTTGAGAGTCAAGAATCAAATCATACTGAAAAGTGGATGGAAAGGAAAATCTGTGAGAGCACTAAACTAGCCTCTGCTAACCTCATTTCTGTCTTTAATTAAAGGCATTTTCTTTTCATATGCAAGTTTAATTCTCTTGAACCTCAGTTCACTGGACTTCAAAGCATGCTTTCTTATGGTTATGACAAACAGGGCTGAACAGAGCCTAGCCTAAGTCTGGGTGGGTATCAGGTGCAATCAAATACACATGATTCAACACAGGAAGAGAAACACCAGTTGCAGCTGCAGACACTGACTTTGGATGAAACAGTCAGGCCCAGTCTGTTAATACATGCCTCTCCGGCTGGTGTCACTGCCAAGATTTTAGCTGGTTTTTTGACAATGGGATGGCCTACATGGCACCAGACACATCGGTATCAGATGGGAATCAACTTTCTCAAAGGACCTGGACGAGCTCCAGAAGTGGGTCATGAGAACCTCATGAGATTTAATAAGACCATGTGCCAGGTGCTACACCCAGGCCAGGAAAGCCCACACTGGGAGGGTACAGACTGGGAGAAGAAGAGAAGTCCTCGACAGCAAAGGGTTTGGGGGCCCTGGTGGATGAGAGGTTGGACATGACTCAGCCATGAGCACTCACAGCCCAGAAAGCCAAACTTGTCCTGGGCTGCATCTGAAGCAGTGTGGGCAGCAGAAGGAGGGGATTCTGCTCCCCTCCAGTGAGACCCCATGTGGAATGTTGTCTCCAGCCCCGGGGTCCTCAGCACAGGAAGGATGGGAATTCTTGGAACATATCCAGAAGAGGCCACTAAATTCATCAGAGGGTTGGAGCACCTCTCCTGTAAGAAAAGGCTATGAGAGTTGGGATTTGTCAGCCTGGAAAAGAGAAAGCTTTGAGGTGACTTAGTTATGGCCTTCCAGTTCCTGAAGGGACCCTGTAAGAAAGATGGAGAGACTTTAGCAGAGTGTGCAGCGACAGGACAAGCGGAATGGCTTCAAAGTGAAAGAGGACAGCTTTACATTACGTATTAGGAAGAAATTCTTAACTGTGAGGGTGATGAAGCATTGGAACAGATTGTCCAGAGCTGTGGAATCCCCGTCCCTCAATACATGGAAGGCCAGGCTGAATGAGGTCCTGAGCAATCTCGTCTAGTGGAAGACGTCCCTGCCTGTGGCAAGGGGATAGGAGCTAGATGATCTTAAGGGTCCCTTCCAGCCTGAACCTTTCTATCATACCAAATAACAGCACGTTCTGCATCACTCAATCAGGGCTATTCTGCCCTTCTCTACCTCATGACAATTCTTCAGCTGGAGAAGTTTTCCTTTGCTAGTAAAAGACCAGAGAAGGAGGAGACTGCACTGAGATAAGCCACAATTTATATGTCGGTTTCTTCAGTGGCGTGAGAATTGAAGTTCTAGGTATCATTTTAATATGTTTCTTACACACGTTCCTTAAAAGTTCTGCAAACACTTCAGTATTAACAGCACAAAATTCCCTGCCTTCTACACACACTGTAATTATGCAGTTAGTATTATAAAAAAACCCACAAGATCATTTACTGCCTAATTGAAAACATTTCACATACACATTCTTAACTGACCTTGGAGGGATTGAATGGCATCCCTAAATATGAAGAACCTCTGAATCCACAGCGATTCATGTTTGATCCTGGAAAAGATTAAAACAATACTCAACTAATTTGTTTTGTTGAAACATTAATTATAGACCATAATTCTCTAATGAGATCAAAGACACATTAGTTCAACATATTCACAGCCTTCATAAAGTGTGCACGTCTCTCAGTTCCCAACCTTAGTTTGTTATCTCTCTGATTAACAAAAAAAATTAGAAAAACCACAAGCAAACTTAATTTACTTACTGCTGTAGTGATAAAACATAAAGCATCAGATTTTTTTTTTTTAATTTGGTGGAAATACAGTTTGTATCCCCAGACTTGTCTTCCACGCTCACAGGAAAAAAAGGAGAAAAGCACTGCTCCCCTGGGAAAACGGCCAGAGTTAACATATTTTTTCATTCCTCTCTGGATCCCTGCCTGGTAATACCGTCTGTTCCCAAGCAGAACTGTTTCAAGATACTTCGCATCATGTAGAAGGACAAACAATTCTCAGTTTTAAGCACACTGTAGCAATCTAACATTTCTCTCAGTAATACAGTGTAATTTGTTTAAACCTGAGGATTTAGCATATAGAAGAGTGAACCAAACACTGTCAAGATTTAAGTACAGCTTCGCAGGCTCAAACTTGCTTTTGCATGGCAAAACCTCAGCTGTTTACTGCTCAGTGTCTCAAACTAAAAGCCTAATGAATGCCACAGTCAAACAACAGCTGGGTGTTCTTAAACTCTCTCCACCTCTTTTAAGTTATTTGGCCTTTAAGCTAAAAATCCTCATGGATATTAGGGAAAATTGCACCTGAATAAATAAGAATGAATAGTTATAAACTGAAAGCCCTAAGTAACATCATTATGCAATGTGGCCTGGTGTAATTTAGCAGCATATTACCTTCTAATTTTAAATCTAAAACCAAAACCCAAACTAGAAAGGTTTTATTAGCTTAAGAATTTCAAGGTGGCCTGAAGTATACAAGTTTCTCTGCAACATAAGTCTTTGGATCTAAGTGACATGCAGCAAAATACCTGCAATTCTCTACTTCCTCCACAGTTCAGTCAAAAGTACATTTTTATGATTCTACACACATAACAAAAGCAACTTCAGCCTGCTTTAAAGCTGATGTGTCATAATCAGATCCACACAGAGAAATTAGAAAGAAAAGAAGTTAATAATAGTTTTATTATAATGTAAAAATTTTCAGCAGAGAACATTTGTCTGTTCACTTGCGAAGTCAAAAATTTGCGTTTCATGTTGTCTCAGCCTCTGGAAAGCACAAAAAAATTCACTATTTCAAAAATGACACAATGTGAACAAATCGGTAAAAGAAGACCTAGAATTCCTGCCCCGTAAGTCCCATATTTCCGAGGAGACATTGTGGAAAAAAAAGAAAACATCACCATTCACGTTAATTTTCAGTAAAAATGAATCTGTGTCCTAAGTGCTTAAGCAAACTAGAATACTCACTTTGAAATGCTACTAGTGTGGAAACCTTTCATCCAGAAAAGAGCTATTATGCTATTAACACAGCTATTCTGGCCTGTTGCAAAGGAAACATGCTACAATTAAGACAGTGCTGCAGCTGAACAGGACTCAGCTGACAGTTGCTGTAATCCCAGAAATACTGATACTCATCACTGGTCTCTTTGAGTGTAGCTTATAACTCATTATCAAGGTAGAAATTGCAGCATGAAACCCAAGTCTGTGTGCTGTTATAGGGCCACTTCGATTGTATTCCAAATTCACAGATGCTATACACAAATAGATAAAAAATAAAGTTTATGAATGAAATCATGATCTATTACTGCCTTTAGACGTTCAATTTTCATGTAGTATTTCAAAACCTTTCTTGTACAACTAAACTTCTAACAACTAGAAAACAGCATTTTCAATTTTAAAATTGGATTTAAAGTTAGACTTTTAACTGTATTGCTATGAATTTAAAATCTCTTGTGACACTTTTTGTCCGTACTTCTCATCTCCCACTCCCCAGCCACACACTGGCTCCCAGGAAAAACAGAAGACCAGCATGCTCTTTAGAGAAAACTTTAGGGCAAGTTTTGCAGGGTATTTTATCCTGTCCTCAAATGCATTAATCTGCCTGCAGTAGATGTTTCCTAGACTTTCGGTTATTACAAGTGAGTTGCTAAATCTCTAGTCACAATACGTGAAGTAAAAAATAGAATTCTGAGTTGATAAAGGAAGCATTAAAACAGGAAGTGAAAAAAGCTTGTTTTTAACCACATGATTCTGAAACACTGAGGTAGTGTCTCAAATTGTTATTTTAGCATCCTGTGAGCATATAAGTTGAAAACCGAATAAGAACCAAAGGCAGATTACAGGAAATTACTGTCTTTCAGTTTATGAAAGAAACTTTACAATGTGAAATTTCATTTTCTGTAAAGTTGCCTTTACTATTTTATTGCAATGTACTTGTACTTCTTGTTTCATGTAATAGCTTAGTATTGGTAATCAAACTCTTCACTTTCCTGAACTAAAAATGGGCGGTCAGAATCAGAAATAGAATTAAAAATTAAATAGACCCAAATTAAAAGGATGATATCACAGCTTGTATCCCTTGGGAAAAAACTCGGGTGGCCAGTTCAGCTCCAGCACAGTTTGCTGTGCATCAGTCTAACTGCAGCTGTGAAATGGTACCACCTGGTGTTCACTTCCACCATTAACATTACTTAGCCACTTTCTGCAGGAGCTTATGACAGAGCAAAAAGAGCAAATATTTCATAAATTGTGATGGTTTGAAAGCTGAAAATCATGCCTGTCACATTTGACAACTAAAGAAAACTGACCCTTTTCCAAAACCAATAGACTTCATGCTTGTATCAAGAGCTGAAACTCTCCTGTGAAGAAAAAGATATTACCTATGTGTCCTTAAGCCAGAAGTCCTTAAGATAGGTAAAAGGGCATCAAGTATGACCACAGACAGTTTACCCTACGAGCTTTTGTTTTACAGACAGAGCATTTTTGTTATTTATATTTAATGATTTCTCTTGCATGGAAGGATTGATAAATCTTTACGACTACTTTTTCACATTCAGATTATCCATGCATTACTCTGGCTTCAAGGCTTGTCTCCTTTCACCAACTACAGGAGTTTAC